>NC_139517.1:43921790-44521790 GCF_947247035.1 Vipera ursinii
CCTTGTCCATCTGTACATCCAAAACACCATTCCAGTCCCCCATAAAAATAAAAGATTTATAATCCAACTGGGTAAGCTTTGTATGAAGTAGACTAAAAGTCAGCTTGTTGTTGATTAGGAGCATATAATCCAACTAAAAGCGTCTTTTTACCTTCTAGCAGCAGCTCTATCATAACGTATCTTCCATGCTTATCTGCTTCAATTAAGTCTGCTGTTAAAGCACTTTTAACATAAACAACCACTCCATTTTTCTTATTCATTGCAGAAGCAACAAATTGCGTACCCAACCTTGAGTTCGATAAATACTTTTGATCCACAACCCTAATATGCGTTTCTTGCAAACATATAACATCTATCTTGAATTGTTTTAAATATTGAAAAACTTTCTTCCTCTTCTGTGGTGAATTTAGTCCATTAACATTCCAAGTTAAAAATTTAGTCGCCATGCATATCATCCCAAAGCTCTTGGAGCACTGCTTTGATAGGACTATCTTTTTTAGGCCGTGCTCCTCCCACTGCTTGGCTGTAAGTACTTTGTGGAACCAAAGACTTCTGCTGGTCTTGTTCTTTTATTTTTCTTGACCGTTTTAAAGCAGCACGCGTCACCCTTTGCTCTCTAGGATCATCCAAAGAAGTTATAGCTTGATCTCCTCCAGCACCGTTCTCCTCTGTCTGTCCATCTTCAGCCTCTTGATGTTCTCCTTCTCCAGATCCCTTTGCAGCTTCCAGAAGTGTTAATGGGGTTGCTTTTAAAACGTTATTGTAAAAATCACGCGCTTGCATCACAGTAACCAGACGGTACCTTTTACCTTCATGCATCACCATCAACCCAACTGGAATCTCCCATCTGAACCTTATATCTCGTTGCTTGAGCTCTTGCACAAGAAATGTAAAATCCTTCCTTCTCCTTAAAATCTTTGGAGGAATTTCTTTTAGAACCAAGACTTCTTGATCAGCAATCACAACTTTAGCATCATAGGCAGCTTGTATAACTTCATCTCTAATTTCCCTTTTTGCAAAATAAACCACCACATCTCTAGGCAGCTTTCTCTGTCTAGCAATCCATGAATTCACACGAAACACTTTATCCATGCCTGCTTTTATTTCGGATGCTGGCTGATTCAATACCACTTCGAGAGCCTCAGAGACCAGCTGCTTTAAATCTTCCTTAATATTCTCTTTTCAGCCTCTGATTCTAACAGCAAACTGCATCTGGTAATATTGAGCAAGACTCAATTCTCTATCCATTTTATCTCTTAAATTTTCATTCTCCAATACTTTTGCTTCTAGTATGTCATTCTTTTGAGTCAAATCTTCCACTTTTTCATCCAAATCTTCCACACATTCCGCCACTTTATGCACTGAAGACAAAATGTCTACCTTCATCACGCTGAACTTCTGTTCCATCCTCTCTTCCATTCTCTCCTCCAATTTCTCCTCCATCTGTGCAAATTTATCACCCATTGATTCCAGAATTACCTGGGCATGTTTTTCCAAAGCTTCTCGTAAATCCTTCGGTGTCAATACTTCAGGAGGATGCAACGCCTGCAATGATGATTGTTGCACCGGAGAAGTTCCACCACTCCGAAGAGTTTTAGGGGGAGGTTTAGCCGACATCTTTTACTTTCAATTGTGACGCACTTTCACTTTAAGTTTAAAAAGTCCATCAAGCTCGAGAGTAAAATAAAATAATCCTCTTCACCTTTTCCTCTTGTACCGCTCTGCCTGCTCTTTGTAATCCATAGTCCTTCCTTCAGGCAGGGGTGGTCGCAGACGCCTGGCTCTGCTCCAAGAAATCCGGAGCAGAGACGCTGATCAGCTGGGAGCAACCCAGGCTACGGGGGAGTTCGATCCTTCAGCCGCCCAAGCTCCAAGCTCAGGCGGCCCCGGAGAACTCAACCCCTACCTGGGGCCTCACCCCCTCCTCTTCTCCCGAGGAGGGGGCTTCAAATTCGCCCGAACAGCTGATCGGCGCTGTTTCGGGCGAAAATTACACAGCTGAGCCGCGGGCAGCCCGGGAAGGCTGTCTCCAGCGCCGCGCAGCCACCGGAAGTCGCCACAACATCTTTTCACAAGATGAATCCTCAGCTATGCCCCTCCAAAAATGGACAGAAATCTACATTTGTAGACTTAAGCTGGAGTACCTGCCCATTGAAAAAAAAATCATTCTTGGAGCAAGAGCAGGAGCACACTGGCAACCGAGATATAGAGGAGCAACAACAAGTTCTGCAACCCACGAGGAGAAATATCGAACCTCACAACAACTTTGTTTATATGGGAAGCATAGATGATATCAACCCGGCTCCAATGTGAAGTTGACATCTGGCATTTTCACCATCTAACCCAGGAGTGTCAAACTGCCGGCCCATGGGCCGGATGCGTCACAATGAAACCGCGCCCACCCCATTGCTGGCAATGGGGAAAAAGCTCCGATACATAACGCAATGTCATGTGACATCGTGAGTTTGACATGCCTGATCTAACCAGTCAACCAAGCTAGACCACCTTGCTTCTGAGAACCCCATACAGTTGATGACCTGGAACATAGCTGGTTGGAAATGAATGTTTGATAGTGGACTAATGAGCTTTCTCTCTAGATTTGATGTAATAGCCTTTCAAGAGACCTGGCTAACCAAAGTGGATGAACCAGTACAACTGCCAGGCTTTCAGGGATGGGCCTCCCAGGCCCAAAAAACAAAGAACAAATGGAGACCCTCTAGTGGGCTATGCATTCTTATAAAGCAAGAGTTGCAATGGCAGGGGGAGAAATTATATAACGAAGATAAGTATCCGTACTTCCTAGCTATCAAATTTGAATATGACCAGCTTGAGTTAATATTGGTAAATGTGTATATTCCTCCAAGCATATCCCAGCACTACAATTCCGAATACTGGATGGGCTTGGAAGTTATCCTAGAAGATATATCTGTACTGTACCCTCAGTCCATAATGGTATTACTAGGAGATCTGAATTCTAGGCTGGGTTCCTCTCTGTATGAGCTTGCCCAGAAGAAGGGAATCCCAGGGGAGTTCTTTGATACTCATCCTCAGTGGCTCTCGAGAGACTGTAAAAGTAATGCTGCTGGACTGCTCCTAGTTTCCTTAATTTTTAAGGGTAATCTCCAAATCTTGGGAGGTAAGGATAGGAATTACACATACCCTTATACATACCACTCAGCCAATTCAAGTAGTGTGCTGGATCTCTTTTGTGTGTCTAGAGATAAGGCTGTTCTCTTTTCGGAGGTCACAGTACACCTTAATGACAATAGCGACCATCAGCCTGTAAGTGTGACATTGCGAGGC
Source organism: Vipera ursinii (assembly GCF_947247035.1). Lineage (NCBI taxonomy): Eukaryota > Metazoa > Chordata > Lepidosauria > Squamata > Viperidae > Vipera > Vipera ursinii. Next base: position 43,925,094 of record NC_139517.1, read on the forward strand.
CACTCAGATTTAAGACCATATAACATGGCTGACAGATGGCTCACCAAAAAGGTAGAGGAGACCCAAAATAAAAGGTTAATTTGGGCCAAAGTTGATACTAAGGCAATATTAGAATGCCTTAAAACAGAGAATGCTACTAAGTGGGCTAGAACAATCCAGTCATCTACTACTGTCTGGATGTCAGCCTTCAATTCATTCTCCAATCTTTGTAACATACTGAAGAAACACCTAACAGCTAAACCTGCTACAAAAAGAGCCCGAGTGGGTAGACCTCGCTGGTTTGATCCTGATTGCCAGCAACTGAAAAAGAAATTGAGGGCAGCCATGAGCCTTGCCCAGAGGAATCCTACTGCCCATATACAAGCTAAAATGCTGCACACAAGGGAAAATAAAAAAACCCTATAACATTAAAGAAAAAAAGTTTTGCCATTTCAATCTGGTCAGAACTCGAGTTGGCTGCCAGAAGTCATAACTCAGTATTATTTTGGCACTCTGTAGCAGGTATCCTGAAGGAACGGAGATTTGCATTCAACATACCAATCTCTGCTGCGGACTGGGAGAATTATTATCAGTGCTTGTTTGCTCCCACCAAACCAGTAAAGAAACTATTTTTAAATAGTGATTTAGCAAACCCTAGAACTCCCCCCCTGGCCACCAGTCTCAGAAAAGAAGATACAGTCCATCATTAAAAGCTTAAAGAGCAATAAAGCCCCAGGTGAGGATTTTTTACCAGCAGAATTATTTAAGAAATTAACCAATTGGTGGGTATTAGCAGGTCTTTTTACACACATAAATAACACCTGTCATATACCAGATGGGTGGAAGATGGCAATAGTTGTCCCCATATATAAAAAAGGGAATAAAAAGATCCTAGTAATTACAGGCCCATCAGCCTGATTGACATTGTAGCAAAAATATATGCTAGGTACCTTTTGAACAGAATTTGAATCTGGGTAGAGGAAAACAACATCCTCACAGAAGAACAAGCAGGTTTTAGACAAAACAGATCTACTATTGATAACTGCTTTGTCTAATTGCCAAATATGCCTATAAGAGGAGACCACTGTTTGCTGCTTTCATAGACCTTACAGCAGCATTTGATATGGTAAATAGAGAAGTACTATGGAGTAAATTCCCACTCCTTGTCCTCTCTTACTTACCTAGTTAAGATGGTGTAGTTGGGCAGCAGGGAGGCATGCAATGTTTCTGCCTTCGCTGCAGACAACTTGCCTGTGCAACGTTTGTTGGCCAGGTCTTTTGGCACACTCAGCAGCAAGCCAGTAGGCCAGGCGTAGGCAACCTTGGCTCTTTTATGACTCGTAGACTTCAACTCCCAGAAGATGTTACATAACATAACATCAACTGGAAGATATTAAACTGTCCTTCTGTTTCTTTCCTTCCCAGAAATTGTGTTAATGAGTCATCTCTTAGCTCTGCTGATCAGCTTGTCCTGGATTGTTTTGCCACAAAACGGAACAGTTTGCAAGTTGCAGTTGAGACATCTCATATATCACATATAATTGAAGATTGTAATTAGTTGCATGTACATGTTCAACAAGCGTGATGTATTTGTGCTAGCATTTCTAGGCCTCTTTCCAACCACATCCAGAAAAATTTGTAACAAACATTGGAATTCTTAAGGCCATGTTTGGCATTTCCCAGCAATCTGTTATTGGAAGGAAAAAGCAATCCCTGCTGCATTACTGATCCCAGAGAAGCATTTGCATGTATGCAGGTATCCTTAGGGTGCCATAGATATGGATAGGGCTTTTATTCTCATAGAACACTCAGAACAGCATTCCGCCCCCTTTTTTGCAGGAACCCCCCCCCCCCCGCAGTTCTATTATTGGCTTTCCTAAGCCTATTGCAGGGCTAGCAATCTTGGCTCTTTTTTATGACTCATGGACTTCAACTCCCAGAAATCCTGAGCCAGCTACGCTGAGGGGAAAGGGAGAGGTTTCCAAGCTGAGCCATGCTGGCTTAGGAATTCTGGGAGTTGAAGTCCTTGAGTCATAAAAGAGCCTGCACTAGATGAGGACATTAAAATTATTTACAGGATTACTTCTTTAGGAACTAAACTTTTAGAATCTAAAACAGCTAATTCAAAAAAGCCAACAGGAAAGAACCCCGCATTTTTCATCTGCTTCTGTCTTTTGGAAGGTAAAATTAGATAACAAAATAATCTATTTCTTATGTTAACATCTCTGCAATGAAATCAAAGGTAACAGGAAAGAAATGAGAAACATTTTTCTCAATGTAATATGTTTAATTTAGCTGATTCTAAAAAAAATAGTATCTTTTGTACACTCTTGAAAACTATTTTGAATCTAAAAAAGTCTTAAGAATGAAATATTCTTAATTTGGACTTTACTTTTACTGTTTGGACTGTTGTGTGTTTTGAAAAATAGATTATTTAGAGTCCAGTTATGTTGCACTTCAGTCTTTAAATAATTAACCTAGTATATACATAACAATATATGATGTTTTCCCTGGTGAGCTAAACATCAATAACAACATTTATTAAAAAGGCTAAAATAATTTCTGGTGATAATATCTGTATATTAAAATTTTGGACAAGCAATGGTCATGTATCCTAGCAAAAGATGTTACATATGTGCATAAGCGTAGTCAGTAGCATATGCCTTTTTAAAAATATCAAACATGCAAAGAAACAAAAATAAGTCCAAAATATCTGTATTACATCCAGAAATGCCAACTTTGCAACCAATATTTCTCATCCAAAACTATGGCACCCTAAGGATACCTGCATACATGCAAATGCTTCTCTGGGATCAGTAATGCAGCAGGGATTGCTTTTTCCTTCCAGTAACATATACCTAAAACCAGTTTATTGCATTTGGCAATTGTACTAAAAAAATCTCATTGTCAACCAATATAATTCATTTAATTTGAAATCAAGTGAAAAATTAATTTAAATTATTTTATTAAAACAAATTAACGGCAATTCTTTTATAAGAAGTTGCCTCAAACAAAATGGGTTTGACGTGCCTGTTCTTGATAGTTGAATGCTCCAAAATAAATTCTAGACCAGGCTTGTACATGCAGCCTACCAAGCACCCATGGACAGAGCACAGACTTTAAAAAAATAATAATAAAATCACCACCACTGCCCTGAAAGTCATGTTGCCTAGTGCCTCCATGGCTTACCATGACCACAAGCTCCAACACTGTAGATGCTCCTCTAGTCACCAAATCATTGATTAGCCCAGCAGCATTCCTTTGCAGACCACAAAGATTTTTTAATTTATCAGTCTGGGCCTTTCCCTTCTACAAGTTGCACAGATCTGTTCTAGATTTTCCTCTTGCCTTTGCGAGTTAACTCCTTGGTCTGTCATTGAGCAAGAATTGACTTTGTAGGGAAGCATATTATCATTTGATGTATATTTAACATATGTTCTACCTTTATTTACCAATTATATAATATTTGTATGCAATCCACATCGTGAGGATTAATAATAATAAGTTGAAAGGGACCTTGGAGGTCATCTAGTCCAACCCCCTGCTCAGGGAGGAAACCCTATACCATTTCAGACAAATGGCTGTCCAGTCTCTTGTTTTTTTATTGAAAAGTTTTATAAAAGGTTACAATATTATCCCATCCCCAACCCCCCCTTAGGCCCCCCTCCCCCACTTCCCAAAACTGATAACAGAGCGGGCCCTGTTGCTCCCACAGCAAAAACTGTGTCAGCTCTGTCCCCGGGGGTGATCCTGCCACCAACACCCCTCACACCCGTGACCACAGCAGCGTCACCCCACCCCACCCACCCCTGCCTCCTGCGCCCACCAAGATGAGAGTTCCAGCACCTTTTTTGAGAAAAAAGCACTGATAAATATAATTGGGAAGGGAGCTTAGTGGAACAAAAAGTTTTCCATGAGTTAACTTCAAGATTACTGCTTTCAACAAGTAAGTGTCCTGATTTACATTTTTAAAATTGTTTTAAATGTTCAGTTAAAATAAGCCCATGGAAATTTGCCTTTTGTTGTACACAAACTTATCTTTCCCCCCATTGTATTATTTCAGAGTTTACCATATTTTTTAGGGTATAAGATGACTGGGCGTATAAGACGACCCCCTACATTTCCTGTTAAATTATAGGATTTGGGCTATACTCGCTGTATAAGACTACCCCTCTTCCAACACACACCAAATAAAAATTAAAAAACATCAGATTTGATTTTAATATGGTAATTTTAATTCAAATGCTTATGACATGCAGGTACTTAGTAGGAAAACTGTCACTTATAAACATAAGGCTGTTTGTCATCAAACATGTAAACATAAAACAGTGCAAGTGGATTAAACTTTTCCTAATTCACTCTAAAGCTTTCCCTGCACAGACCAAATGGGAGATCCGCTCCAGGTTTTCCAGCCAGCCCGCCCAGTTCCTGAGTCAAATGTGTCCTTAGAGCTAAGCAGCTGCTCTGGCTGCTGCATTCCCCACCTGCCTTTCAAGTTGGGATAGACTGCAGCTGCTCTTCAACTTTAGAAGGAAAGACGCCCAGACCCCAGCCTGTAAAAAATCACAGACTGCAGCTTCTTCTCCAATTGGTCCCGCTTTCCCTGTGCAGAGCAAATGGGAGATCTGCTCCAGGTTTTCCAGCCAGCCCTGTCCCTAAAGTTTCAGCACCCGGCGTATAAGATGACCTCTGACTTTTGAGAAGATTTTCATGGGTTAAAAAGTCATCTTATACGCCAAAAAATACGGTAGGTAAAAGCCCAGGTATTGACAGCCTTCAAAAGGTTAAAAGAGTGAGTGCTTGCTGAATCATTTGGGGGGTGAGTATTCCAGTGGTGGGATTCAAATGTGTGAACAACCGTTTCTCTGTGTGGATGCTGCTTCTAGAAGTCCATTCTGGGCCTGGGCAACAAAAAAGTAGCTACCGGTTCTGCCGAATGGGTACAAATCAGCTGAATCCCACCACTAGAGTATTCCATAAGGTAGGCACAGCCACAGGCGAAGGCTCACTTCTGAGATCCCTCTAGAAAGACTGAAAGACTCCAGGGAAGGGACCTGGAGCATAACTGCCCTATCTGATCTAGTAGGATAGGCAGATACTGTCAGGGAGAAGCGATCCCACAAATATCCTGGTCCCTGCCATGTAGAGATTTAAGGGTAAAGACCATCACCTTGAATTACACCTGGAAGGAAGCTGGCAGCCAGCACAGTTCATACAACAGAGGTGTAACATGGGCAAACCTAGAAACACCCAATACTGCATGTGCCAGTGCTTTTTGGACCAGTTGAAGAGTCTGAGTTGCCTTCACAGGCACTTGAAGTGATCTCCAAGAATTTAGTAATGAAAAATATAAAGACGTTTTCTAAGTTTCAGAATGGGACTATTCCCCCTCTAGTCTTACTTTGATCATGTCACTCTAATGGCAGAAAGTAAAGAGGAACTAAAGAGCCTCTTGTTGCAAGTGAAGAAGGAGAGTGCAAAACCTGGGTTGAAACTAAACATTAAGAAAACCAAGATCATGGCATTCGGCCCTCTCAATTCCTGGCAAATAGATGGGGAAGAAATGGAGGTAGTGACAGATTTTATTTTCTTGGACTCCAAGATCACTACAGATGGGGACTGTAGCCACAAAATTAAAAGACGCTTGCTCCAATGACGCGTGCTGTGCATAAACGTAAAAGAAGGAGCAATTGAAACAGAAGATAGATTCTGGGCCTATGATACAAGGCCCTGTTACTACGGAGCCGGTGGGAGGGGTGTGACCGAAGAGACCAATGGCAGATCTTCAGGCGGTGTTCCATAGGCTTCTTTTAAAAATTCTCCTAATCATTCTAGATAGCCTAAAGCTTTTTTTGATTTGAAAGATGACTTGGAATTAAGAGACACTTGGTGGGAGCGAAATTTGGAGGACAGAGATTTTACTTTTTTCTCGGACAGGCATCAATCGTTTTCTAGTATTGATTTTTTCTTAATTACTGGTGATCTTATTTCCAGGGTCAAGAATGTCAAGATTTTTCCTAGGACTTTGTCGGATCATAGTCCTGTATGGATGGAGTTGTTTAGAGAAGATGAGATCAGAAGATCTTGGAGATTGAATGAAAACTTATTCAGATATGATGTGCTCTCAGAGAAATGTAGAGATTATTTGAAATAATTTTTTGTCTTGAATATGCATAAAGGTACATTGATTGAAATGGTTTGGGATGCTAGTAAAGCTTATATGAGAAGGGTTTTGATTCATATGAATAATAGTCATAGGTATAAGCAGATGCAAAAACGTAAAGAATTGGAAGAAGAGATTATATTGGAGGAGAAAGCTTTTATTTTGAATCCATCAGACAAGAGACTAAGGATCTCAATAAATTTGTTGAAAGAGCAATTTAATATGTTAATGGCGAATCAGGTTGCAACTAACTTGCGATATGCGAAGGTAAAGAAATATATCAACAAAATCTGATTTAAAAGGGTTTTTTAAATTTTTATGCAAAGTTATATGCTAGTGAGAATATACAAGCTTTAGATATAGATAGGTATTTACAGGAAGCGCATATTCCTATGCTTTCACATGAACAACGGGAAGGGATGAATCATTTAATTACTTCTGAGGAAATTATCTCAGCAATTAAACAGTTAAAAGTGGGTAAGGCTCCTGGTACAGATGGCTTATCAGCAAATTATTATAAAATTTTACTTGCAGAGATGGTAGAACCTTTAAAGGAATTATTTAATAATATCCAGGCTGGAGGGGAAGTGCCTCCATCCTGGAGAAGGGCTTTTATATCACTGATCCCCAAGGATGATCAAGACCTTACCCAGACGGGGGACTTCCGGATGGCAAGGCGTCGCCGGAGGCAGCCATTTTTTGGCTGTCAGCCTCGCAGCTCTGTAGAGCCGCCGAAAACAGCGCCGATCAGCTGTTTCGGTGGCTCGGAAGTCCCCTCCTCAGGAGAAGAGGAGGGGGTGAGCGCCCAGGTAGGGGTAGAGATCTCCGGGGCTGCCAGAACTTAAAGTTTTGGCGGCTGAAGGATTGAGGCCCCCCCGAAGCCTGGGCATGCTCCGGACTGCGAGGCGCCTCTGCTCCGGGTTTTTTGGAGCAGAACAGGGCGTTCGCAACCATCCCTGCTAGCAAGGAAGAACTTTTGAGAACGAGGACGCAGGCAGAGCGATGCAGGAGAGTTTGGTGAAGATGGTGTTTTGATCTTTAACTCAATGGACTTTGCTGAGCTTGTAAGTGGAAGTGTATAGCTAACAATAGTGGGTGAAAATGGCGGCTATATCTTCTAAAGTTCCTGCTCTGGTGCAGCAGTCTTCGTTGAAAACTTTATTGTCCCCTGCACCCGTATCTGCATCAGCTCTTACAGCAAAAGATTTGCAGAAGGTGCTGCAAGAGACTATGGAAAAGCAAATGCAAGAATTTGCTGAGATAATGGACAAAAAGTTGGAGGAGAAGTTAACAGAAAAACTAGTTAAGGTTATGGATGAAAAGATTACAGAGAAATTAACAGAACTGAGAGCAGACATTTTATCTGCATTGCAAGGCATGGCTAAATGTATTGATAATTTGGACAAAAGAGTGGAAGATCTCAGTCAAAATGATATTAGACTGGAAGCAAAAATGACAGAAACTGAAAATATGGTAGAGAAAATTGATTATGATTTGATTTCGACACAGTATTATCAGATGGAGTTTGCTTTAAGGATTAGAGGCCTAAAAGAAAATCCTAAGGAAAATTTGAAGAAAATGGTTTCTGAGGCTTTGGAAGGGGTGCTGAGACGACCAGCAGATGAAATAATGGAAGATATAGATAAATTTTTTGTGTTAATTCTTGGATTGCAAGACAAAGGAAATTACCCAGAGATATGGTAAAGATCTTAGTGCACCTGAAAGACTATTTGCAACAGAGGGGTACTACGAAGCAAATATGGGACTAAAAAGTATTATTTTGCATTTGAATAATTATTGATATGATATATATATATACGTTTGGAGTTTATCTATATGAGTTAAAGTGTGATAGTTTAAATAGTTTAGGATTGTTTGCATAAGTTAGATTATGATTGTTTGTATTTTTATACCCTGTACTCAGCTCTGGGAAGTCGGGGGGGAGGGGAAAGGGAGGGAGGGGTTGGGGAGGGTTGGGGAGTGGGAAGAGGGTGGGAGGGGAGGGGGTTGGGAGGGGTTTTGTTTTGCTAAAGATAAAATGTATTGTAAAACTTTTCAATAAAAAAAGACCTTACCCAGCCTAAGAATTACAGACCTATATCGCTTTTAAATACAGATCATAAGATTTTTGCAAAAATATTGGCAAATAGATTAATGCAAGTTTTGAAACAAATGGTTCATAGTGATCAGTCTGGATTTATAACCGGAAGATACAGGTATATGAAATATAATATAAGACAAATTGTAAATTTAATAGAATATTTGGATAAGAACAACCAAGTCTCTGCGGCATTAATATTTTTAGATGTTGAAAAAGCATTTGATCAGTTGAATTGGCAATTTTTATTGAAAGTTGTGGATAAGATGAATTTTGGGGATAAATTTCTGCAATCTATTAAGGCTATATATCAACAACAATCGGCACAAATTATAATTAATGGGGGACTAACAGATGTATTTAAAATTGAAAAAGGTACAAGACAGGGATGTCCCCTGTCACCATTGTTGTTTGTTTTAACATTGGAGATTTTATTGATTAAAATTCGGGAATCAACTAAAATAAAGGGAATAAAGATAAAGCAGAATGATTATAGGCTAAGGGCATTTGCGGATGACATGGTTGTTACACTATCTCAACCGATTCAGTCGGTTATAGACTTGATGGAAATTATAACTCAATATGGGAAAGTTTCTGGTTTTAACGTAAATAATAATAAGACCAAATATTATCTAAAAATATGACCATGAATGAAAAGGAAATGTTAGTAAAATTGACAGGTTATGAAATAGTGAAAAAGGTTAAATATTTGGGAGTACATATTACAGCTTCTAATGCGAAATTATATAAAAATAATTATGAGATGTTATGGTTAAAAGTACAAAAGGATTTAAATAATTGAAAAAAATTAAAATTATCTTTGTGGGGAAAATTGCAGCTGTTAAAATGAATGTTTTACCAAAGTTTCTCTTTTTGTTTCAAATGATACCTATTTTGAAAAAAGATGCTAATTTGGACAAATGGCAGAAGGGTATTAATAAATTTATCTGGGCGGGGAAAAAGCCAAGAGTTAAACTTAAGATTTTACAAGATGCATAGGAAACAGGAGGACTTAAGGTGCTTAATTTGAAATTATACTATGATGAGGTGGTTTTAACACTGGTTAGTGATTGGCTTAATTTAACAAATAAAAGAATACTTTATCTTGAGGGCTGGGATTTATTATATGGGTGGCATGCATATTTAATATATAACAAAAAAGTTGACAAGGCATTTAAATCTCATATTTTAAGAAGTGCTTTATTGCGTGCCTGGAAAAAGTATTATTATAAGTTGAATTATATAATATCAATTTGGGGGATCTGGACACGCGATAGAGGGTGTTATCTATGGGTGTGAATTTGGATACGATTTCTTATAAGGAATTACTTAGATTGGTAGGGAATGACTGGCAATTAAGATCATTAGCTGAGTTAAAACAAGAAAATAGGGTACAGTCTTGGTTCCAGTATACTCAATTGCAAGTTAGGTGGAAGTTAGATCAGAAGATTGGTATTACATTAATGGATGAAAATTTGGTAAAACAGATTAAAGATCAAAGTCGAGCGCATATAAAGAGAATTTATAATGCTTTAATAGAATTGGATTCAGAAATGGAATTAGTTAAGGATTGCATGGTAAAGCGGGCTCAAAATATTCAAGAACCGATCACATTGGATATATGGGAGGTAATTTGGGTTAGAAATGTAAAATTTACCCAGGCCCAAAATTTAAGAGAAAATTTTTATAAAATGCTTTATAGATGGCATCTGGATCCTAAAAAGTTGTCTTGTATGTATCCTAATTTACAGCCCAAATGTTGGAGATGTGGTAGTTTGGATGCTACTTATTTTCATATTTGGTGGACTTGTAGAAATATAAAAGCTTTTTGGATTAAAATTTGGTGGAACATTCAAAATATTTTAAAGAGAAAGATAAAGTTTACTCCACAACTATTTTTATTGGGTGTTATCACAGATTGTGATACTAAAGAAATTGATGTTGAATTTGATAACAGCTGCAAGGTTATTGGTAGGGTAATATTGGAAGAAGGACTGCTTGCCTACTATAGAGGAATGGACGCTTAAAGTGTCAAATTTAGCAGAAATGGCTAAGATTTCTGCTTATTTGAAGGATCATTCACAAGAAAGACACATTTCGGTCTGGAAAAGATGGATAGATTATATTCATAAAAAATATGGGACTAAAAAGTTCCATTTAACGTATGAGTAAATTATAGATTGTTATAGTTTATTATAGTGGAAATTTTTCTTTTTTTATTATTATCTCTAATTATATGGTATTATTATTTTTAGTATTAGTATTGTTTAATAACTTGAATATTTTTATCTTACTTGTATTTATGCTATAGGGGAGTTAAAGCACATTATGAACTTGGTTATTTATATAGTTGGTTAATGTTAGTTAGATTATGATTATTATATTTGTAACCCTGTATTCAGGTCTGGGAAGTGGGGGAGGCGGGGTTAAGGGTGGGTTGGGGAGGGGATAATATTGTAATCTTTATAAAACTTTTCAATAAAAAAAGACGCTTGCTCCTTGGGAGGAAAGCCATGGCAAATCTAGACAGCACACTAAAAAGCATAGACATCACCCTGTCAACAAAAGTGCGTACAGTCAAGGCTATGGTCTTCCCAGTTGCAATGTATGGCAGTGAAAGTTGGACCATAAAAAAGGCTGAGCGCCAAAGAATTGAGGCCTTTGAACTATGGTGTTGGAGAAGACTCCTGCAAGTCCCTTGGACTGCAAGGCGATCAAACTGGTCAGTCATAGAGGAGATCAACCCTGACTGCTCTTTAGAAGGCCAGATCCTGAAGCAAAACTCAAAAACTTTGGCCACCTAACGAGAAGGAAGGACTCACTGGAGAAGAGCCTAATGCTGGGAAAGATTGAGGGCAATAGAAGAAGGGGACGACAGAGAATGAGGTGGCTGGATGGAGTCACTGAAGTGGTAGGCATGAACTTAAATGGACTCCAGAAGATGGTAGAGGACAGGAAGGCCTGGAGGAACGTTGTCCATAGGGTTGCGATGGGTCAGACATGACTTCGCAGCTAACAACAACAATGCCTTGTTAAGTGGAGCGGGATGCTCTCCTCCCGAGCAATTGAGCCTGCCTCCGTTGTTCTCTCCTTCTCTCTGCTCTCCTTGGTCTAGGATCAGGGGGGGCTTGCTCCTCACCTGCACTATGCCTTTCCTGTTCCGAACCTGAAGGGCCCTGGCCTGCCTCAGCCTGATAATAATAATAATAATAATAATAATAATAATAATAATAATAATAATAATAATAAAGTTGGAAGGGACCTTGGACCCCTGCTCAGGCAGGAAACCTTATACCATTTCAGATAAATGGCTGTTCAATCTCTTCTTAAAAACCTCCAGTGTTGGAGCATTCACCACCTCTGGAGGCAGGTTGTTCCACTGGTTAATTGTTCTAACTGTCAGGAAGTTTCTCCTTAGTTCTAGGTTGCTTCTCTCCTTGAGTAGTTTCCATCCGTTGCTTCTTGTCCTGCTTTCAGGTGCTTTGGAGAATAGCTTGGCTCCCTCTTCTTTGTGGCAGCCCCTGAGATATTGGAACACTGCTATCATGTCACCCCTCACCCTTCTCTTCATTAAACTACACATACCCAATTCCAGCAACCGTTCCCTATATGTTTTAGCCTCCAGCCCCCTAATCATCTTTGTTGCTCTTCTCTGTACCCTTTCTAGTCTCGACATCTTTTTTACATCGTAGTGACCAAAACTGGATGCAGCATTCCAGGTGTGGCCTTACCAAAGCATTGTAAAGTGGTATTATAGTACTTCACTTGATCTTGATTCTATCCCTCTGTTAATGCAGCCTAGCACTGTGTTGGCTTTTTTGGCAGCTGCAGCACACTGCTGGCTCATATTGAAGTGATTGTCTACTAAGACTCCGAGATCCCTCTCACAGTTACTACTATTGAGCAAGGTACCACCTATACTATACCTATGCATTTGATTTTTCCTGCCTAAATGTGGAACCTTACTTTTTTCACCATTGAATTTCATTTTGTTAGATAGTGCCCAGTGTTCGAGTCTGTCCAGATCCTTCTGTATCTTAAGCCTATCTTCTGGAGTATTGGCTATTCCTGCCAGCTTGGTGTTGTCTGCAAATTTGATGAGTTCCCCATCTATCCCCTCATCCAAATCATTAATGAAGATATTGAAGAGCACTGGGCCCAGAACAGAGCCCTGGGGCACCCCACTATACACTTCCTTCCATGTAGATGCGGTTCCATTGAGGACCACACGCTGAGTACGGCCTGTCAGCCAGCTACAAATCCATCTGGTGGTAATGCTATCTAACCCACATTTTTCTATCTTATCAAGTAGTAGGTTGTGATCTACTTTATCAAATGCCTTACTGAAGTCCAAGTAAATTATATCTACAGCATTCCTCTGGTCCACTAGTTTTGTCACTTGGTCAAAGAATGTAATAAGATTTGTCTGGCATGATCTGTTTTTGACAAACCCATGTTGACTTTTAGTGATGACTTTGTTTGCATCAAGGTGTTCACTGATTTGTTGTTTGATTATCTTTTCCAGAATCTTCCCAGGTATTGAGGTCAGGCTGATAGGCCTGTAGTTTCCTGGATCTATTTTTTCCCTTTTTTGAAGATGGGAACTACATCAGCTCTCTTCCAGTCCTCTGGTAGTTCCCCAGTGCTCCAGGATCTTTGAAAAATATAGTTCAGTGGTTCTGAGATCACGTCTGCCAGTTCCTTGAGAACTTTGGGGTGTAATCCATCTGGTCCTGGTGATTTGAACTCGTCTAAGCTGGACAGGTGCTCACTTACCATTTTCTTGCCTATCTTAACTTGCATTTCTCTATTCTGTTTTTTATGGCACTGGTTTGGGTAGGTTGGACTGTTTTTTCCCTTTGTGTAAAGACAGATGCAAAAAACGAATTAAATAGTTCTGCTTTCTCCCTATTGCTTGTCACCTTCTTGCCACTTTCCCCCACTAATGGACCAATCATTTCCTTAACTTTTTTCTTGGTTTTTATATGTTGAAAGAAGCATTTTTTGTTATTTTTGACTTTGGTAGCAAGCCTTAGTTCATTTTGAGCCTTAGCTTTCCTCACTTCATCTTTGCAGGCATGGGCTATTTGCTGATATTCTGACTTAGTTATGTGCCCCTCTTTCCAATTCTTATACTTGTCCTTTTTATCTTTCAATTTATCAGAAAGTTCTTTATGCAGCCCTGCTGGTTTCTTTTGAGAGCTGTTATTTTTCTTCTTTGTTGGTATTGTATTAGACTGGGCCTTTATTATCTCACTTTTCAAAATTTCCCAAGCTTCTTGAGTTGTTTTCCCCTTTAGGATTCTCATCCATGGAATTCTTCCCATGGTCTCTCTAAGTTTATTGAAATTAGCTCTTTTAAAATCCAAGACTCTAGTTTGGCTGTGTTCTATTGCTTGTGCCTCCAGAATGTTGAATTCCAGTATTGCATGATCACTTCCCCCCAAGGTTCCTGTGGCTTCGACACCTTCTATCATTTCATCTCTGTTTGTGAGAATTAAATCCAATATGGCTAATCCCCTAGTTCCCTTCTCTACTTTTTGGGAGAGAAAGTTGTCTGCTAGGTTTGACAGGAATCTGTTGGATCTTCCACTTGGTGCAGAGTTTGTCTCCCAGTTGATATCAGGGTTATTAAAGTCCCCCATTACTATTGTGATGTGCTTCTTACATACCTTAGTTAGCTGACTAGCAAAAAGTTCATCTATTTCCTCTGCTTGGTTGGGCGGCCTATAATATACACCTATGGCGATGTCATTTTTTCCCCTTTTATATTGACCCAAATGCTTTCAAGTTTACAGTTTTCGTCATTGTTGTGCTCTATTTCTGTAGAGATAAAGTTATTTCTTATATATAGAGCAACTCCTCCTCCTCTTTTGTTTAGTCTATTTCTTTTAAATAGTTTAAATCCCTCTAGCTGTGTGTTCCATTTGTAGGTTTGATCCCACCATGTTTTTGTAATGGCAACAATATCATATCTGCCCTCATTTACCTGAATTTCTAGTTCACCCTGCTTACTGTTCATACTCTGTGCATTAGTGTATAGATATTTGAGTCCTTTATGACTGACCATGTGTTTACTTGCTGCATAACTTGTGTGGTGCCTGGCTTCCCCTATTTTCTTAGATTGCCATGGACAGTGATGTCCTATATCAATTAACTCACTATCCCCATTATTTAGTTTAAATGTTCCTCCAAACAAGCTGTGATTTTATTGCCAAGTAACTCAGTCCCTTTCTTGGATGGATGCAGACCATCTCTTTTCTACATTTTTTCATTGGACCAGCTACAGACATCGTGACTAATATAACCAAAGCCTTCTCCTTTACACCACTCCTTTAGCCACATATTAAATTCTGCTGTACGCTGGCCTTTTCCATTTTGCTCCTTATACACTGGTAAAACCTCTGAAAAAGTAAGCCTACAGCCTATTCTGCTAAGTTCCTGCCCCAAGCTCTGGAAATCATTCTGCACAGAGGGTACATCTTTTTGGGACAGATCATTAGTGCCAAGATGTACAATAGCCTCCACATCACAGTCCTCGCTGGCATTCTTGATTATTTTAGAAATACGCTTCTTGTCCCTACTGGCAGTAGCACCTGGAAGACACCTGACCTCTTTCAAAATCTCTGTGTCCTTTCCTAAATTTACATCCCTTATAATTGAATCACCAACCAGAAGGTGGCTTCTCTTTTTGGATGCCTTTCTGTTCTTGCATGACTGGTGTGTAATACCAGATTCACACTTCTCCCTGTTGAAAACAAGTTTTTCATCTTGGACCACGATCCCCTGCTTATTTGAGTTTATTATCACAGATACCTTTACCTGTCTCCTTAATGTCCTTATTAAGATCAGAAAGGGCACTGTATCTATTGTGCAGGGACACAGCGAAAGCTTTGGGTTTATGGTTCACAGATCTCACCCTGCCAGATCCCACGGTTCTCCACACCGCCCTTCTCCTGCAGGATCTTTGTGATAGAGGGGGCTGATAGCATGGAGGCTCAATAGAGTAGAAGGGCTGGACACCTAATTTCTGCCTGAAGAGCACAGATTACAGACCTTAGATGAATAATCTATCCTTGTAGACTAGTGATTTGTTTACAGATAGGACAGTTTCCAAGTTTGAAAAGGGTACTGCGAAAGACAGCTGCAAAACAGGTGTTGCACTGAACTAAGCCAGACATGCTGAGTTACAACGAATCACAGATGCACTTGCCCTGAATGTACCGCTGCTGTTTTTGATATTTAGTTATATAATTCGTGTGCCATTAGGGCTGCTCCTTTTTTTGGTGCAGGCCTTGCAAACCTTACAGCATGGAGCACTTCCCAGCAGCTCTGAAAGTTGAAATTCTGCTGAAAAGCAATCTTCCGTACAGTCCTCCAAAACCACAGAAACCCCCTCCTGGGCCTCAACGAAGCACTCCATATCTTCCTCAGAGTAAGGCTCAGACGGAGGCATGACAGTCAAATTCCAATCCTTCCTAAACACCAAGATCATATGGCTGCAACCTCTGCTCTCTCCCATCCCACTCCCAACCATCAGGCCAAGCGAATGGTGAGGTCCACCAAGGAATCACTCAAGCGGATGACAATGGGAGATTGGAATCACCACCTTGCAAATTTTCTCCTGTGCCAGCACACGACTCCTAGCACTGCAATGGGTCACATCCCTACAGAACTAAGGTGGGGCCGCAGGCTCACAATGAAGCTTGAACAATTCTACCCAAACAGGACAGCAGCAGAAACAGCTCAACCAAAGCTTTTCAAGAACCTAGGACCTAGAGTGACTAAAGTAACGGGGCCATTGTCTTTTCCAGAGGTAGCTCTGGAAAATGGTCACGTGGTCATATGCCACATTGACCAGTTATGGCATCGTCAGGCTGGGCCAATCCTGGGAGGGAGGAATTCAGACACACTGAGTGACTATGTTTTTCTGAATCTGCCCACATTTGCCAGGGCCGGCTCCGCAGAAACAGAGGCACCACAGGTTGGAGAACCACCTCTTCCATCAGATGACCTAAATGGCTATCACATCATGGGTCAATTAGAGACGGATGATCGTACAGTAGAACAGGACTCCCAAATGACATTACGGCAGTCCGCCCGAATCCGCAGTCCCCCTGTCTACCTTAAGGACGATGTGCATTTATCGTTTTTTTAAATAAATCTTTATTTACATTTTGTGTTAAAAACACACCATACACCAACAAAAACAAAATAAACCCATTTAAAATATACAGAAAATGAAGAAATCAAAAAATTGAAAACCAATTCAAAAATTCCACTCATTAAATCTCTTATAACTATCCAACTCCAAAGCTTATTCATTAACAAAAACTATATCATTTCATTTTGGACCAACCTCCAAGCCACCCTCATTTCTTTAATCTTTTATCCATCCAAATATACCATTTATTCCATGATAGAAATGCTGGTGTCTCTTCTTTACCCTTCAACTTCTTGGTCAATGTATCTGCTTCTGCACAATCAAGTATTCTCCTAAGTATAGCTTCATCCGGCAGAGTATGATTTGCCTTCCAAAATTGAGCATACCCCATCCTCGCTGCCATTAAGATATGTAAAACTAAATACCATATTCCCCTCTTAATATTTCCAAGTCTGAAGCCAAGCAGATATGTCTCTGGTTTAAGATCAACTAAACACCCTGTAATTTCCTCTATCCGTTTTTGAATCCTCATCCAATATCTAACCACTTAGATGGGAGATGCCATCTATAAAGCATTTTGTATATGTTCTCCTTATATGACGTGGAAACCACCAGCCTCATATTAATTCACCAAATCTCTTCCCATTTCTCAAGTGGAAGTGCATAACCAAAATTCTTCCCCCAGGCAATCATCGCATCTTTTACCACCTCCTCCCCTACTACCCTGGTTAGCAAAAATTTATAGCACTTAGATATCACCCCTTTCTCCGGACCCAGCAGAATCTTATCTAATTCCTGCAGGTTCAGATAAATACCCCTTCCTTCCTTATCCTTCTTATACCTTGACTGAATCTGCAGGTAGGCCCACCACTCCAGTTGAAACCCTTGCTGAGCCAGTTCTTGTTGCGTTTTGAGTTCTCCCTCGCTATCTAAAAGTTCTTTGTAAGTTGATCTTCTTCCCTTCTTGAGTATGGTCGGATGGGTCAAAGCTTCCAAGGTTGATAACCATCACGGAATTTGCACATAGTACTTGGCCCTTATCTTATCCCAATTCCGAATCAGTATATCCCTTATGTAATGACGAGTAAACTGTTTGCTTGGAGGAGTACTTTCCCGCCAGAGGGCAGCATGCCATCCCTGCAACAAATCGAATCCTTCCAAACTCAACAATCGATTATTCCTTAAACTTATCCATTCCTTGCCCCAAACTAAAAGGGCAGCCTGATAGTAAAGTTCCCAATTCGGCAGGCCAAGGCCCCCTCTTTCCTTAATTTCTTGCATCATTCTTTTTCCAATCCTGGGCCGTGTCCCCTGCCATATGAATCTAGAAACTACCCCCTCTAACTCTTTAAAAAATTTCATCGAAAGTTTAACTTACTGCTAAGCTTGTAAGCCGCCCTGAGTCTTCGGAGAAGGGTGGGATATAAATGTAATAAAAATAAAATAAATAAAATAAAATAAACTGGGGCTGTCTGGAAAAGAAAATTCCATTTCGGCAAAATATAAGATTTCACCGTGGCTACCCTTCCTAATAATGACAACTGTATCCTACCCCATTTTCCCAAGTCCATTTTTGTTTGTATCAGTAATTTAAACTGTAATTTGTTTAAATCAGTAATTTATTACGATTTTAAACCTTGTAATGTCCGCTAACATCTGTTTACTTCTATTCAAAAGATTTTTCGTTAATATATTCGTCTTATGTTTATTTACTTGTAGACCAGCCACATTTCCAAATTCCTCAATCCTTTTTAGTAACTCCGTGCTGGATTCCAGAGGGTTTTCCAAAACAAAGACCATATTATCTGCAAACGCCTGCAGTTTATAAATTTGGTCTCTTATCTGAAGCCCAGTAATGTCCTCATCTTTCCTTATTATTCTCAATAGGGGTTCTAAAGTTAAAATAAATAAAAGTGGGGAGAGTGGACAACCCTGCCTAGTGCCCTTACAGATATCAAATTTGTCAGTTAAATTCCCATTTATCAACAATCTCGCAACAAAGCTTGACCAATTCCACCCAAACAGGACAGCAGTAGAAATAGCTCAACCTAGGACCTAGAGTGACTAAAGTAATGGGGCCATTGTCTTACGAGGTGGCTCTGGAAAATGGTCACGTGCTCAGATGCCACATTGACCAGTTACGGCACCGTCAGGCTGGGCCAATCCTGGGAGAGGAGTTAGGGGGGAATTCAGACACACTGAGTGACTATGTTTTTCTGAATCTGCCCACATTTGCCAGGGCCAGCTCCGCAGAAACAGAGGCACCAGAGGTTGGAAAACCACCTCTTCCATCAGATGACCTAAATGGCCATCACGTCATGGGTCAATTAGAGACGGATGATCGTACAGTAGAACAGGACTCCCAAATGACATTATGGCACTCCGACCAAATCTGCAGTCCCCCTGTCTACCTTAAGGACTATGTGCATTTATCAAGCAAAGGATAACAACTATCCTTTGGGGGCGGGGTGTTATATATTAAGTACTAATGTTAATGTGTTGTGAAGTAACATATCTCCAACTGCTTTGGAGGGAAACTTCAAGAATTTAAGTTTCGGTGGGAGCGAAATAACTTTGCGATTGGCTGATGCCCTAGAGGTGGAAAGTATAAACTGCAGGCATTTGCCAGTTTTAACTCAGTTCTGTTCTTACTTAATAAACACCGTTGTACCATACTGGTCTGGTCATTGCCTACAAAACCTACTACACAATAGGAATCATGGTAAAATGACATCACAATCAGAAAGAACTCTCAGCTTGCAGTGGCCTTCTCCTGCAGCCTCCATATAGAATGACATGTGGTTGCTTGGTAACCGCACAGAATCACCTCCACTGTGGGATGCCATATTGAAAGGCATCCTTTACTGACAAAGAGAGGATGTCCAGAATGAGATGGACTGCCATATCTATTACCCAACTATTTTTAGTTGGGATCCTTCTGCTATATTTTAAAAGGCTGGGAGGAGAAAAAGATCATGATCTTGGAAAAAATCCAAAGGGAGAAGATTTATTTCTTAGATTCCTAATAAAGAGGCGACAATTTAAAGAAAATGTTGGAAAAGGTACAGGAGAGCAAGTAAAACCGGTTCCATATAGAATGGTGGAACAATGGTGGAAGCCTGTAGGACGGAAAGGGCCTATGGAGTTTAACAGGCAGCCAGAAGTATCTGCTAAAGGAAAAATAAGAGACAATATAGAGAAAAATTATGAGATCCAAAAGAAAGTGGCTACGGAAACTTTTGTGGCTTCTGATGACACCAGCCAGAGGAATGAAAGCCCTCTGGAAAAATTAAGGAGCCATCACAAAACTGGAGCAAAAGATCGTGAGCTTGGAAAAAATCCAAAGGGAGAAGATTTATTTCTTAGATTCCTAATAAAGAGGCGACAATTTAAAGAAAATGTTGGAAAAGGTACAGGAGAGCAAGTAAAACCGGTTCCATATAGAATGGTGGAACAATGGTGGAAGCCTGTAGGACGGAAAGGGCCTATGGAGTTTAACAGGCAGCCAGAAGTATCTGCTAAAGGAAAAATAAGAGACAATATAGAGAAAAATTATGAGATCCAAAAGAAAGTGGCTACGGAAAGTTTTGTGGCTTCTGATGACACCAGCCAGAGGAATGAAAGCCCTCTGGAAAAATTAAGGAGCCATCACAAAACTGGAGCAAAAGATCGTGAGCTTGGAAAAAATCCAAAGGGAGAAGATTTATTTCTTAGATTCCTAATAAAGAGGCGACAATTTAAAGAAAATGTTGGAAAAGGTACAGGAGAGCAAGTAAAACCGGTTCCATATAGAATGGTGGAACAATGGTGGAAGCCTGTAGGACGGAAAGGGCCTATGGAGTTTAACAGGCAGCCAGAAGTATCTGCTAAAGGAAAAATAAGAGACAATATAGAGAAAAATTATGAGATCCAAAAGAAAGTGGCTACGGAAACTTTTGTGGCTTCTGATGACACCAGCCAGAGGAATGAAAGCCCTCTGGAAAAATTAAGGAGCCATCACAAAACTGGAGCAAAAGATCGTGAGCTTGGAAAAAATCCAAAGGGAGAAGATTTATTTCTTAGATTCCTAATAAAGAGGCGACAATTTAAAGAAAATGTTGGAAAAGGTACAGGAGAGCAAGTAAAACCGGTTCCATATAGAATGGTGGAACAATGGTGGAAGCCTGTAGGACGGAAAGGGCCTATGGAGTTTAACAGGCAGCCAGAAGTATCTGCTAAAGGAAAAATAAGAGACAATATAGAGAAAAATTATGAGATCCAAAAGAAAGTGGCTACGGAAAGTTTTGTGGCTTCTGATGACACCAGCCAGAGGAATGAAAGCCCTCTGGAAAAATTAAGGAGCCATCACAAAACTGGAGCAAAAGATCGTGAGCTTGGAAAAAATCCAAAGGGAGAAGATTTATTTCTTAGATTCCTAATAAAGAGGCGACAATTTAAAGAAAATGTTGGAAAAGGTACAGGAGAGCAAGTAAAACCGGTTCCATATAGAATGGTGGAACAATGGTGGAAGCCTGTAGGACGGAAAGGGCCTATGGAGTTTAACAGGCAGCCAGAAGTATCTGCTAAAGGAAAAATAAGAGACAATATAGAGAAAAATTATGAGATCCAAAAGAAAGTGGCTACGGAAACTTTTGTGGCTTCTGATGACACCAGCCAGAGGAATGAAAGCCCTCTGGAAAAATTAAGGAGCCATCACAAAACTGGAGCAAAAGATCGTGAGCTTGGAAAAAATCCAAAGGGAGAAGATTTATTTCTTAGATTCCTAATAAAGAGGCAACAATTTAAAGAAAATGTTGGAAAAGGTACAGGAGAGCAAGTAAAACCGGTTCCATATAGAATGGTGGAACAATGGTGGAAGCCTGTAGGACGGAAAGGGCCTATGGAGTTTAACAGGCAGCCAGAAGTATCTGCTAAAGGAAAAATAAGAGACAATATAGAGAAAAATTATGAGATCCAAAAGAAAGTGGCTACGGAAACTTTTGTGGCTTCTGATGACACCAGCCAGAGGAATGAAAGCCCTCTGGAAAAATTAAGGAGCCATCACAAAACTGGAGCAAAAGATCGTGAGCTTGGAAAAAATCCAAAGGGAGAAGATTTATTTCTTAGATTCCTAACAAAAAGGCAACAGTTGAAAAAAAATGTTGGAAAAGGTACAGAAGAGCAAGTAAAACCGGTCCCATATACAATGGGACTTGCTCAAGCCTCAGTTCATTCATTACAGAAGCGCTCCATTTTACATCTTCCTACTGAGTTGTCTCCTTTGACGTCATCTACTGTAGCGGATGATGGTGGTGAAGAAGAGGCTGGTAAAGTCATCTTTATTTTGAAATCTGGCAACATATCAGCACGGCCCAGACATGGAAACCATCATGTAATCCAGAAGACAATAGAGCAAATTGTGAAGAAGGAACTTGAATCTCATGATTCAAGAATGGAAAATCTTCTCAGAAATTTGATGATTGGAGGAAGCAACTCCAGAAGGCCTACTGATAAGTCGAAAAGTTTGGATGAGAAAACGTTATCTAATGAAGCGCCTTTGGAACATCAGGAAGAAACCACGTCTGCTCCCCTATTATATGATTTTTTCTCAACTACCAATAACCCTTTGCTTCAGGGAGATCTCCTTGAAGCTGCATTGCAAAAAGTCTTGGCACAGCTGATCCTCAATGAACGCATCAGGAATTTAATTTCTCACTTGATACGTTTAATTCAAGTGAACTGCAGAGAACTGAGTACGAAGAGCTCTTGTGGTTTTCTCATCGCTAAGATAGGTCTATTAATTAAATTATATAGTAGGAGAAAATACATTCAGGAGGCATTGGATATCTTCAAATCCTCCTTGTTGAAGGGTAAAAATGTAAAGAATATAACTACAGCAAGCTCTAGAAAATTGGAGAAACCTTCTGATGAGGTAAAAGCAACCTAGATAAATAGTCCTAAGAACCGCCCAAATAGGAGTATTACAAGATTTGGTTACCTAGATGTGTCCCTTTTTTTCCCAGGAGACCAAATTGATGTAAACGAATTGCCTTTCATTTATGAAAGACAATTATGGTTTTTTGAGTAAAATCCAGCTTTCCTAACAGCCTTGTTAGACTGTTTATAATAATGTGCAGGTGCAAAGACTCCGTTTCTACCTAATTCCCATATCTGTATACTAGGATACGTTTCATGTGTATTGATGTAAGGTTCTTACAAATTGTGATCAGCATCTCTGGGAGAGTGATGTTTAGCACAAAGCTAAAGTAATTGAAGCATGAAAGCAAATAAAAACAGAATGAGGTTCATCAGAATTAAAAGAGAAATTTCAGATATGATAATTTTAGGAAAGCTGGATTTTACTGTTTTTAAAGGGTAGATAGACACAAAAATACTTTTTTCTGGAGAAAAGAGCTTTTATATAGATTAGAAGAACTGCAAGATCTGCAGGATTTGTTTCATAAAGTAGATAACTGGTCATTAAAGAAAATGATACACTGAAAAATGATATAATCAAATGTTTCCTGTATTAAGTTGATGACGATGATGATGATTGCAATGATATATCATTGTCTCTGGTCTGATTTATCAACTTAATTTCTCCTTTTAAATTTTGGCATGCCATTCTAAAGGAGCAAAATATATATTATAAGAAATATCTAAATATTTTAATGCTAAATTTTGAAATTTCCTAAACAGCAAATGAAAATGAATTTGGATAATAGTATATAGTACATATTATTTATTTTCACATAATACTAAATAAGATTTGCTGTAATATTTCTAATACATCTAATACATGTATAGATCTATACATCGTATTGCACATAAAGAGAGTAATCGTCACTTGTTTACTTAATTACTTTTTAAAAATTTTTTTAACTTTAGACATGTTGTATCTTCCATGTCCTAGCAGCAATAATATTTTCCCCATTTATATTTATAGAAGTACTATATTGAGCATTTGTCAGTGATTTATGAGGATTTTTATTAATGTTTTATAAATTTATTTTTATATATGTTTCCCATTTTTACTGTAATCTTATAATTCCAAAGTGGTTTATTATGAGCATGCATTTATAAGACTGTGCCTATGGGTTTTCCTTCTGATATAATTACATTTTTTAAAAAATCCAATGGGTATTTTTAGGTTTTGAGGGGCTAATAGATGATTTGGCACACAGACTTCAGAATTTTCCATTTGTCTGGTATTCAGCAGACAAGATGGATGGTGAAAAGGTTGTCAGGGAAAGTTACAAGACTGCATGGAGGGGAACAAGATTTCTGAAACGTGCCTTTGTCTTGCCTTGATTTCACCATGAAATGGTAAGGGCCTCCAGTATGGCAAAGTATAAACCAATAATAAACCAGGATTCTTAGCTCAAGATAATAATAATAATAATTAAACATGGTATGGCTTAGTAAACTAACTTCAAGATATGGGTTTAGATTATAGTTGTTCAAATCTTATTAGATATGAGCTAAGACATTCAAATTAAGCAAATTCTAGTTTAGCATTATATGAGAATGAAGTTGTTCTAAAACGGTCTGATACATACCGATGAGTACAAGCTGCCCTTTATGTCATTAATTGGGATGGAGTAGATGTTGAAATATTAGAAGGTCCATCTTCCACTTTATTTCTCTTGGTTTATCTTTGCAGACACCAAAGGAGGGAATTTCTCAATATAGGCATGTCATCAATTGGCCGTTGGCTGTCTCAGTGACAACAGTGATGGTGGTCATCATTGTAGTAATTTGTTTGATTGAGGTAAGATAAAGTATTTTTCTAGAGATCCTTATATTAATTTATGTACCCACTATATCTCAAAGTCCAGTAATAAAAAGATAAACTTCCCCAAACTCTCAATATACTGCTTTAGTGAAGAGCTAGTGTGGGACTGATTTTTGTAAAATTATTGATGGGGGGGGCAAATAGGGTAACTAAACAGGTGTATTAAGCTTGGATTCATTCCACCTCCAATTCTGATAGGGAACATCTGGCTGGTGGGCTTGATGTGGTCTATAAGACCTTCTTTTGAGGCTTACCAAGATCATGTTGGAGGCTTTAGACCTTTTTACAGATGAAGAAAAGGAAGAGTTTCTTATTGGGAAGCAGAGAAAAAAACCCATAGTTCCCTGTGAAAGTCATTGTTTCTTTTTCCTCACTGTGAAAAATCTTGTACATTTATCCCTTACAACCACACCTCTCTTTTCGGATTAAACAGATCTGTTCTCATCGCTCTGCAAAAAGAATGGAAGGAACCCCTCAGGAAAACCGGTAACTCTTCCCTGGAGATACTTAGTTATTTGCAACTCTCTACTCTGAAAATCCTCTTCATGAGGACCAGTCTCAAGATTAGGTGCCAATGCACCTGAGTTTCACTCTTAAAAAGCGAATTTTATTTTACAAGATGCTGCATCTAAAAGTTGAAAACACTGAACACATCACTAAAAATATCTCTTTTTTTTGCTGGCTGAATTTGTATGTTTAGCATTGGCTTCCTGCTACATTCCTCAACTGGACCCATATCCTTTGTTCCCTAAAACACTCCTCTTGGAAACTTCAAATTATTTTCAGTACTGAACAAATATTAAACGTGAAATTGCCTGGAGGATATCCATGCTAACGAAGCCAAAAATAAGTAAAACTCTAAAGAGATACGTAGTTACCTGCAACAAGTGCTCTTATAATTCTAGAGACAATCGCACGTGTGTGTTTCAGCATAAGAAGCAAAAAAGCATCCTATGGCTTGCACATTGGTTGTACATGCACAGAAGAGTCTTGTGAACGAAAAGGCCTTTTGAGTCCATTTTGAGAAACAGCAATATATATAATAAGAGTTTGTATACTCCTCCAATACAGAAATGTATGCCATATTTGGTTTGAACTTTGTTAAAAGGGTTTTATCTAGCCTTAGAACTCACTATTTTACTCTTTAATTGTTTCTTTAAGGACATTTCTGGGTAGAAACAAGAAATCTACACCTAAAAACAAGGTATGTAAATGCAGAAGCAACCACTGGTGGTCTGGCTATTCAATTTTCTTATTGGATCTGAAAAACATGGCTCCATATACCCATAAATATTACAGATGTGGCTTAGGCAAGCTTCAATTACCAAGTCTTAATAATAAAAATACAAATTAAAGTGTGACTGGATGGTGGATTTTTTTAAAATTTTGTAATCTGCCTAGAATCACTTATCGGTGAGTTGGACAGTTACATAAACTTATTTAAATATATATAATCCTATCATTTTTGAAGTATATTAAACTCAGTGGGACTTACTTTTGAGTAAATATGCTTTCTTTGCCTTTTGGTACTGTCCATGGGGAAGAAATGGAGGTAGTGACAGATTTTATTTTCCTGGGCTCCAAGATCACCGCAGACAGGGACTGCAGCCAAGAAATTAAAAGACGTTTGCTCCTGGGGTGGAAAGCCATGGCAAATCTAGCCAGCACACTAAAAAGCAGAGACATCACCCTGCCAACAAAAGTGCATATAGTTAAGGCTATGGTCTTCCCAGTTGCAATGTATGGCTGTGAAAGTTGGACCATAAGAAAGGCTGAGCGCCAAAGAATTGAGGCCTTTGAACTATGGTGCTGGAGAAGATTCCTGCGAGTCCCTTGGACTGCAAGGCGTTCAGACTGGTCAGTCCTAGAGGAGATCAACCCTGACTGCTCTTTAGAAGGCCAGATCCTGAAGTTGAAACTCAAATACTTTGGCCACCTAATGAGAAAGAAGGACTCACTGGAGAAGAGTCTAATGCTGGGAAATATTGAGGGCAATAGAAGAAGAGGATGACAGACAATGAGGTGGCTGGATGGAGTCACTGAAGCAGTAGGCGTGAGCTTAAATGGACTCTGAAGATGGTACAGGACAGGAAGGCCTGGAGGAACGCTGTCCATGGGATTGCGATGGGTCAGACATGACTTCACAACTAACAACAACAACAACAAAGCATTCTTAAGCAAGGGTAATGTTCTGCCAAGAGTAAGGCCATAAAAGCGAATCAAAAAGATGGCACTGCAATGTGCAGATTGAATAGGTAATTTGCAGGTCTAAATGGCTTCCGAGAAGGAAAGCTGGCTAAAAAGACTGCAATAATTCAGTTGGCTACAATTTTTACTTTCCATTTTGACATAAAATCAAGGAGAAGCTTGAGCCTTATTTATATCCATGAAAAATATCTCAAATTGTTCTGTTACACATTGTATATTAATTTGTACCAAATCCTCGCATAATAGTTTCCTTCTCTAAGATGTCTATTGTATCTTTTCTTCTTGAAGTGTCTTGAGCCCAGCCTGTCCTACACCTGTGATTTCTAGATGACTGACAGTTTGAAATGCCCAAATATATACTCTGGTATTTAGAAAAAAGCAGTGTTTTGAACCATTTTTGGTAGACATTTTTATGACATAGTTCAAATGAAAATTATTTATGGAATAAATCACAATGGCTGGATTCAAAAAACATGAAGGGAAAATCTGACTTAAATTGAGCCAAATATGTAAACCAGATCTTACAGTTTTATGTATTTTGTGTATTTATCATTATTCCTATGGGATCTTTTCAGAAAAAAAGTTTTGCTACAATCATTTGTGACATTAAATATACCAAAATTAACAGATTATGGTTTGTGGAGGTTTTGTGCATTGCAACTAACTTTTCCAGCTTTTTCAAACCAGTAATTTGGGAGACAGCTTGCATGAAGCAAGAATGGTCTTTTGTAAGGATCCCATAGAAATAGTGGTGATGCACACAAATCACTTGTTGTATCGACCATATGAATTGATAAAAGCCTTGTTCCCATACAATATTAAGCCATACATTTATTTCATAGATTATAATTAAACCCAAATTAAATAACATATAACATAAGTATAAAAACACTTGGAAAGTTTAGGATTGCTAGTACTGGAGGAATTTTTTTAACTGCAGCTACTAACTACTAATGTTATTGGCTACTAACACTAATTAGCAGAAGTACAAAATATATTCCAGGATTCTCTATCATAGATAAAGAGGGACCTAAAACAGGTGATGTAATTAAGAGTTCACAGTTAAGTTTGCTCTAATTTGTTAAACACACATTCCATCAGGAAGAACCTTCACTCCAGGATCTGTAATTTGAATTTGTGATATAAATACAATGATAATGCAACACGAAAATTAAAATGTCAGATTGAAGTTTTATGATCATTTTTCACATCCTTTCCTCATTCTTAGACTTCAGCATCTTCTTTGGAAAAGCCTCTCTGTATTCAGGAACCATATCAAGGTTTTGCTGAACTATGGAAAAAATGCAGCGAGGATATATTACATAGTGAAGAATCGTCAGAAGAAATATTTAATCTTGCTAGCTTCAGGTAGTTTTCTTTCATTTTTTCCTCTTTGGCACATATTACAAGAAAGAAACTGACAAAGCTTGATGATGATGATGATGATGATGATGATGATGCATTCACTCATGTCCAACTCTAGACGATTCTATGGACTAAGCCTAACCACATCTTCCTATCTTGCACTACTTGAGTTTCTGTCTGCCCTGTTTGATGTCAGCTTTGATAGAGTACGGCCACCATGTTCTTTGACAGCCTGGCTTCCTTTTACTGCTAACTCTTCCAAATCTAATTGCATTCTCCAGTGAATTCCCCTCATGACATGATCAAAATAAGACTAGAGAGGGAATAGTCCCATTCTGCAACTTAGAGAATGTCTTTATATTTTTCACTACTAAATGCTTGAGACAAATTTGGATTTGTCCAAAGTTAGATCACTGCAATGAGCTCCTTGAAGATCACTTCAAGTGCCCGTGAAGGCAACTCAAAAGCTACAACTGGTCCAAAAAGCACTGGCACATGCAGTATTGGATGTTCTAGGTTTGCCCATGTTACACCTCTGTTGTATGAACTGTGCTGGCTGCCAGCTTCCTTCTGGGTGTAATTCAAGGTGCTGTTCATTACCCTTAAATCCCTACATGGCAGGGACCAGGATATTTGTGGGATCGCTTCTCCCTGACAGTATCTGCCCATCCTACCAGATCAGATAGTGCAGGTATGCTCCATGTCCCTTCCCTGAAGTCTTGCAGTCTCTCTAGAGGGAGCTCGGAAATGTGCCTTCACCTTTGGCTGTGCCTACCTTACGGAATACTCCCCCCCCCCAAATGATTCAGCAAGCCTTCACTCTTTTAACCTTTTGGAAGGCTGTCAATATCTGGGCTTTTACCCAGATGCAGGGATGGAGAAAAGAATGTCTGAAGCCAGTGGTGGAATATCTCAAGGGGATGACTGAGAATATTACATATTAAAGGGCTTACCCTCTGCAATTATGTATTTTATTTTCAAATGTAGCTACCTTTTCCTCATATTTCAGCAATCCAAAAGTGAGGATAAAATTAAATTAACATTTTAGAAACAGCTGCAATTGATAGAGATCCAGTTTCTAGCACCAGGCAAGAAACCAGGAGGTACTGAGTTCTAGTTTCACGCTGGGCATTAATTCAGGAGGGTGATCTTGGCTCAATCACTCTCTCAGCCCTAGGAAGGAGGCAATGGCAAACCACTTCTGATATCTTCCCAAGAAAACCGCAGGGAGAAGTCCAAGCGGTTGCCAGGAATCAATACTGATAGGAAGGGATGTAAACAAGCAATGATTGTTGAACAAGCAAATCCACCAAAAATCTTTATGTAAATCCCTCAAAACTGGTTAACTTAAAGCAGGAATGTCATCTGGGTGCAGAACAAATTAAACAGAACTGACTTCTGGGTGGCTGTCCAGCGTCGCAGACGGTTGGAATCGACCGCCGCCCCTTCATTTCTGTTTAAACCGCTGAGCAGCCGACTTTCAGCCCCGTCCGACAAATCACCAGAAAGAATGAGTCCAGAACGAGAGCTGGTTCTCCTGAGCCACGTTTATTACCTTCACAAACAGTCACTCGAAGACAGACGAAGTCAGCGTTGATTCCACAGCACAATCAACGCTGCTAAATAGCCGGCAGAGCCGACACCCACCACCACACCCTTAATTGCTTAACCACGCCCTCACCCTACTTAACTACCGCCCCCCTTGGCTCCTGCCCTTTGGCACCCGCCCCCAGGTACGTATCCTCCCCGTCCCCGTCCCACCACCATTGCAGCCGATAAGCCACCCCCCAGCCCAAACCGCCCTCCTTTTCCCCAGAGCTCCGCACAACCTCGCCTCCCCCCTCAGGTCCCCAGACCGCCGTGAGTTGCGCCGCTCAGACCATCCGCCGCTGGTGCCTGTCACACAGTCCCATGGCAGGCAAGGAGGCAGGCAGAGCGTTGGAACGTGTCATCTGCGCAAACGGGTTCCCAGGGGGATGCAGTGCCAGTGCGTGTCCTGGGCCCCTCCCCGTTCCGCCGGTAGGCCCTGCCGCCTCCTGGTCCGCCCTGGCACCCGTCCTCGGTCTGCTGCTCGGGCGCTGGGCAACTACCGGCTGTGCCACCGTACGGATGCTCCCCGGCCTTCTGGATGGCCCCGGAGGCTGCTGGGCCACGTCGGCGGCCACGCTCTTCCCCGGCTTGTCGGTGGGATGCGGGCGCCGGCGGCTGTTCCGAGGGCCCGGTAAGATGCCCTGTGGCCTTTCCAGGTGCCGGGCGGGGGGCCGCTGAGCCGACTCGGCGGCCGCACTCCTCCCCGGCTCGTCGGGGGAATGTAGGTGCCGTCGGCTGCTTCCGAGGGCCGGCAGGTCGCTCCGCGGCCTCTCCAGGTGATGGGCGGGTGGCTGCTGAGCCGTCTCGTCGGCTGTGCTCTTCTCTGGCTCGTCGGGGGAACGCGGGCGCCTGCGGCTGTTCCCGGGGGCCGGTAAGTTGCTCCGTGGCCTCCCCAGGTGTCGGGCGGGTGGCTGCTGAGCTGTCACGGCGGCTGTGCACTTCCCCAGCTCTTCGGGAGACCGCGGGTGCCGGCAGCTGGTCTCAGGGGCCGGTGGGTCGCTCCGCGGCCTCTCTGAATGTCGGGCGTGCCGGGCCCGACATGCCGCCCCCCTACCAAGGGTCCTCCTGCAGATGTAGAGGGCAAAGGCACACAATCACTCACCCCGCATACACC
This sequence comes from Vipera ursinii, assembly GCF_947247035.1. Lineage (NCBI taxonomy): Eukaryota > Metazoa > Chordata > Lepidosauria > Squamata > Viperidae > Vipera > Vipera ursinii. The sequence continues at coordinate 43,955,549 of NC_139517.1, forward strand.
ACCATTTCCCCGACCCCCCGGCCTGTTAGGGTGAGCACGGTGGAACGCCCGAACTAAGCGTGGAGCATGGACGTCTTTCCCCGACACCCACGTTGCCTCCTCCACCGGGTACCCCTTCCACCGAAGAAGCTGCTTTGCAGTGTGAAAACCCTACTCCTCGGGGGAAGAGGGGAGGGGGAGTTCCCAGGAAGGGGTAGAGCCTACTTAGAGCCCCAGAGCATTTGTTCTGGGGCTTGAAGGGTGAGGGCCCCCTCAAAGCCTGGGAGTCTCCGGAGCGGAGGACTCTTCTGCTGTTAGCAGAACAAGATGCTGAATCCACTCCTGCCAGTTTGATTGACATCTAGAAACATTGTTGCAACAGAGCGGAGACAGGAGTCCTATAAACAGCAGGTACAAGGCTTTAACCCTCAAAAAACAATTCTTTTTTCGTCCTGCTTACTATTTGGAAAAGAAAGGAAAAATGGTGTCTGACTGAATAGGGAGGAGAGAGGAGAAGAACACAACTTGGATCTTTATTAACCCACTTTAAACTGGGATTAATCTCTGTTTCTGTTTTGTCTTCTTAGGGAACTAATGCCACCACCGCCACCAGCAGAAGCAGAAGCTGAAGTTCTGGTTTCAGCTCCAGCTCCAGCTCCGGTTCCAGCTCCACCTCCGGTTCCGCCTCCGCCTCCAGCTGCAGAGCCTGTGAAAAAGGCCAGTTCGAAGAAACTGTGAGTACCTATAGAGTTATACATGCGGCATATTATTTCTTTTCTTGAAGGTAGATCCACCCATAGATTCTAATTCATTCAATTTATGAAAGATTTGTGGTAGCTCAGTGGTTAGAATGCAGTATTGCAGCCTAACTCACTGCTCACTGCCAGGAGTTCGATCCTGATCAGCTTAAGGTTGACTCAGCCTTCCATCCTTCCCATGTCAGGAATATGAGGACCCAGATTGTTCAGGGCAATACGCTGATTCTGCTAACCCCTTAGAGAAGGCTGTAGTGCACTATGAAGCAGTATATAAGTCCTAGTGCTACTGCTATTGGATGCCTGAATCACATTTATTTAAATGATGTGCTACATAATTTCCATGCTAAGAGGCTTCTCACAATTCCTAGCCTTAACTATGAGCAAGCAAATTGAGATGCAGTGATATTTGGTTTAATTTGTCAAGGAGAAAAAAAAATCTCCGATTGATTACAGCTCATGGTAGCCGTTTTCCAGAGGGCAATTTATCTACAACAATGTTCCTCAATCACAAAGCCTTTAAGCTGTGTAGGTGTCAACTTCCAGAATTGCCTAGCCAGCCATGCTTATTATTAACACCTTAAAGTTGCTGAGGATAAGGAAAACCAGTCTAAAACTTCCTTCCCTTTTAAGAAGTTTGAAAACAAATAAGCCATCATCCTTCCTATCCTGGGAAGGAGAGAAGCTTAGATGCAGAAGAGTTCTTTTTAACGTCTATTAAAATGTCTTTCTGTTCTTTCTCAGGTCTGAAAAAAGGACCGCAAGTAGTGAAGCTTCTCCACAGACGGAGTGAGTAGTACAGTCTTTCAAGGATTGTTCTTTAACTTAGAACTTTTTTTCCTCTCAGATATTTCCTGGGAAGGAGAAAATCTTAACTACAGCACTATTAAAACATATTTCTGTTCTTTCTCAGGTCTGAAAAAGAGAGCCCAGGTAGTGAAACTTCTCCAAAGACAGAGTGAGTAGAACAGTTTGTCAAGAACTTAATTAAATGCTTAATTAAAAAGGGATAAATTTTAGATGGTTAATACCAGAAGGAGTAATGATAAATTGGCAAGAACAGAGATGTAGACTGGACACAATAGAGAAAGCAGAACTTTTCTATGATCAATACTTTGGGCAGCAAGAAGAAGAAAGGCTGATAGGGGAAAGAGTAGTCAGACAGCAAGGAGATGAGACAGAGAAGCAACGCAGTAAGTATAGAACAGGAGAAAAGGGTGTTGAGAGAAGGGACAAGAGCAAAAGAGGTAAAAGAGCAAAGAGAGATGGGAATAAGGAGAATAACGAGAGCAACTAAAACTTCAAATAAATAAACATGGAAGAAGAGATAAAAGCAATTTCAATAAATGTAAATGGACTAAATTCGGCTATAAAAAGACAAAGAACATTAAATAAATTGGGGAAATAAAAATGGACATGATTTGCTTACAAGAAGTTCATATTAAGAAACAACATAAAAATCTACTAGAATATCCAAAATTGGGAGAATTATATACCTGACTTGCAGATCAAATAGGTGTGGTACTATATATTCAAAAATCAATACAAACTACATTGTTATATTCAGATGAAGAAGGGCGAATTTTAATGGTGGAAGTAACTATGAATTGTAAAAAAAAAATTATTGGTAGCAATTGACGCTCCAAATGAAAACCAAGAAAATTTCTATTCAAAATTACACCAGAAAACAATAGAATTGGAATTCGAAAGCATATGTATGATTGGAGATTTCAATGCTATCGTAAAGGCCGGGCTGGTGGGGGCTCCCCAATTGTTATGCCCCTGTCATGGACCGATCATCATCTCCTGCGGCTGGTCTTCCGTTTTGCCACTCCCCACCGTGGGGTTGTTGAGCCAATTAGATGGTTCCGCCCCAGGCGCTTAATGGACCCTGAGAGGTTTCAGGCAGCGCTGGGGGCCCCACCTGCCTCCCCAGCTCACAGCTCGGCGGATGCCTTAGTGGAGGCCTGGGAAAGGACGGCCACGGAGGCACTTGACCGAGTTGTACCCTTGCGGCCCCTGACCCGGCGCAGATCCCAATGGGCTCCATGGTTTTCCGCGGAGCTCCGGGAGATGAAGCGTCGGAGACGGGGCCTAGAGAGCGTCTGGAGGTCCACCCGATCTGAATCCGACCGATTGCGACTAAGAACCCATATTAGGTCTTATCTTGCTGCGATGAGGGTAGCGAGATCTAACTATTTCGCTGCCCTCATCGCGTCCGCAGATAATCGCCCGGCCGCCCTGTTTAGGGTGACCCGCTCCCTCCTCAACCAGGAGGTCAGTGGGGATCCCTTGCAGGGGCGTGCCGAGGAATTTAGTCAACATCTGTCGGACAAAATCGCTCGGATTCGGACCGGTTTGGACTCCGACTGGGCAGTATCGGACGATCAGGACACGAGTGATCTTGTCGATGTCATCTGGGAGGAGTTCGATCCTGTGACTCCGGAGGAAGTGGACAGGATCATGGGGAGGCTGAGCTCCACCACATGTTTATTGGACCCGTGCCCTTCCTGGCTGGTTTATGCAGCCCGGGAGGGGACACGAGGCTGGTTCCAGGCGGTTATAGCTGCTTCTTTGAGTGAGGGCAGTTTTCCCGCCGCCTTGAAGGAGGCCGTGGTGAGACCTCTCCTCAAGAAGCCTACCTTGGATCCGGCTGTTTTGAATAACTTTCGTCCGGTCTCCAACCTTCGCTTCCTTGCGAAGGTTGTTGAGAGTGTGGTGGCGCATCAGCTCCCTCTGGTCCTGGATGAAGCGGATTATCTAGACCCGTACCAATCGGGCTTCAGGCCTGGGTACAGCACGGAGACGGCATTGGTCGCGCTGGTGAATGATCTCTGGAGGGCTCGGGACAGAGGATACTCCTCTGTTCTAGTCCTATTAGACCTCTCAGCGGCTTTCGATACCATCGTCCATGGTATCTTGCTGCGGCGTCTCAGGGGATTGGGAGTGGGAGGCACGGTTCTTCAGTGGTTCTCCTCCTATCTCCTGGGACGTTCGCAGTCGGTGTTGACGGGGGGGCAGAGGTCGACCGCGAGGCCTCTCGCTTGTGGAGTCCCTCAGGGGTCAGTCCTCTCGCCCCTTCTGTTCAACATCTATATGAAACCGCTGGGTGAGATCATTCGTGGTTTTGGAGTTGGGTATCATCAGTATGCTGATGATACCCAACTTTTCATTTCGACCCCAAACCACCCCAGTGATGCCCTCGACGTGATGTCCCGGTGCCTGGAGGCGGTCCGGGTCTGGATGGGGAGGAACAGGCTTCGTCTCAACCCCGACAAGACGGAGTGGCTGTGCGTACCGGCGTCCCGGGATATTCAGGATATTCCACCCCTCATTATGGGGGGTGAGTCATTACCTCCTGTAGATAGGGCTCGCAACTTGGGAGTCCTCCTAGATTCACAGCTCTCTTTAGAAGACCATATTGTAGCTGTAACTAGGGGGGCGTTCGCCCAGGTTCGCCTGGTGCGCCAGTTGCGGCCCTATCTAGATCGGGATGCCTTGCGCACGGTCACTCATGCGCTTGTGACCTCTCGTCTTGATTACTGCAACGCTCTCTACATGGGGCTACCCTTGAAGACCACTCGGAGGCTCCAGCTGGCACAGAATGCAGCCGCGAGAGTTGTGTCGGGGGTCTCCCGATACTCCCGTGTTACACCTTTGCTCCGCGAGCTGCATTGGTTGCCAGTTGTCTTCCGGGTGAGGTTCAAGGTGTTGGTAATGACCTACAAAGCCCTTCATGGCATGGGTCCAGAGTACCTTGGGGAGCACCTGCAGCCGGCGTCAACTTCCCTCCGCCCAGTACGCTCCCACAGAGAGGGCCTCCTCAGGGTGCCGCCGGTCAAAGAATGCCGACTGGTGGCCCCCAGGGGGAGAGCGTTCTCTGTGGGTGCACCGGACTTATGGAACCATCTTCCGGTAGAGCTCCGGATGGCGCCCGACCTCCGCTCCTTCCGGCGCGACCTTAAAACCCATCTTTTTAAGGAAGCGGGCCTGGCCTGATGGGACGGGGTGGGTTTTGTTATTATGACTTTAATTTTAAATTTGTACTATGGGCATTGTTTAATCATGTTTTAATAATTTTAACTTTTGTATCTGTCTTTTACGTATTGCCCTGTTAACCGCCCTGAGTCTCTCGAGAGAAGGGCGGTATATAAATTAAATAAATAAATAAATAAATAAATAAATAATACAACAACAACAAAAAATAAGACTGTAAGGAGAACACTTCCAGAATCTTTGCATAATATGGTGGACGAATTAAATATATTACCGTATTTTCCGGCGTATAAGACGACTTTTTAACCCATGGAAATCACCTCAAAAGTTGGGGGGTCGTCTTATACACCCAGTCGTCTTATACACCGGAAAATCAGTGGGTGGCATCTGGCGGGGAGGCTGCGGGCGGAGCTGCCCCGCCATGCACCAAATGGGAGAAGTTCAACACCTGGGGGGGAAGCAGGAGGGGCGCCGGCCATGGCGGGGTGGCAGCTGCCCTCCGGCACTGCCTGCCGCCCGGAAAACGCTGCGCCTCAGGGGCCGGCAGAAGCGTGGGAGCAGCGGGAGGGCCGGCGGGGCCAGTCGGGCCTTCGCCTCCTCTGCAACGGACAGGGAGGGCAGGGCATGTAAGTATTTTCCGGGGTATAAGACAAAAAACCTTGAAAAACTTCTTAAAAGTAGGGGGTCGTCTTATACGCCGGGTCGTCTTATACGCCGGAAAATACGGTAGATGTTTGGAGAGAAAAATATCCGGAAAAGAAGCAATATACATTCTATTCTAACAGACACCTGTCCTGGTTGAGAATAGATATAATATGGACATCAATAGACTTATTTACAAGTACACAAAATGTAAACATAGAAACAAGCGCATGGGCAGACCACAACCCAGTCACAATTATATGGAAAGGACAAAAAAAAGAACAAGATGGACATTAAATCAAACTGTATTGAATGAAAAAGACTTCCAGCAATATATGGAAAAAGAAATGACTTTCTTCTTTAAGGAAAACAAAACAGAAGATACCTCACTTCAAAATGTCTGGGATACGGTGAAAGCGTACATGAGAGGACTTGCTATATCTTATATGGGGAAAAAGAATAAACAGAAAAGACAAATTAGGGAAAACTGGAGGAAGAATATAAGACTCTTGAGAAAGAATTACAGAAAGATACACAAAACAAAAAGATAAAAAAATTAATGGAGTTGAACAAGCATAAAATGAACTTAATAGAAAATGAAGAGGTGGCAAGGAAAATAAAGGCAGCTAAACAAACCTTTTTTGAACATGCAAACAAACCTGGGAGATGGTTGACATAAAATTAAACAACTGGAAGATGCCGAGGGGACTTTGTTGTTGTTGTTGTTAGTTGCGAAGTCGTGTCCGACCCATCGCGACCCTATGGACAATGTTCCTCCAGGCTTTCCTGTCCTCCACCATCTTCTGGAGTACATTTAAGCTCACGCCTACTGCTTCAGTGACTCCATCCAGCCACCTCATTCTCTGTCGTCCCCTTCTTCTATTGCCCTCAATCTTTCCCAGCATTAGGCTCTTCTCCAGTGAGTCCTTCCTCCTCATTAGGTGGCCAAAGTATTTGAGTTTTAGCTTCAGGATCTGGCCTTCTAAACAGCAGTCAGGGTTGATCTCCTCTAGGACTGACTGGTTTGATCGCCTTGCAGTCCAAGGGACTCGCAGGAGTCTTCTCCAGCACCAGAGTTCAAAGGCCTCAATTCTTTTGCGCTCAGCCTTTCTTATGGTCCAACTTTCACTGCCATACATTACAACTGGGAAGACCATAGCCTTGACTATACGCACTTTTGTTGACAGGGTGATGTCTCTGCTTTTTAGTGTGCTGTCTAGATTTGCCATGGCTTTCCTCCCTAGGAGCAAGCGTCTTTTAATTTCTTGACTACAGTCCCCATCTGCAATGATCTTGGAGCCCAGGAAAATAAAATCTGTCACTACCTCCATTTCTTCCCCATCTATTTGCCAGGAATTGAGAGGGCCGGATGCCATGATCTTGGTTTTCTTAATGTTTAGTTTCAACCCAACTTTTGCACTCTCCTTCTTCACTCACAACAAGAGACTCTTCAGTTCCTCTTCCCTTTCTGCCATTAGAGTGGTATCATCTGCATATCTTAGGTTGTTGATATTTCTTCCAACAATCTTAATTCCAACTTTTGATTCTTCTAGCCCTGCCTTTCTCATGATGTGCTCTGCATATAGGTTAAATAGGCAAGGCGACAGTATACAGCCTTGCCGGACTCCTTTCCCAATTTGGAACCAATCAGTGGTTCCGTGTCCAGTTCTCACTGTTGCTTCTTGGCCTGCATATAGGTTTCTCAAGAGACAAATAAGATGTTCTGGTACTCCCATCTCTTTAAGAACTTGCCACAGTTTGTTATGATCTACACAATCAAAGGCTTTAGCATAGTCAATGAAGCAGAAGTAGATGTTTTTCTGGAACTCTCTAGCTTTCTCCATGATCCAACGTATGTTGGCAATTTAAAATCCTGCCTGTACTTCTGGTAGTTCTCGATCCACATACTGCTGGAGTCTAGCTTGTAGGATTTTAAGCATAACTTTACTAGCATGAGAAATGAGTGCAATGGTGCGATAGTTTGAACATTCTTTGGCACTGCCTTTCTTTGGAATTGGAATGTATACTTTACAACACCGGAATGAAGAAAAGGAAAAAAAAATAGCTTGGGAATATTATGAAAATTTATATAAGCAACAGGTAGTTTCAGATGATAGGATAAAACAATTCTTGGAAAAAACAGAAATACCTAAAGTACCAGAGAAGTTTAAAAAGCTAGTAGAAGAAAAAATAACAATGATGGAATTAACAGAAGCAATCAAAAAACAAAAGAATGGCAAAACACCAGGACCAGATGGGTTACCAGCGGAACTATATAGAACATTGCAGGAACTGTTAGGCAATGTAATGCTGGAACTCTATAATGAACTCCTCTCTGAAGCTAAGATACCAGATTCGTGGTCTGAAGCACTTATTACCCTGATACCAAAGGAAGAAACAGAAATACAGGAAATAAAGAACTATAGACTGATTTCCTTGCTGAATGTGGACTATAAAATATTTGCATCAGTCATGGCCGAAAGACTTAAAAAGTTCCTAAACGAATTTATACATTTGGATCAAAATGGGTTCCTGCCCAAAAGACAGATTAGAGACAATATGCAAATTATATTAAACACATTAGAATATTATGAAACACATCCCGAAAAACTGATGGCATTGATGTTTTTGGATGCGCAGAAAACATTCGACAATGTGAATTGGCAATTCATGATAAGACAACTACAGATTATGGATTTTGGGGAGAAATTTATAAATGTAATTAAAGCAATTTACAATAAGCAAATAGCCAAAATAATGATTAATGGATATATGACTGAAAAGATCAACATTATGAAGGGAACAAGGCAGGGATGCCCTTTATCCCCATTATTGTTTGTATTGACACTAGACACACTAACTAGAACTATAAGACAGAATAAGGATATAAAAGTTATGAAAGTTAAGAGAGAAGAATATAAGCTACAAGCTTTCGCAGATGATTTAGTATTTATCTTGGAGGAGCCACTAGAGACAGGACCTGTATTAATAGAAGAAATAGAAAAATATGGTGAGGTAGCAGGTTTGAAGATTAATAAAACTAAAACAAAAATGTTAGTGAAAAATATTACTGGGAAAAAACAGAATTGATGGGAAAGTTAGAGATACAGATTGTAAAGAAGGTAAAATATCTGGGGATTCACCTGACAGCAAGGTGTACAACAATTAAAGAAGATAACTATTATAAATTGAAAAGACAAATCGAAGTAGATCTGGATAAATGGAAAAAGGTACAACTATCATTAATGGGTAGTATTGCAATAATCAAAATGAATATATTACTATTGTTTTTGTTTTCAACAATAGCAATAAGATTGGAAAAGAAATATTTTGAGGGGCTAAATAAAATAATTTTCAAATATATTTGGCAGGGGAAAAAGGCAAGGATTAATTTAAAAATGTTACAGGATGCAAGACTCAGAGGTGGGTTTAGCTTACCTAATTGGGAATTATATTACCAGGCTGCAGCAATGTCATGGATGAGAGAATGGATTTTACTGAAGAATACTAGATTATTGACATTAGAGGGACATGATTTACAGTTGGGATGGCATGCGTTCATGTGGTATGGGAAAAATAGAATACACAGCTATTTCCAGAGACATCATATCAGGAATTCTTTATTGATGATTTGGGAGAAAATAAAGAGGAAGCATTACTTGAGGATCCCAGATTGGCTCTCAACTATGGAAGCGTTAATACACCCCAATATGTTTAACATGGGAAACATTATAAGATATAAAGACCTACTGACACGTGGAAGCTGAAAACCAAACAACAATTAGAGGAACAAGGAATAAAGATGGATTGGTACATGAGAATGCAAATATAATCTAGATATGAAAAAGATGCTAAAATAGATGGTTTTAATTTGGGGAGAACAGAGTTAGATGAAATACTTATGGGAACTGAAGAAAAATGGATTAAAAAATGTATAGCTACTTATTATATAGGGAATTAGAGGAGGAGCAAGTTACGGAGTCAATGATAAAATGGTCAAAAAAATTTGGATATACGACTGAATTGGCAGCAATTGTGGGAAAGAAACTATAAACTGACAATGGCGACAGTGTACAAAGAAAATATGTACAAGATGTTCTACAAATGGCATATGTCTCCAGAAAGACTAGCTAAAATGTTTAAGGACAGATCTATGAAATGTTGGAAATGCCATCAAATACCAGGCTCTTTCTATCATATGTGGTGGACGTGTGCAGAAGCTAAAACCTATTGGAACATAATCAAATCATGGATAGAAAAGATGATACAACAACGTATAGAATTAAGACCAGAAATATTCCTGTTGGGTATTTTACCAGAGAAATATAGCAAAGAGAACACATATTTGATTATTCATATAACCACTGCAGCTAGGAGTGTGATTGCACAAAACTGGAAGGCACTGAAAGCTCCTCCAGAAGAAGAGGTGATCAGGAAAATAATGGAATGTGCGGAAATGAATAGATTAACAATGATAATTAAAGATAGTACAGAGTCAGTATTATGAAATTTGGGGAAAATTTTACAAGTGGGTGAAAAAGAGAATATGCTTAAAAGACGGCTAACACCAATTTAGATGGAAGAAAAATGAGGAGATTAGGAGAGAGACCCAGGTGACACAGTATTGCATAACCGGAGGTAGTATGAAAATTTATAGGAAGTATATACCGAGAAGGTCATATTTATAGAAATATTGATGTAATAGAAAATTAATGTTATCATACCTAAAATAGACATTGAAAATCTAAGGAGAGGAGCTGCTCGGACATTACCCCTGAATTGTATCGCAAGAGGAATGGGAGGGAAGAAAGGAGATGAGAGAGTGCAGAGAGTAGAGGAGGTGGAAGGAAGTAGGAAGGTTGGAGGAAAAGAGGGGGAGAAGTGGGGAGAAACGGGAGGGGAGTGGTGAGGGAAAGAGGAGAGGAGAGGAAGAAGAGGGAAGTAGGAAAGAAAGGAGAAAGGGAGAAAGAAAGTAGAGAAGAGGGAAGAGAGAGAAGGAGGGTGGATACAGTGAAAGGGGAAATGGACAAGCAGCACCAAAACTTACGTGTATGTATCTATGTATTGCGGTATATTTGTTGACTTGTTTGTGGAAGAAATGGAAAAATAAAAATGAATATATATATATATATATATATATATATATATATATATATATATATAAAGAACGGTTTGTCAAGAACTGTTCTTTAACTCAGACATCTTCCCCCCTCCAAGATACGTCATCTACATGATGCATTTGTTTAAAACATCTAGTTTATACTGTTACTATTCCACTTTCATTATTATTAAAATTAACAATTCTATACACCCAAAAAACTTTGCATATATAAATTAAATATAAAATAGACTGCATGCAGAATTGTAATACCCTAATTCCTCATGCACTGTAATAGAATGAAATGGTCTAGAAAAATAGAAGATCCATTTTTAGTGGCTGAAGACATTTCAGATTCTAAGATCATTCTGAATTAAAAATTCAGATCAGGGGAAGCAGAACTAGCAATCACAGGATGCCTCCTAGTTCTAGCACTCGCTAACCTGGTTGAAAAATACAAGGCAAAAAGCACCATTCTTTCCAGACTGCTCCACTCCCCAAACCCAAATGAGAGTTTCTAGCTGGGTGCTAGAAACTGCCCAAAATTATTTGCTGCTCAAATTTGAGCAGCAGAGAGTGCCTCCCTCCCATGGAGGCATAATTTATTTTTGGTGCCCCTATTAAGGAAGATTTTATGAAGTGCTCTCACTCTCTCTACTTGCAAGTGAACTGAGTTAATGATGCTACAAAATTGATTTTCTTGCTGGCACAATAGGAATGGAGAAGTGCCAGTAGGAATGCGATGGGAATTAATTAGACATAACAATTCTCTTATGTCAATTCTGGGGCTTTTGAAATAAGAGATGATAAAGAATGGCGGGTTGGAAACAGGAGGGAAAGCTTGCATTTTAAACTAATTGGAGAATGTGATTTATGACTGCAAATTAAAGGTGGGAATTGTGCTTTGATACTATGTGTTTAGGGGAGGGGAATTCAGATTTCAGCTTCAACCATGTATGTGCCGAAGCTATGCTATTCTATTAAAGGTTCTTTAGGTAAACAATGCCTTGAAGTTCTTTGAAGAGTTTCATTTGTCAAAACCATGACAGTTAATTTACCTGCAAACTATGTTCCAACTTGACTGGGGCTTGAATAAGAAGGATTAAATATAAGGTTGATTGTCCTCTAGCCCGACAGAAGAGACCGCAATGTGAGATGAAAGAGCACCTTCTTACTGATGTCCTGTTCATAAAATTCTCGTAACTGAATTTGGAAAGACAAGAAAAGCAACTTCAAGGCAACAGTATTTGGAAGAAAAGGACTAAAATGATAGCTCAAGTGCATGAGGGACCCGTACAAAAAGCAAGCTTACATACAAGCAATAACTGGTGCAGGAAGATCTTGTGGTCCCTAGAATGGCCCATGTTACACCACTGTTCTGAGAGCTCCACTGGTTGCTGGTTTGCTTCTGGGTGCAGTTCCAAGAGTTGGCCATTATCCTTATAGGCCTGCATGGCATAAGTCAAGGTTACTTGAGGAGCAGTCGCACCCACTGAGGCTGGCCCACTGCACCACGCCAGCAGAGGAGGCAAGCTGCAGGCCCTGTCAGTCAAGGAATTTTGGCTGGTGGGGTCCAGGAGAAGGACTCTTCTCTGTTGTGGCTCCTCCCCCTTGGAAGATCTTAGCTCCTGAGATCAGCTCCCACTCTTGTGGCCTTCCACAAGGGAAAGAAGACCTGGCTCTGCCAGATGGCTGGGGGCCCCAAGAGGGGAGCATCACCCAGGAGGTGGTGGATGAATTAGGAGAAAATCCCACCTCCCCCCACCTGAGCATCCTGCTCCCTGCCCATCTTACATCTTTTAGTTATCTTTTATTTATTAACTTTGTCTTTATTATAATTTCATTTTTATCATCTTAGAAATATTTATCTTTCATGTTTTTAATGCTTTCAATGCTGTAAGCCTCCCAGGGTTGCTTTGGAACAAGATGGGTGGAATTAAATTGAATAAATAAACAAATAAATCACTAGGCCAAGCTGACCAGGTGATTATAAAATATTCAACTGCTGCCAGAGCAATACTTAAATTCTGCTTTAAATTATTATTTTTTTAATCAGGGCTTCAGGAACAGAAGAAGAAGAAGGAACTGAAGGCACTTCAAAGAAGGCGTAAGTAGCTTCAGTGTGCAAGTCGGGATTATTTCTCTTTAAGAATTTTTGAAGTGGTTCAGAATGCATTTGCAGATCCACATTTATAGGATACTTAATGCATAAAACATCTAATAACATGCTTATTTCATTGTTCATCAGTAGAAAGAAGAAGTTATAGTAGGAAATAGGAAAAGGAAGGAGAAAAACTAGAAAAGAGCAAAACCTTTTTTACCTTTTCCAGTTCCGGAATATCAAACACCTATTACAAAATGGAGCAGATACTCCTTTATTGTCCGTTCATTGTATGTTTGTGTTGTATACATGTGGATGCAGTTTCCCATCATTTTTCTATCTATCTGATTCTAACAGTTTGGAGGCTTTTTCAGTTTTGCTTTTCAATTTAATTTAAATTGGATCCTATATTTACTCTTTGAAGAATAGTCAGAAAAGTTGCAATAAGGTATTAACAAATGGCTCTTTTTAGAAATGGAAATGGTAAATTAATAAAGTTCTCAGCTGGAGCACTATATAATTAAAACAGCATGAAATCTAAAATGAAAGATAAAACAATAAAACTATTATTCCTTTCTAAGTCTAACTCCAAATGGATAAAAATATAAAAAAGGGATGGAGATTTTTTCCTTAGAAGATTTTCTTTTGTGTGGCTTCTTTGTTAGAATACAGGACATACAAAGCAAAGATACGTTTAGTGGGTATGAAAAATTAGCTTCAAGCATCTGTTATTTTTAGGTGGTTCTAGAGTTTATTAATAGATTCATTTTGGGGGGATGATATTTTCCAATGTCTGTTAAAATATACAATGATTGCTTTAATAGAATCTGGAATTGCAAATTTAACAAAAGCAATAGCACTTAAACTTGTACGCCACCCCAGAGTGCTTTACAGCAGGACTTTTGAACCAGTGGTACGTGTATCACCTGTGGTGCCATTGGCACCTGGCAGGTGGTACGCGACCCCGCCTAGCCTACACAAGAGTAGTGGGGGAGCTGCAGGGTTGCTGGGCCAAGACAAAGGCCCCGGGATGGGCACTTCCGGCACACCCGGGAGGGAAAGGAGGGTGGGGGGCGGAGACAGGAGAGGCTATAAAAGGAGGCAGTTTGGGCTGGAGAGGTAGAGAAAAAAAAGACTCCAGAGAAAGAGACTGAAGAGAAAAGGCTTTTGTTAGAGAAGCGATGAGGAGAAAGATAGAGGGGGAAATGCTTTCTGGGAGAAGTGTGTGTGAGAGAGAGACAGCGAGGGTGAAGGAAAAGAGGAAAAAAGTGAGGGGGAGAAAGGAAAAAGAAAAGGCATAGACTTCCACTTTCTCTGCTGCAGTAGAAGGAAGCATTAATATTGAACCTCAACTTTGTACTTTTCCATATTATAAACTAGCCATTTCTATAACAACAAATGAATCTAAGAGTAAAACCCAAAATCCCCCACTTTTTTTAGTCATCAAGTTTTTGACCCCTTGCTAAGCACTGGTGGTACTCAATTATTTTCGTGCCCTAAAAGTGGTACAATCTCTGAAAAGGTTGAAAAGCCCTCCTTTACAGCCCCCTCTGAGATATTTATAGTGTCAGAATAACGCCCCCAACAGTATGGGGAAAGTATTGTTGGGAGCAATACCAACCTCAGGAAGAGAAACGGATGAGTCAACCTTGCGCTGATCAGGATGTAACTCCTGGCTGTGGGCAGAGTTACCTGCAATACTGCATACTAGTAATTAGCTGTACTGCTCAGGACAGAAAGTAATGCAAGGTAGGGGGTGAACTGCAGTTGGCAAACTAGAGAAAAAGAGTTGAGGATTGTTGAGAAAGGGTAGGAAGTGGGCAAAACAAACAAACGGAAACTCAAAGGATTCATTAAATTATCTCAATTGGCAAGATAGCATTGTGTTCTTCCTGTTAAAATTCTGATTTTGATGTAACAATATGCATCCTGACCTATATAACCAATTCAAGATGAACCACAGAGAATATAGTGTGTTTTACTCCTAAGTACATTTACACTGGGATGCCATAGTAAGAATCCTTCCAAACAGTGGTTTACTAGGGATAAACGGTACTTTGGTTTTTAACTGCATCCATTTTATTCCAAATTTTATTGAAATAACTTTCATTGAGCACAGACGTTGGTTTATAGGGACAGAGAAATTTTCATTTATTTATTAAACAAATGCGTATAAGTCCCCAACTCCCATAAGGTAATTCCAGGCAGCTTAACACATTTATTAATGTTGTAAAAACTAATTTAATTCAAACATGTCAAAAAAGGGAAGCCAGAGCACAGTAGTACTCTCCTCAGTCTTCTTGGAAGGCTTCTGGAAGCTTGTTTTACTGCTCACCTTAGGGCTTCACTTCTCTCTTTCCCTGTCCCCATCCTAGATAGAAAATGATGCTGCCAGACCCAAAGTAGCTGTTGTGAGAAGATTCTACAGATGGTTACCGAGCCCTCTTCCCTTAAGGCGCCTGGCTACCAGAGCATTGTTGAAATTGCTTCTCATCCTGCATTCTGCATTAGAATCCTCTTAGAGCAGCTCCTACAATGGTTAATAATCTCAGGACCTGAGCTGTCTTCTTAGCAACCGTATTTAGGCTGGGTTCACTTGAGATACTAAATATAGTTGCTTAGTTTATATCTCCAGGTGTTGTGCTAACCCAGGACACTGGGCTAATTCAATCAATGAGTTCATTTCTCATGAGGCAGTGTGTTGTGCATCAATAAAGCTCTTAGCAAGATAGGCACCAGTAGAGAAAGCTGATAGAAAAGCAAACAGTGACAACACTGCTGATTCTCTGCTTCTTAGCAGAGGGCTAACAATGTGTCCATTCTACTTTTTGTTGGAAATATGGATGAAAACACCACTTGCGCTCTGAACACCTGCCATCCTGCCTAGTTATTCATAATCTCTCACTATTCTTTTCAAGCCCTTTCTGGCAGTGTCATTGGCTCTGACATGAAACTGAAAAATGGGTATTGAATTTCTATTATCTTCCTACCTTTAATGGCTTGAACAGTTGGAAAAGGCAAGCAGGAGTAATCAAGAGGCAGAACTTTGACAAGCCAGTCTTAGGACTCCCTTGATCTTTGCTACGTATAGTTGCTCTCTTCTGCTCTTTTCTGCATGGTAACTACTCAGCATGGCAGAAATTCAACAGGTCTGAAATACTGAAAACCTTGCTCTTCTCAGAAAAGAATAAGGATTCTGGATTAATAATAATAATAATAATAATAATAATAATAATAATAATAATAATAATAATAATAATAATAATAATAATAATAATAGCAGCTTGACAAAAGTTGAACAGATCTATTAGAAGTTTTATAAGCACATTGTAATATCATCTTTTATTCCTTTTCTATCTACAGAAGTTCAGAAGAGGGAGAGGAGGAGGAAGATGAAGAAGACTAAGAAGCACTGTTTATTGTTTAATATTTTATAATTAAATACATTATTTTTCATTCATCTTTGTTATTGTTACCCTTATCCTGAGGCTTAAAAATATTTCATGATAGCCATTCTCCCATCTGGAACCACTACAACTGTGTTGGGCTAAAGGTCTTATTACTCATGGCCCTAGTGGCTAGCAATGATAAAATCTATAGGTTTCGTGGTGCCAGAAGGATGTTTTACAAATGTGTAGAACGTCCACATGATGTTTGCATAGCGGCAGGATTACCCCATATGTATGTATTATTTATTTATTGCATCTCTATAAAATCTTCAATAATATTTTCGGGTTCCCAAATGCAGAATACGGTATCAGATCTTTGTATATCTGTAACTAAAACTATGACTATAAACTGTGACATAAAAAATTAGCAGGGAATGAAAGAAGACTCACAGTATGACTAAAAATCCACATTTACAGTACACAATGAAAACATTAATAGGTATTAAAAAGACGGGGGAAAACAAAATTCACTTGATGGTAAAATAAAAAATAAAAAGCTGTATAAGACTATTCTCCTTTTTCAGTCAAAGCATTCCATTTTCTTCACTTCACTTGTCAGGAGCAAAAATAAATAAATAAAACAACCTTTGGAAAAGTTTTCATGGTACAAACTGAAAGATGTGAGAGGACATGCTCCTTCTAAAAATTTAGTCCCAAGTCAAAATAGCATTAGATGTTGAGTCCACAAACATCCTGGGCAGCTAATAAACCACTGGAGTGGCATAGCAAATTGCTCCGTCTCCAAAACTCTTGCAGCATTATTTGGCCTAC
The DNA here is from genome assembly GCF_947247035.1 of Vipera ursinii. NCBI lineage: Eukaryota > Metazoa > Chordata > Lepidosauria > Squamata > Viperidae > Vipera > Vipera ursinii. Next base: position 43,972,340 of record NC_139517.1, read on the forward strand.
TGAAATTTTAAGACTCTTTGAAAACAACACACTCGGGAAGATGATAGCAACAAGGTGAAGGTGGGCAGGTTGTCACTTGCAGGAAAAACGACAACTAGCTTATCAGCCAAAGCTGATGAAGAATGCTTATTTCTCATCACGGAGACTGCTCAGGTTTTTAGGGGCAACTCTGGTTCAGGAATAAATCTTAAGTGCTATTGCTATTTTTCAAGACTCAGACGTCAGCAAAGACATTAAGAGTATTTTCTAAGTTTTACCCAGGTAAGGTTGGACTTATATTGAATCCTTTGGTCAGGTCAGGTCATCTAATGTCATCTGATCTCTTTTTTATTTTTATTTTTTTATTTTTAATTCCATTTATATCCCGCCCTTCTCCGAAGACTCAGGGTGGCTTACAAGCTTAGCAGTAGCCTTCATTCTATGTATATGCCTGCTTATTAGGGCTTTCACACACACCCCAGTGGCATTATTACAAAGTCAGCTTAATTGCCCCCAACAATCTGGGTCCTCATTTTACCTACCTCGGAAGGATGGAAGGCTGAGTCAACCTTGAGCCTGGTGGGATTTTTTGTCCAAATCATTTCTTAAAGTGGTTCTTAATAAACTGCCAATCATCTGTAGGTGCCCAGAAACACCTTTCATGAAGATAGTTTCTTATTAAATACCTTTCTCAGACAAGACACATGTCGAGATAGATCTTTTCTCACTTCCAGTGAAGACTTGACCAGCAGCTGAAACACCCAAGGAATCTTCTCTCTCTGACTGTTGTTTTTCATGGATATAAATAAGGCTGAGAATTTCTTGAAGAAAAGAGACTTGAAAGACGCTCCTGAGAAGAAAGAGGTTTCATTCCATGAAGACAAACTAGAGGGAGTGACTTAAATTTAATGATTTAATTAGTTAGCATGGATTTTTATAAGTTTGATATATCTATTGAAAGAAAGCTTTAGGGTAGCTTTGTATGTATAATATGAGTTTGTAAATGAATGTCTACTGTAATGCTAAATAATTCCCAAAGTTTGTAAAATACTATTGATTAAATTTCCCCTTCATGGATTACTGCCTTGCTGTGGCGAAGGGCCTTGCGTAATTCAATGAAGATATGAGCTATGCTGTGCAGGTCTACCCAAGACGGAGACGATGTAAAAAAGATGTCGACACTCTAGAAAGAGTACAGAGAAGAGCAACAAAGATGATTGGGGGACTGGAGGCTAAACCATATAGGGAACGGTTGCTGGAATTGGGTATGTGTAGTTTAATGAAGAGAAGGGTGAGGGGTGACATGATAGCAGTGTTCCAATATCTCAGGGGCCGCCACAAAGAAGAGGGAGTCAAGCTATTCTCCAAAGCACCTGAAAGCAGAACAAGAAGCAACGGATGGAAACTAGTCAAGGAGAGAAGCAACCTAGAACTAAGGAGAAACTTCCTGACAGTTAGAACAATTAACCAGTGGAACAACCTGCCTCCAGAAGTGGTGAATGCTCCAACACTGGAAGTTTTTAAGAAGAGACTGGACAGCCATTTGTCTGAAATGGTATAGGGTTTCCTGCCTTAGCAGGGGGTTGGACTAGATGACCTCCAAGGTCCCTTCCAACTTCTTCTTCTTCTTCTTCTTCTTCTTCTTCTTCTTCTTCTTCTTCTTCTTCTTCTTCTTATTATTATTATTATTATTATTATTATTATTATTATTATTATTATTATTATTATTATTATTTATTATTTATTATTAATTATTATTAATTATTATTATTATTATTAATTATTGCAGAGAATTCTGACAAAATGTGATCCACTGGAGAAGGAAATGGCTACCCACTCCAGTATCTTTGCCCTGAAAACCACATGGACAGTACCAAAAGGAAAAAAGATATGATGCTGGATGATGAGCCCCTCAGGTCGTGAGATGTCCAATATGCTACTGTGGAAGATCAAAGAGCTAGTACTAGTAGCCCCAGAATTAATGAAGCAACTGGGCCAAAGCTGAAAGGATGCTCAGTCTGATGCTGTAAAGATTTATTCTCCATAGGAATCTCGAATGTAAGATCCATGAATTAAGGCAAGCTGGACATGGTCAAACAAGAGATGACAAGACTGAACATCGACTTCTTAGGAATCAGCGAACTAAAATGGACAGGAATGGGTAAATTTAATTCAGATGCCCATCAGGTATACTACTGTAGGCAAGAATCCCTCAGAAGAAATGGAGTAGCCTTCATAGTCAATAAAAGAGTAGGAAAAGCAATACTGGGATACAATCCTCAAAATGACAGAATGATCTCAGTTCAAACCCAAGGCAAACCATTCAATATCACAGTAGTCCAAGTCTATGCCCCAACCCCCAGTGCTGAAGAGGATGAAATTGACCAGTTCTATGAAGCCCTATAGCACCTTATAGAACTAACTGTTATGTATCCAAGTCATCTGCATAGCAACAGCCACCAGGGGGCGTTGGCCTGGACGGTTTTGGCAGGAAACCCAGTTTTGGCGGGAAACCTAGGGCCAACCCCATTGGCTGGTTGCCTACCTGGCTGGGTATTTAAGGAGGCCAGGTAGCCCTTGTTCTGGCAGTACGCTACCCCCCAATAAAGAGCTGAACACGTACTCCGGCTGGCGTCTCTTTCTTGCGTCGGACCCACTACATTACAGTGGTGACGAAGCTGGGATTTGCTGCCGACAAGGAGCTGAAGTCACTTGGGGAGTGCACCGCACGCTGAAGGAAGGAGGAATCTTCCCTTCCTCCCAACGCGACCGCCAGCCACCGCCACCGGCCACCGCGAGACACCGGCTCAGGCCACCATGCTAGCAACGGAACCACACGCCGCAACGACCAACGGGACTATGGCACGAGCTGGGCAACCCCGCGAGTTTGACACCCGCGACCCAGAGAAATGGGCCCGGTACCTGTCGCACTTCGAGCTGTACATGAGATTTAACCAAATCTCGGAAGACGGCTCCAAAGCGGCAGCCCTGCTCTGCCTGGGCGGACCAGCACTCCTCGAGGTCACCGCAAACCTGTTTGCTCCAGAAGCCATCGATACCGTCTCGTACCAGGACCTCGTAGCTAAGCTAAACACCAATTTCCGGCCCCGCAGATCCAAGCTAACTGCCCGAGCCCAGTTCGAGAGGAGGAACCAGTGGCCCGACGAGTCCGGGGTCGATTTCATCACCGCCTTACAAGAAGCCGCCGTCGCCTGCAAGTTCTCAAATTTGGAGGAGCGGCTACGAGACAGGCTGGTTTGCAGCCTACGGGACACGAGGCTGCAGGAGCGCCTGTTCGAGAGGGAGGAGGTTTCGCTCCAGGAAGCCCAGGACGCCATCCTGGCCCACGAGGCAGCCTGCAGGGCCATCCAGGCCGTCCAGGAAGCCAACCCCAGTGGCCTGGCAGCCAGCGTCCACCAGCAGGTCACCTCAGACGAGGGTGGACAGAGCATCGACCTCCTCCAGCAGAGGTCAACCCCCGACCATCGAGGCAGACGCCCAGACAAGCCCAGGCCCTCTAGCAATGCTACCAACCTGCAGAAGTGCTCAGAGTGTGGTGGAAAGCACGTGTGCAGCCTCTGCAAGTTCTGGGCAGCCACGTGTCGGGCCTGCAAGAAAACAGGCCACATAGCCACGGTCTGTCGTAGCCGCCGCCCCCAAGAGGAGATCCACGAGCTGCAACCGGAGGAATCGACGTTCGAAGGTACTGGGGCCCCGACCAAATCGCGAATTGGCTATGTTGAGAGCCGGCTGGCCATCCACCACACGGGTAGCCGCCGACTGCTCAAACCCAAAATTAGATTAACAATCCGCTTGCAAGGCGTCCCTTGCAGCATGGAGCTTGACTCCCGATCCGAGGTCTCCATCATTTCGGACGAGACCCTTAACTACATTAACAGCCGGAGCAAGCAGCGGATTAAATTACGGCCTACAAATTTAACCCTGACCGATTTCCAGAATTCGCCGGTCAAGGTAAGGGGGGAGGCCACCGTTTCGGTGGGGTTTAAGGGTTGCGAAGAGCACCTGGAGGTTGTAGTGGTAGAGGGCCGGAGAGCCAGCCTAGTCGGTCTAGACTGGTTTGAGGCCCTGGGAATCACAGTCTCTGGGATCCACCGGATCCAGGAGGACTCCATCGAGGCCGTCTGCAAGGAGTTTGCAGACGTCTTCAATGGGACGCTGAGCAGGTACACAGGGCCCCCCATCTCGTTCAAGCTAAGCCCGAACGTTCCCCCCATTAGGGTCCAGCCGCAGCGAGTCCCCTTCGCGCTCAAACACAAAATCGAGTGCAAGCTGGATAAGCTGGTGGCCCAGGGAATCTTAGAGCCCATAGATGGGGGGGAGTGGGAAACCCCAATCGTCACCCCACTCAAATCCAACGGGGAGATAAGGATCTGCGCCGACTACAAGTGCTCGGTGAACCGCGCCCTAAACCCACACACTTACCCGGTCCCCACAGTCAGCCACATTCTCGCTTCCCTCCAAGGCGGCGCCATTTTTGCAAGGCTCGATCTTGCGCAGGCGTACCAGCAACTCATGGTTACTAGGGCAACAGCTGACATTCAGACTATAGTAACACACAGGGGAGCGTTTCAGGTGAACAGGCTGCAGTTCGGGATCAGCGTAGCTCCTGGCATTTTCCAGGAAATTATGGAGAAAACACTCAGGGGCATCCAAGGAGTCTGCCCTTATTTTGATGACATCCTGATTGCAGGAACATCAGCAGAAGAACTGGCAGGTAGGCTGAGGGAGGTACTATCCAGGCTACGCACAGCTGGCCTCAAACTAAAGAGGGAGAAATGCAGCATAGCTGTTCCCTCCACAGAATTCTTGGTATTCAGGGTAGATGCCAAGGTAATCCACCCCACAGAGTCCAGGGTGAGGGCAATCAAACTGGCATCCCCACCCAAGAACAAGGCAGAGCTACAGGCATTCCTGGGCCTGCTAAATTTCTATCATACATTCCTCCCACACAAGGCAGCCATTGCAGAGCCACTTCACAGGTTACTGGATAAAAAGGCAGCATGGGCCTGGACTTCCGTCCATGAGCAAAGCTTTAGAGCATTAAAAGCACTGCTGTCTGACAAGTCCACAGTAACACACTTCATAGAGAGAAAGCCCATATGCATCGCATGTGATGCATCCCCTTATGGTGTGGGCGCAGTACTCAGTCACCTCGAGCCTAGTGGGGCTCAAATCCCCATAGCCTACTATTCAAGGACGCTGTCTGGAGCAGAGAGGAACTACGCCCAAATTGACAGGGAAGCCCTGGCAATCGTGGCCGGAATCAAGAAGTTCCACGATTATCTGTATGGCAGGGAGTTCACTGTCTACACCAGGGGTGTCAAACTCAATTTCATTGAGGGCCACATCAGCATTGTGGTTGCCCTTGGGGGGGCGGGTGGGTATGGCCAGGGTGGGCGTGGCCTACTGGGTGGGCATGGCCAGAGTGCATATGGCCTACTGGGTGGGCATGGCCAGCTCTACATCATTGGCATCAAGGGTGCCTATGGGGGCCTTGGCAGGAGTGGGACAGATCTGGGGGTCTCTGGCAGAAGAAGGGTCTCTGGGCCAGGGCCATGGCAGTGGGGGCCGTTCCCTCACTGTTTCCAGGATGGCTTCGGGGGCCACATGAAAGCACTTCGCGGGCCGGATCTGCCCCCCGGGCCTTGTGTTTGACATGTCTGGTCTACACAGATCACAAGCCACTGCTAGGCCTATTCACCACACACAAGCAGACCCCCCAAATACTGTCCCCCAGAATGCTCCGGTGGTCCAACTTCCTTGCAGCTTACAATTGCAAGCTGGTGCGCAAGCCAGGGAAGGAGATGGGCCACGCAGACGGCTTAATTAGGCTACCCCTTGACACCACTGAACCAGACCCGGCACCAGCAACGCAGATCCTAGCTCTGCAGGAATTACCAGAATGCCCAGTACATGCCAAGGACATTGCCAGCAACACAGCCACTGACAACATCCTGAGCAGGGTACACGCATGCGTTTGCACAGGGTGGCAGGACAAGTCCCCGGGGCCTGAATTCCAGGCCTATTTCACCAGGCGTCACGAGCTCTCCACGCACAGGGGTTGCCTCCTCTGGGGAAGCAGGGTCATTATCCCCACCGCAGTCTGGGGCAGGGTATTGGTATCATTACACGAAGGACACCCGGGGGTGGTTAGGATGAAGGGGCTGGCCAGAAGCTACCTCTGGTGGCCAGGGCTAGACAAGGACATTGAGGAACGGGTCAAGGCCTGTTACACGTGCCAGAGATCCAGGCCAGAAGTGCCACACGCACCAGTACACAGGTGGGAGGCCACACACACACTCTGGTCCCGCATCCACATTGACTATGCAGGGCCATTTCAGGGCCAACTGTTCTTAGTGGTAGTGGACAGCCACTCCAAGTGGTTTGAGGTAGTCCCTGTTCCCAACATGACCTCAGCTAGGACAATCCAGGTGCTCAGAGCTCTCTTTGCCGCACACAGCCTCCCCGACGTCATTGTATCAGATAACGGGCCTCAGTTTACCGCTGCTGATTTCCAGGCGTTCTTGAATTGGATTAGGCATGCCACCTCCACGCCCTTTCATCCATCGACTAACGGGCAAGCTGAACGGGCAAGCTGAACGGATGGTAAGGACGACCAAGGACGCACTCCAGCGCACCATCAGCGGGGACTGGCATCACAGACTGGCGAAATTTCTACTTGCCCAACACACTACACCATGCGTTGCTACCGGAAAGAGCCCAGCAGAACTTCGATGGGGACGGCGTCTCATCACCAAGCTGGACTGTTTACACCCGGACCGAGTAGCAGCAGAGACGGAAAGACCACCACCATCATCATCATCATCACCAGCACACAGGGTTCTCAACGTGGGGGACCTGGTCTGGGCAAGGAACTACAGGGCAGGGCATCCATGGATTCCGGGGACAGTGGTTGAGAAAACTGGACCCCTCTCTTACATCGTGGGGGTGGAGGGGGACAGACACATAAGGCGACACATTGACCAGCTCAGAGGAAGGGTCCCTGAGTGCACCACACATGCCCAACAGGAGAGCCACACCCCAGGGGAGGTCAGCCCAACCGGAAACAACTCAGAACCGGAACCAGAGGAGGAGGGCCTCCTGCAACCAGCTCGGCTCAACCCAGCACAGAGGCTTCAGGAGCCGGCTGTCCAAGTCCAGTGCCAAGCCACACCCAGACAGTCCACCAGGCCCCACAGGACACCTGCCTATTTAGCGGACTATGTGTGCAAGTGACCACCCCACAGTTGCATTGCATTAACACACAGTGTATATAGTTATAATATTGTTCTATAGTTGTTATGTGGTTCTTCTCTAAGGGGGGAGGGGTGTTATGTATCCAAGTCATCTGCATAGCAACAGCCACCAGGGGGTGTTGGCCTGGACGGTTTTGGCGGGAACCCAGTTTTGGCGGGAAACCTAGGGCCAACCCCATTGGCTGGTCGCCTACCTGGCTGGGTATTTAAGGAGGCCAGGTAGCCCTTGTTCTGGCAGTACGCTACCCCCCCAATAAAGAGCTGAACACGTACTCCAGCTGGCGTCTCTTCCTTGCGTCAGACCCACTACATTACACTAACACCAAAAAATGATGTCCTTATCATCATGGGGGATTGGAATGCTAAAGTAGGAAGCCAAAAGATAACTGGAATAACAGGCAAGTTTGGCCTTGGAGTACAAAATGAAGCAGGGCACAGGCTGACAGAATTTTGTTAAGAGAATATAATTGTCATATCAAACACGCTTTTCCAACAACATCAGAATGAACTTTGGACTTGGAAAATGTGCTATATTATCCATGCAACAAGGAAAAATGGGAAAAATAGAAAGAATAGAACTGGGAAATTGATGTATTGTGAAAGCACTAGCAAAGGATGACAGTTACAAATACTTAAGCATATTGGAAGCAGATAACATCTTGAATGGAAAGGTCAAAGAGTCAACACAAAAGGAATACATCAGGAGAGTCCCCAAAATACTAAAATCAAAGCTGAATGCTGGAAATATAATTAAAGCCATTAACACATGGGCAGTCCCAGTGATACGCTACCCAGCTGGAATTATCAACTGGACTTTGGCTGAATTGGAACACCTAGACCGGAAAACACGTAAACTTTTGAATATGCACCATGCTCTCCATCCACGAAGTGACATCAACAGGTTGTACCCGCCAAGAAGAATAGGGAGCAGAGGGCTACTGCAAATCCACCAAACTGTAGAAGAAGAAAAATGAAGTTTGAATGACTATGTGAATCAAAGTACAGAAAAATTACTGCAGGCTGTGAAAACAGAGAGCATTATAAAAATAACAGAAACAAAGGCAGAATATAAGGAAAAACAGTTGGATGACAGATTAAATAGATGGAAAACCAAAGCTTTGCATGGACAGCATTTGAAAAACATTGAAGGAAAATGTGATAACAAGTTGACATGGGCATGGCTCAAGATGGGAACCATCAAGAAAGAAATGGAAGGCTTAATACTGGCTGCTCAAGAACAAGCACTACAAACTAATGCCGTGAAAGCGAACATACAAAAATCTGCTGACAATCCAAATTGATGACTTTGCAACGACAAAGTTAAAACTGTTTCACATTTAATATGTGAGTGCAGCAAAATCACGCAAACTGATTACAAAGCTAGACATGACCGAGTTGTTAAACTAATCCACTGGGCATTGTGTAAAAAATATGACTTGCCTGTGTCCAAAAAGTCGTGGGAACATAGGGTGGAAAAAGTTGTCGAGAATGAGAGGGTGAAGATCTTGTGGGACTTCTGAATACAGACAGATCACCATTTGGAATACAACATGCCAGATATCACAGTCATAGAGAATCGAAGCGTACAGTTGATTGATATTGCTGTACCAAGAAATACCAGAGTCAAAGAAAAAGATCTGGAAAAAATTACAAAATACTGAGACCTGGCCATTGAAACTGCACAATTATGGATGAAACGTGTAACAGTGATACCCACTGTCATCAGGGCACTGGGAACTATATCCAAAATCTTTGCAAAACACATCAAGAAATTGCAGCTTCCTGCAATAACTCCAGCAATGCTACAAAAAACTGCGCTACTTGGAACATCTTACATTTTAAGGAGGTACCTGGTTGATACCTAGGATGCTGGCAGCAACCCGTGTCAACCATTAGTGCCAGTCAATTTGAGTGTTCAGTTGACTGAGTTTCATGTTTTATGAATAAAATTTTTATAATAATAATAATAATAGAATAGATGAGAAAAAAACTGGAGAAGATAACAAAATACAAAGATCTACAAATAGAAATAGAAAGACTGTGGCAAAGGCAAGCAAGGTTAGTACCAATAGTAATAGGCGCCTTGGGAGCACCACTTGAACACCATTGGCATTGACAAATTCGCCATTAGTCAATTGCAAAAGGCGGCCTTATTAGGAACTGCTTCCATCCTGCGACAATATCTATCCACATCTATCCCAGGTCCTTGGTAAAGACTCGATAGGTAGACAAACATGCCAAATCCAGTCTGAACATCTGGCTGACTTTGTGATAATTAATAATAATAATAACAACTTTTTGTCACTTTGAATGTACACCAGAACAATTTGAACAGCAAAAACAACTTTTAATGTTCTTACCAACAGTTCCGAAAAAGCTAAAAATTTGCCATACCAGCAAAGATTGATGAATAGTAGGTTATTGACAAAATTCTGTTTCCTTCTTGTTGATCTAGAAAGATATCCTGTTCTTTTCTAAGCACATTATCCGGCCTGGAAATTGGTCCTCCTTGTTGTTAGAGCAAATGAAAGTTAACACTCAGAAGATAGCACTCTTCCAAGAAAAAACTATTTGCCTATTTATAATTAATGATGATTGAAAAGACAATGTTATTTTTCTATTAAATGAATTCCAAATGGAAAAGGACCACTTGGCTATATGAATATGTTTTTTTTCATAAGCAGCAAATATTTTCAATAAAATGGATACCAGCTTTCTACCATAAATATCCAAGAGGGTGATTATTTCCATCACCATCCCACCAGATTGTTTGTGAATTGAGGGAGGGGGCTGCTAAGAACAGAAGAAACTGTTGAAAAGAGAGGAAGAAGCAAGAGATGCAAAGGCTGGCAAATACTGCTGTTGAAAACTATTTGTGCCCTTGAGATTAGGCTTGTTAAAGTCCTTTGGGCTGAACTTCCCTCTTTTAGTACATCTTTTCTCCCCTTCCGGTTACTTTTTCCTTTCCTCTCTCCAGTTTTTCTCTCACCTTTCTCTCCGGTGCAGCTCCCCATCCCACCCTTATTGTCCTCTTTTTCTTGTCAGGACTAAGAAAGAAATGTGGGGTGTGTGAGGGTCTCTGTGCTGGTGTTTGTTTCTCTGAGAGAAAAGTTTTTGTATATAAGAATTGTCAGGGGATATAGATGGAGATCAGCCAATGTCATAAATGGGGCCATGAATTGTATGAATTCCCAAATCAGCTCTAACTGCTGCAGCAGATGTTCTTGGATCTACACCCAAAATACTGTACATCTCAAATGCTGGGACTGTGTTTGTTCTAGGACTGTGGTTGAGTAAAGACCCCAAATTTCTGTTCCATACAAGAGCATTGTGGCAACCTTAGTCTTATAAACCTTGTTTAATGGGGTTAGGGACCCTGAGTAACTATGGTTTTTTAGTTTGAGCAGTAAATTCAAATGGGCTTTTACTCTAAATGTACTCCGTTGATGATGGCAGGCCCAAGATCCAGTCTCGGAAAAAAGTTACACCCAGGGCTTTTCTTCTCATAGAACGCTCAGAATGGCATTCCAGCACCTTTTTTTTTGCACACACACACACAAAAAAAGCTCCCTCTGAGAGGGAGCCTATTGCAGGGCTAGGCAATCTTCGCCCTTTTTTATGACTCGTGGACTTCAACTCCCAGAAATCCTGAGCCAGCCATGCTGAGGGGAAAGGGAGAGGTTTCCAAGCTGAGCCACGCTGGCTCAGGAATTCTGGGAGTTGAAGTCCTTGAGTCATAAAAGAGCCAAGGTTGCTTACCCTAGGAACTAAACTTTTAGAATCTAAAACAGCTAATTCAAAAAAGCCAACAGGAAAGAACCTCACATTTTTCATCTGCTTCTGTCTTTTGGAAGGTAAAATTAGATAACAAAATAATCTATTTCCTATGTTAACATCTCTGCAATGAAATTAATAAGGTAACAGGAAAGAAATGAGAAACATTTTTTCTCAATGTAATATGTCTAATTTAGTTGATGCTAGAAAAAATAGTATCTTTTGTACATACTCTTGAAAACTATTTTGAATCTATTACAACTAAACCACTTTAAATTAAACAATTCTTAAGAATGAAATATTCTTAATTTGGACTTTACTTTTACTGTTTGGATTGTTGTGTGTTTTGAAAAATTGATTATTTAGAATCAAGTTATGTTGCACTTCAGTCTTTAAATAATTAACCTAGTATATACGTAACAATATATGATGTTTTCCATGGTGAGCTTAACATCAATAACAACATTTATTAAAAAGGCTAAAATAATTTCTGGTGGTATTATCTGTACATTAAAATTTTGTTTAGTCACAATCTTTCACTTTTCACATTCTGGACAAGCAATGGTCAAGTATCCTAGCAAAAGATGTTACATATGTGCATAAGCGTAGTCAGTAGCATATGCCTTTTTAAAAATATCAAACATGCAAAGAAACAAAAATAAGTCCAAAATATCTGTATTACATCCAGAAATGCCAGGTTTGCAACCAGTATTTCTCATCCGTAACTATGGCACCCTAAGGATACATGCAAATGTTTCTCTGGGATCAGTAACGCAACAGGGATTGCTTTTTCCTTCCAGTAACAGATTGCTGGGAAATACCAAACATGGCTTTAAGAATTCCAATGTTTGTTACAAATTTTTCTAGATGTGGTTGGAAAGAGGCCTAGAAATGCCAGCACAAATACATCATACTTGCTGAACGTGCACACACAACTAATTACAATCTTCAATTATATGTGATATATCTAGGGCTTTTTTCCCCCATAGAACGCTCAGAATGGCGTTCCGGCAGCTTTTTCTGCACACACACAAAAAAAGCTGAAGGAAACTGTTCCAGACAGCCAAATTCTCCTCAGGCAGCCAGGTTGCAGAGTAGCAGAATGCATCGCAGCGATGGGCCTTCAGATGGCTCAAATCGATGGAAATGCAATCCGTACAGGCTAATTTAAAAGTGGGAGAGTAAGAAGGGCCGAGTGTGAACAGGTTACTTAGCAACCTGCTTAAACAGTCTCTGTTTCTTTCAGTTCCTGGTGCCTTGCCTTTTTTAGGCTGGGAAGTTGAAAAAAAGGATAAAAAGAAGGCAATAGAGTGCTATCAAGGAAAATGTATAGAGTCTGATGTGGAGGAATCGGATGGTCTTGAGCATGTTATCTGGACTGAGTTCGATCCTGTTTCCCCTGATGATGTGGACAGGATTATGGGGAGGCTGAGTTCCACCACCTGTTTATTGGACCCATGTCCCTCCTGGCTGATTTATGCAGCTCGGGAGGAGACACGGAGCTGGTTCCAGGCAGTAATATTTGCCTCTTTGAGTGAGGGTGTCTTCCCCACCACTTTGAAGGAGGCGGTGGTGAGGCCCCTTCTCAAGAAGCCTGCCCTGGACCCAGCGATTTTAAACAACTATTGTCTGGTCTCCAACCTTCGCTTTTTGGCGAAGGTTGTTGAGTGTGGTGGCGCATCAGCTTCCTCTGTTCCTGGAGGAAACTGATTATCTGGACCCGTACCAATCGGGTTTCAGGCCCGGGTACAGCACGGAGATGGCATTGGTCGCGCTGGTGAATGATCTCTGGCAGGCTCGGGACAGGGGTTGTTCCTCTGTCATAGTTCTATTAGATCTCTCAGCGGCTTTTGATACCATTGACCATGGTATCCTACTGCGGCATCTCAGGGGATTGGGAGTGGGAGGCACTGTTTTGCAGTGGTTCTCCTCCTATCTCCTGGGCTGCTCGCAGTCGGTATTGACGGGAGGGCAGAGGTCCGCCCCGAGGCCTCTCGTTTGTGGAGTTCCTCAGGGGTCGGTTCGCTCTCCCCTCCTGTTCAACATCTATATGAAGCTGCTGCACGAGATCATTCATGGTTTCGGGGTGGGGTATCATCAGTACGCTGATGATACCCAACTTTTTTTCTCCACCCCGAACCAACCCAGTGATGCCCTCGCTGTGATGTCCCGTTGCCTGAAGGCGGTCCGGGTCTGGATGGGGACAAACAGGCTTCATCTCAATCCCGCCAAGACTGAGTGGCTGTGCATACCGGCATCTCGGACTAACCAGTTCATTCATTTTTTAATTGTTATTTTAATATTTATATTCACTGTTTTTAGTTGGGCATATGTTTAATTCCTTTTAACTTTTGTATTTTTGTATTTTTTATATATTTGCCCTGTTCACTGCCCTGAGTCCTCCGGGAGAAGGGCGGTATATAAATAAAATTATTATTATTATTATTATTATTATTATTATTATTATTATTATTATTATTCCACCTTTAATGATGGGGGGTGAGGTGTTACCCCCCCCGTCGTTAGGGCCTGCAACTTGGGCGTCCTCCTGGATTCGCAGCTCAGTTTTGAAGACCATATAGGAGCCATGACCAGGGGGGCCTTTGCCAAGGTTTACCTGGTGCACCAGTTGCGGCCCTACCTGGACCGAGATGCCCTGCGCAGTCACTCATGCGCTCATGACCTCCCATTTAGACTACTGCAATGCTCTCTACATGGGGCTGCCCTTGAGGACCACTCGGAGGCTTCAGCTGGTGCAGAATGCAGCTGCGCGGGTTGTGATGGGGGTTTCCCGATACTCCCACGTAACACCTCTGCTCCGCAAGCTGCATTGGCTTCCGGTTGCCCTCCGGGTGAGATTCAAGGTGCTGGTGATGAGCTATAAAGCCCTAAATGGCTTGGGTCTGGGATACCTGAGGGAACACCTGCTGCCGGCATCAAGCTCCCTTCATCCTGTGCGCTCCCACAGGGAGGATCTTCTCAGGGTACCGCCAGTAAAAGATTGCCGGCGGATAACACCCAGGGGGAGGGCCTTCTCTGTGGGTGCGCCTGCCCTTTGGAACCAGCTGCCCATAGAGCTTAGGACTGCCCCTGACCTTTGCTCATTCCGCCAGGACCTGAAGACTTGGCTCTTTGAGCTTTCTGGCCTGGTCTGAGAGCATTAATTGGGGTTTTAATTGGATTTTAATTGGGGTTTTATATTTATTCAAGGTTTAAATGTAATCATTTTAACTGTTCTTAATTTTTGTAATTGTTGTATTGTTATTTTAAAAACCTTGTGAACCGCCCTGAGTCCTACGGGAGAAGGGCGGTATATAAGTCTAATAAAGATAAAGATATAGCCAGCAGACATTTAGGGAACCTTTATTTTTCATACATTGTTCGAATTTTGTTTTAATGCCATGTTGATACACAATCAAATGTAGTCAGTCTTCTTTTTTTAATCCGAAAGCATCTGTTCACTAAATACAGTATAACAAAGTTTTGGACGATGGAATTATTTTTTATCTAAGGATAACTAATGATAACAACTCTTAAATCTGTTATTTTGTTTTATTTTTGCACAAAAAATTGTATTATTTGCATTTACATTCATTTACAAATAGAATATGTTGTTAAAATGTATTGGTGTTGAAATAATTAGTGCACCAATATACCTAAAACCAGTTTATTGCATTTGGTAATTGTACTTAAAAAAAATCTCATTGTCAACCAATAAAATTTATTTAATTTGAAATCAAGTGAACAATTGATTTAAATTATTTTATTAAAACAAATTAATGGCAATTCTTTTATAAGAAGTTGCCTCAAACAAAATGAGTTTGACATGCCTGCTCTAGATAGTTGAATGCTCCAAAATAAATTCTAGACCAGGTCTGTACATGCAGCCTACCAAGCACCCTTGGACAGAGCACAGACTTTTTTTAAAAAAAAGTAATAAAATCACCACCACTGCCCTGAAATTCATGTTGCCTTGTGCCTCCATGGCTTACCATGACCACGAGCTCCAACACTGTAGATGCTCCTCTAGTCACCAAATCATTGATTAGCCCACCAGCATTCCTTTGCAGACCACAAAGATTTTTAATTTATCAGTGTGGGCCTTTTCCTTCTACAAGTTGCACAGACCTCTTCTAGATTTTCCTCTTGCCTTTCCGAGTTAACTCCTTGGTCTGTCATTGAGCAAGAATTGACTTTGTAGGGAAGCATATTAGCATTTGATGTATATTTAATATATGTGACAAGGAGTGGGAGGTGGGTTCTGTGGAGTCCATGTGCACTCCTTTCTTGTGCTCACCTGTGTCAGCCAGGCTGGTGGGCTACCTGGTGCTGGACCTGTGCCACCATCGCCTCGCCCTGCGCACCTAAGTGGCCGCCCTGCTTCACCTGGCCCGCACTGCCTCTGCCCCGCGCAGCCCTGCCATATAGAGTGGGCCCCGCTGCTCCCACAGCACCAGCCGTGCCAGCTCCGGCCCCGAGGAGCAGCCCGCCACCAACACCCCTCGCACTCATGACCGCAGCAGCGCCCCCCCGCCTCCTGTGCCCGCCAAGATGAGAGTTCTGGCACATTTTTTTTTAGAAATAAAGCACTGGATATATCCCCTTGCTGAGACCCCTGTGCCTGGCCTCTATAAGTAGATATAATCACTGCTGACTGTCTTTATCAGATAGCTGAACTCACAAAATACCTTTTCTCATCCACGAAGATCTTTATTGCATGCAGGAGGTTTACCGCAGACAACAAGATGTGGCAGATAATGAAATGCACGGTATTTCAAGCTCAAAGACAGTAATGGTCCTACCATGAGAGCAGACCACATGTAATGGTATCCAGGAAGTGATACAATATTCAAGATTAACAAGAAGGAGGAAATACATCACAAAATGGGAGGGATTGACTGAACAGATTAACATGAACAGAACATATTGTAGTTCCCAAAATGACCACATGATGGCAGCACAATATGATAATCCCTAGAGGAAAATTAACCATGTAAATCTAACTCACTATAACACAAAATTAACCAACTATGCCCTGCATAATACTTTTATAGCTGATATAACAGCACATTGGGGGCACTGTGCGAAGACTGAGGTGCCGTGTTGTCTGCCATCACAATGGGAGATATCTCAGTGGTATGCTGAGAGTGGTCTCAAAGTAGAGGAGCAGACTACTGACCTGTTGCTGTGTGCCACCTCACAGGAACCAACAAGTACTCTAGGGCAATGGTGGCTGCAGGACCAACTTAATGGACGCTGGCATACCTGCAACGCTCCTGATGACTGTAATACCAGTTGAAGGCACCTTTGGTGCACTGGTCAGGTCTATTGTGGTGGCAAGATCACCTCAGTGATAACAGACAGCTCACATGTAGTTCACTTAGTGGCAGCAAGATCACCTCAGTGATAACGGACAGCTCACTAGTCCTAGCTGGTGGTGGCAAGGCCAAGAATGGCACAGCCAGTGTACTTTGTCTGTTGGAGTGCACAAGGGAACACCGAGGCTGGGACCTAGGGCTATAACTGTTGCCTCCTGTAATTGACCATCCACTTCTGAGAGGCTTGTCCAGAGAATGTAAGAAGGGAGGCAAGGTAAAGGTGATTGGATCTGAGGTAGGAACAGCAGGAACTAATGGCCACTGTAACCTCAAATGTGTGGCCTGCAATATTATCGCTCTATGGCCTTGATGCTATGCTCAAAAGAAGGGCTCTGGTCCCAGAGTCTTCTGCAGCGGCTGGGAAGAAAATAATTATAAAGAACCCCTGCACCTGCTTTATCTATGAAGCCAAGCTGGGTGGTAATATGCTCTAATTCCACTAGCTCAAAGAAGCGTGCACTCCACCCCCCTGCGGCTGGAAGAGACAGGCCGCACCTGGAGCGATAGTGGCGCCTAAAATGGTGGCCACTACTGAGGACACTCTCAGGAAGGTTAGGCTGATGATAGAGCCAGTAAGGAAAGCAATCGTTTAACCGGTTTTTGAGTGCTGCTGATGTTACAGGACACTAAGCATCTGTAAAGCTGTCAACGCTGAAAGGCAGCAGAGGATTTCCAAAAGAAAAATCTCCCCAAGCGGCTTCCAAAATGGTGTCTGCAATGAGGCCTGGGGCTTCCTGAAGACTGCAGCTCAGTAAGAAGGGCACCGTTACCCAGTTCGGCACTGCGCTGATCCCAGTGCAGCTAGAGAGATGAAGAGGGAATGGAGGCCAAATGCTTCCTGGAGTTTGCAGCTCCGAAGGGAGAGGAAAAACCGCTGAGCTGTTAGGCATTGTGCTGATCCCAGTGCAGAGAGGGAAATGGAAGTAAGTAAGGAAGGAACCATACAACCTGTTCAATTGAATTCAGTCTGCAAAACTGGGAGCCAAAATTATCATGTCTATTCTGGGCACAGACTAAGTCGTGACTGGGAGGTATCCTGGCACAGGAGAGGTGTGGCAAGTTTGACAGACTTAGTCTAATTGGGCAAGAAGACAGAGTTAACCCATTCATGGATTCTCCATCTAGCACGCTGGAGAATAAGCAAATTCTAACTTAGCATTATCTGAGAACTAAACTGTAATAAAACGGTCTGATGAGCTTGTACTGATGAGTACAAGCTGCCCTCTATGTCATTAGTCAGGATGGAGTAGATGTTGAAATACTAGAAGGCCCATCTTCTACTTTATTTGTCTTTGTTTAACCTTGCAGATACCAAAGCAGGGATTTTCACAATATGGCCATGGCATCAATTGGCCGTTGGCCAATGGTGGGGTAAGGTCTCTATCCCTTGGCAAAACTTGAGAAATCATAAAAAATCCAATCATGAAAACTCAAACAGAGGCTTCTTAAAGATACAGCACTTTATTTCTGATCAAAATAAATAAATAAATAAATAAATCCTGGGTGAGAACACAATCTGAACATTGGCAGCAGTTGCGTTCAAAAGTGCCACACCTTAGAAAGTTAGTAGCAATGCTTTATAAAGTTTGATAGCCAATCCAAAACAGACATCAGAGCCATAACATTATAAGGAAGACATCAATCATTCTTGTACGCTCCCCTATTCCCTCCTTCAGGATATACCATCCATGTACATGTTTCCCATGCTTGCATGAAATTTGTCCCTGATGCAAACAGATTACAGAAGCAAAATCGCAATAGTTAGGCTAAACAATTTCTTTTTGTTCCAGTTACAGAACCCTTCATTCCTCCCTTTTTTAAATTTTCCATAATAGTATAAGCTAGCCATTTCTATAACAACAAATGAATCTAATCAGTAAAACCCAAAATTCCCCCTCCCCCCTTTTTTTTAGTCATCAAGTTTTTGACATCTTGTTAAGCATTGGTGGTACTCGAATATTATCATGTCCTAAAAAATATTATCATGTCCTAAGAAAGCCCTGCTCCAGAATATAAACTTAAGATACAGGAGGATCTGGACAGACTTGAACACTGGGCGCTATCTAACAAAATGTAATTCAATGGTGAAAAAAGTAAGGTTCTACATTTAGGCAAGAAAAACCAGATGTACAGATATAGTATAGGGGGTACCTTGCTCAAGAGTAGTAACTGTGAGAGGGATCTCAGAGTCCTAGAGGACAATCACTTAAATATGAGCCAGCAGTGTGCTCCAGCTGCCAAAAAAGCCAACACAGTGCTAGGCTGCATTAACAGAGGGATAGAATCAAGATCATGTGAAGTATTAATACCACTTTACAATACCTTGGTAAGGCCACACTTGGAATACTGCATCCAGTTTTGGTCCCCACACTGTACAAAAAATGTTGAGACTCTAGAAAGAGTACAGAGAAGAGCAACAAAGATGTTTAGAGGACTGGAGGCTAAAACATATAAGGTATAGTTGCTGGAATTGGGTATGTCTAGTTTTATGAAGAGAAGGGCGAGGGATGACATGATAGCAGAGTTCCAATATCTCAGGGATTGCCACAAAGAAGAGGGAGTCAAGCTATTCTCCAAAGCACCTGAAAGCAGGACAAGAAGCAACAGATGGAAACTAGTCAAGGAGAGAAGCAACCTAGAACTAAGGAGAAACTTCCTGACAGTTAGAACAATTAACCAGTGGAACAGCCTGCCTCCAGAAGCAGTGAATTTGATGAGTACAATGATTTCCCGTTGCCTGGAGGTGGTCCGGGTCTGGATGGGGAGAAACAGGCTTCGACTTAACCCCGCCAAGACTGAGTGGCTGTGCATACCGGCATCTCGGATTAACCAGTCTATTCCATTGTTAATTATGGGGGGTGAGGTGTTACCCCCCCCGTAGATAGGGCCCGCAACTTGGGTGTCCTCCTGGACTCACGGCTCAGTTTGGAAGATCATATAGGAGCCGTGGCCAGGGGGGCTTTGCCCAGGTTCACCTGGTGTGCCAGTTGTGGCCCTATCTGGACCGAGACGCCCTATGCACAGTCACTCATGTGCTTGTGACCTCCCAGATAGACTACTGCAACGCTCTCTACATGGGGCTGCCCTTGAGGACCACTCGGAGGCTTCAGCTGGTGCAGAATGCGGCCGCGCGAGTTGTGATGGGGGTTTCCTGATACTCCCATGGACCTCTTCTCCACGAGCTGCATTGGCTTCCAGTTGCCCTCTGGATGAGATTCAAGGTGCTGGTGATGACCTATAAAGCCCTAAATGGCATGGGTCTGGACCAAGGGTCAGCAACCTGAAACAGTGAAAGAGCCACTCGGAACCGGTTCCCTCACAAAAGGAAAAACTGGGAGCTGCAAAAAATGTGTGCACATGCGTGTACATGCACGCATGCGCAGAACAGGGTTTGACTGAAGAGTGGAGCCAAGGCGAGATATGCACTTACCCTGCATATTTGAATTGATTGGCTGAACTTTTTTAGTCCCATTTTTTTTTTTGAACTGCTCATGGCAGAGGACTGGGAGCCGCAGGAGACGGCTGAAAGAGCCGGATGTGGCTCCAGAGCCGTGGGTTGCAGACCTGTGGTCTGGACTATCTTCGGGAGCACCTGCTGCCAGCATCAACTTCCCATCGTCCTGCACGCTCCCACAGGGAGGGTCTCCTCAGGGTGGCGCTGGTCAGGGAGTGCCAGCTGGCGGCTCCCAGGAGGAGAGCATTCTCAGTGGGTGCGCCTGCCCTCTGGAAACAGCTACCGGTGGAACTCCGGATGGCCCCCGACCTTTGCTCGTTTCGCCAGAACCTAAAAACCTGGCTATTCGAGCTTGCCGGCCTGGACTGAGGGTTTTTAAGGTTTTAATTTTCAATTTTTGGGGGCTATCTAATTTAATTTTTATTTTAACTTGTATATATTGTATTGTTTTAATCTGCTCTGTAAACCGCCCTGAGTCCCTCGGCAAAAGGGCGGTATATAAATTGAAATAAATAAATAAATAAATTTTGTAATTTGGAGGCTTGCTTTGTGGGCTTTTGTTATTAGATTTGTTTAGCTTTATTCGCAAAGGCTAGCAATGAGTCTAAAATACTGACTTCCTTAGCTTTTAATCCTGTCAGACAAATGTAATTAATTTTACCCCTTAACTTTAGTCTATTACCTCCATTGAGCTCTCTTTGTGAATCAATAGGCCTGGTTCAATGTTTCCACTTTTCGCAATATCTAGGGGTTTCATGAAAGTTTCTGTATTTCTTTTCCTGAGTTTTATTCTTGTGATTGGGGGCATATAGTAAAAAGGATTGGAGGGGTGTATTCTTACTACATTGCCATAGCTGTCTGTACAATCCAGGCAGCCACCAGAAGAGTTAAACCTTTTTAAAAACTGTTTTGTGCCATGTACAGGGAGTTGTTTAATGACCACAGTTGGGATTGACAACTTGATCCTTCAGCAAAGCTGTCGCTAAATGAAACCATGACTGAGCTTATGATCTTATTTCAATTTTGCTTTGCTTTACACAACTGCTCTTGGAATATTTTCTTTACATGCATGCAATATTGTAACATTTAAAGTATCTTAAGAACTGATAAGATTGTAAGGAGCAACAGGGTGCCATTTTTTCAGGGGAGGGGCTAGCCCTGGCATTATGGGCAAGAGTTGCCTTACAGGGACCAGATTACTTCTCCCTAGTAAAATGTAGAGGCACAGCTACTATTATGGGATGGCTATATGAACAGCCAGAAGAGAGGGAAATTCCCACTCTGTGAATTTTATGCAGGAAGAAGCCACAAATCTGAAGCTTACAGAAAGAAAAAAATGGAATCTTTTCAATCCATCTGCCACAACATCCATGACAACTCTCTTTTACTGAAACAACTTCATAAATGCTAGCTGTATTCACAACGAATAGCCAAACCTTGAACTGGAGCATTCTATTAG
The DNA here is from genome assembly GCF_947247035.1 of Vipera ursinii. NCBI lineage: Eukaryota > Metazoa > Chordata > Lepidosauria > Squamata > Viperidae > Vipera > Vipera ursinii. The sequence goes on from NC_139517.1 coordinate 43,993,661, forward strand.
ATGCACATTTTGCCCTCCTCTCCATTTCAGTTTTCAGAAATATTTCTGGCTCCTTCTGGCACCTAGAGAATGAATTAGGCAGCACCCACTCTCTGTTTGTTTTTATGTTCATGAGTCCATCCAGTGGACGGTTGCCAGGACCTGTCCAGCTGGCTGAATGCACTTATTACTACGTTCAGTGGTCAGCATGAGTTCAGTTCAGCAACTGTAGATTTGCTCCTGGAGGGAAAAGCCTTTAAATGATTGAAAGGGTCGCTATGCGCTAGCCATAATAAATCATTTTCAACTATTGTACTCAATTACTGTTCTCATTTTTACTGTTGGTTATTGTTCTTAGTTGTGATTTTCTTTTGGGTACTGTTCTGAAGTCTTTGGAAAGGAACAGCATGGTATAAATAAAAATAAAATAATTCAAAGCACAATATCCCCAACAAGAGAAATGATGGCAAACCAAAATAACTTCCTCCACTTTCCATGTGAGACTCAGTCACTAAGTGCAGCTCTTGCCAATCAAACTGCTCAGCGCCCCTGTCACCTGACCAGCTGCACCCTGTTCAAAGCTCTCCCTTGCCCACAAGTCACCCGAGGGACTGCCTCTTGCCCGCTGAATCTGCATGGGCAGGAAACAAGAGCTCAGCCCAGGAGCCTCAGCCTTTGTCAAAAGAAAAAAGAATCTGAGGGCTGAAGGTGTTTTTCTCAAGGCTCCGACTGAATCCAATCCAAGACACATTCTTTCCATCTCAGCTTTTGCTCAGCTATGGCAGCTTCTTCCTTCTGGATTTGCAGGGACTTTGGGGCCACCCTGGGGCTCTTGCTTGTAGTCACAGGTATGGCTTCTTCCATCTCCTTCGGCTAAATCCATTGATTAAGATGGTTTAAAGTCCTAGATCATTCTGCTTGAAGGTACAGAAGACAGAAAGAAAATCAAACAGCCCCCATTCCAATTTTAGTTGAAGAGGTAAACTGGTTCTTTTTCAAACCATTTTTTCTCTTTCCCCAGGTATGACAATCACCAAAGCTTCTAGTGAAAGAAATGACATTTCTCAAAAACAAGGTATATGTCTAATATTGTCTTTCAGTTCCTATTTCTGAAATTCCCTTGCAATAATCTTTTTTCCAAGGTTGTGTTATTCTGGAAAGCTATTGAGATCTGGCTCTTCTGGAGGAAATTTGGGAGAAAAGCTGATATTTCACAGATGCATAGTGCCAGCATTGTAATAAATCTGGCATGATTTTGTTTCTTGTTTCATGTTCTTCTATATGTGTAAATGAACAAATGTAAAATATGGACAAATAAATGATAAAACACTTGAAATACTTCAGTAACATGCAAATTGGCAAATGATTATTTGAAGATTATTGCCTCCAGACGCAACAAATTGAGCAAACTCAAATATGCTTAAATCAATGAAGGCTGAGAAAACTCATCCTTCCAAGCTTGTTTCTGAGCCATGGGTTCCTCCCACCTCACCTCACCCCTGGCTATGGATGACATAGCCTGATCCCTGCCATTCTCCAGATTTATTGGACTACGGTTCCCATCATGAACAGACACTGAAACAAACCCTCAAAATAGAAGCTTAAGTGATGGGCTGAGGTAAGGTCAAGGAAGAAGCATATATTCTTTTGAAAAATATGAACATAAGGCCCAAGCAGGAAGATAGAGTAAGAGGACCTTACAAAGATGGCAAACAGAGTATATTCTTGGTTTTGCCCCTTTGGGGAAGAAAAATCAGGTCCGGTTCCAAGCCAGGAGAAAGATGCTGAAAACAAAATGGAGGCTGCAGGAAGGAAGGTCTCTGTTTATTTGGTAGCCGGAAACTAAAATGGCAGCATGTTTCTGGGGTGGCTGACAAAATGGAATTGAGATAAGTGGGATTTTATACACATTGTGGCTTTGTGGTTGATATACCTATTCCTGTGCAAGAATATGTCCTTTAATATTTTAATGGCTGTTGCCAGATCCCTATGGGGTCCCTACAGGCAAAAGTGAAAATGCAAATCCTAGGTGTTTGTCTGAGCTAATCTTGTCAGCTTTGGCTTGCCTAATTGTGTTGCTTATTTGGAGTCTCTGTTTGTGATATGTATTAATGTGTTATGGTACGTTCTAATAGTTATGAGGTAAACCGGCCGGAATACACGGCAGCTTTGACATCTGTCAAAGCTGCCGAAGCTATGCACAGCCGCAGCAGTTTGACAGCTGTCAACTGTCAAACTGCGGGGACTGAGCAAGCGCGGCTAATGTAACAGCTCCGGCTGTCTAAGCCAGCCGCCGCGGATTGGACCTCGCCAATCCGTGGGAAACCGGCTAGTTTCTGATTGGTCACCAGCGTGCCAGCTGGAGTATAAATGTCGGCGCAGGAAGCCTGTCAGCGCCTGATTCCACACTACAATAAACAGGTTGTTACTTGAGCCAGCTGTCTCGCCTATTCCTTGCTGAAGTTAAAGCAGTTTGCTCTTTGCTTATGAATAGAGTGGCCCAATCTTTTTTGAATGGATAAAAAATCTCCTAAAGACTAGCCTTTTCATGCTTCTGCTTGAGACTGTTTTCCTATAGCAGGAAGACTAGGGCCACTTTCTTCCTTTAAGGAGATGCTTTTCCTCTTCTCCTTTAGGGGAATATTCCTAAAAATATTTCAGTCTTTGGTGGGGGGGGGTTCTCACACCCTAATCAAATGAATTTCAGAAACAATCTCAAATAGTTCAAAACCAGACATGACCATAAAGTGAGCAGAGACCAAGAAGCAATTTCTCTTTCAAATCATCACATTTCATCTAAAGAGATCTTCTCCAATTAATTAGCCTTTTCTATTGTCCATCAATAAAGAAATATGGTATTTTTAATAAAACATTAAGATTACTAAATAAATAAGCTCAGCAAGAAATAAAAAAGGACTTGAGATGAATGGGTCTCAAGTGATTATCAGAAAAAAAAATCAAGCTAATTGAAGTTTGATTATATATCTCTATGTCATTTTAGGGTGACAGAAAAGATGCCTCTGGGGAGGAACATACTTAAGAGGTAAGCTTCAGAGTGAGAGATTCTTGGTCTTAACCACATAAAAATGTATGCATTTTTCTTCATATTCCATACTGGCCTATTGTCTTCGGGCCAGAGGATTCTAGCCAGCCATGGAGAAGTCTCTAATTTATATGCAGAAATGTTCAATTCCCCTCTTCTCCATGTGGGGCTTGGAAAAATATCTATTTGCAACTCTGGGGAGCCATCGCCAGTTAAAATAAATAATTTTGTCTTGGATAGATTACGGATCTAGCTCAATACTGTACAAGTCAGCTTCTTTCATTTTTGACTTCTGGTTGAACAGCCCACCAGTCAAGAACTAGACTAGATGGGCTTTTTATTTCACTGAAGAGAATTCCTTTTATGTCCCCATAGGACATTTTTAAGCAGCTCTTTTACTGGCATGCAGAAAGAACAAAACTGAGTTGGATAGCATATTTCTACCACACCCCCCCACAACAAAGCACTGCTGATACTTTCAGTTCATAGGCTGATTCCATTTTTGTTCTTCAACAGGGGCTGACAGTTGAACTAGCTTGTTATGTATCCTGGTGCAGGCATCTGCATAGCAACAGCCACCAGGGGGAGTGGCCTGGACGGTTTCGGCGGGAAACCTAGGGCCAATCCCATTGGCTGGCTGCCTGCCTGGCTAGGTATATAAGGACGCCAGGTAGCCCTTGTTCTCCAGTACGTTCCCCCCCCAATAAAGAGCTGAACACGTACTCCAGCTGGTGTCTCTTCCTTGCGTCGGACCCACTACATTACAGTGGCGACGAGGATGGGATTCTGCTGACAGAAGAGCTGAAGTCACTAGAGGAATGCACCGCGCGCTGAAGGAAAGGAGGAATCTTTTCCTTTCTCCACATCGCGATTGCCAGCCACCGCAACCAGCCACCGCGAGAGACCAGCTCTGGCCACCACGCCAAGCAACAAACCCACACTCCACGACAACTGACGGACACCAATGGCATGAGCAGGGCAACCCCGCGAATTCGACACCCGCCACCCAGAGAAATGGGCCCGGTACCTGTCGCACACCGAGCTGTACATGAGGTTTAACCAAATCTCGGAAGATGGCTCAAAGGCGGCAGCCCTGCTCTGCATGGGCGGACCCGCACTCCTCCAGGTCGCCGCCAACCTGTTCGCCCCGGAGGCCATTGATACCGTCTCTTACCGGGACCTCGTCGCCAAATTGAACACCAACTTCCGGCCCCGCATGTCCAAGCTGGCTTCGAGATCCCAGTTCGAGAAGAGGGACCAGCGTCCCGACGAGTCTGGGGCCGAATACCTCGCCGCCCTACAAGAAGCTGCCGTCGCCTGCCAGTTTTTGAACCTGGAGGAGCAGCTATGAGGCAGGCTGGTTTGCGGCCTACGTGACATGAGGCTGCAAGAGCGCCTACTCGAGAAGGAGGAGGTTTCACTCCAGGAGGCTCAGGTCGCCATCCTGGCCCACGAAGCGGTTTGCAGGGCCGTCCAGGCAGCCCAGGAGTCCAAAACCAGCAGCCAGGCAGCCAGCATCCACCAGCAGGTTGCCTCAGCCGTACACAGGGCCCCCATCTCTTTCAAGCTAAACCCAAATGTTCCCCCCGTTAGGGTCAGGCCGCAGCGAGTCCCCTTCATGCTCAAGCACAAGATTGAGTGCGAACTGGATAAGCTGATGGCCCAGGGAATCTTAGAGCCCGTAGATGGGGGGGAGTGGGAAATCCTGATAGTCACCCCACTCAAAGCCAACGGGGAGATCTGCGCCGACTACAAGTGCTCGGTGAACCGCGCCCTAAACCCGCACGCTTACCCGGTCCCCACGGTCAGCCACGTTCTCGCTTCCCTCCAAGGTGGCACCATCTTTGCAAGGCTCGATCTTGCACAGGCGTACCAGCAGCTCACGGTTACCCGGGCAACGGCTGACACTCAAACGATAGTGACTCACAGGGGAGCATTCAGGGTAAGCAGGCTGCAGTTTGGGATCAGCGTAGCTCCTGGCATTTTTCAGGAGATCATGGAGAAGACGCTCAGGGGCATTCCAGGGGTTTGCCCTTATTTTGATAACGTCCTGATCACAGGAGCATCAGCAGAAGAACTGGTAGGTAGGCTGAGGGAGGTACTAACCAGGCTGCGCACTGCTGGACTCAAACTGAAGAGGGAGAAGTGCAGCATTGGTGTTCCCTCCACTGAATTTCTGGGATTCATGGTAGATGCCAAGGGAATCCATCCCACAGAGTCCAAGGTGAGGGCAATCAAACTGGCACCCACACCTAAGAACAAGGCAGAGCTACAGGCATTCCTGGGCCTGCTCAACTTCTATCACACATTCCTTCCACACAAGGCAGCCATTGCAGAGCCACTTCACAGGTTACTGGACAAGAAGGCAGCATGGGTCTAGACTTCTGTCCATGATCAAAGTTTCAGAGCCTTAGAGGCACTACTGGCTGACAAGTCAACAGTAACTCATTTCATTGAAACAAAGCCCATATGCATAGCATGTGACGCATTCCCTTATGGTGTGGGCGCGGTACTAAGTCACCTCGAGCCCAATGGGGCTCAAATTCCTATAGCCTACTATTCCAGGACGCTGTCTGGAGCAGAGAGGAACTACGCCCAAATAGATAAGGAAGCCCTGGCAATCGTGGCAGGGATCAAGAAGTTCCACGATTATCTGTATGGCAGAGAGTTCACCGTCTACACAGACCACAAACCCCTGCTAGGCCTGTTCACAACGGACAAGCAGACCCCCCAAATACTGTCCCCCAGAATGCTCCGGTGGTCCATCTTCCTTGCAGCTTACAATTGCAAGCTGGTGCACAAGCCAGGAAAGGAGATGGGCCATGCAGACGGCCTAAGTAGGCTATCCATAGACACCACTGAACCAGACCCGGCACCAGCAACACAGATCCTGGCTCTGCAGGAACTACCAGAATGCCCAGTACATGCCAAGGACATTGCAACCAGCACAGCCACTGACAACATCATGAGCAGGGTACACTCATGGGTTTGCACGGGGTGGCAGGACAAGTCTCCAGGGCCTGAGTTCCAAGCCTATTTCACCAGGTGACACGAGCTCTCCACGCACCAGAGTTGCCTCCTTTGGGGAAGCAGGGTCATCATCCCCACCGCAGTCCGTGGCAGGGTACTGGAATCCTTACACGAGGGACATCCAGGGGTGGTTAGGATGAAGGCACTGGCCAGGAGCTACCTCTGGTGGCCAGGGCTGGACAAGGACATTGAGGAACGGGTCAAGGCCTGTTACACTTGCCAGGGATCTAGGCCAGAAATGTCCCACGCCCCAGTGCACAGGTGGGAAGCCACACACACACCCTGGTCCCGCATTCACATCGACTATGCGGGGCCGTTCCAGGGCCAACTGTTCTTAGTGGTAGTGGACAGCCACTCTAAGTGGCTGGAGGTAGTCGCCGTCCCCAACATGACCTCAGCAAGGACAATCCAGGTGCTCAGAGCCCTCTTTGCCACACACGGCCTCCCCGATGTAATTGTGTATGATAACGGGCCTCAGTTTACCGCTAATGATTTCCAGGCGTTCTTGAAGGCAAATTGGATTAGACACGCCATCTCCGCACCCTTCCACCCGTCGACTAATGGGCAAGCTGAACGGATGGTAAGGACGACCAAGGACGCACTCCGGCGCATCATCAGCGGGGACTGGCATCACAGACTGGCAAAATTTCTGCTTGTCCAACACACTACACCATGCTTTGCCACCAGAAAGAGCCCAGCAGAACTACGATGGGGACGGCACCTCATCACCAAGCTTTACCGTTTGCACCCTGACCGAGTGGCAGCAAAGACAGATAGGCCCTCATCATCTTCACACAGGGTTCTCAACGTGGGGGACCTGGTTTGGGCAAGGAACTACGGGGCAGGGCATCCATAGATTCCGGGGACTGTGGTTGAAAAAACCGGGCCTCTCTCTTACATCATGGGGGTGGAGGGGGATCGACACATAAGGCAACATATCGACCAGCTCAGAGGAAAGGTCCCTGAGTGCACCACCCACGGCCAACGGGATAGCCACACCCCAAGGGAGGTCAGACCAACCGTAAATGACTCAGAACCAGAACTAGAGGAGAAGAGAAATGAATGTGTAAGTAGATGGGCTTTGTGGCTTGAGTTTGCTCTATATTCCCTCCCCCAAATGGCACCTTCTTCATTGGTTTCCCGCTCTCGCTCATAACTGGCTAGGCAGCAAAGGATTGAATCTGATAAACTAATATCTAACATCACATTACTTCAATTTCTTTAACTCCAGATTGTCTGGGAGCGGGATTACTGTTCCCAGAATTCCTTAGGTTTTCCAGTGGGCTTTCATTCCTCAGGCTGTTGGCACCAGAAGCTACAAAAATTTCTGTAGCCACTTTCTTTTGGATATCATACCTTTTGTCTATATTGTCTGTTGTACTGTAAAGAGCCCCTCCAAAAGTAAAAACTTTATTTTATTTTACTTTATTTTTATTTTAACTTTTTAACCTATTTTAATATTGTATTTTTAACCTACCCTTTTAAATTTATTTTAACCTATTTAAACCTTTTAAACTCATTTTTAACCCATTTTAACCTTTTTAAATCTAGTTTTAAACTTATTTTTAAACCTGTTTTAACAAACCTGAATGGGGAAAAGGAGTAAGAGACAGCACTCTGCAGCAGAGAGTTTATCCAAGCCATTGAAGCAGCAGAAAATGGAGGATTATATTGCAAACAGACAATCTGTTCCAGTAAGTAACTCATTCGCAGGCACTTTAACAGATAAATTTAATTTATGTGACTCATTGGAATGGGACTCACAAACCAAACTGGAAAGCAAACAGCATGTAGAGCTGTCCTCATCCCTCTCGGAGAATGGCTCCCCTCCTTGGAACCCAGCAGCAGCCTTCTTTGCACAGGAGGGAGATGTAACAAATTTAAAGGAGGAAAATGTGCCAGACCTCCTCTCCAGACAATGTTTGCTTACAGCTCAAACTGTAAACTCAATATCTTTTGTCTTTTGTCAATTGTCATAAATAAGGTCGACTGCCTGAAAGAATCTTTTGCAAAGTTTGTTAGGAGCCACCCAAATACTGTAGAAGGACTTGGGAGGATAACCATGGACAGACATGGGATGGCTAATTCAGAAAATGAAACTAGAGAAGGACCTTGTCTTCCTTCCAAAAATTTGCACACACATAGAGAAAACACTCAATCAGGAAAAGGCCTAAGAGATGACCAATATAATTACAGTCTGCAATCTAACCAGGTTACTTTGCAAATTTATGACAAGAGAGTAAATAGAGGGCATTGGAGTAATAGAGAAACTGTTTGACAGTCCCTGAGTCAGCTGCTTCGCTGTGAATTCACTCTGATAGATCTACTACATGCAGAGTGGCTGCCAGCAAGAACGCAATGTATGAGAATTCTCCTGTCATTCAAGCACCCCACAATTCCCTCCATGCTCTTCAGAATGAAGCCCTTTCTGAGCACCTTTTCAATATTTCCAATAAGGGTCTTTTGCTCAGACAAATGTGCCCACTCCTGAAACAGCGTCACCAAGAGGGAACCGTCGCTTTAAATCCAGGCTGCAACAGCCCTCACACTACTAAGCCTGAGGCTGCTGCAACTGAACTGACCATGAGAAGGCAAAGGAGCAATATACAAACTGTGTTACCTACAGTTGCAGGAACTGCTGAGGATGTGCCAAAATAAATGCTGATTGACCTATTCAGTGCATTGCCGGAACCTGAACAAGTTAATATCATTCAAAGATTGGATGACCTAAAAGAGGCACTGACAACAACTCAATCTACAGCAAAGCCTCTATTTAATTTGGCTCCACTAATCACGCACCCTTGTGACAATATATTTAATCAACAATCTGCCTTTGCCTCAATAGTAAAAAAAGCTACTGTCACACAGGCTGACAGTAGGGTAACTGCACTGACTGACCCAGCCTCTGAGAAACAACTGAAAGACAAAGGGCTTCATCACACAGTGCCCACTAAGCTGACAAACACTAAGGATATAATCCAGCTTCCATCCTCATTTGATTTAGAAGTTCCCACAACATCTTTTCACAAGAAATCCTCAGCTATGCCCCTCCAAAAATGGACAGAAATATACATTTATAGACTTAAGCCGGAGTACCTGCCCATTGGGAAAAAAATCATTCCTGGAGCAAGAGCAAAGGCACACTGGCAACCAAGATATAGAGGAACAAGTTCTGCAACCCACAAGGAGAAATATAGAACCTCACAACAACTGTGTTTATATGGGAAGCATAGATGATATCGACCCGGCTCCAATGTCAAGTTGACATCTGGTGTTTTTACCATCTAACCAATCAACTAAGCCAGACCACTTTGCCTCTGAGAACCCCATACAGTTGATGACCTGGAACGTAGCTGGCTGGAAAGGGATGGTTGATAGTGGACTAATGAGCTTTCTCTCTAGATTTGATGTAATAGCCTTTCAAGAAACCTGGCTAACCGAAGTGGACAAACCAGAATGCTACTAAGTGGGCTAGAACAATCCAGTCATCTACTACTGTCTGGGTGTCAGCCTTCAATGCATTCTCCAATCTTTGTAACATGCTGAAGAAACACCTAACAGCTAAACCTGCTACAGAAAGAGCCTGAGTGGGTAGACCTCGCTGGTTTGATCCTGATTGCAAGCAACTGAAAAAGAAATTGAGGGCAGCCACGAGGCTTGCCCAGAGGAATCCTATTGCCCATATACAAGCTAAGATGCTGCACACTAGAAGGGAATATAAAAAAAACTATAACATTAAAGAAAAAAAGTTTTGCCATTTCAGTCTGGTCAGAACTCGAGTTGTCTGCCAGAAGTCATAACTCAGTATTATTTTGGCACTCTGTAGCAGGTATCCTGAAGGAACGGAGATTTGCATTCGACATACCAATCTCTGCTGAAGACTGGGAGGATTATTATCAATGCTTGCTTGCTTGCTCCCACCAAACCGGTAAAGAAACTATTTTTAAACAGTGATTTAGCAAACCCTAAAACTCCCCCCCACCAGTCTCAGAAAAGGAGATACAGTCCATCATTAAAAGCTTAAAGAGTAATAAAGCCCCAGGTGAGGATTTTTTACCAGCAGAATTATTTAAGAAATTTCCCAATTGGTGGGGCCCTGTATTAGCAGGTCTTTTTAAACACATAAATAACACCTGCCATATACCAGATGGGTGGAAGATGGCAATAGTTGTCCCCATATATAAAAAAGGGAATAAAAAGGATCCTAGTAATTGCAGGCCCATCAGCCTGAATGACATTGTAGCAAAATTATATGCTAGGTACCTTTTGAACAGAATTTAAATCTGGATAGAAGAAAACAACATCCTCACAGAAGAACAAGCAGGTTTTAGACAAAACAGATCTACTATTGATAACTGCTTTGTCTTGAACCATCTAATTGCCAAATATGCCTATAAGAGGAAACCCCTGTTTGCTGCTTTCATAGACTTTACAGAAGCATTTGATATGGTAAATAGAGCAGTACTATGGAGTAAATTGAAATCTTTTAAAATAGAACTTAGACTCCTGGCTTTGATTAAAGCTGTTTACGAAGTACCTATTTGAGGGTGCAGTATGGGGTTAATGGGGCCCTGACTAACAGAATTCAAACAAATAAAGTGATAAGGCAAGGATGTATCCTGGCCAGATTATTATTTAATTTATACATCAATTACTTGCCAGGGTTAATGAAGGATACCATGGTTCACATGCCGATGAGCCTAAATACTTACTGTAACAGTCGTGGGCCGTTCCGGCATGAGACAGCGGTAGAGGAGCGGTCGGGGAAGGGCACCCGATGGTTGTCCGCATGCAAGAGGGTATGACAAGAGAGCGAGAGATGCCGAGAGGAGGCCGGGGCCCACGATGGGTTGTCCTGTCTGAAACCTTCCCCCCTAGGGGGTCAGACCGGGGACACCCATCGCAGTGCCAACCCGCGTGCGCTCCATCCCACGGGCGCGTTCGGGACCGGATGTCGCTGTGCCCCAGAAAAAGCCCGAGGTGGTGCTGATGCGTGCGCTGTTTTCCCCCTCTCTGCACGAGGGGAGGGGAGGTGGATGCGTTGCCGGGCTGCCTGGGCGGTGGGCCTCTGTGCTGGTCGCCACTAAGCAAACCGAGGGGGTGATGACACACGACCATCGGCACTGTGATGACGGCTTCCCTGCCATCGTTGGCCAGTCTGTGTCCCCCTGCCCGCTGAGTGGGGACTTGGCAGGTCATCCTGCCATGTGGCCACCCATGCCTCCCGCTTCGGGATCCTCTCCTCCTCTCACGACCTCCACCAGGCCTCTGAGCAGTATCGCCACCTGCCATCCCGCTCCTCCTGCCACCAATCTTTGCGACCGAGAGCCATCCCAGCGGACGGGCCCGGCTCCCACCCCTCTCCCCTTTGGGTGCATCAGACCAATCAGAGGGAAACCTCCGCAGGGCCGAAGGGGGAAGGCGGGTCATTGCCACGGCCATTCTTCGCTCCGGGGGTCCCCCTTCCGCATGCGGCCAGCGCGCCACCCAGCCGAGGCCAGGACTGGCAGTATCGTGATTGCCGCGCCTGAGGGGGTCGCCTCTTTCCGCGCTGCCTATTTCCCTCCCCAACATGTGGGCTGGGTACCCAAGATGCCCTTCGGGGCAGCAGTTCGAAGCCTTGAGCTGCCTCGCGCAGGGCGAGAGCGGGGAATGGGAAGCTCTGCCTCAACTCCCCCCCAGTGGCCATCGGGCCTCCCGAGTGGAGGAGTCCCGGGCCGAGCCGAGCGCCCGGTCGTGTAAACCTTGAAACCCAGCTGTGTCTCATCTTTGTTTCCCTTTAGTAGGGGTGCATTCTCCTCCTCGGCGTGAGGAAGGGGGCGCGACCCACCACGGCTTATGTACCACACTGACAACTCTTGGCGGTGGATCACTCGGCTCATGCATCAATGAAGAACACAGCTACCTGTGAGAATTAATGTGAATTGCAGGACACATTGATCATCGACCCTTCGAACACACTTGCGGCCACGGGTTCCTCCCGGGGCTACGCCCGAGTGTCACTGATGGTTCAATCACTGCAAGCGCCACCCGCCCACCTGCCCCACCGAGGGTTCCGGGCGCCTCCCCGCCCAGCACGGGGATCAGCGTTCCATGTTCCCTCGTGAGTGAGCGGTGGTGGCACCGCCTCCAGCACGACTGGGGTTCTGGGGCCCTCATGCCTCTGTCCCCCCAAGTCCAGACCCTGATGGTGTCCATCACACTCCTCTGGTCGGCCCCACCTCCACCCCCCTACCAGGGCGGGAGCAAGGGGGTCTTGTCCGTTACGTGTGTGCGGCGGTCCCATCTGGGGACAACCCCGAGCGCGCTGCAGTGGGATGAACCGAACGCTGGGTTAAGGCGCCCAATGCTGACGAGTCACCTCCTCTGTGGGATGCCATATTGCAAGGCATCCTTTGCTAAGATAGATTATGTTTCTGAATCAATTGGAAGATCCAATCATGTTCAAAAAGAGCTGCACTAGATTGTTAGGTATTCCTTACCAAGATGGCGCAATGAAGGTGAGGGCCAGCATGCGCCGGAGGAGGTGGGATCCTGAGGCCTCCGAGCAGAGGGCGCACCACCACCCCATCTCGCCCGCCCCATTGGGGAGGTGGAGCGTGAGCGCCCGTGCTAAAACCCAAAAGATGGTGAACTATGCCTGGACAGGGTGAAGCCAGAGGAAAATCTGGTGGAGGTCCGTAGAGGTCCTGACATGCAAATCGGTCATCCGACCTGGGTATAGGGGAGAAAAACTAATCGAACCATCTAGTAGCTGGTTCCCTCTGAAGTTTCACTCAGGATAGCTGGCCCTCCCAGGCACAAGCCTGTAGCAGAGGGAGAGGGGGAGGAAGATGAAGAAGACTAATTCTAATTATCCAGAGCACTGTTTATTGTTAAATATTTTATTATTAAATACATTATTTGTCATTCATCTTTTTTATTGTTACCCTTATCCTGAGGCTTAAAAATATTTCATAATAGCCATTCTCCCATCTGGAACCACTACAACTGTTGTGTCAGTAGATTAATTAAATGGGTTTTCCTTGAAGCGGGAAACCTCGGTTGCAATTATTGGTTAGTGCATTTTCGGCGGGAGTTTCTGGGCTGGGGATTGGCTACTGTTCAAACGTATCTGAGTATTTAAGAGGAGGTTCAACCGTTAATTGCCAGTTGACTTATGTGTGTTAATAAACGTTCTTGCATAAAACCTCGCTGTGTCGCTCGTCAATTCGAACATAACAATTGGCGACGAGGGTGGGATTGACGGCGGATCAGTGAAGGAACGGCAAAAGTCAGCTGTGCGCAAGGCGGAAAAATTTAAAACACAGTCAACCGCTAGAGAAACGCTGCCGAATAAATAAAACCAATAATGGCGCAAGTCGGCTCTCTGAAAGAGTTCGATCCGCAATACCCAGAAGACTGGGAAGAATATGTTGGCCAGGTTGAAGGGTTCCTGTTAGTTAACGGCATTACGGACGACCGAAAGAAAGCCGCAGCTCTTTTGACCATCAGTGGCACGCCCGTGTACCGGATCGCCGTCAGCCTGTGTCAATCGCTGCCAGTGTCCAGTGTCTCCTACACAGACTTATTGGCAAAATTGAAGGTTCACTTCACGCCAAAGAGATCTGAACTATTTTGGAGACGGATTTTCGAAAAAAGAAATCAAAGACCTGGCGAATCGATTACGCAGTTTGTGGCAGCGGTGAGAGAAGCAGCTTTGCGATGCAAATATGACAATCTCGAAATTAGAATTCGAGATCGAGTGGTGCTTGGCTTGCAAGATGAACATCTTCAAAATCGCATAATTGCTAAGCCCACGGGAGATTTGCAGGAAGTCCTCGATGAATTACTAACGTATGAATCTACGGGAAACCGGGAAACCCCCCCCGCAACAGCATGGGCACTTCAGCTGAAATAAATCTCGAAAGCCATGTGGACGGCGGGGAGGTGGATTAACAATGGGAGGCTGACATAGCCGAGATCGCCAGAAGATTCAGAAAAATGGCGGCAAGACCATCGCGCATCGAAGGACCTGACCAGAGCCGAAGACAACAGCAGCAAGCACCGCAAAGACCACCAAGGGACAACCAATCCAGACCGAGAGACCCAGATTCCAGATGTGGTAGCTGTGGGGGTAACCACCCCAGATCAACTTGCAGATTCCGCTCAGCAAAATGCAGAATGTGCGGAAAAATGGGCCACATCCAGGCCATTTGCCGCAGCCGGCCGCGAGACAACCGCATCCATGAAATCGACGTTTGGGCCGAAGGTAAGGTAACCCCCAGCTGTCGTGGCATAGAGACCCCTAGACCTAAGGCACTACAATCCAACCGCGGGGAGGTGGCGAGAGTCAACCACATTGGGAAACTCAAATCAGAGTAACAGAAACAATGCCACAGCAGGGCATTGCTGATTGGGAAATGTATCCGGTGGAAAGCACAGTAGTAGCCCATAAACATCCAGCGCAACAACAACAACAAACACAACAACAACAACAAACACAACAACAACAAACCACTAACGTTGCAACATCAGAGTCTTTGCCCCAAACATCTGGGCCCATAGCAAATTGCCAGACAGCGGATAAGTCTGTTGTCAGCAAGACTAATAGATACCCAACTAGGGTCCACAAGCCACCAACATATTTGAAAGACTATGTTAATAAATAACATTAACTGGGGGGGAAGGGGTGTTGTGTCAGTAGATTAATTAAATGGGTTTTCCTTGAAGCGGGAAACCTCGGTTGCAATTATTGGTTAGTGCATTTTCGGCGGGAGTTTCTGGGCTGGGGATTGGCTACTGTTCAAACGTATCTGAGTATTTAAGAGGAAGTTCAACCGTTAATTGCCAGTTGACTTATGTGTGTTAATAAACGTTCTTGCATAAAACCTCGCTGTGTCGCTCGTCAATTCGAATATAACAACAACTGTGTTGGGCTAAAGATCTTATTACTCATGGCCCTAGTGGCTAGCAATGATAAAATCTATAGGTTTCGTGGTGCCAGAAGGATGTTTTACAAATGTGTAGAACGTCCACATGATGTTTGTATAGCAGCAAGATTACCCCATATGTATGTATTATTTATTTATTGCATCTCTATAAAATCTTCAATAATATTTTCGGGTTCCCAAATGCAGAATACGGTATCAGATCTTTGTATATCTGTAACTAAAACTATGACTATAAACTGTGACATAAAAAATTAGCAGGGAATGAAAGAAGACTCACAGTATGACTAAAAATCCACATTTACAGTACACAATGAAAACATTAATAGGTATTAAAAAGACGGGGGGGAAACAAAATTCACTTGATGGTAAAATAAAAAATAAATAGCTGTATAAGACTATCCTCCTTTTTTAGTCAAAGCATTCCATTTTCTTTACTTGTCAGGAGCAAAAATAAATAAATAAATAAAACAACCTTTGGAAAAGTTTTCATGGTACAAACTGAAAGATGTGAGAGGACATGCTCCTTCTAAAAATTTAGTCCCAAGTCAAAATAGCATTAGATGTTGAGTCCACAAACATCCTGGGCAGTTAATAAACCACTGGAGTGGCATAGCAAATTGCTCCGTCTCCAAAACTCTTGCAGCATTATTTGGCCTACTGAAATTTTAAGACTCTTTGAAAACAACACACTCGGGAAGATGATCGCAAGAGGGTGAAGGTGGGCAGGTTGTCACTTGCAGGAAAAACGACAACTAGCTTATCAGCCAAAGCTGATGAAGAATGCTTATTTCTCATCACGGAGACTGCTCAGGTTTTTAGGGGCAACTCTGGTTCAGGAATAAATCTTAAGTGCTATTGCTATTTTTCAAGACTCAGACGTCAGCAAAGACATTAAGAGTATTTTCTAAGTTTTACCCAGGTAAGGTTGGACTTATATTGAATCCTTTGGTCAGGTCAGGTCATCTAATGTCATCTGATCTCGTTTGTCCAAATCATTTCTTAAAGTGGTTCTTAATAAACTGCCAATCATCTGTAGGTGCCCAGAAACACCTTTCATGAAGATAGTTTCTTATTATAAATACCTTTCTCAGACAAGACACGTCGAGATAGATCTTTTCTCACTTCCAATGAAGACTTGACCAGCAGCTGAAACACCCAAGGAATCTTCTCTCTCTGACTGTTGTTTTTCATGGATATAAATAAGGCTGAGAATTTCTTGAAGAAATGAGACTTGAAAGACGCTCCTGAGAAGAAAGAGGTTTCATTCCATGAAGACAAACTAGAGGGAGTGACTTAAATTTCATGATTTAATTAGTTAGCATGGATTTTTATAAGTTTGATATATCTATTGAAAGAAAGCTTTAGGGTAGCTTTGTATGTATAATATGAGTTTGTAAATGAATGTCTACTGTAATGCTGAATAATTCCCAAAGTTTGTAAAATACTATTGATTAAATTTCCTCTTCATGGATTACTGCCTTGCTGTGTCGAAGGGCCTTGTGTAATTCAATGAAGCTATGAGCTATGTTGTGCAGGTCTACCCAAGACAGAGACGATGTAAAAAAGATGTCGACACTCTAGAAAGAGTACAGAGAAGAGCAACAAAGATGATTGGGGGACTGGAGGCTAAAACATATAGGGAACGGTTGCTGGAATTGGGTATGTGTAGTTTAATGAAGAGAAGGGTGAGGGGTGACATGATAGCAGTGTTCCAATATCTCAGGGGCCGCCACAAAGAAGAGGGAGTCAAGCTATTCTCCAAAGCACCTGGAAGTTTTTAAGAAGAGAGTGGGCAACCTACTCTAGGCTAACAGGTTTTGAGGGATTTGCATAAAGATTATTGGTGGATTTATTTATTTAGCTATCATTGTTTAAGTGTGTTGCTTCATATCTATGTTGACTCCTGGCAACCACCTAGATTAGTCCCTGCAGTTTTCTTGGAAAGATTTAAGATGCATAAGGTGTGACTAGAACTCGCTACCTCCTGATTTCTAGCCTGATATCTAAACCACTGCACCTAACTAGGTCTAGTCTGATGTCTAAATCCACTGCCCCAAACTGGCAGTGGTGTATGCCCATGTTGAAAGAAGACAGCCTCAGCCAGAAAACCTAATTGGTATCCCCTGCAATCTATAGATGCAGTATATGAATAGATCGTCCAGATTTTGCAGTCAGCAAGAGCAACATCTGCAATTTCACACATTATTCCTTCTTGCAGAAATGTTGTGGGGGGTTTTCCAATGGAATAAGAAAGTAAGCATAGAATGCCACATGTTTACCTCTATAAAAAATATTTGGATGGCTGCAGATGTTAAACAAAATTCTGGGTGGCTCATAACAATAAAACCCATAACTATAAAACTATAAAATGAGAACAAACACCAGGCTTCTCAGTCATCCCCTTGGGATGTACCGCCATTGGCTTTAGACATTCTTTTCTCCATCCCTTCATCCAGGTAAAAGCCCAGGTATTGACAGCCTTCAAAAGGCTAAAAGAGTGAATGCTTGCTGAATCATTTGAGGGTGAGTATTCCAGTGGTGGGATTCAAATATGTGAACAACCAGTTCTCTGTGTGGATGCTGCTTCCATTCTGGGCCTGGGCAACAAAAAATTAGCTACCGGTTCTGCCGAATGGGTACAAATCAGCTGAATCCCACCACTAGAGTATTCCATAAGGTAGGCACGGCCACAGGCGAAGGCTCACTTCTGAGATCCCTCTGGAAAGACTGAAAGACTCCAGGGAGGCAGATACTGTCAGGGAGAAGCGATCCCACAAATATCCTGGTCCCTGCCATGTAGGGATTTAAGGGTAATGACCAGCACCTTGAATTACACCCAGAAGGAAGCTGGCAGCCAGCGCAGTTCATACAACAGAGGTGTAACATGGGCAAACCTAGAACACCCAATGCTGCATGTGCCAGTGCTTTTTGGACCAGTTGAAGCTTCTGAGTTGCCTTCACAGGCACTTGAAGTGATCTCCAAGAATTTAGTAATGAAAAATATAAAGATGTTTTCTAAGTTGCAGAATGGGACTATTCCCCCTCTAGTCTTACTTTGATCATGTCAGGAGGGGAATTCACTGGAGAATGCAATTACATTTGGAAGAGTTAGCAGTAAAAGGAAGCCAGGCTGTCAAAGAACATGGTGGCCGTACTCCATCAAAGCTGACATCAAACAGGGCAGACAGAAACTCAAGTACTGCAAGATAGGAAGATGTGGCGAGACTTAGTCCATAGAATCGTCAAGAGTTGGACATGAGCGAATGCATCATCACCACCACCACCATCATCATCATCATCATCAAGCTTTGTCAGTTTCTTTCTTGTAATATGTTCCAAAGAGGAAAAAATGAAAGAAAAATACCTGATTCTAGCACAATTAAATATCTCTTCCTCTTCTGAGGATTCTTCTTTGTATAATTCTGATCCAATGTTGGATCCTGACTTCAAGAAGAAAAGTGACTTAAACTTTAATCTAGACTATTTGAGGCCTGAAATTGCAGTTGTTACCAGTGGCGTAGCGTGGGGGGTGCAGGGGGGGCTGGCCGCAACGGGCGCAACATCTGGGGGGGCGCGCTCGCACTGAGCTGCTCAGGGAGCCCCAAGGGCTGCACAGAGTTGGCTTGGCTCTGCTCTCGAGCTGCTCTTTCTTGCAAAGCGAAATGAGTCCAGCAGGTGAGATGGGCGGCCACATAAACTGAATAAAATAAACAGAAGCGGCCAACTCTCCGCCCAGGCTCAGGCCAACCGCAAGCGCCCCGCAGGCGCCCCGGCAGGCTTGGCCGAGCGAAGATGGACCTGCTGGCCGGCCGGCCTAGCTTCGTGCACATGCGTGGCTTTATTTAGCGGGGCTCACGTGCGAGCTTGAATGCAGCGGCTCTTGCAGGTCGGAGCCCCGCCCAGCTGCCCTCGAGAGGGACCCGGAAGCATCCCGCATGCGCGCGACTCTTCTTGGAAAGAAGAGACGCTGCGGGGCGCTTCTTTTCAGCAGTGCCGTGACATCACCGCCCGCCCGCCCCTCTATTTCCACTTCCGGTTGCCTTGCCCCGGGTGCTGACAATCCACGCTATGCCACTGGTTGTTACTGTTGCAATATATGCATGTTCCTCTTTTATGTCTTTCAGGTCTTCAAGACAACAAGCAAATCACAAACATGTATTTGTATTTGCATAACTACCGTTATAGCATACAGTATATAGTGATATTTACAATACCAGACGGGGAGTGTGCTGTTACATCAGCTATAGAGTATTTGAACAGTCAGAATATGGAGAGGGGGTGGGCCATTCTGAAGCCTTTGTCTTTTTGCACACACCATGAGCAAGCTGGCCAAGGAAAGCAAGCCAAGCAGCAGAAGCCTTGAGGAGGTAAGCATAGCCGGGCACCCCCTTGGGGAAGGCTGGGCACTTGCCTTCCACTGCCCAGGGCTCCCTGTACTGCTAGGGATCCTCTGTGGGGCCTGAGAGGGATGACAAGGCTCCTCTGGTGGACAAGGATATGGTGCTCGCCATGGTCTCACCTTTCTCTGTTGGAGACAATGGATCCCCTTCAGCCCCACCTGGGCCACCACAGGTTTCCTCCCCCCCAACATCAGCTACATCAAGTTGGCCATGCCCATCCCAGCCACGCCCCCCGAGATCAACCACAACCCTGATGCGGCAAAACTCAGTGATACTGAATTTGATTCCTTCTAATTAACATTTACTATATATGAAGCTCCTGTGTGAGGTTATCCGTTGTATGGGTCAGGTGTAATTGGCATGCTGATTATATAGCTCAGTATCATGTGCATCTTGAGTGTGGACAACCAACTCATACCATAAAGTACTTGAATCAGTGCTCGGAGATTGTAGGGCAATGCATTTAAGCTCAACCCTAGCAAGACAAAGTAAATACTGATGTTGTTGTGTATTCACACGTTAACTGTTATGTTACACACACAAGTTATATATATATATACAAGTTCAATGGGGCTGAGGTAAAAGCCGCGGCAGCTTTTGACAGCTGTCAAAAGCTGCCGGAGAACGACTACGCAAGCGCGAGCCGGCTGACAGCTCTCGGCTGTCAAAGTCTGCCGGCTACCGTGCAAGCGCAACCAGTTTGACAGCTCCGAGCTGTCAAACCAGCAAGACACCGATTGGCTCTAACGGCCCGCGGGGTGGATTAATATGGCCCTCGGACAGCCCTCCCTGCTCTATGTAAATGCGGCCCTCCCTTCTGAGAGGCGCAGGCGCGACGTCCCCAACCTCCACTGCAGAATCTGTCTCCTTCCCCTCATTGGGCTTTCATTCAGTTCACCGTCCATAGCCAGAAAATCAGCCTATCTCTGCCTCTCCCCCCCCCACACACGATACTCTGCTTTTTCCACCCCCTGCGGGAGAAAGTTTTATGCTCCGTTAAGGACACAACTGGATGCTCATCTGTTCGTAAAAGAAATCGTGAGAACCACCATAAAAAAACACCCCCTCCCCCGAGAGAAAGAGAGAGGCTCATGTCGGCACTTGTTGCCCTTTGAAGATCAGACTGGAGAGGAGCCAAAACAGATTATATTCGGTCTGCGAAGGTTTCTGATGCTTTTGTGAAGCTCAAGTGGATGCAAGTCCTTTTTATGCAGCCCGTTTAGTTTCGGTTTCTGCTTTGCACCGATTCCTGCAAGTCAGGCGTGTTCGGAAATCAGCCCAGGTTACAAAAGGCGGCTTTTCTACCCAGAACCTTAACTCTAAATCCCACCCTGGATGCTTCAGGCAACTTCCAGAGGCCACCTGTGGAAACTCTGCAGCCTCTCTTAAAATGGGGCATTGCAAATCAAAACGGTTTCTGGTTTTATAAATACCCGCTGGTCGTCTGAATGGGGAGTTCTTTCTTTCTTTCCTTCTTTCTTTCTTTCTTTCTTTCTTTCTTTCTTTCTTTCTTTCTTTCTTTCTTTCTTTCTTTCTTTCCTTCCTTCCTTCCTTCCTTCCTTCCTTCCTTCCTTCCTTCTTTCTTTCTTTCTTTCTTTCTTTCTTTCTCTCGATCTCTGAATGTTTCACATCCATTTCTGGCAGGGATCAAGTCAGTTGCCTGCACTTTTTTCAATTCCACTTTAGCTAAGTGATTGGCAACTTTTTCTCATGAAATTAGAAAGAGAGATTAGGTGGGATGTGACTAGATTCAGCCCTCCGTCCCCTACCTTTATTTTTTAAAAGTGACTTGTGGGGGGGAAAATGATGAATTCTGTAAGTTTCCAGATGATACACAACTGGATGGGTAAAATTCTAAATCAGATTCCACATTCAAAACCAACTTGAGAGGGTAGGAGAAAAGATGTTAATGTTTTGAATTGTTTTAATGGTTTTTACTGTTTTTTGTTTTAAAATGTTTTGAAGATTTTAATTGTAATACCAGTAAATGTTTTTGAATTGTGAGCCACCCAGAGTTGTTTGCAGAGATGGAGAGGGCCGGCCTGGGAGGACTCGCTGCTACAACTGCATCAATTGCAATTGTTCAAAGAATGTTTGGAAAAATGTTCGGCCCTCCAGCATGTTCACTTCATCCAATCTGGCCCTCTTTGAAAAAAGTTTGGACACCCCTGTATTAGCCCCTTAAAACCTAAAAATACCCATTGGATTTTTTTAAAAAATGTAATTATATCAGAAAGAAAACCCATAGGCACAGTCTTATAAATATATGCTCATAATAAACCACTTTGGAATCATAAAATTACAGTAAAAATGGGAAACATATATAAAAATAAATTTATAAAACATTAATAAAATTCCTCATGTATTAGATGTATTAGAAATATTAAAGCAAATTTTATTTAGTATTATGTGAAAATAAACAATATGTACTATATACTATTATCCAAATTCATTTTCATTTGCTGTTTAGGAAATTTCAAAATTTTCTTATAATATATATTTTGCTCCTTTAGAATGGCATGTCAAAATTTAAAAGGAGAAATTAAGTTGATAAATCAGATCAGAGACAATGATATATCATTGCAATCATCATCATCATCATCAACTTAATGCAGGAAACATTTGATTATATCATTTTTCAGTGTATCATTTTCTTTAATGACCAGTTATCTACTTTATGAAACAAATCCTGCAGACTCTTGCAGTTCTTCTAATCTATATAAAAGCTCTTTTCTCCAGAAAAAAGTATATTTGTGTCTATCTACCCTTTAAAAACAGTAAAATCCAGCTTTCCTAAAATTATCATATCTGAAATTTCTCTTTTAATTCTGATGGACCTCATTCTGTTTTTATTTGCTTTCATGCTTCAGTTACTTTAGCTTTGTGCTATACACCACTCTCCCAGAGATGCTGATAACAATTTGTAAGAACCTTACATCGATACACATGTCGCTTATCCTAGTATACAGATATGGAAATTAGGTAGAAACTGAGTCTTTGCACCTGCACATTATTATAAACAGTCTAACAAGGCTTTTACCCAAAAAACCATAATTGTCTTTCATAAATTTTACTTGCTCTCCTGTACGTTTTCCAACATTTTCTTTCAACTGTTGCCTTTTTGTTAGGAATCTAACAAATAAATCTTCTCCCTTTGGATTTTTTCCAAGCTCATGATCTTCTCCAGTTCCCTGAGGGGTCTTTAATCTTTCCAGAGTGCTTTCATTCTTCTGGCTGATGTTATCAGAAGCCACGAAAATTTCCGTAGCCTGTAGGTTTTCCAACATTTTCTTCAAATTGTTGCCTCTTTATTAGGAATCTAACAAATAAATCTTCTCCCTTTGGATTTTTTCCAAGCTCATGATCTTTTGCTCCAGTTTTGTGATGGCTCCTTAATTTTCCCAGAGGGCTTTCATTCCTCTGGCTGGTGTCATCAGAAGCCACAAAAATTTCCATAGCCACTTTCTTTTGGATCTCATAATTTTCCTCTATATTGTCTCTTATTTTTGCTTTGGGAGACACCCGTGGCTGCCTGTTAACCTCCATGGGCCCTTTTTGCCCTACAGGCTTCCACCATTGTTCAATCATTGTATATGGGACCGGTTTTACTTGCTCTCCTGTACGTTTTCCAACATTTTTTTTCAACTGTCGCCTTTTTGTTAGGAATCTAACAAATAAATTTTCTCCTTTTGAATTTTTCCCAAGCTCATGATCTTCTCCAGTTCCCTGAGGGGTCTTTAATCTTTCCAGAGTGCTTTCCTTCTTCTGGCTGATGTTATCAGAAGCCACAAAAATTTCCGTAGCCACTTTCTTTTGGATCTCATACGTTTTGTCTATATTGTCTGTTATCTTTCCTTTAGCAGATACTTCTGGCTGCCTGGTAAACTCCATAGGCCCTTTCCGTCCTACAGGCTTCCACCATTGTTCCACCATTCTATATGGAACCGGTTTTACTTGCTCTCTTGCAAGTATTCCAACATTTTCTTCAAATTGTTGCCCCTTTGTTAGGAATCTAAGAAATAAATCTTCTCCCTTTGGATTTTTCCCAAGCTCATGATCTTTTGCTCCAGTTTTGTGATGGCTCCTTAATTTTTCCAGAGGGCTTTCATTCCTCAGGCTGATGTCATCAGAAGCCACGAAAATTTTGGTAGCCACTTTCTTTTGGATCTCATACGTTTTGTCTATATTGTCTGTTGTTTTTGATTTGAGAGACACCCGTGGCTGCCTGTTAAACTCCATAGGCCCTTTTTGCCCTACAGGCTTCCACCATTGTTCAATCATTGTATATGGGACTGGTTTTACTTGCTCTCCTGTACGTTTTCCAACATTTTCTTGAAATTGTCGCCTCTTTATTAGGAATCTAACAAATAAATCTTCTCCCTTTGGATTTTTCCCAAGCTCATGATCTTCTGCTCCAGTTTTCTGATGGCTCCTTAATTTTTCCAGAGGGCTTTCATTCCTCAGGCTGATGTCATCAGAAGCCACGAAAATTTTGGTAACCACTTTCTTTTAGATCTCATAATTTTTCTCTTTATTGTCTGTTATTTTTCCTTTAGCAGATACTTCTGGCTGCCTGTTAAACTCCATAGGCCCTTTCCATCCTACAGGCTTCCACCATTGTTCCACCATTCTATATGGAACCGATTTTACTTGCTCTCCTGTACCTTTTCCAACATTTTCTTTAAATTGTCGCCGCTTTGTTAGGAATCTAAGAAATAAATCTTCTCCCTTTGGATTTTTCCCAAGCTCATGATCTTCTTCTCCATCCACCCTTTTAAAATATAGCAGAAGGATCCCAACTAAAGAAAGTTGGGTAATGGATGTGGCAACACATCTCATTCTGGACATCCTCTCTCTGTCATCTGACAGTTGTAAAGGATGCCTTTCAATATGGCATCCCACAGTGGAGGTGACTCTGTTCGGTTACCAAGCAACCACATGTCATTCCATATGGAGGCTGCAGGAGAAGGCCACTGCAAGCTGAGAGTTCTGTCTGATTGTGATGTCATTTTACCATGATTCCTATTGTGTAGTAGGTTTCGTAGGCAATGACCAGAGCAGCATGGTACAACGGTGTTTATTAAGTTAGAACAGAACTGAGTCAAAACCGGCAAATGCCTGCAATTTATACTTTCCACCTCTAGGGGATCAGCCAAAGTTATTTCGCTCTCACCCAAACTTAAATTCTTGAAGTTTCCCTCCAAAGCAGTTGGAGGTATGTTAGTTTCACAAATATTAACATTAGTACTTAATACATAACACCCCTCCCCCCATAGGATAGTTGTTATCCTTAGATTGTTAAATGCACATAGTCCTTAAGGTAGACAGGGGGACTGTGGATTCGGGCGGACTCCCATAATGTCATTTGGGAGTCCTGTTCTATTGTACGATCATCCATCTCTAATTGACCCATGATGTGATGGCTATTTAGGTCATCTGATGGAAGAGATGGTTCTCCAACTTGTGGTGCCTCTGTTTCTGTTGAGCCGGCCCTGGCAAATGTGGGCAGATTCAGAAAAACATAGTCACTCAGTGTGTCTGAATTCCTCCCTAACTCCTCTCCCAGGATTGGCCCAGCCTGACGGTGCTGTAACTGGTCAATGTGGCATCTGATCACGCAACCATTTTCCAGAGCCACCTCGTAAGACAATGGCCCTGTTACTTTAGTCACTGTAGGTCCTAGGTTCCTGGGAAGCTTTGGTTGAGCTGTTTCTGCTGCTGTCCTGTTTGGGTGGAATTGGTCAAGCTTTGTTGTCAGCCTGCGGTCCCACCTTAGTTCTGTAGGGATGTGACCCATTGCAGTGCTAGGAGTCGTGTGCTGCCACAGGAGAAAATCTGCAAGGTGGTGATTCCAATCTCCCATTGTCATCTGCTTGAGTGATTCCTTGGTGGGCCCCACCATTCGCTCAGCCTGATGGTTGGGAGCGGGATGGGAGGGAGCAGACGTTGCGGCCATATCATGTTGGTGTTTAGGAAGGATTGGAATTTGGCCGTTATGTCTCCGTCTGAGCCTGACTCTGAGGAAAATATGGAGTGCTTTGTTGAGGCCCAGGAGGGGGTTTCTCTGGTTTTGGAGGACTGTAGGGAAGATCAGGCTGAGGCAGGCCAGGACCCTTCAGGTTTGGAACAGGAAAGGCATAGTGCAGGTGAGGAGCAAGCCCCTCCACCTGATCCTAGACCAAGGAGACCAGAGAGAAGGAGAGAACAACGGAGGCAGGCTCAATTGCTCAGGAGGAGAACATCCCGCTCCACTTAACAAGGCATACCTGGGGACTAAGATGTGGGGTGAGGCATTTTCTGGGAATGGCCTGGAGACGTTCCGCCAGGACTGCCGCCAATTCCCCTGCAATCAGGACGTCATCAAAGTACAGGAAGATGCTGGGTATGTTTTTAAGTGTCCATTCCATGATGCTTTGGAACAACCTGGGGCTACGCTTACCCCAAACTGCAGGCAGCACACTCAGAGTGCCCCTCTGTGTGTGATGATGGTTTGTGCCTCGGCAGTGGCGTTGTCAACTGGCAGCTGCTGGTATGCCTGGGCAAGGTCTAATTTAGCAAAAATTTGGCCTTCTTGAAACAAGGTGAGTATGTGGCTTGCCGCTGGAACTGGGGAAGCATGTTGCTATAGTGCCTTGTTTATTGTGCACTTATAGTCTGCACAGATGTGAACATCCTCATTTGGCTTCACAGGGTCAGTATGGGAGTCTCCCACAGGCTACTGTCCACAGGTTGGAGCACTCCCTGCTGCACCAGTTTGTCAGGTTCCATGTCAATCTTTGGCTTTAGTGCGAAGAGCACTCTGCACGGTTTCACTCTGACTGGAGTGACTGCTGGATCAAGATTGAGCAAAATGGGCACCCCTCTGCATTGTCCCAACTCTGTGCTGAAGACATCAACATATTGTTGCCATACTGCTATCAGATGAGCTGTTTGTGTGTGATGGATGCCCGTCACATGGATGTCCAGGGCTTCGAACCAGTCCAGTCCAATGAGGCTGGTGCGCTGTCCATCTACAACCAGAACACTGAGGGGACCCTCAAACTCCTTGAACTTAACCCTAACGGTGGCTTCCCCCCTTATGGAACACCGCCATTACGGAAGTTCATTAGTATGAGGCTTGATGGCTTGAGCGGAACTCACCCTTTGCCTTGTTTGCAAATGTAATGAAAAGTCTTGTATGAGATGATTGATAGAGCTGACCAGTGTCTAGCTCCCTGGAGCAGGGGACTCCTTGAAGTCTAATTTCGAGTTTTAACTTCTCCTTGAGAGGGCGTTGGGCTCTAGTTCATTAGATACTTCACCTCCCTGAGCAGTATCCAACCCTGTTCTGCCCTGGGGCCTATTTACCTTTCTGCTGTGGAGCCGCAATTCGTGTTTCTCGTTGGCGACCTCTAGAGACTCTGGCGATGTGGCCTTGCTTCCCACAGTTGCAGCAAGCAACTGTATGAAATCTGCCCTTTGCCCTTTTATGCTGTCCCCCACAACTAGTGCAGTTTTGTGGAGATGTTTGCTTTGTTCAGCATTGCCGTCTGAGTGGCTCTCTTTGCAACCAATCAATCTCATCAACTTCATTGGTCTTCCCTGGTCCATCTGTGGTCTTCTGGTGGATCGCCGTGGGACTGGTGTGTGTTTTTGGTGGCCAGAGAACCTTCATTGCTCCTCTGTCAGCCTCATCTGCCATGACTTCCTTCAAAGCATCTTGGGAAGTCAGTTTTTCCATGGCAAATAGATATGTGTTCTACTATATAGAGGGGGGAGGAGCAAAGGCTGTAAAGAGCTCCTCCAAAAGTAAAAGCTTTATTTTATTTTACTTTATTTTTATTTTAACTTTTTAACCTCTTTTAATAGTGTATTTTTAACCTACCATTTTTAATTTATTTTAACCTTTTTAAACCTTTTAAACTCATTTTTAACCCATTTTAACCTATTTAAATCTAGCTTTAAACTTATTTTTAAACCTGTTTTAACAAACCTGAATGGGGAAAAGGAGGAAGAGATAGCACTCTGCAGCAGAGAGTTTATCCAAGCCATTGAAGCAGCAGAAAATGGAAGATTATATTGCAAACAGACAGTCTGTTCCAGTAAGTAACTCATTCGCAGGTACCTTATCAGAAAAATTTAATTTATGTGACTCGTTGGAATGGGACTTACAAACCCAACTGGAGGGCAAACAACTGAAAGACAAAGGGCTTCATCACACAGTGCCCCCTAAGCTGACAAACACTAAGGATATAATCCAGCTTCCATCATTTGATTTAGAAGTTGCCACAACATCTTTTCACAAGATGAATCCTCAGCTATGTCCCTCCAAAAATGGACAGAAATCTACATTTGTAGACTTAAGCTGGAGTACCTGCCCATTAAAAAAAATCATTCTTGGAGCAAGAGCAGGGGCACACTGGCAACTGAGATATAGAGGAGCAACAACAAGTTCTGCAACCCACGAGGAGAAATATCGAACCTCACAACTGTGTTTATATGGGAAGCATAGATGATATCGACCCGGCTCCAATGTCAAGTTGACATCTGGCGTTTTTACCATCTAACCCAGGGGTGTCAAACTGCCGGCCCGTGGGTCGGACGCATCACAACGAAACTGTGCCCACCCCATTGCTGGCAATGGGGAAAAAGCTCCGATACGGCGTGCAACGTCACATGACGTCGCGAGTTTGACATGCCTGATCTAACCAATCAACCAAGCTAGACCACCTTGCTTCTGAGAACCCCATACAGTTGATGACCTGGAACATAGCTGGTTGGAAACGGATGTTTGATAGTGGACTAATGAGCTTTCTCTCTAGATTTGACATAATAGCCTTTCAAGAGACCTGGCTAACCAAAGTGGATGAACCAGTACAACTGCCAGGCTTTCAGGGATGGGCCTCCCCAGCCCCAAAAACAAAGAACAAAGGGAGACCCGCTAATGGGCTATATGCATTCTTATAAAGCAAGAGTTGCAATGGCAGGGGGAGAAATTATATAATGAAGATAAGTATCCGTACTTCCTAGCTATCAAATTTGAATATGACCAGTTTGAGTTAATACTGGTAAATGTGTATATTCCTCCAAGCACATCCCAGCACTATAATTCGGAATACTGGATGGGCTTGGAAGTTATCCTAGAAGATATATCTGTACTGTACCCTCAGTCCATAATGGTATTACTAGGAGATCTGAATGCTAGGCTGGGTTCCTCTCTGTATGAGCTTGTCCAGAAGAAGGGAATCCCAGGGGAGTTCTTTTATAACCATCCTCAGTGGCTCTTGAGAGACTGTAAAAGTAATGCCGCTGGACTGCTCATAGTATCCTTAATTTTTAAGGGTAATCTCCAAATTTTGGGAGGTAAGGATAGGAATTATACATACCCTTATACATACCACTCAGCCAATTCAAGTAGTGTGCTGGATCTCTTTTGTGTGTCTAGAGATAAGGCTGTCCTCTTTTCGGAGGTCACAGTACACCTTAATGATATTAGCGACCATCAGCCTGTAAGCGTGACATTGCGAGGCCACTCAGATTTAAGACCATATAACATGGCTGACAGATGGCTCACCAAAAAGGTAGAGGTGACCCAAAATAAAAGGTTAATTTGGGCCAAAGTTGATACTAAGGCAATATTAGAATGCCTTAAAACAGAGAATGCTACTAAGTGGGCTAGAACAATACAGTCATCTACTACTGTCTGGATGTCAGCCTTCAATGCATTCTCCAATCTTTGTAACATACTGAAGAAACACCTAACAGCTAAATCTGCTACAAAAAGAGCCCAAGTGGGTAGACCTCGCTGGTTTGATCCTGATTGCCAGCAACTGAAAAAGAAATTGAGGGCAGCCATGAGGCTTGCCCAGAGGAATCCTACTGCCCATATACAAGCTAAGATGCTGCACACAAGGGAAAATAAAAAAAACTATAACATTAAAGAAAAAAAGTTTTGGCATTTCAATCTGGTCAGAACTCGAGTTGGCTGCCAGAAGTCATAACTCAGTATTATTTTGGCACTCTGTAGCAGGTATCCTGAAGGAACGGAGATTTGCATTCAACATACCAATCTCTGCTGAGGACTGGGAGAATTATTATCAGTGCTTGCTTGCTCCCACCAAACCGGTAAAGAAACTATTTTTAAACTGATTTAGCAAACCCTAGAACTCCCCCCTAAGCCACCAGTCTCAGAAAAGAAGATACAGTCCATCATTAAAAGCTTGAAGAGCAATAAAGCCCCAGGTGAGGATTTTTTACCAGCACAATTATTTAAGAAATTTCCCAATTGGTGGGGCCCTGTATTAGCAGGTCTTTTTACACACATAAATAACGCCTGCCATATACCAGATGGGTGGAAGATGGCAATAGTTGTCCCCATATATAAAAAAGGGAATAAAAAGGATCCTAGTAATTACAGGCCCATCAGCCTGTTTGTCATTGTAGCAAAAATATATGCTTGGTACCTTTTGTACAGAATTTGAATCTGGGTAGAGGAAAACAACATCATCACAGAAGAACAAGCAGGTTTTAGACAAAACAGATCTACTATTGATAACTGCTTTGTCTAATTGCCAAATATGCCTATAAGAAAAGACCCCTGTTTGCTGCTTTCATAGACCTTACAGCAGCATTTGATATGGTAAATAGAGAAGTACTATGGAGTAAATTGACATCTCTTAAAATAGAACCCAGACTCCTGGCTTTGATTAAAGCCCTTTACAAAGTACCTGTTTGAGGGTACAGTATGGGGTTAATGGGGCCCTGACTAACAGGATTCACACAAATAAAGGGATAAGGCAAGGATGTATCCTGGCCCCATTATTATTTAATTTATACATCAATGATTTGCCAGGGTTAATGAAGGATACCATGGTACACATGCCGATGATCCTAAATACTTACTGTAACAGCTTGCTTTATGCTGATGATAAGATTTTATCATCATACTCACCATGACTTTTTTTCTAAAAAAAAAGGTGCCAGAACTCTCATCTTGGCAGGCACAGGAGGCAGGGGGCAGTGCTGCTGTAGTCACGGGTGCGAGAGGTGTTGGTGGCGGGCTGCCCCCTGGGGCAGGAGCCAGCGCAGCTGGTGCTGTGGGAGCCGTGGGGCCTGCTTTATAAGGTGGGACTGTGTAGGGCAGGCGGCGTAGGCAGGGAGAGCCAGGTGCTGCAGCGCAGCCAATTAGGTGTGCAGGGCGAGGCGACGGTGGTACAGGTCCAACACCGGGTAGGCCACTAGCCTGGCTGACATGGGTGAGCACAAGGAAGGAGTGCAAATGGACTCCGCAGAACCCACTTCCCACTCCTTGTCCTCTCTTACTTACCTAGTTAAGATGGTGTAGCTGGGCAGCAGGGAGGGGTGCAAAGTTTTTGCCTTCGCTGTAGACAACTTGCCTGTGCAATGTTTGTCGGCCAGGTCTTTTGGCACACTCAGCAGCAAGCCAGTAGGCCAGGCGTAGGCAACCTTGGCTCTTTTATGACTTGTGGACTTCAGCTCCCAGAAGATGCTACATAACATAACATCAATTGGAAGATATTAAACTGTCCTTCTGTTTCTTTCCTTCCCAGAAATTGTGTTAATGAGTCCTCTCTTAGCTCTGCTGATCAGCTTGTCCTGGATTGTTTTGCCACAAAATGGAACAGTTTGCAAGTTGCAGTTGAGACATCTCATTTTAGATATATCACATATAATTGAAGATTGTAATTAGTTGCGTGTACACGTTCAACAAGTGTGATGTATTTGTGCTAGCATTTCTAGGCCTCTTTCCAACCACATCCAGAAAAATTTGTAACAAACATTGTAATTCTTAAGACCATGTTTGGCATTTCCCAGCAATCTGTTATTGGAAGGAAAAAGCAATCCCTGCTGCATTACTGATCCCAGAGCAGCATTTGCATGTATGCAGGTATCCTTAGGGTGCCATAGTGATGGACAGGGCTTTTTTTCTCATAGAACGTTCAGAACGGCGTTCTGCCCCCTTTTTTTGCAGGAAACCCCCCCCCCCCTAGTTCTCTTATTGGCTTTCCTAAGCCTATTGCAGGGCTAGCAATCTTGGCTCTTTTTTATGACTCATGGACTTCAACTCCCAGCAATCCTGAGCCTGCCATGCTGAGAGGAAAGGGAGAGGTTTCCAAGCTGAGCCATGCTGGCTTAGGAATTCTGGGAGTTGAAGTCCTTGAGTCATAAAAGAGCCTGCACTAGAGGAGGACTTTAAAATTATTTACAGGATTACTTCTTTAGGAACTAAACTTTTAGAATCTGAAACAGCTAATTCAAAAAAGCCAACAGGAAAGAATCTCACATTTTTCATCTGCTTCTGTCTTTTGGAAGGTAAAATTAGATAACAAAATAATCTATTTCTTATGTTAACATCTCTGCAATGAAATCAAAGGTAACAGGAAAGAAATGAGAAACATTTTTCTCAATGTAATATGTTTAATTTAGCTGATTCTAGAAAAAAAATAGTATCTTTTGTACACTCTTGAAAACTATTTTGAATCTAAAAAAGTCTTAAGAATGAAATATTCTTAATTTGGACGTTACTTTTACTGTTTGGACTGTTGTGTGTTTTGAAAAATAGATTATTTAGAATCTAGTTATGTTGCACTTCAGTCTTTAAATAATTAACCTAATATATACATAACAATATATGATGTTTTCCCTGTGAGGTAAACATCAATAACAACATTTATTAAAAAGGCTAAAATAATTTCTGGTGATATTATCTGTATATTAAAATTTTGGACAAGCAGTGATCATGTATCCTAGCAAAAGATGTTACATATGTGCATAAGTGTAGTCAGTAGCATATGCCTTTTTAAAAATGTCAAACATGCAAAGAAACAAAAATAAGTCCAAAATATCTGTATTACATCCAGAAATGCCAACTTTACAACCAATATTTCTCATCCATAACTATGGCACCCTAAGGATACCTGCATACATGCAAATGCTTCTCTGGGATCAGTAACGCAGCAGGGATTGCTTTTTCCTTCCAGTAACATATACCTAAAACCAGTTTATTGCATTTGGCAATTGTACTAAAAAAGAAATCTCATTGTCAACCAATATAATTCATTTAATTTGAAATCAAGTGGAAAATTGATTTAAATTATTTTATTAAAACAAATTAACAGCAATTCTTTTATAAGAAGTTGCCTCAAACAAAATGAGTTTGACATGCCTGCTCTAGATAGTTGAATGCTCCAAAATAAATTCTAGACCAGGCCTGTACATGCAGCCTACCAACCACCCTTGGACAGAGCACAGACTTTAAAAAAAAAAGTAATAAAATCACCACCACTGCCCTGAAAGTCATGTTGCCTAGTGCCTCTATGGCTTACCATGATCATGAGCTCCAACATTGTAGATGCTCCTCTAGTCACCAAATCATTGATTAGCCCACCAGCATTCGTTTGCAGACCACAAAGATTTTTAATTTATCGGTGTGGGCCTTTCCCTTCTACAAGTTGCACAGATCTCTTCTAGATTTTCCTCTTGCCTTTCTGAGTTAACTCTTTGGTCTGTCATTGAGCAAGAATTGACTTTGGAGGGAAGCATATTATCATATGATGTATATTTAACATATGTTCTACCTTTATTTACCAATTATATAATATTTGTATGCAATCCACATGGCAGGGTTTGGAGCAACTTACAATAGAAAAAATATATTTTTGAAATCATAAGATTAAAACATAAAAGCAGGGCTTTTTTTCTCATAGAACGCTCAGAATGGCGTTCTGGCACCTTTTTTCAACAAGAACAACAAAAAAGCTTTTGCACAAGCTATGGTATTCCCTCTATTGGCTTTCAAAAGCCTATTGGCTTTTGAAAGCCAATAGGAATTGCTGCTGAGTGCACCAAAAGATCTGGCTGGCAAACATTGCACCGGCTAGTTTTATTTATTTTATTTTATTTTAATTCCATTTATATCCCACCCTTCTCCGAAGACTCAGGGTGGCTTACAAGCTTAGCAGTAGCCTTCATTCTATGTATATGCCTGCTTGTTGTCTGCAGTGAAAGCGAGTAGGCAGGAACTTTGCATCCCTCCCTGCTGCCCACCTACACCATCTCAACTAGGTAAGTAAGAGAGGACAAGGAGTGGGAGGTGGGTTCTGCAGAGTCTATGTGCACTCCTTCCTTGTGCTCACCCGTGTCAGCAAGGCTGGTGGCCTACCTGGTGCTGGACTTGCGCCACCGTTGCCTTGCCCTGTGCACCTAAGTGGCCACCCTGCATTGCCTGGCCTGCACCGCCTCCGCTGCCCACACCGCACAGCCCCACCATATACAGCGGGCTCTGCTCCCATAGCACCAGCCACACCGGCTCCGGCCCCGGGGGGGAGCTGGCCGCCAACACCCCTTGCACCTGTGACCGCAGCAGCACTGCCCCCTCAACCCCCCCGCCTCCTGCACCCACCAAGATGAGAGTTCTGGCACCTTTTTTTAGAAAAAAAGCACTGACTAGGAGTGCTGGGGAGTGTAGTTACAGGGCTGTGAAAGAAGTCAGATAATTTTCCTAAATTAAAAAAGTACAAAATGTGACAAATTAATGAACCCTCTGTAGCTAATGAGCAACCTAATTTTAGTTATTATTGACATAGATAATAGATATTGTTTTTTTTCATATGAATTAATATGTTGCTTAATTCTTAATGGCATTAGGCAAACTGCAAGTAATAGAAACACAGCTGATTTTGGAAGGTATGAATGCTTGTGTAACTCTTCAAACAGAAGAAATAAGTTGAGATGACACATGTAGAAAGTTTTTAGGACTCAAGTTAATAATCATATCTAGGATTCATATATATTTAACTGGGGATCATTTAAGTAACATTAACAATGAATTTAAAAACAAAAAAACTATCTCTAGTGCCTTCTATATCAACAATGACTACAGACTAAGGAACGAATATAAAATAGTGTAGCCTTCTAAAGTATACCCAAATATACCCAAAACATAAGTCTTTCCTTGTTCTTCCTAATCAGCTTCTGTATCCCATTATCTAGCCCTCATTTCTTCATTTGCACAGAATTCTGAAGCTCCCGTGGAAAATAATTGATGAATGAGATAATTAAATTGAAGGATTTGGAAATCGGGTCTGAGTAGGAATTTGAAAATTAAAGTAGCTTGTTCATCTGTCCATGTTTTGTTTTTGGATTATTGCTTTCTCCAGTTATTTCAAATTCCAAACCAAATTTATGTATTTAGCATTATTTGGATGGGAAACAGTTGGGTAGATTTATGTTGTAATACTAATACTAATACTAACACTAATAATAATAATGCCATGTTTCCCCAAAAATAAGACCCAGTCTTATATACTTTGGCCATCAAAATATGCATTAGGGCTTATTTTCAGGGAAACACAATATTAGGGTGATCAGCCCAACCAGGCACCCCACCCCATGGTGCGCACACAAGAGGTGGTGACTGCATGGGGGCCAACAGTGTCCGGCAGCAGTCATAGCCCGCTGGTCCCTTGGCTGGTGCACTCTAGAGCTACGTAGCCTGTGCAGTTCTGGTAACTTGATTACCTGTCCAAGCAGCAGGCAAAGGGAGACATATGGGGGGGAAGGCAGGCGATCCAGATGTGCTACGTGGCTGGCTGGTTCGTGGGAGGCTCGCAGGAGGCTTGTGCAATGGCACTGGCAGCAGGTGGAGGTAGAGTCACAGGGGGAGGCAGTTGATCCTGACGTGCCGCATAGCTGCCTGCCCTAGTGTGGCTGTACACAAGCCAAGAGATGGTGGGATGGACTGGGCAGTGCGTCGGGATCGCCTGCCTCTCCCCCATGCCTCTGCCTCCACCTCCTGCCATGCCACTACATAAGCCTCCCTCAAGCCCTCTTGTGAGCCAGGCAGCTGCACACAGCACTGGTGGAACCATAAAAAGCAAGAACCGGTGGCACCATAAAATAGAGAAAATCATAGAAAATGAAAACGTTAAATTGATCTGGGTCTTTAGAATTCAGACAGGCACCTGCCACATAACACTACAGATTTAACAATAGTTGATAAGAAAGACAAAAAAGCCTAGATAGTGGATGTGGCAGCGCCTTGAGACTGCAGAATAGAAGAGGAAGAACTGGAGAAGATAAAGAAATACAAAGACCTACAAATAGAAATAGAACAACTGTGGCAAAGGCAAGGAAGGGTAGTACCAAGAGTAATAGGTGGGTGCAATCCCAAAACAAATGGAGTATCACTTGAGCATCACTGGCATTGACAAATTCTCCATCAGTCAATTGCAAAAGACGGCTTTACTGGGAACAGCTTCCATTCTGCAATGATATCTGTAACACCATCAAACATCCATATCTGCCTATCCCAGGTCCTTGGTAAACATTCAATAGGTAGACAAAAATGCCAGATCCACTCTGAACATCTGGTTGACTATATAATATGTGAGGAGGAGATAGATTTGTGTCATGGGTAGCCTAGGTCCCACATCTTTCAAGTCCTTAACACCATTTCTAATTTCAGCCCTGCCTGGGGCCTTCCCTTCATCTGGAGACCCACAAAGAGCTATGGAAAGGAACTGGGGCATTGTGTAATAAATGTATCCCAACATAGATCTGATGACCATCCCATTTAGAAATAGTTCACTTTTGACCTCGCAGATGTAATGTGGAATTACACAGCCTGGGGGGAAAAAAGTTATCCCCAAATCTTTCCAGCTGGAACAACTGGAACCAATAAAATCAGCTGCATGCCTGATCCCACCTCTAAACTCAAGAGATCAAATGCCCTCAGAAATCCTTCTGCATTTACCACAGCTTATTCATCTGGGAGCCTGAGTGGGGGGCTGGACTAGAAGACCTTTAAGGTCCCTTCCAGCTCTATTCTATTCTATTCTATTCTATTCTATTCTATTCTATTCTATTCTATTCTATTCTATTCTATTCTATTCTATTCTATTCTATTCTATTCTATTCTATTCTATTCTATTCTATTCTATTCTATTCTGTAGTCATAAAGTAGATTAATAGTATCAGGCCTGTCTTTACTTTTTAGGTTTGAGTATTTAACCACCCCAGAATCACATCATTCTTTTCCCCTTGACATTTAATAAAACCATGTTTTTGATCACGATTCAATTTAAATATGGCCATGTAAATCTAATAAGACATTCTATTTTTGTGGGAAAGTAGAAAATGTTTCTTTTGCAATGCCATTGTCCTGTCCAAGATCAACAAAGCAAAGCAAACAAGAATGACAAGCAATTATCAAGTGCTGATTCTATAAGTATGAAGAAGTAAAAAAAAAGACATTATAAGTTGATGGCTAAAGAAGAGGCATCCAGTTTCTCTTTACGTTCTCATGTGCCTCTATGACTTTTTATGGTATTAAATGAAACATGGTTTAAGTTAATTCAAAATACCATATGGAACTACCATTTTTTGTGTGTAAAAATTGCTGTCCATCATTATCTATTGATTTTCATTATGTGCCATCAAGGCTCTTAGCAACCACCCAGACAGACTTTTCTCCATGACAATCTGAACCTAACTTACTCTTTCAGGTCTTTCCTCAGTACACCCATCACCACTTCAACTAAGTCCATCTGCCTTGTTGCCAGTTGTCCTCTTCTCTTTCCTTCCACATTTACCAGCATTCTCTAGAGAGCTAAGGGTTCACATAATGTGTCTGAAAGAGGATAATTTGATCATGGTCATCTTTGCCTCTAGTGAGAACTCTGAGTTGATCATCATCTATAATCAATGACTTTTTTCAATTAATCCAAGAAAGTTACTAAATGCATTTACCAAAAGTGATGATCACTTCCTCTGGGGGGGGAGCATAGGATGGGACAACCCGCCGCGGGCCCTGGCCTCCCCTCGGTGTCTCTCGCTCTCTTGTTGCACCTTCTCGTGTGCGGATGACCGTCGGGCACCCTTCCCCAACCGCTCTTCTACTGCCGTCTTGTGCCGGAACAGCCTGTGAGGTGGACACAGCCATGCTGCTCCGCCGGGTGCCGACTGGGCGGAAGGCCAGCCCCCTGCCACTCCCCAGTCCTGCTGCTGTGGGCGACGTCCATAGGAACGGGCAGGAGGCCCGCCTGGCTTGCCCAGCCTCATTTTTTTCCTTCTGCGCTTTCTCTCTGGGGGTGGCACGAGAGGGGAGGGGGCGTGGTGCGGACGATGCGGCCCCAGGGGACAGGGGCAGCCCAAAGAGCGGGTAAGGGAGAGACTGGCAGCCCCCCCACCTTCCCCTCCAACGGCCCGCTCCGCACTCCGGTCTGTGAGACCAACGCCTACTCTGCCCCGCGCCCTAGTGGCCGATGGCCAGCCCCGGGCAGTCACCCTGTGAGGCCATGCCGCAGCATGGGAGGCAGCTTCGGGATGGCCCACGCGTGCGGGCTGTCTCCCCGGCTGGGTCCGGTAATGATCCTTCCGCAGGTTCACCTACGGAAACCTTGTTACGACTTTTACGTCTAGATCATAGGTCGACAACCCGCGACTCCGGAGCCGCATGCAGCTCTTCAAGCCATCTCCTGCGGCTCCCAGTTGCCCGGTGCGCGCGCACCTCTCCGAACGGAAGGAGGTGCACGCGCACCACTCCAAAGGTTTGGAGAGCTGCGCGTGCATCTCTTGGAACAGGCGGAACAGGTTCGGGCGGAGGTGCGGTTTGGAGACCTGGTGTTGCCAGTTTAGAAAGCTGCTGTGGCCCACAGCAGCTTTCTAAACCGGTACCAGCAGGTCTCCAAACGCGTGTTTGGGCGGAGGTGCACGCGCACCTCTCCAAAGGTTTGGAGAGGTGCGCGTTCACCTCCGCCCAAACACGCGTTTGGAGACCTGCTGGTGTTCTGGCGGAGGTGCGGTTTGGAGACCTGCTGTTGCCGGATTAGAAAGCTGCTGCGGCCCGCGGCAGCTTTCTAAACCGGCAACAGCAGGTCTCCAAACACGTGTTCGGGTGGAGGTGCACGCCTGCGTCCGAACACACGTTTGGAGACCTGCTGGTGTTCTGGCGGAGGTGCGGTTTGGAGACCTGCTGTTGCCGGATTAGAAAGCTGCCGTGGCCCACAGCAGCTTTCTAAACCGGCAACAGCAGGTCTCCAAGCGCGTGTTCGGGCGGCAGTTTGGAGGTCCCGGGGGTGGCAACCCAGCGCCCGTCACCAGGGAGACCTGTCGCTGCTGGCATGCAGGTGCGTCCACATAAAAAAAAGTGGAACCGCGCATGCGTATCCACGCACGCGCATGCGCAAAAAACAACATTTTGCGCATGCGCAAAACATTTTGTTTTATGCGCATGCACGTGCGTGGATGCACGCGCGCGGCTCCCACTTTTTTTATGTGTGATGGAACCGGTTCCCAGTGGCTCTTTTGCTTTTTCAGGTTGCCGACCCCTGCTCTAGATAGTCAAGTTTGACTGTCTGCTTGGCGCTCCGCCAGGGCCAAGGACGACCCCGGCGGGGCCAATCTGAGGACCTCACTAAACCATCCAATCAGTAGTAGTGACGGGCGGTGTGTACAAAGGGCAGGGATTTAATCAACATGAGCTTATGACCTGCACTTACTGGGAATTCCTCGTTCATGGGGAATAATTGCAATCCCCGATCCCCATCACAAATGGGGTTCAACAGGTTACCTGCACCTGTCAGTGTAGGGTAGACACACGCTGAACCAGTCAGTGTAGCGCACGTGCAGCCCCGGACATCTAAAGGCATCATAGACCTGTTATTGCTCAATCTCGGGTGGCTGAACGCCACTTGTGCATGTTTCATAAGACATTTTGGAAATAAATTTCCTGATTTTAGCTCTACCAGTGCTGTAGTTGCACTGAGATGTTAAATGTCTTGTCTAGGCCAGTTTTGTGGGATTGTGTCAGCTCTTGAAGCTTGTAGGTTTGCATCTGACTATATGAGTTTTTTCTTAAAGCATCACTATAAAAAGGAAACACATGAATTCAATGAAGGCCCAACTTCCAGTTCCAGCCAGTTCATTGTCTAAATAAGCCAAGAATGAATGGTTGGGAAGAATTGAGATGACTAAGTCAGAACAAGATGATGTATTTGTTACTTCAAGATTGAATCACTCTGTAAGTGGGGGGAGATAAAATACCATAATAAGCAGGTAAAAACCAAGCCTGAAAGAATTGTATTGACCCCTAAAATGTTATTGAGCTGCACATTAATTATTAGTTATAATATGCAAATCCTTAAAGAGTTGAAGACCTGGTGTCTGGTGGAGTGTTTCCCATTGCCAGGAGTTTGTTAAGTAAGGAGATGTCATGTTAATACAGGGCTATCAGGTCTACAATTTCTTCACAGTTCTTTTAGGGCTGATGCTAAGCCTTAAAGCTTCACACAGGTATTTGTTTAATTGGTTCTGCACCCAGATGGCATTCCTACTCTAGGTTAACAGGTTTTGAGGGATTTGCATAAAGAGTTTTGGTGGATTTATTTATTAAGCTATCAATGTTTAAGTGTGTTGCTTCATATCTATGTTGACTCCTGGCAACCACCTAGATTAGTCCCTGCAGTTTTCTTGGAAAGATTTAAGATGCATAAGGTGTAACTAGAACTCCCTACCTCCTGGTTTCTAGCCTAATATCTAAACCACTGCACCTAACTACGTCTAGTCTGATGTCTAAACCCACTGCCCCAAACTGGCAGTCGTGTATGCCCATGTTCAAAGAAGACAGCTTCAGCCAGAAAAGCTAATTGGTATCCCCTGCAATCTATAGATGCAGTTTATGAATAGATCATCCAGATTTTGCAGTCAGCAAGAGCAACATCTGCAATTTCACACATTATTCCTTTTTGCAGAAATGTTGTGGGGGGTTTTCAATGGAATAAGAAAGTAAGCATTGTAGAATGCCACATGTTTACCTCTATAAAAATATTTGGATGGCTGCAGATGTTAAACAAAATTCTGGGTGGCTCATAACAATAAAACCCATAACTATAAAACCATAAAATGAGAACAAACACCAGGCTTCTCAGTCATCCCCTTGGGATGTACCGCCATTGGCTTTAGACATTCTTTTCTCCATCCCTACATCTAGGTAAAAGCCCAGGTATTGACAGCCTTCAAAAGGCTAAAAGAGTGAGTGCTTGCTGAATCATTTGGGGGTGAGTATTCCAGTGGTGGGATTCAAATATGTGAACAACCAGTTCTCTGTGTGGATGCTGCTTCTAGAAGTCCATTCTGGGCCTGGGCAACAAAAAATTAGCTACCAGTTCTGCCGAATGGGTACGAATCAGCTGAATCCCACCACTAGAGTATTCCATAAGGTAGGCACAGCCACAGGCGAAGGCTGACTTCTGAGATCCCTCTAGAAAGACTGAAAGACTCCAGGGAAGGGACATGGAGCATACCTGCCCTATCTGATCTGGTAGGATGGGCAGATACTGTCAGGGGGAAGCGGTCCCTCAAATATCCTGGTCCCTGCCATGTAGGGATTTAAGGGTAATGACCAGCACCTTGAATTACACCCAGAAGGAAGCTGGCAGCCAGCACAGTTCATACAACAGAGGTGTAACATGGGCAAACCTAGAAACACCCAATACTGCATGTGCCAGTGCTTTTTGGACCAGTTGAAGATTCTGAGTTGCCTTCACAGGCACTTGAAGTGATCTCCAAGAGTTTAGTAATGAAAAATATAAAGACGTTTTCTAAGTTGCAGAATGGGACTATTCCCCCTCTACTCTTACTTCGATCATGTCAGGAGGGGAATTCACTGGAGAATGCAATTACATTTGGAAGAGTTAGCAGTAAAAGGAAGCCAGGCTGTCAAAGAACATGGTGGGCGTACTTCATCAAAGCTGACATCAAACAGGGCAGACAGAAACTCAAGTAGTGCAAGATACGAAGATGTGGCGAGACTTAATCCATAGAATCATCAAGAGTTGGACATGCTTTTACCATATGCTTTGTCCTTTTCTGTATTGGTCATTTTGAGTCCTGCTTACCAGGAGATTTGATATATGTTTGTGTGTGCATTCACTATTTCTTTTGCTCTCTTTCTTCCTATGCCCTGTTCCACACTCATTTGAAGAAAAAAAAGCTAGATAAGAGGACAGTTCCATCTTTGAAAAGAAACAAGAATAGCCTTATGGGTCAGATCAAAGCTGCACCTGATTATAGAGACAGACACTTTTAAGAAGCTCAGAAGATTTGATAAAGATCAATCTCTGCTTTTGTTGAACTTCAGTTCTTATTTTATCAGGATTGTATTTTTTTTGCATATCTGGAGGATTACAGGTTGAAGAACACTAATGGTAATTATTTGTCCCCAGCTGTGTTGCTTTCTTCTAAATATGCAAGGTTCATAGTTAGCTTTATGGCTTTATGATTTTGCTTAAAATGACTTTTGCCAACAAGACAGCTTTCAGATAAGTTAATCTGCAGTTTCCAAAATTTCAAATCTTCAGTTCTGTATGTTTTCTAAGAGGACTGCTGACATTACTTTGGAGTGATCACAGCTTCTCAAAGAAGCATATATTCTAGAAATTTCATATATTTCCCATATCCTCACTATTTGAAATAAATATGGACCTTCTGCACAAGAGAGATGGCCAAAGAACACTTGAAAGATTTCACATGTTGATACATTTCTCCGCATTCTTGGAAAAAGAATTGCAAAAGTCACTTCCTTCTATTCTGTCCTGTTCGTTATAATAGGGGTGATGGAGAGAAACCTATAGGTGAGACACTTGTCCCCTGTGCTTCTAAGTATGCTAATTGAACTAGAAACAATACAGCTCAAAAATTTACCACTCACAAGCCTGGGAAGTCAGCTGTACTGGAGTGCCAATCTGAATTGCTAAGAAGAACTGATGAGTGATCTGTTCTACAATGTAATATCTTTAGTTTCCCACCCACTTGTCTCCCAGCAGCATTTGGTCCAAGTCTGTAAAACTGATATAAACATCCCAGCAACAACTGCATTCTGAATTCTAAAATACTTGTGAGGGATTCTATTCACTTCTATTCACTCCTTTCAGCTTAGACACGCTTATGATGCCAAGAAATGAGATTGCTAATTCAAAATAATTTGAGGGGATGGGAATGTAATAAAAAGGGGTCTTCTGTTCACCTGAATGAGGCCTTTGAGTTCTTCTGATAAACAACCAATGAGATCTTTCTCAGTACAGCTATACTCCACTGCTGCCTTCCCATTCTCTGAAACAAGCTATCAAAAATAAGGGCAACTATGAACAAATCAACCATAAACCACATAGAAAACATTTTGATACATCTC
The DNA here is from genome assembly GCF_947247035.1 of Vipera ursinii. NCBI lineage: Eukaryota > Metazoa > Chordata > Lepidosauria > Squamata > Viperidae > Vipera > Vipera ursinii. The sequence goes on from NC_139517.1 coordinate 44,036,234, forward strand.
TAAAATTTATTTATTTTATAGATTATCAATTTAGGATTTTTTAACTAAAATTAACGGTACTTCTTTGATTATTTCTAAAGTGCTAGAGCAGGGGTGTCAAACTCAATTTCACTGAGGGCCGCACCAGCATTGTGGTTGCCCTCGGGCTGGGTGAGTGTGGTTGGGGTTGGGCATGGCCTACTGGGTGGGCATGGCCAGCTCGACATCGTTCACGCCTGGTGTCCCTGGGCAGGCCTGGGCAGGCCTTCGGCGGATCCAAGGGTCTCCAGCAGAGGAGGTGGGACCAGGACAAGCGCCGGGGCATGGTCCACTGGAGGAGCCTCACTGGTTGGGGGGGCAGATGATGATGGCACAGGCTGCCCAGAGCCCTGTGCAGCAGAGGTCAAGCACCCAGCCATCGATTTCAGGGACCCTACAGCCCAGCTTGGCCTAGCCCCACTTCCCTAAGGGAGCACCCAGCTGCGCTTACCTCCCCCTTGAGGCTGCTGCTGATGTGTTCACTCTCCTTGGCCAGGTTGCTCATAGCGGGTCAGAGGGAGGCCCACTCCCTCTCCATGTGAGGAGACCCAGCTTTGTAACCAAAGCATCCTCAGCAACAGGATGTGAGACCACCAGTGGATGGTGAAAGGGCAGGAGGGCTGTGGAGGCCATGTGCTAAGGCAGGACTTTCCTCAGACCCTCCCTCCCTCTCATTTCAATCTCCCTCCTTCTTTCCTTCCTTCCTTCCTTCCTGTTTCCCTCCTCTTCTTCCCTTTCTCTGTGTCCAGGAAGGGATGAGGGGAAGGAAAGAGTTGTCAGTGCTTCTCTCAAAGAATAACAGAGTTGGAAGAGACCTTTGAGGTCTTCTAGTCTAACCCCCTGCTCAAGCAGAAGACCTATACCATTCCAGACAATGGAATATCCAATCTCTTCTTAAAAGCCTCCAGTGATGGAGCATCCACAACTTCTGAAGGCAAGCCTTTTCACTGGTTAGTTGTTTTCACAAGTCCTTAGTTCTAGGCTGGTTTTCTTCTTGATTAGTTTCCATCTATTATTACCTTATGATGCTTTGGAGAATAGGTTGATTCCCTCTTCTCTGTGGCAGCCTGTCAAATATTGGAACACTGCTATCAGGTAACCACTCCTAGTCCTTTTCACTAGAATAGACATACCCAATTCCCACAAACATTTGTCATATGTTTTAGCCTCCAGCCCCCTAATCATCTTTGTTTACCATCCATTAAGACCAGATCGTCATGCCTCACCTGTTCGGTAGTCACTTTTCCCACTTTCTCCTTCTTCCTCCTCCTTTGAATAGCCCTTCATTCCCGTTGCTGCTTTTTCAGTCCCAGGGTTTTGTTCAGAGCCTGTGCAGAGGGCCTTTGGAAATGAAGCCCTGCAGCGATCAGGTGGGGTTGGAATCATTCCCTTTGCTTTTGACCAGCTCTGAAGTGGACTGGAAGGAATGGGCCGAGGACTCCAATCTGGTTTTGCAGCAAGCAAGGGGATTGGAGGAAGAAGTCATGAGGATGCTCTGCGCCCAATCCAGACCAGTCCTGTCACACCACGGAAAGCAAGGCAGTAGCCCTATGTGAGTCCCTGTGAGCGAGCACGCCCCTGCCCTGCCAGGCAAGTAGAGCCACGGCATCTGCAGCAGGAGTGCAGGTGGGCAGTGGAAGGTACAAGGAGCCCTGATCCCAGCACAGCCCCTCCCCACTCTCCTTCCCTCAGAAGAGCTACAGGGCTCAAGAGCCCCCCCCCCATGCCCCACCATCTGCTGAGCAAGACGACCTCCTACCTACTGCTCCACCCACCAGAGACCCTCTGGATCACCCCAACCCTGCCTGGCCCTGACAGGCATCCCTCCCCAGGAGCAACATTGAACTAGCTCCCCCCACCCTGGCCACGCCCATCCAGTCTGCCATGTCCACCATAGCCACGCCCACCCAGCGGGGCCTGCCCACTCAAGCATCTATGAAGGCAAGCTGGACATGGTCAAACAAGAGATGACAAGACTGAACATCAACATCTTAGGAATCAGCGAACTAAAATGGACAGGAATGGGTGAATTTAATTCAGATGACCATCAGGTATACTACTGCAGGCAAGAATCCCTCAGAAGAAATGGAGTAGCCTTCATAGTCAATAAAGAATAGGAAAAGCAATACTGGGATACAACCCCCAAAATGACAGAATGATCTCAGTGCGAATCCAAGGCAAACCATTCAATATCACAGTAGTCCAAGTCTGTGCCCCAACCACCGGTACTGAAGAGGAAGAAATTGACCAGTTCTATGAAGCCCTACAGAACCTTATAGAATTAACACCAAAAATGATGTCCTTGTCATCATGGGGGATTGGAATGCTAAAGTAGGAAGCCCACAGATAACTGGAAGAACAGGCAAGTTTGGCCTTGGAGTGCAAAATGAAACAGGGCACAGGCTGATAGAATTTTGTCAAGAGAATACGATGGTCATAGCAAACACTCTGTTCCAACAAACCAAGAGATGGTTCTACACATGGACATCACCAGAAGGTCAACACAGAAATCAGTTTGACTATGTGCTCTGCAGCCAAAGATGGGGAAGCTCTATACAGTCAGTAAAACAAGACCAAGAGCTGACTGTGGCTCAGATCATGAGCTTCTCATTGCAAAATTTAGGCTGGAATTGAAGATAGTAGGGAAAAGCACTAGGCCACTCAGATATATACTAAATCATATCCCTGATGAATACATAGTAGAAGTGACATAGATTTAAGGAATTAGATCTGATAGACAGTGTCTGAAGAATTATGGATGACGGTTCGCATCATTGTACAAGAGGTAGCAACTAAAACCATCCCAAAGAAAAAGAAATGCAAGAAAGCAAAATGGCTGTCTGAGGAAGCTTTGCAAATAGCTGAGGAAAGAAGGGAAGTGAAAGGCAAGGGAGAAAGAGAAAGATACACCCAATTGAATACAGAATTCCAGAGAATAGCTAGAAGAGAAATAGAAGAAAACAATAGAAGAGGGAAGAGGGATGATGATGATGCATTCACTCATGTCCAACTCTTGGCGATTGTATGGACTAAGTCTCGCCACATCTTCCTACATTGCACTACTTCTGTCTGGACTGGTTGATGTCATCTTTGATGGAGTATGGCCACCATATTCTTTGACAGCCTAGCTTCCTTTTACTACTCACTCTTCCAAATGTAATTGCATTCTCCGGTGAGTTCCCGGCATGTGATGATGAAAGTAAAACTAGAGGGGGGTTCGTCCCATTCTGCAACTTAGAAAACATCTTTATATTTTTCATTACAAAATTCTTGGGACAAATTTGGATTTGTCCAAATTAGATCACGACAATGTACTTTGCATGGGGCTGTCCTTGAAGAGTGCCCGTACTTCAAGTGCCCGTGAAGGCAACTCAGAAGCTACAACTAGTCCAAAAAGCACTGGCACATGCAGTATTGGGTATTTCTAGGTTTGCCCATGTTACACCTCTGTTGTATGAACTGTGCTGGCTGCCAGCTTCCTCCTGGGTGTAATTCAAGGTGCTGGTCATTACCCTTAAATCCCTACATGGCAGGGACCAGGATATATGTGGGATCGCTTCTCCCTGACAGTATGCTCATTGCCGTTGAGTCCACTGAGGTGCTTGCAAGGAGGCTCCAAGCTGTCCTTCAATGGTTCCGCACAGCGGGACTTAAATTAAAAAGGAACAACTGTAACTGTTTTGGGGCTATTAATTTTATTTTATTTTAATTTGTACATTGCACTGTTTTAATTTGCCCTGTAAACCGCCCTGGGTCCTTCGGGAAAAGGGTGGTATATAAATTGAAATAAATAAATAAATAAATAAACTTTGGGGTCCCTTCCACTGAGTTCCTGGGATTCCATACTGATGCTGAAGGCATCCACCCTGCCAAATCCAAGCTGAAGGCTATTCAGCAGGCACCTAGGCCCAGGTCAAAAGGAGAGTTTCAGGCATTCCTGAGTCTCCTTAATTTTTACCATGCGTTCCTTCCTAATAAGGCCGCAGTGGCAGAGCTGTCACACTGGCTCTTAGACAAAAACACTCCTTGGAAGTGGACCAAGGTTCAGGAAAACTGCTTTCAGTCAGTAAAATCACTACTGTCTTCCAATTCAGTGCTTACACACTTTAATGAAACATTGCCTGTATGCATTGCGTGTGACGCATCCCCTTATGGGGTGGGGGCTGTTCTAAGCCATTTGTCAAGTGATAGGACTCAAGTCCCCATTGCCTATTATTCAAGGACATTGTCCTTAGCTGAGTGCAATTACGCTCAGATTGACAAAGAGGCCTTGGCCATTGTGGCCGGGGTGAAGAAATTCCATGACTACTTGTACGGCAGGGAATTCACGGTCTTCACTAACCACAAGCCACTGTTGGGGTTATTTACTACAGATAGGCAGACAGTTCAAATACTGTCCCCTAGGATGTTAAGGTGGTCCATTTTTATGTAAGCCTACAGCTACTGTACATGCTGGTTCACAAATCTGGCAAAGACATGGGCCACACAGATGGTCTTAGCAGGTTGCCATTGCCTCAGGTGGAGCCAGATCCGTCTCTAGCAACTCGCATTTTGTCAATTCAGGATTTGCCTGAGTTTCCACTCCATGCTGAGGATGTGGCTGCAGAAACTGCTGCAGACAAGGTTTTAAGTAGAGTTTTGGCATGGATTCACACTGGGTGGCTTGAAAATAACCCTGGACCTGAGTTCCAGAGCTACTTCACATGTAGACACAAGCATTCAGCTCACAAAGGCTGCATTTTATGGGGGAGCAGGGTTATTGTCCCCAGTTCATTAAGGCACCGTGTTCTTCAGTCTCTGCATCAGGGACATCGGGGCATAGTCTGGATGAAGGCATTGGCACGAAGCTACCTATGGTGGCCAGGGTTAGATAAAGCTATCAAGGCCCAAGTACACGGGTGTTACATGTGTCAACAGTCCAGACCTGAAATGCCACATGTTCCTGTCCATAGATGGGAGGAAACTCATACACTGTGGTCAAGGATTCACATTGACTTTGCTGGGTCCTTTCAGGAACAGCTATTTTTGATAGTGGTCAACAGCCACTCTAAATGTTTGGAAGTAATTCCTATTGCAACTATGACTACTGCTAGGACCATCCAGGTGCTTAGAAAGCTTTTTGCCACTCACGGGCTGCCGGATGTCGTAGTCTTGGACAACGGGGCCCAGTTCACAGCGGCAGAGTTTCAAGCCTTCTTGAGGACTAACCTTATAAGGCATGCAACATCGGCTCCCTTTCACCCCTCGACTAACGGGCAGGCCGAACGCATAGTGCGCACAACGAAGGAGTCACCAAAGCGCATAGTGACTGGAGATTGGCACCATAGGCTGGCTGATTTCTTGCTTTGCCAGCACACTACGCCTTGCAAAGCAAAGGGAGAGAACCCAGCAGAACTACGCTAGGGGAGAAGGCTCATCACAAAACTGGACAGGTTACATCCTGACTGGGTGGCAGCAAACACCTCTTGCCCAAAGGCTCCAAGTGGGTTGCAAGTGGGTGATTGGGTGTGGGCCCAGAACTATGGGCATGGGAACTTGTGAGTGCCCGGAAAAATTATCAAAATCTTTTTTTTTATTTAAAAAGTTTTACAATACATTTTGACTTTAATCCCCCCCTCCCCCACCCCTATCTAGCCCTCCCTATCCCTCTCCCCCATTCCCTCCTCCCCCCCAACTTCCCAGAGCTAAATACAGGGTATAAAATCGAAAAACAAACGTAAGCACCCCTATGTTATCAACAATAAACTATTAATTCTATCTCCCTCTAGCTCATATAAAATGAATACAAACAATATTAATATTACAAATAAAGTAAAAAAGAAAAAGAGGAAAACAGAAAAAGAGCTTTACTCAGAATAGATTTTCTTAATCCCAGTCCTTATTCATATTAATTTAAAAAAAAAAAGAAAAAAAAACTTTCACCTACTATTTGCATTCTCCCACCTTTCTCTAATTTCTAAACAAATTCTCAGTTACGCGCCAAAAGCGCCTATCTCTGTTAACCTTAATAATCTCCAACCAAACTAAACTATGATCAAAAATAGTTCTTGCATGTATCACGCCAAATGTCTCGCAGTGTTCAACATATACTTTTAGTCCATAACCCTAATAAACTTTTCTAGCAAACAAATAACATCAATCTTAAATTGTGTTAAATATTAAAAAAAACTTTCTTTCTCCTCTATGATAAATTTAATCCATTGACATTCTAATTTAAAAATTTAATCACCAATCTTAACGCTCCAAAGCTTTTGGAGCACGTCTGTCATGACCCCCAAAACTTCTTTAGACCGCGCCCCTCCCACATCTTCACTGTAAGTACGCTTTGAAGATTCCATAACTTTCTGCTGGTCTTGCTCTTGCTCTCGTCTCGCTCTTCTTAGGGCGGCACGCGTCATCTTCTGGCCTCCTGCAACAACCGATGAGACTGTGACTTGATCCCCTCCAACACCATTGTCCTCTGTCTGTCTATCTGCAACATCTTGAAGCTTTCCCTCGCCGTATCCCTTTACAGCTTCCAAAAATGATAGGGGGGTTGCTTTTAACACATTGCTATAAAAATCACGTGCCTGAGCCACAGTAACCAGACGATGTCTTTTACCTTCGTGCGTCACCACCAGTCCAACTGGAATCTCCCATCTAAACTTAATATCACATTTCTTAAGTTCCTGTACTAGAAATGCAAAATCTTTCCTTCTCCTTAGGATCTTCGGAGGAATCTCTTTTAAAACCAAGACTTCTTGCTCAGCCACTACCAATTTAGTATCATAAGCAGCTTGAATGACTTCATCTCTAATTACTCTCTTTGTAAAATAGACCACCACATCTCTGGGTAACTTCCTCTGTCTTGCAATCCATGAATTTACACGAAAAATTTTGTCCATATTTCCCTCAATTTCAGATGCTGGCTGGCCCAGTACCCCTTCCAGAGCCTCAGAAATCAGCTGCTTTAAATCTTCTTTACAATTCTCCTTTAAACCCCTGATTCTAATAGCATACTGCATCTGATGATACTGAACAAGGCTCAATTCTCCGTCCATTTTATCCCTTATATTTTCATTTTCTAATACCTTTGCTTCTAATATAGAGTTCTTTTGACTGAGATCCTCCACTTTTACATCCAGCTGTTGCACACATTCAGCTACAGATTCAATCATAGACAACATGTCCACCCTCATTGCTCTAAACTTCTCTTCCATCTTCTTCTCCAATTTCTCCATTTTCTCCTCCATTTTCTCCTCCAGCTTTTCCAACTTTTCATCCATCATGTCAGACATCAATTGTGAATGCTTTCCAAGAGCATCTTGTAAATCCTTAAGCGTCAATACCGGAGGAGATGCAGGAGGAAGCAAAGCTTGCAATGAGGTCTGTTGCACCAGGGAAGACCCCGCATTCCGAAGAGCTTTAGAAGTTTTAGCCGCCATCTTCCCCCACTTTCACTTATTGCGCACTTTCACTTTAAAGCTATAAAATCCATTGAGCTAGAGAGTAAAGATAAAAGTCCACATCACCTTGACCTCCTGTACCGCTCTGCCTGCATCTTGATAATCAAAAGTATTTCCTTTTGGCAGGGGTGGTTGCTAACGCCTGACTCTGCTCCAAAAATCCCAGAGCAGGGGCGCTGCGCAGCTCAGAGCAACCCAGGCTTCGGGGGGGCTCATCCTTCAGCCGCCCAAACTCTCAGCTCAGGCGGCCCCGGAGAGCTCAACCCCTACCTGGGGCCTCACCCCCTCCTCTTCTCCTGAGGAGGGGGCTTCAAATCCATCTAAACAGCTGATCGGCGCTGTTTACGATGGAAAAACACAGCTGCGGAGCGGGCAGCCCGAAAATGGCTGTCTTTGGCGTCACGTCGCCACCGGAAGTCCAGAATTATCAAAATCTTGTGCCCTCTTTCGTATGAGGTGGCTCTGGATGCGGGGGCAAGTCGTTCGCCGCCATATTGATCAGCTGCGGAAGCGGTTTGCAGAACAGCCACAAAGCGAGGACCTCATGACGGGTCCACTCCTAGAGCCAAAAACTGGCAACTCAACAGAGCAGTTCACACGTTCTGAGGACTCTTGCAGTCAGAACAATGGGGAGGTGGTCATAGACGGACACAGCCTGGGAGTGCAACATGGGTCCCCTGACAGGGAAAGTCAACCTGAACGAGACAACCACTGTGCTAACTCTGCGTCTTCATTGGGCTTTGGTCTGGGCTGACCTGGAATAGCCAGCCAAAGGGACTCGAGTCAATCCGACTGTCGTGAACTCATGAGTTCTGGTCTACCCAGCCCGGCAGGCAAGCTGGTGGACCGGGAATTGCCTGGATCCCCCAGGCGGTCTGCAAGGTCGTGCAGACCACCACATTTGCAAGACTTTGTTCTCAAATAATATTAAGAATGTGTATACATTCTGGAGGGGAGGGGTGTAATGTATTGGGATTTTACTTGAACTGCTTTCACGTGTCTTTTGAATGCTGCTTAAGGTTGCTCAATTGAGTTGTCTGCATAATGGTTGCTGGCTAACCAGACATGCAGTCTCCAAGAAGCTCATTGGATGATTTGGGGTGGCAATGGGTTCCTTTAAACCTATTGGCTGCCACCTAGTGGCCAACCGTATAAGTAGCTGCGCAGAAGCCTCTGACTCAGTTCTGTTCCTGTTTGCCTCAATAAAGCAATGTTCCTGTTTTCAACCTCTCGTCTCGCTTCCTGCTTCCAATGAACTCACTACATAACAGTAAGATAAACACGTAGGCAAAAATTAGCTGAGTCTTAGAGTGGGAAAAGGAAGACGACAAACTATAAAAAAAAACCGGCGGCTGCGAGACGCTTCTTCCTCAATCCTGAGTCACTGTGAGACCCGGCCTCACGCAGAGGTTTGCTGAGGTCTGGAAATATGGCAGACATTGACAATAAAGAACAGGCTGAGCTTGACCCGCAAGATATGGAAGACGTTGAAGAAGTAGAAGAAGAAGAATCTGGTGAGGATGCTAACAGTAAAGCATGCCAACTAACTGTACAAATGATGCAGAATCCTCAGATTCTTGCAGCCCTCCAGGAAAGGCTTGATGGCTTGGTGGGAACGCCTACAGGATATATAGAAAGCTTGCCTAAAGTAGTTAAGAGATGAGTAAATGCACTCAAGAATCTTCAAGTTAACTGTGCAAAGATAGAAGCAAAGTTTTATGAAGAAGTTTATCAGCCCTTATTTGACAAGAGAAGTGAAATAATCAATGCTGTTTATGAACCTACTGAAGAAGAATGTGAATGGAAAACAGACACAGAAGAAGAAATTTCAGAAATGAAAGAGAAGGCCAAGGTTGAAGAGGAGAAAAAAGATCAAGAAAAACATGATCCTAAAGGAATTCCTGAATTTTGGCTGACGGTATTCAAGAATGTCGATTTACTCAGTGATATGGTTCAGGAACATGATGAACCTATCCTGAAGCATTTAAAAGATATTAAAGTGAAGTTTTCAGAAGCTGGAGAACCTATGACTTTTACTTTAGAATTCCACTTTGAACCTAATGAATTTTTCACAAATGAAGTAGTAACAAAAACATACAGAATGAGGTCAGAACCTGATGATTCTGATCCTTTCTCCTTCGATGGACCAGAAATTATGGGTTGCACAGGGTGCCAAATAGACTGGAAAAAGGGGGAAAATGTTACTTTGAAAACTATAAAGAAGAAACAAAAGCACAAGGGGCGTAGAACAGTTAGAACAGTGACAAAAACAGTTTCCAACGATTCCTTCTTCAATTTTTTCAGTCCTCCAGAAGTTCCTGAAAGTGGAGACTTGGATGATGATGCTGAAGCAATTCTTGCAGCTGATTTTGAAATTGGCCATTTTCTACGGGAGCGCATAGTTCCACGATCAGTATTGTATTTTACAGGAGAAGCCATTGAAGATGATGATGATGATTATGATGAAGAAGGTGAGGAAGCTGATGATGAGGAAGGGGAGGAAGAAGCAGATGAAGAAAATGATCCAGATTATGATCCAAAGAAGGATCAAAACCCAGCAGAATGCAAGCAGCAGTGAAACAGTGTGTATGTGGCCTTGAGGATTATCTGCACTGTAATAGCCTAAATACAACTATTAGTTACTTACAGCCTTATGTTTTGTATCTTGGTAGAATTAAGTAAACTTTTTTGTTAAAACAAACTGACAGAACCGGTTTAAAATGTAGGTTCCTTGTACCTAGCATTTTAATAGTACTTTCTGCCGATATGTAGAAGGCAGTAAATCCTAAAGCATGAATTGTTAATTCATTGCTATATATAGTTTGGTTCTAGTGAAGTCTGTTGTCATGTAGCTATTAGACTGCAGCTGTGAAGATATCAGAACTCTTGACGGAGACCACTATTTGTTTAGAAAAGATCCTTTCCCAGAGAACCAACCAAAGTATTTTTGGCCCAATAGTTTAAATGGGTTTAAGTCTGCTTGCACTGGCTGTGCCTTCATTGTCATAGAAATAGCAGTGACTTGTACTAATTAGGAAATGACATATGTTTCAAATTTCATAACTTCCATATAAACTGTTAATTTCCATCATGACCACATTGAATGTTCATAATTGTCTGCTTGTTTATGCTCTAGGTTTTTGTATTTTGTGATGGTGACCTACAAAAAATCTCTAGAAACATCATATTAAGGTTTATCACTGGGATGTGAATAAACCTAGTATTTTCAGAAAGTATAAAAAAAACAGCTATAAGAGGAAATGGCTAGCCAGGAAAGGCATGCTGAATTGAAAAACAGGAAAACAAGCTGAATAAAATAAGAGGAAAGATATACTGAATTGAAAAACAGGAAAGAACCTATTGTTCTTAAAGGGGGACATAAATATCTACAGAGTTCAAAATAACCATTTAAATGTCTAATTTGTGTCATTATTATTGTATATGTGAATATGATTTTATATGTTAGCAGGAAATGTGTAAGAAGCGGACGGAAAAAGTGAAACCTCATAGTACCTCAGCCAATGGGGAAAGAGGAGGGATGTGCAGCCGTGGCAGGATTGTATAAAGAAGCCCATATTTTGGGTTAGAACTTTGAAGAGAACCAAGCTTTGAAAGCTTCTCTTCCGCTTATTGCAATAAACAAAACAAAAATGCCTTCACTGTGTCTTGGCTGGTTATTGGTTAGGCAAGATTGCCTCTGGTCACGAAGGAAAGTAGCCAGGAACACATAACATGTCTGTCTGTGGCTGTATTATTTTTTTGGCTAACTCACTGGTTACATAGTATTTGAGATCTTTTCTGAAGGAGTTATTTCTGTTTCTCCCTTTCTTAAATTAAGAAACCTCTGCATGTTTGTGGGTGATAGTTTTGGAGATTTTTTTCCTGCACCTTGGTAACATCTGAGTATGATTTATTTCTTTCTGCAAAAGACCCAAGGATGTAATTAAGATTAACTGCTGTAATAAAATGATCTTCCTGTCTTGATTTGTCTCATTGGAAAATATGCATGCCGAGGCGCAAGCCACATTTGGCCATCACAGGGCTGTCCCTCCCCTGAAAAATGGCATTCTGTTTCTCCTTGCAATCTTATCAGTTCTTTACGATATTTCGAATGTTATAATATTGCATGTATATAAAGAAAATATTCCAAAAGCAGGTCTATAAAGTGAAGCAAAAATTGAAATAAGATCACAAGTTCAGTTATGGTTTCATTTCATGACTGCTTTGCTTAAGGGCTGAGTTGCCAATCTTAATTGTGGTCACTACACAACTCCCTGTACATGGCAGAAAACACTTTTAAAAGGTTTAGCTCTTTGCTGCCATCTAGTGGCTGCCTGGATTGTACAGGGAGCTATGGCAGTCTCAGAAGAGAGATTTGCAGTGACATGTGAACTCTCATTCAGTGATCAACATGCCTGCATTTTTAGGCCTATAAATTCACTTTGCAGAAATCTGAAAACAGGTTTTTTTCAGAGTTACTGAAAATGTTGAAGGGATGGAATGAATCCAAACTCATGGCAGCTGCTCGGATTAATTCCTGGAGTTTCCTTGGGAAGATTTCAGAAGTGGTTTGCCATTGCCTCCTTCCTAGGGCTGAGAGAGTGACTGAGCCAAGGTCACCCTGCTGGCTTAATGCCCAAGGGGAAACTCACCAGGTTTGTAGCCTGGTCAATGGCTGACCAAAAAACATCAAATGAAAGAGGTGGTTTGTTCATTGTGAAATATAAAGTATGTGAAGTATTGCTTCTAAAACAGTGTTTCATTATAGTTTCAGTTTTGCAGAATAGAGAAAATAAGGAACTAGAAAGTTAAGGGACTTTTTGAAAAATTAGTTAAAGCAGTATTGTTCTTACAGTCAAATGGTTTATAAAAGTCCAGAAGAAATAAGAGAGGGGAGGGGGTACTTTCTGAGCAATAGCTTAACTGTCACATTCTAAAAATAACTAATTTATGCAAGAAAAGCCACAGGGAGTTAGTGATATCATGTTGATAGGTTGTTTTTATTAATAGTGGTTCCGGATAGGTTGTGAGCTTGTTAATATCCAGCCAATAGGAAACCAGAACAGTACTGAGTGTCAGGGTAGAAAAAGCTGTTGCATGTTTTGATCTGGGTCTCAGATCAGGGGAGAGTTTGTTCTACTGTTTTGAGCAAGAAATCATGGATTTGCTTCCTTCAATTATTAAGTAGCTGAGTAGGTTTTCCTTTATTGATTCCTGAGTCTCAAGTTCTTTTTCCAAAACTTTGTGTTTTGTTTACTCTGAGTATCTTTCTCTTTCTCCTGCCCATTGATTATAATTATGCTTTACATAGTAGGGCCTTGCTGATCTGGAAGATTATAGAATAAAGACTATTTACAAGCCCAGTGCACAGCATAATCATCCAACAGAAGAAATGGAGGGATTATAAAAAGGGAACATGCAAGACATGTATCTTATAAAAAAATAAGTCTGTAAACATTAAATCTTCATAAATCACTGACAAAATGTAATCCTATAAACATAGTGGGAATTATAGGTGGGGAAAGTTATTGTGTAAGTTTCATTTTCATCTACTTTTTAGGAATCTTGCAAAATTGAGCATTAGAAAATTGAAAGTTCTAGCAAGAAGTAAATTGTACCTTGACAGTCATGTCCAGAGTCAAAGTTGAAATCTGTCCAATTCCAGGACTTGTGGGCCCAAAGCCTTTAACCTCTCACATTTGGTGGTTTTGAACAAAATGTGTTCACCATCCAACCATTTTGAAAGAACCTTGACAGGTTGACACATGTCTGTTCTCATATCCTCAAATCCCTTCATAGTATATGAAATGGCTGCCTTCCCCTTCCAGGCACTGAGTCAAAAACAAGACAAGATGGCTACTGTCCTTTAAGCTCCCATCAGGGTATAGCCGTCAAGGGCCCCATCCTCCTGAACTCCTTTCCTAAAAAAACCTTTCTTATGAGAGGAACAAATCCCAAGACACTCAATTCTATTGGGAGTGTGATTTCTCAGTTTTTATGTAGTTTATGCAGCAAAAAGTGTAGCTGTGGGCCCAAAGCCTTTAACCTCTCACATTTGGTGGTTTTGAACAAAATGTGTTCTTCACCATCCAACCATCTCGAAAAAACCTTGACAGACACATGTCTGTTCTCATATCCTCAAATCCCTTCATAGTATATGAAATGGCTGCCTTCCCCTTCCAGGCACTGAGTCAAAAACAAGACAAGATGGCTACTGTCCTTTAAGCTCCCATCAGGAGGCCCACACTGATAAATTAAAAATCTTTGTGGTCTGCAAATGAATGCTGGTGGGCTAATCTATGATTTGGTGACTAGAGGAGCATCTACAGTGTTGGAGCTTGTGGTCATGGTAAGCCATGGAGGCACTAGGCAACATGACTTTCAGGGCAGTGGTGGTGATTTTATTACTTTTGTAAAAAAAAAAGTCTGCTCTGTCAAAGGGTGCTTGGTAGGCTGCATGTACAGGCCTGGTCTAGAATTTATTTTGGAGCATTCAACTATCTAGAGCAGGCATGCCAAACTCATTTTGTTTGAGGCAACTTTTTATAAAAATTGCCATTAATTTGTTTTAATAAAATAATTTAAATCAATTTTTCACTTGATTTCAAATTAAATGAGATTTTGTTTTTAGTACAATTGCCAAATGCAATAAACTGGTTTTAGGTATATGTTACTGGAAGGAAAAAGCAATCCCTGTTGCATTACTGATCCCAGAGAAACATTTGTATGTATCCTTAGGGTGCCATAGTTATAGATGAGAAATATTGGTTGCAAACTTGGCATTTCTGGATGTAATACAGATATTTTGGACTTATTTTTGTTTCTTTGAATGTTTGATATTTTTAAAAAGGCATATGCTACTGACTACGCTTATGCATATATGTAACATGATCACTGCTTGTCCAAAATTTTACTATACAGATAATACCCCCAGAAATTATTTTAGCCTTTTTAATAAATGTTGTTATTGATGTTAAGCTCACCAGGGAAAACATCATATATTGTTATGTGTATACTAGGTTAATTATTTCAAGACTGAAGTGCAACATAACTAGATTCTAAATAATCTATTTTTCAAAACAGACAACAGTCCAAACAGTAAAATTAAAGTCCAAATTAAGAATATTTCATTCTTAAGAATTGTTTAGATTCAAAATAGTTTTCAAGAGTGTACAAAAGATACTATTTTTTTCTAGAATCAGCTAAATTAGACATTTTACATTGAGAAAAATGTTTCTCATTTCTTTCCTGTTACCTTTGATTTCATTGCAGAGATGTTAACATAAGAAATAGATTATTTTGTTATCTAATTTTACCTTCCAAAAGACAGAAGCAGATGAAAAATGTGAGGTTCTTTCCTGTTGGCTTTTCTGAATTAGCTGTTTTAGATTCTAAAAGTTTAGTTCCTAAAGAAGTAATCCTGTAAATAATTTTAATGTGCTCTAGTGCAGGCTCTTTTATGACTCAAGGACTTCAACTCCCAGAATTCCTGAGCCAGCATGGCTCAGCTTGGAAACCTCTCCCTTTCCCCTCAGCATGGCTGGCTCAGGATTTCTGGGAGTTGAGGTCCACGAGTCATAAAAAAGAGCCAAGATTGCTAGATCTCCAATAGGCTTGTTGTTGTTAGTTGCGAAGTTGTGTCCGACCCATCGTGACCCTCTTCTCCAGTGAGTCCTTCCTTCTTATTAGGTGGCCAAAGTATTTGAGTTTTAGCTTCAGGATCTGGCCTTCTAAAGAGCAGTCAGGGGTGATCTAGTCTAGGACTGACTGGTTTGATCGCCTTGCAGTCCAAGGGACTTGCAGGAGTCTTCTCCAGCACAAGAGTTCAAAGGCCTCAATTCTTTCGCACTCAGCCTTTTTTATGGTCCAACTTTCACTGCCATACATTGCAACTGGGAAGACCATAGCCTTGACTATACACACTTTTGTTGACAGGGTGATGTCTCTGCTTTTTAGTGTGCTGTCTAGATTTGCCATGGCTTTCCTCCCGAGGAGCAAGCGTCTTTTAATTTCTTGGCTACAGTCCCCATCTGCAGTGATCTTGGAGCCCAGGAAAATAAAATCTGTCACTACCTCCATTTCTTCCCCATCTATTTGCCAGGAATTGAGAGGGCCCGATGCCATGATCTTGGTTTTCTTAATGTTTAGTTTCAACCCACCTTTTGCACTCTCCTTCTTCACTCGCAACAAGAGACTCTTCAGTTCTTCTTCACTTTCTGCCATTAGAGTGGTATCATCTGCATATCTTAGGTTGTTGATATTTCTTCCAGCAATCTTAATTCCAACTTTTGATTCATCTAGCCCTGCCTTTCTCATGATGTGCTCTGCATATAAGTTAAATAGGCAAGGCGACAATATACAGCCTTGCCGGACTCCTTTCCCAATTTTGAACCAATCAGTGGTTTCGTGTCCAGTTCTCACTGTTGCTTCTTGGCCCGCATATAGGTTTTTCAAGAGACAAATAAGATGGTCTGGTACACCCATCTCTTTAAGGACTTGCCACAGTTTGTTATGATCCACACAATCAAAGGCTTTAGTATAGTCAATGAAGCAGAAGTAGATGTTCTTCTGGAACTCCCTAGCTTTCTCCATGATCCAGCGTATGTTGGCAATTTGATCTCTAGTTCCTCTGCCTCTTCAAAATCCTGCCTGTACTTCTGGTAGTTCTCGATCCACATACTGCTGGTGTCTAGCTTGTAGGATTTTAAGCATGAGAAATGAGAGCAATAGTGTGACAGTTTGAACATTCTTTGCCAGTGCCTTTCTTTGGAATTGGAATGTAAACTGATATTTTCCAATCCTGTGGCCACTGTTGAGATTTTCAAATTTGCTGGCAAATTGAGTGTAGCACTTTTACTGCATCGTCTTTTAAGATTTTGAATAGCTCAGCTGGAATACTGTCACCTCCACTAGCTTTGTTGTTGCTCAGCTTTTCTAAGGCCCACTTCACTTCACATTCTAGCATGTCTGGCTCGAGGTCAGTGACCACCTCATTGTGATTATGAGGGACGTTAAGCTCATTCTTGTATAGTTCTGTGTAATTTTCCCATCTCTTCTTAATCTCTTCTGCCTCGTTTAGGTCCCTGCCATTTTGGTCCTTTATCATGCCCATTTTTGCATTGAACCTTCATCTCTCCAATTTTCTTGAAAAGATATCTGATCCTCCCTATTCTATTGTTTTCTTCTATTTCTTTGCACTGTTCATTTAAGAAGGCATTCTTATCTCTTCTAGCTATTCTCTGGAATTCTGCATTCAATTGGGCGTATCTTTCTTTTTCTCCCTTGCCTTTCGCTTTCCTCCTTTCCTCAGCTATTTGCAAAGCTTCCTCAGACAGCCATTTTGCTTTCTTGCATTTCTTTTTCTTTGGGATGGTTTTGGTTGCTACCTCTTGTACAATGTTGCGAACCTCTGTCCATAGTTCTTCAGGCACCCTGTCTATCAGATCTAATTCCTTAAATCTATTTGTCACCTCTACTGTATATTCAACAGGGATATGATTTAATTCATACCTGACTGGCCTAGTGCTTTTCCCTAAACTTTGCAACGAGAAGCTCATGGTCTGAGCCACAGTCAGCTCCTGGTCTTGTTTTACTGATTGTATAGAGCTTCTCCATCTTTGGCTGCAGAGCATATAGTCAATCTGATTTCTGTGTTGACCGTCTGGTGATGTCCATGTGTAGAGCCGTCTCTTGGGTTGTTGGAAAAGAGTGTTTGCTATGACCATCGTATTCTCTTGACAAAATTCTATCAGCCTGTGCCCTGCATCATTTTATACTCCAAGGCCAAACTTGCCTGTTATTCCGGTTATCGTTTGGCTTCCTACTTTAGCATTCCAATCCTCCATGATGATAAGGACATCATTTTTTGGTGTTAGTTCTATAAGGTGCTGTAGGGCTTCATAGAACCGGACAATTTCATCCTCTTCAGCACCAGTGGTTGGGGCATAGACTTGGACTACTGTGATATTGTATGTTTTCCCTTGGATTCGAACTGAGATCATTCTGTCATTTGGGGGATTGTATCCCAGTATTGCTTTTCCTACTCTTTTATTGACTATGAAGGCTACACCATTTCTTCTGAGGGAAGTATACCTGATGGTCATCTGAATTAAATTCACCCATTCCTGTCCATTTTAGTTCACTGATTCCTAAGATGTTGATGTTCAGTCTTGTCATCTCTTGTTTGACCACGTCCAGCTTGCCTTGATTCATGGATCTTACATTCCAGGTTCCTATGGAGAAAAAATCTTTACAGCATTGGACTTTCCTTTCACTACCAGCCATATCCACAGCTGAGCGTCCTTTTGGCTTTGGCCCAGTCGCTTCATTCTTTCTGGCGCTACTAGTACTAGCCCTCTGCTCTTCCCCAGTAGCATATTGGACGCCTTCCGACCTGGGGCTCATCTTCCAGCGTCATATCGTTTTGCCTTTTGGTACTGTCCATAGGGTTTTCATGGCAAAGATACTGGAGTGGGTTGCCATTTCCTTCTCCAGTGGATCACGTTTTGTCAAAACTCTCTGCTATGACCTTTCCATCTTGGGTGGCCCTGCACGGCATAGCTCATAGCTTCATTGAATTACGCAAGCCCCTTCGCCACGATAAGGCAGTAATCCATGAAAAGGCCAATAGGCTTAGGAAAACCAATAAGGGAGCTGGGTTCGTTTTTTTGTTTTTTGTTTTGCAAACTTCCAAACCAAAACTAATAGACAATTTACGGGAAAAATATGAGTTGCTTCCTTGTTATCTGATTTTTTTTCTCATATAATAAATATTAACTAATAACTATTAAAGGGCACCAACCAACCTGACAGGCAGGGCTGTGAATGGCAGGAGAGACTATGTGTGTCTCCCCTGCCATGACAAGCTCCTTGCCTGCCTGTCAGGGCACTGTGCTGCATCACATAGTCCTGGGTGGAACGTTACCTGGTACCGTACCTAGCTGCCTCCTCTCTCAACGTTCTAATCCTGTCAGTCTGTCAATGTCACACACACAAACACACACACACACAGGAGAGGCGTGCGCTGTGCCGATCATGTGACCTGACTGACTGACATTGAGACTCCAGGAGGCGGGACTTCCCCCGAACACACAGCAATCCACAGCATACGAACGGCAGCGGACAGTAAGCGGGTGCATGGGACCCCAAACAAATGTTCTGGGGTACCACACCTTTGGACCATAAGACGAACCCTCATTTCCCCCCCACTTTTTTTGGGGAAAAGTGCGTCTTATGGTCCGAAAAATACAGTAATTTACTCACTGTTTTTAAAATAGATGGACTGTCAATTTCAATAGAATTACCAAGTGCCTCCTGAATAGGCAGATTGTCATAAGTGAGAGAATCGGTATTCCTTCTACAATTAATGTTTGACGCTAGGCATAGAAGTTTGAATCCATCCAGCCTTTTAAAATACACCAAAAGGATCCCAACAAAAAAAGTTGGGTAGTAGATGTGGCAACACATCTCATGCTGCACATCCTCTCTTTGTCATCTGACACTAGTAAAGGATGCCTTGCAATATGGCATCCCACAGTGGAGGTGACTCTGAGCGTCGGCATCAGGCGCCTTAACCCGGCATTCGGTTCATCCCACTGCAGCGCCAGTTCTGCTTACCAAAAGTGGCCCACTAGCCGTCTCGCATTCCACGCCTGGCTCCACGCCAGCGAGCCAGGCTTCTTACCCATTTAAAGTTTGAGAATAGATTGAGATCGTTTCGGCCTCAAGATCTCTAATCATTTGCTTGACCGGATAATAATCATAATAATCATAATCATAATCATAATAAGAAGATGTTGGAAAGGACCTTGGAGGTCATCTAGTCCAACCCCCTGCTCAGGCAGGAAACCCTATACCATTTCACACAAATGGCTGGCCAGTCTCTTCTTAAAAACTTCCAGTGTTGGAGCATTCACCACTTCTGGAGGCAGGTTGTTGCACTGGTTAATTGTTCTAACTGCCAGGAAGTTTCTCCTTAGTTCTAGGTTGCTTCTCTCCTTGACTAGTTTCCATCCGTTGCTTCTTCTCCTGCTTTCAGGTGCTTTGGATAAAACTGCGACAGGCTTGTGCCCGTGAGCGCCAGCTATCCTTAGGGAAACTTCAGAGGGAACCAGCTACTAGATGGTTCGATTAGTTTTATGCCCCTATACCCAGGTCGGACGACTGATTTGACCACATCCAGCTTTTTAAAATACACCAAAAGGATCCCAACAAAAAAAGTTGGGTAGTAGATGTGGCAACACATCTCATGCTGCACATCCTCTCTTTGTCATCTGACACTAGTAAAGGATGCCTTGCAATATGGCATCCCACAGTGGAGGTGACTTTGAGCATCGGCATCAGGCGCCTTAACCCAGGATTTGCCATCAGGCTGGGCTGGTACAGTGTTGAGGTCATCAGGGGCATGATCAGTAGCTTCTTGTTGATCCTCATAAGCATTGCTCTCAAGAGCAAGAGAATGGGGCACAGGCAGCTGGCAGTTTTTTTCAGAATTCTTGTTGAGGGTAACTTCCCATGGCTCACATGAGGGACCTTGAGGGTTTGGCCTGCCTTTACATTAAGCTGAGGAGGTCTGACCTCTTGTGTGCTTACTTGTTGGGGAGAATCTCGTTGTTCAGGTGGTGAATCGCCGGCTCCCTGGCCTGTTGGCAGATCTGGTGGCTGAGATTCTCCTCTGTGGTTGGGCATGTAGGCAGTGCCTCAGGATGCTTTTTCCTGTTGACACAGTAGGGACTCTAGCCTGGCCTGAGTCCTGGCAATCTCGTCTTGCAGCAGCTGCTCTTCCTGCTGTGGACTTGTCACCGTTGCAGATGGACCTGTCAGATTACCATCTGTGACTTGGTTCACTGGAGCTGGTTGTGTAGCTCCAGAGGGAAGGTCTTGTGATCCAGATGGTGCTCTGTTGGTTCTCTGGCTAATGGGCACATCTGGTTGTGGAGATTCTCCTTCCTGTCCACCTGGTCTCTGAGGACTTGTGGATGACTGTGGCGCTCCTGCCTGCTCATATCGGATCGCGCTGTGGTCGTCAATGTAGGTCTGCACATGGTCACGTGGGTGACGCTAGGCATAGAAGTTTGAATCCATCCAGCCTTTTAAAATACACCAAAAGGATCCCAACAAAAAAAAGTTGGGTAGTAGATGTGGCAATACATCTCATGCTGCACATCCTCTTTGTCATCTGACACTAGTAAAGGATGCCTTGCAATATGGCATCCCACAGTGGAGGTGACTCTGAGCGTCGGCATCGGGCTCCTTAACCCAGCATTCGGTTCATCCCACCGCAGCACGCTTGGGGGTGTCCTCGCATGGGACCGCCACACCCACATAATGGACGAGACCCCCTCGCTTCCACCCCGCAGGGGGCAGAGGCGGGGCCAGCCAGCAGAGCGGGATGGACGCTGTCAGGGTCTGGACTTGGGGGGATGGAGGCACGAGGGCCCCAGAACCCCAGCCGCACTGGAGGCAGCGCTGCCGCCACTCGCCCGCAAGGGAATGTGGAACACCGATCCCCGCGCCGGGCGGGGAAGTGCCTGGAACCCTCAGCGGGGCAGGCGGACAGGTGGGTCGATGATCAATGTGTCCTGCAATTCACATTAATTCTCGCAGCAAGCTGCGTTCTTCATCAACACACGAGCCAAGTGATTCACCACTAAGAGTTGTCAGTGTGGTACATAAGCCATGGCGGGTCGTGCCCCCTTCCTTGCACCAAGGAGCAGGCCGCACCCCCACTAAAGGGAAAGAAAGACGAGACACAGCAGGGTTTCAACATTTACACAACCGGGCACTCGGGTTGGCCCGGGACCCCTCTACTCGGGAGGCCCTGCGGCCTCACACTGTGGTCGTCAAAGTAGGTCTGCACATGGTCATGTGGGTTTATAACTTCTGGCTTTCTAGAATTGGACTTGAAGGTAGCGTCTTGGATTGCCTTCTGTAAAGCTTCCACTCTTGCCGCACTCTCTGCCGCTTCTTGTTGATACTGTAGAAGGTCAAGCCTGTTCTGAACTATGGCCATTTCTTCCTTTTGTCTAGCCTCCAGTATGACCATTTCTTTCTTTAGTCCAGCCACATGTAGAGCCACTTGTAGAGCTGTGTTGGCCTCTGGTTTGGCCATTTCTTCCTTTAGCAGCCGCTTGGCCTTCACCCAATGCAGAGCTGCTTCAGCCATTTCTGCCTTTATCAGCTGCTCTTCCTTTGCCACAGGTAAAAGTGCTGCGGCTACCGTGGCATAGACTTGTGCTTGCACTGCCCTGAGGCATCGGGGTGAGTGGCTATGATGAGATATTTTGGAGTGGCGGGAGGTTTCATACTTGGCCTTCTCGCGCAGTATGTCTTCCAGGTATAGCTCGCCCTCAGGGAGGCATTTTTTACTTTCTAAGAAACACTCGCGTTCCTTGTTTATCAGCTTGAGGTGTTGCATTTCCTTCTCGAGTGTTGGATCCTTTAGCTGCTGCTGGACCCTTTTGAGATAGTGCCCATAGTCTTTCCATTTGAGGAAAAACTTTAATAAAAGAGTGCGTTTGGGAGAAAGCTCCTCTTTTTATGCAAGTGAATTGGGTATGGAGCAGGTGAAGGTGTTGTGGTTTTGCATTTTATGAAGGAGAACTTACCTGTATTGTTTAGTGTGGGCAATAAAAGGCCTCTCTGAATAGGTGGGACTGAACTCCTGGCTTATCTCACCTGAAGAAAGTTTTTAAAAAAGAATTCCAAACATGCCATAATGATGCAAGAAATATCAAAATCACAAACATTTATAGAACTTGGCTTCACTAAAGTGTGAGGCCATTTATTATTATTGTGTTCAATTTATACCTACATTTCTGATCAAAGAATAGCAGTATTAGAGTTAAAATTTGATAAAATATCAAGAAAACATAAAGGAAGACTGCAAATGTATTTCAGAGAATTGAGAAGGGAAGGGAGTCAAATATTACATTAAAAGAGTCAAGCTAGAATCTAAAGAACAGCATAATTTGTTTCAAATACCCAATGGAAAGCTAGACTTATATATACATATAATAGCACAGAGATTTCCTGGAGGAAATCTATTTGGTTTCTAGGAGTCAAAAACAAACTGATGGTAAATATCAATCAATTCAGACTACTTCTGAATTTAAGAGTGCTGATCAATTGAGAATAGGAGAACACATGGTTTTTTTAGATATGCCTAAATTATATTAAAATCCCAGTTTATCAGATCTTAATATAGTGGACTTCAGATGAAACACAATCTGTTCAGCATTGTACATGTAATGCCATGTTATGCATGCATTGAATTCCATTTGACATTAGTTGTTACAGAACAACTAAATTTGTATACAATGGTATAACACATGCATAAATTCCCTTTCAACATTTCATGAACATTCAGATATAGCAGATGCTCCTTTCCCCAGTGGTCTTTTAAGTCAAGGGTTTATTGTAATTCTATTCTAAGTATTTACTCTAAATCACTTACACTTTCAAAGTTAGAGGTTTCTACTAGAATTCAGACTCAGAATTACAGAGAGAGATGAAAATGCCAGGAGAAATAGAAAAGTGAATTAAGAGCAATTAATATTCAGAAAGCACTTCTCCCTTAATCATCATGGTATCTAACTGAATGTCCTTATTAAGACTAAAAATCTATTAGAAGGCTACCAATTGATCTTTCCAGAAGATAGTTATACTTACATAAACATTAACATTCTCTCTCTCTAACACACACATACACACTCACACCTTCAGCTCCTCCTCCTTTCATTAATATATTATTTTCCACTTACATTCTGCCTGGGCAATGATGGAGATTGAGGCTAAGCTCCTTTCTCCGCTGTCTTCCTTGGTAGTTCCTTTAGCAATCACATCATTAAAGATCTTCCATGATCCATGAAACATCTTTTTACCTGGCTCCTCTATTTTGCAAACATTGCTTTTCTTTTCACTCACTACTTCTTCTGGCCTTTTGCCCATTAGGAGATCCTTTGGAGATCCCGTAGCTGGCTCTGTTTGCTCCTGGCAAGCTATTTCCATTACTGCCATCTCTTATTTTTGGTATGTTACTAAAAGACAAATCCCAGGAAAAGAAGCATTAAATGTTAATTTTTAAGAAGTTGTTCTGATAGAGCTTATGAATATTGATGATTACCTCTTTCTATACTGGACAATGAAAAGTGTTTTTTCTTGAAGGAAGCATATTACCTTGTAGCAGAAAACAAATCACAATACCTAAGTAGCTACGTGGCTACTTAGAAATCCCAAATCATCTTTTAAAAACACCTTTCAAAATTCAAAGGAATTAAGAAGTTACATATTCTAAATGCCAACAGCAAATATTTTAGCAAATATCCTGCAATTATCACAAATGTTTTCTTTTTTAAAATAAGGGACCTTTTTATTTTATAAACTATACTTAAAAGTGTTAAACTACTTTAAGAATAAAATTTCCTTTAAAGACACAGCCTTACATACACCCATATTTTGCATCTCTATTGAAAATGTATTTATAATGCTTGTTCTTATCATTTATAATTCTAAAGCTGTCCAGTTTCTCAGAGATAGACAATACAAGCTGAAAACCGCAGAAAGAACAATTATCAGGCAATGGGAAGGTTTATTCAAATGCAGCAGACATAAGAACATCTCACACAGAGAGATCATAAGCTGCCCTAACCCCAAACTTGGTGAAATAGTTAAGCCATATTTAAAGAAAAGCAGGCTTGCAACTGGGCTAATCAAAGCATAAGGGACTATGAGAAGAGCTTCCCAATCCAGGAAGAGATGCAATTGGTGTAGAAGACAAATTTGTGAGAAGGCCTTCCTGACTACAGCTATCACATGTTCTTTGACTAGGAATTTTGAGCAGGAGTGCAAGAAGAACTTCAAATTGTACATCAGTTCCATGTGGGGAGTGTAACCTTATTTAGAATTAGAGATACAAATTTCCCAGAACTGGAAGTTCATACCCACATCTGCTCTTTTGACAGCTGTCAAAAGCTGCCGCGGCTTTTACCTCAGCCCCATTGAACTTGTATATATATATAACTTGTGTGTGTAACATAACAACGTGTGAATACACAACACCCCTTACCCCTCCCTCTGACTGGTTTGAAGATTCCCCCGGTTGTTCCTTTGAGATGTTCCCCATTCGAAGTCTTTTAAGTAGGCGGGGGGTTTCTTTGCTCTTACTGTACGTCGGGAGGGTGTTTCTTCTGTCCGTTCTGCTTCCCTTGGTTCAGACGGTGCTGTGTCAATGTTAGAGTCTGGCTCGGGGAGCAATATGTCGGGGTTTGGGTTTGGCTCCTCGGGTTCTGGGTCCCTTTCGTTGGACGTGTGCCGTGGGGGGAAGTCGCTATGCTCGGGGGGGTTGCGGCGTGATGGCATTTCGTTGCTACCCCTTCCCCCATGTTTTGTGGGCTGCGTTGTCGCAACTGATCGATGTGTCTGCGGAGGTGGTTGTTGTTTCCTGCATCAATGATGTATGACAAAGGTCCTGTTTGTTCTAGTACAACCCCCTGAATCCATTTATTCCCACCCCTGTAGTTCCTGGCCCAGACGGCTTGGCCGGCATTGAGAGTTCTGTGCAGGATGGTACTTCTGGTTCTGCGGGGGTTCTATCTGGGTGTAATCGATCAAGTCTGGTCGTGAGTCGCTTGCCCCAGCGGAGTTCTGCTGGCGACTTCCCGGTGGTCGTGCAGGGGGTTGTATGTTGCGCCAGCAAAAATTGTGCCAGTCTGCGGTGCCAATTGCCGGTGATGATTTTCCGCAGTGCCTCTTTGGTTGACTTTACCATGACCTCAGCCAAGCCGTTTGACGAGGGATGGAACGGAGCCATAGTGGTGTGTCTAATAGAGTTCGCCGTTGTGAAATTCTGGAATTCGTGGGAAGTAAATTGGGGCCCGTTATTGGAGACTAGAACATCTGGAAGTCCATGTGTGGCAAAAAAAACCCTTAATACTTGTATTGTGGCTGCAGAGGTCGTGCTTGTGACAGGAGCCACCTCCAACCACTTAGAATAACTATCTACCACGATTAAAAACATCTGTCCCTGGAAGGGACCTGCAAAATCTAAGTGGATGCGGGACCAGGGTTTTTTCATTGTTTCCCACCTGTGTACGGGAGCCTGGGGCTGGGCGGCTCTGACAAATTGGCATGGGTAACAACCAGCCACATGTGCTTCTATTTGCTTGTCGAGGCCAGGCCACCAAACTTAGCTTCTGGCTAAAGCTTTCATCTTAACGGTGCCTGGGTGGCCCTCGTGCAAGGTTGCTAGGACTTTGGTCCTATGTTTTTCAGGGATTATTACTCTGCTTCCCCATAATATGCACCCTTGGTGGGAAGATAATTCTTTTTGTCTTGAAAAGTAAGGTTGGAAGTCAGACCCCGGGGATGTGGCTTGCCACCCTGAAGTGATGTAGCCAAGGACTCTGCCCAGGATTTTGTCTGCAGCTGTGGCGGAAGATATGTCTTTGACTGATAAGGGGCATTCTGGTAATTCAGATATGGCCAGAATATTGCCAGCGGGGGCGGGGTCGGGGTCTATTTTGGGCAGGGGAAGCCTGCTTAGCCCGTCCGCGTGACCCATGTCCTTCCCTGGCTTGTGTACTAGTCTGAAGGAATAAGCAGATAAAAAGGTAGACCATCTGAGAATGCAGGGAGACAAAATTTGGGGCGTCTGCTTATCGCATGTAAAAATTCCTAACAGAGGCTTGTGATCTGTAAAAATGGTGAAATGGCATCCATAGAGGTAGTCGTGAAACTTCTTCACGCTAGCCACTATGGCTAAAGCCTCTGTCAATTTGAGCGTAATTGCGCTCTGGTTTTGACAGCGTTCTGGAATAGAATGCTATTGGGGTTTGGGTCCCTTCCTCCGTTAAGTGACTTAGGACTGCCCCGATGCCGTAGGGGGAAGCATCGCATGCTAGACAAAGGGGTAACTGTTCATTGAACAGTGCTACAGTAGCGTTGCTGGAAAGTAAGTTTTTAAGGAGCCTGAAACTTGAATCATGCTGAGGGGACCAGGACCAAGGGGTACCCTTGTCCAGGAGCCTGTGTAGAGGCTCAGCTATGGTAGCCTTATGAGGCAGGAAGGCGTGGTAAAAATTAAGTAGCCCCAGGAAGGCTTGAAGTTCCTGTTTGTTTTTTGGGATAGGGGCTGTTTTGATGGCTTTGATTTTTGACTCGGTGGGGTGTATTCCCTTTGCATCGATCTTGTAGCCTAGAAATTCTGCAGATGGCACCCCTATGGAGCATTTGTCCCTTCTTAATTTAAGCCCTGCTGCTCTGAATCTATGGAGAACTTTTTCCAGCTTGGTCGCTAAGTCCCTTTCAGATTCCCCTGCGATAAGAACGTCGTCGAAATATGGGCAGACCCCAGGGATTCCTTTAAGTGTCTTTTCCATAATTTCTTGAAAAATCCCTGGGGCTGCAGATATGCCGAATTGTAGGCGGTTAATTTTGAAGGCTCCCCGGTGTGTGACAATTGTCTGTGCTAGGGCGGTGTCAGGGGTGACAGGCAGTTGCAAGTATGCCTGCACCAAATCTAATTTAGCGAAAATGGCACCTAACTTAATGGCTGCGTGGATGTCTTTGACAGCCGGGACAGGGTAAGCGTGGGCATTTAATGCGTGGTTCAGGGTGGCTTTATAATCAGCACAGAGTCTGATTTGGCCATTGGGTTTAATTGGGGTTACTATAGGTGTTTCCCATTCGGCCCCCTCGACTGGTTCTAATAATCCCAGTTTGACTAGTCTGTCTAGTTCGTTTTCAATTTTGCTTCTTAGTGCGAATGGGACCCTTCTAGCCTTAATTCTTATGGGCATTACGTTAGGATTCAGCTTTAGTGACACCGGGGGTCCTGTATACTTCCCTAACGAGCCATTGAAAACGTCCGCAAACTTATGGCAAACGGTGTCTAGGTTTACCAGCTGGGTGGCGTTGACGCCTGTCAGTGCTATTCCTAACGCTTCGAACCAGTCAAGCCCAAGCAGGCTGGTTCTGTTTTCTTGTGTGACTAATATTATGAGGGGTCCCTTAAAGTGCCTAAATTCTGTCGGAATTGTGGCTTTTCCCTTGAGCCTGATGGGGTTTTTTTGAAAATCAGCCAGGCGCAGGTTAGTGGGTCGCAAAACAGGTTGCTGCCGACTTCGGCTGCAAATGTTTTTATAAGTTTGCCATGAGATGAGGGAGACGGAGGACCCCGAGTCAACCTCCATCTCACAGGGAACCCCGTAGAGCAGGACGTCCACCTTAACTTTGGGCTTAAGAACTAGGTGGACCGTATCCTTTCTCGTATTTTTCCTGACATTTAGTACTAAGGACCTGGAACTTTTTCCCCCCCTGGGCGTAGCTAGGTTTGTACCTGCGGATGTCACTTCCAATTTGTGCAGGTTTTCTCGGCTCTGGCTACGGCATACGGCTCTGAGGTGACCTGTTTTGCCACAGCCGTGGCATTTGGCACTGCGGAAGCGGCACGATGCTCTCGGGTGGTTCCCTCCGCAGCTGGCACATTTGACTCTGCTGGGCTGATGGCTAGGGCTTTTGTTGTTGAAGGAACCCCCTCGGTTGTTGCACTGGAACTTGAGCTTCTCAAATCTGCGTTGAACGGCATCGATGTCGGTGGAGACGTCGTCCTCCTCTGGGACACTATAGGCACTGTCCTCCTGGTGCACGGACCCGCTGGGTCCGCTATCAGGAGGTCGGGGGTTGTCGCTGTGACTGTCTTCGTAAGCCACGACTTCCATGGATACTTCTGCCAACGTTAGAGTGGGTTTGGCGATTAGCTTTTTTCGTAGGCGCTCGTCCTTCAGCCCGATGACTATCTGGTCACGGATCCGGTCCTCCAGGTCAGGGAACCGGCATCGGCGTGCGGCATGCCTGACTCGTGTTATGAAGTCATTGGCAGGTTCATTGGGGAGTTGTACGCGCCGGGCGAAGTTCACTCACCAAAAAAGCTCGGACTTGGTCGGCATAAAATGTTTGCTCAGTCCCTTGGTGAGTTCCGCATACGAGATGGTTGCGATGGGTTCCGGGCTGAATAGACCTACGGCTGCATCATATACGGCGGGTCCGCTGAGCCAAAGAAGCGCTGCTGCTTTGGCCCGGTCGTCTGTTATCTTTTTCACCACCAGGTACCCTTCCACCTGGCCCAAGTGTGACTCCCAGCACTCTGGGTGGCAAATGTTAAATTCGCGGATGTGGCCGTGGTTCGCCATACTGTCCGGTCGTGGGTACTGCTCGCGTTATAGAGGAAGCTGTGCTTCCAGTCAGTGACTTCAGCTGTGACTTAGCTCGGAACCAAGGAAAAAAAATCTCTTCTTTCCCTTGGATAGTGACTTCAGCCACGTGAAGCAGAGAATCCCACCTTCGTCGCCAGTGCTCTATCGTAAGAAGCAGGCAGGACAGCAGGCTAACAGAACCAACTTTTATTCAGGAACCAGGCAAGGAAGAAGTTAACAGAGCTTCTATTTATACTACAGCTGTCTGACCATTAGCCAATCAGGGCTGTGCCGGTTTCCCGCTTGTTTAGTTAGAGCAGGCATGTCCAAAGTCCGGCCCGCGGGCCATTTGCGGCCCGCAGGGCGGATTAATATGGCCCTCGGACAGCCCTCCCTGCTCTATGTAAATGCGGCCCTCCCTTCTGAGAGGCGCAGGCGCGACGTCCCCAACCTCCACTGCAGAATCTGTCTCCTTCCCCTCATTGGGCTTTCATTCAGTTCACCGTCCATAGCCAGAAAATCAGCCTGCCTCTCCCCCCCCACACACACACGATACTCTGCTTTTTCCACCCCCTGCGGGAGAAAGTTTTATGCTCCGTTAAGGACACAACTGGATGCTCATCTGTTCGTAAAAGAAATCGTGAGAACCACCATAAAAAACACCCCCTCCCCCGAGAGAAAGAGAGAGGCTCACGTCGGCACTTGTTGCCCTTTGAAGATCAGACTGGAGAGGAGCCAAAACAGATTATATTCGGTCTGCGAAGGTTTCCGATGCTTTTGTGAAGCTCAAGTGGATGCAAGTCCTTTTTATGCAGCCCGTTTAGTTTCGGTTTCTGCTTTGCACCGATTCCTGCAAGTCAGGCGTGTTCGGAAATCAGCCCAGGTTACAAAAGGCGGATTTTCTACCCAGAACCTTAACTCTAAATCCCACCCTGGATGCTTCAGGCAACTTCCAGAGGCCACCTGTGGAAACTCTGCAGCCTCTCTTAAAATGGGGCATTGCAAATCAAAACGGTTTCTGGTTTTATAAATACCCGCTGGTCGTCTGAATGGGGAGTTCTTTCTTTCTTTCTTTCTTTCTTTCTTTCTTTCTTTCTTTCTTTCTTTCTTTCTTTCTTTCTTTTTCCTTCCTTCCTTCCTTCCTTCCTTCCTTCTTTCTTTCTTTCTTTCTTTCTTTCTTTCTTTCTTTCTTTCTTTCTTTCTCTCGATCTCTGAATGTTTCACATCCATTTCTGGCAGGGATCAAGTCAGTTGCCTGCACTTTTTTCAATTCCACTTTAGCTAAGTGATTGGCAACTTTTTCTCATGAAATTAGAAAGAGAGATTAGGTGGGATGTGACTAGATTCAGCCCTCCGTCCCCTACCTTTATTTTTTAAAAGTGACTTGTGGGGGGGAAATGATGAATTCTGTAAGTTTCCAGATGATACACAACTGGATGGGTAAAATTCTAAATCAGATTCCACATTCAAAACCAACTTGAGAGGGTAGGAGAAAAGATGTTAATGTTTTGAATTGTTTTAATGGTTTTTACTGTTTTTTGTTTTAAAATGTTTTGAAGATTTTAATTGTAATACCAGTAAATGTTTTTGAATTGTGAGCCACCCAGAGTTGTTTGCAGAGATGGAGAGGGCCGGCCTGGGAGGACTCGCTGCTACAACTGCATCAATTGCAATTGTTCAAAGAATGTTTGGAAAAATGTTCGGCCCTCCAGCATGTTCACTTCATCCAATCTGGCCCTCTTTGAAAAAAGTTTGGACACCCCTGTTGAAATATTAGAAGGTCCATCTTCCACTTTATTTCTCTTGGTTTATCTTTGCAGTTACCAAAGGAGGGAATTTCTCAATATGGGCATGTCATCAATTGGCCGTTGGCTGTCTCAGTGACAACAGTGATGGTGGTCATTATTGCAGTAATTTGTTTGATTGAGGTAAGATAAAGTATTTTGCTAGAGATCCTTATATTAATTTATGTACCCACTATATTTCAAAGTCCAGTATTAAAAAGTTAAACTTCCCCAAACTCTCAATATACTGCTTTAGTGAAGAGCTAGTGTGGGACTGATTTTTGTAAAATTATTGATGGGGGGGGGCAAATAGGGTAACTAAACAGGTGTATTAAGCTTGGATTCATTCCACCTCCAATTCTGATAGGGAACATCTGGCTGGTGGGCTTGATGTGGTCTATAAGACCTTCTTTTGAGGCTTACCAAGATCATGTTGGAGGCTTTAGACCTTTTTACAGATGGAGAAAAGGAAGAGTTTCTTATTGGGAAGCAGAGAAAAAAAACCATAGTTCCCTGTGAAAGTCATTGTTTCTTTTTCCTCACTGTGAAAAATCTTGTACATTTATCCCTCACAACCACACCTCTCTTTTCGGATTAAACAGATCTGTTCTCATCGCTCTGCAGAAAGAATGGAAGGAACCCCTCAGGAAAACCGGTAACTCTTCCCTGGAGATACTTAGTTATTTGCAACTCTCTACTCTGAAAATCCTCTTCATGAGGATCAGTCTCAAGATTAGGTGCCAATGCACCTATGAGTTTCACTCTTAAAAAGCGAATTTTAGTTCACAAGATGTTGCATCTAAAAGTTGAAAACACTGAACACATCACTAAAAAATCTTTTTTTTTTTGCTGGCTGAATTTGTATGTTTAGCATTGGCTTCCTGCTACATTCCTCAACTGGACCCATTTCCTTTGTTCCCTAAAACACTCCTCTTGGAAACTTCAAATTATTTTCAGTACTGAACAAACATTAAACGTGAAATTGCCTGGAGGATATCCATGCTAACGAAGCCAAAAATAAGTAAAACTCTAAAGAGATACGTGGTTACCTGTAACATGTGCTCTTATAATTCTAGAGACAATCGCAGGTGTGTGTTTCAGCATAAGAAGCAAACAAGCATCCTATGGCTTGCACATTGGTTGTACATGCACAGAAGAGTCTTGTGAACGAAAAGGCCTTTTGAGTCCATTTTGAGAAACAGCAATATATATAATAAGACTTTGTATACTCCTCCAATACAGAAATGTATACCATATTTGGTTTGAACTTTGTTAAAAGGGTTTTATCTAGCCTAAGAACTCACTATTTTACTCTTTAATTGTTTCTTTAAGGACATTTCTGGGTAGAAACAAGAAATCTACCCAAAGTCCGGCCCACGGGCCATTTGCGGCCCGCGGGGTGGATTAATATGGCCCTCGGACAGCCCTCCCTGCTCTATGTAAATGCGGCCCTCCCTTCTGAGAGGCGCAGGCGCGACGTCCCCAACCTCCACTGCAGAATCTGTCTCCTTCCCCTCATTGGGCTTTCATTCAGTTCACCGTCCATAGCCAGAAAATCAGCCTATCTCTGCCTCTCCCCCCCCCACACACACACACACGATACTCTGCTTTTTCCACCCCCTGCGGGAGAAAGTTTTATGCTCCGTTAAGGACACAACTGGATGCTCATCTGTTCGTAAAAGAAATCGTGAGAACCACCATAAAAAAACACCCCCTCCCCCGAGAGAAAGAGAGAGGCTCACGTCGGCACTTGTTGCCCTTTGAAGATCAGACTGGAGAGGAGCCAAAACAGATTATATTCGGTCTGCGAAGGTTTCCGATGCTTTTGTGAAGCTCAAGTGGGTGCAAGTCCTTTTTATGCAGCCCGTTTAGTTTCGGTTTCTGCTTTGCACCGATTCCTGCAAGTCAGGCGTGTTCGGAAATCAGCCCAGGTTACAAAAGGCGGCTTTTCTACCCAGAACCTTAACTCTAAATCCCACCCTGGATGCTTCAGGCAACTTCCAGAGGCCACCTGTGGAAACTCTGCAGCCTCTCTTAAAATGGGGCATTGCAAATCAAAACGGTTTCTGGTTTTATAAATACCCGCTGGTCATCTGAATGGGGAGTTCTTTCTTTCTTTCTTTCTTTCTTTCTTTCTTTCTTTCTTTCTTTCTTTCTTTCTTTCTTTCCTTCCTTCCTTCCTTCCTTCCTTCCTTCCTTCCTTCCTTCTTTCTTTCTTTCTTTCTTTCTTTCTTTCTTTCTTTCTTTCTTTCTCTCGATCTCTGAATGTTTCACATCCATTTCTGGCAGGGATCAAGTCAGTTGCCTGCACTTTTTTCAATTCCACTTTAGCTAAGTGATTGGCAACTTTTTCTCATGAAATTAGAAAGAGAGATTAGGTGGGATGTGACTAGATTCAGCCCTCCGTCCCCTACCTTTATTTTTTAAAAGTGACTTGTGGGGGGGAAATGATGAATTCTGTAAGTTTCCAGATAATACACAACTGGATGGGTAAAATTCTAAATCAGATTCCACATTCAAAACCAACTTGAGAGGGTAGGAGAAAAGATGTTAATGTTTTGAATTGTTTTAATGGTTTTTACTGTTTTTTGTTTTAAAATGTTTTGAAGATTTTAATTGTAATACCAGTAAATGTTTTTGAATTGTGAGCCACCCAGAGTTGTTTGCAGAGATGGAGAGGGCCGGCCTGGGAGGACTCGCTGCTACAACTGCATCAATTGCAATTGTTCAAAGAATGTTTGGAAAAATGTTCGGCCCTCCAGCATGTTCACTTCATCCAATCTGGCCCTCTTTGAAAAAAGTTTGGACACCCCTGGAGTAGATGTTGAAATATTAGAAGGTCCATCTTCTACTTTATTTCTCTTGGTTTATCTTTGCAGTTACCAAAGGAGGGAATTTCTCAATATGGGCATGTCATCAATTGGCCGTTGGCTGTCTCAGTGACAACAGTGATGGTGGTCATTATTGCAGTAATTTGTTTGATTGAGGTAAGATAAAGTATTTTGCTAGAGATCCTTATATTAATTTATGTACCCACTATATTTCAAAGTCCAGTATTAAAAAGTTAAACTTCCCCAAACTCTCAATATACTGCTTTAGTGAAGAGCTAGTGTGGGACTGATTTTTGTAAAATTATTGATGGGGGGGGGCAAATAGGGTAACTAAACAGGTGTATTAAGCTTGGATTCATTCCACCTCCAATTCTGATAGGGAACATCTGGCTGGTGGGCTTGATGTGGTCTATAAGACCTTCTTTTGAGGCTTACCAAGATCATGTTGGAGGCTTTAGACCTTTTTACAGATGGAGAAAAGGAAGAGTTTCTTATTGGGAAGCAGAGAAAAAAAACCATAGTTCCCTGTGAAAGTCATTGTTTCTTTTTCCTCACTGTGAAAAATCTTGTACATTTATCCCTCACAACCACACCTCTCTTTTCGGATTAAACAGATCTGTTCTCATCGCTCTGCAAAAAGAATGGAAGGAACCCCTCAGGAAAACCGGTAACTCTTCCCTGGAGATACTTAGTTATTTGCAACTCTCTACTCTGAAAATCCTCTTCATGAGGATCAGTCTCAAGATTAGGTGCCAATGCACCTATGAGTTTCACTCTTAAAAAGCGAATTTTAGTTCACAAGATGTTGCATCTAAAAGTTGAAAACACTGAACACATCACTAAAAAATCTTTTTTTTTTTTGCTGGATGAATTTGTATGTTTAGCATTGGCTTCCTGCTACATTCCTCAACTGGACCCATATCCTTTGTTCCCTAAAACACTCCTCTTGGAAACTTCAAATTATTTTCAGTACTGAACAAACATTAAACGTGAAATTGCCTGGAGGATATCCATGCTAACGAAGCCAAAAATACCGTAAGTAAAACTCTAAAGAGATACATGGTTACCTGCAACATGTGCTCTTATCATTCTAGAGACAATCGCAGGTGTGTGTTTCAGCATAAGAAGCAAAAAAGCGTCCTATGGCTTGCACATTGGTTGTACATGCACAGAAGAGTCTTGTGAACGAAAAGGCCTTTTGAGTCCATTTTGAGAAACAGCAATATATATAATAAGACTTTGTATACTCCTCCAATACAGAAATGTATGCCATATTTGGTTTGAACTTTGTTAAAAGGGTTTTATCTAGCCTAAGAACTCACTATTTTACTCTTTAATTGTTTCTTTAAGGACATTTCTGGGTAGAAACAAGAAATCTACCCAAAGTCCGGCCCACGGGCCATTTGCGGCCCGCGGGGTGGATTAATATGGCCCTCGGACAGCCCTCCCTGCTCTATGTAAATGCGGCCCTCCCTTCTGAGAGGCGCAGGCGCGACGTCCCCAACCTCCACTGCAGAATCTGTCTCCTTCCCCTCATTGGGCTTTCATTCAGTTCACCGTCCATAGCCAGAAAATCAGCCTATCTCTGCCTCTCCCCCCCACACACACACACGATACTCTGCTTTTTCCACCCCCTGCGGGAGAAAGTTTTATGCTCCGTTAAGGACACAACTGGATGCTCATCTGTTCGTAAAAGAAATCGTGAGAACCACCATAAAAAAACACCCCCTCCCCCGAGAGAAAGAGAGAGGCTCACGTCGGCACTTGTTGCCCTTTGAAGATCAGACTGGAGAGGAGCCAAAACAGATTATATTCGGTCTGCGAAGGTTTCCGATGCTTTTGTGAAGCTCAAGTGGGTGCAAGTCCTTTTTATGCAGCCCGTTTAGTTTCGGTTTCTGCTTTGCACCGATTCCTGCAAGTCAGGCGTGTTCGGAAATCAGCCCAGGTTACAAAAGGCGGCTTTTCTACCCAGAACCTTAACTCTAAATCCCACCCTGGATGCTTCAGGCAACTTCCAGAGGCCACCTGTGGAAACTCTGCAGCCTCTCTTAAAATGGGGCATTGCAAATCAAAACGGTTTCTGGTTTTATAAATACCCGCTGGTCATCTGAATGGGGAGTTCTTTCTTTCTTTCTTTCTTTCTTTCTTTCTTTCTTTCTTTCTTTCTTTCTTTCTTTCCGTCCTTCCTTCCTTCCTTCCTTCCTTCCTTCTTTCTTTCTTTCTTTCTTTCTTTCTTTCTTTCTTTCTCTCGATCTCTGAATGTTTCACATCCATTTCTGGCAGGGATCAAGTCAGTTGCCTGCACTTTTTTCAATTCCACTTTAGCTAAGTGATTGGCAACTTTTTCTCATGAAATTAGAAAGAGAGATTAGGTGGGATGTGACTAGATTCAGCCCTCCGTCCCCTACCTTTATTTTTTAAAAGTGACTTGTGGGGGGGAAATGATGAATTCTGTAAGTTTCCAGATAATACACAACTGGATGGGTAAAATTCTAAATCAGATTCCACATTCAAAACCAACTTGAGAGGGTAGGAGAAAAGATGTTAATGTTTTGAATTGTTTTAATGGTTTTTACTGTTTTTTGTTTTAAAATGTTTTGAAGATTTTAATTGTAATACCAGTAAATGTTTTTGAATTGTGAGCCACCCAGAGTTGTTTGCAGAGATGGAGAGGGCCGGCCTGGGAGGACTCGCTGCTACAACTGCATCAATTGCAATTGTTCAAAGAATGTTTGGAAAAATGTTCGGCCCTCCAGCATGTTCACTTCATCCAATCTGGCCCTCTTTGAAAAAAGTTTGGACACCCCTGGAGTAGATGTTGAAATATTAGAAGGTCCATCTTCCACTTTATTTCTCTTGGTTTATCTTTGCAGTTACCAAAGGAGGGAATTTCTCAATATGGGCATGTCATCAATTGGCCGTTGGCTGTCTCAGTGACAACAGTGATGGTGGTCATTATTGCAGTAATTTGTTTGATTGAGGTAAGATAAAGTATTTTGCTAGAGATCCTTATATTAATTTATGTACCCACTATATTTCAAAGTCCAGTATTAAAAAGTTAAACTTCCCCAAACTCTCAATATACTGCTTTAGTGAAGAGCTAGTGTGGGACTGATTTTTGTAAAATTATTGATGGGGGGGGGCAAATAGGGTAACTAAACAGGTGTATTAAGCTTGGATTCATTCCACCTCCAATTCTGATAGGGAACATCTGGCTGGTGGGCTTGATGTGGTCTATAAGACCTTCTTTTGAGGCTTACCAAGATCATGTTGGAGGCTTTAGACCTTTTTACAGATGGAGAAAAGGAAGAGTTTCTTATTGGGAAGCAGAGAAAAAAAACCATAGTTCCCTGTGAAAGTCATTGTTTCTTTTTCCTCACTGTGAAAAATCTTGTACATTTATCCCTCACAACCACACCTCTCTTTTCGGATTAAACAGATCTGTTCTCATCGCTCTGCAAAAAGAATGGAAGGAACCCCTCAGGAAAACCGGTAACTCTTCCCTGGAGATACTTAGTTATTTGCAACTCTCTACTCTGAAAATCCTCTTCATGAGGATCAGTCTCAAGATTAGGTGCCAATGCACCTATGAGTTTCACTCTTAAAAAGCGAATTTTAGTTCACAAGATGTTGCATCTAAAAGTTGAAAACACTGAACACATCACTAAAAAATCTTTTTTTTTTGCTGGCTGAATTTGTATGTTTAGCATTGGCTTCCTGCTACATTCCTCAACTGGACCCATATCCTTTGTTCCCTAAAACACTCCTCTTGGAAACTTCAAATTATTTTCAGTACTGAACAAACATTAAACGTGAAATTGCCTGGAGGATATCCATGCTAACGAAGCCAAAAATAAGTAAAACTCTAAAGAGATACATGGTTACCTGCAACATGTGCTCTTATCATTCTAGAGACAATCGCAGGTGTGTGTTTCAGCATAAGAAGCAAAAAAGCGTCCTATGGCTTGCACATTGGTTGTACATGCACAGAAGAGTCTTGTGAACGAAAAGGCCTTTTGAGTCCATTTTGAGAAACAGCAATATATATAATAAGACTTTGTATACTCCTCCAATACAGAAATGTATGCCATATTTGGTTTGAACTTTGTTAAAAGGGTTTTATCTAGCCTAAGAACTCACTATTTTACTCTTTAATTGTTTCTTTAAGGACATTTCTGGGTAGAAACAAGAAATCTACCCAAAGTCCGGCCCACGGGCCATTTGCGGCCCGCGGGGTGGATTAATATGGCCCTCGGACAGCCCTCCCTGCTCTATGTAAATGCGGCCCTCCCTTCTGAGAGGCGCAGGCGCGACGTCCCCAACCTCCACTGCAGAATCTGTCTCCTTCCCCTCATTGGGCTTTCATTCAGTTCACCGTCCATAGCCAGAAAATCAGCCTATCTCTGCCTCTCCCCCCCCACACACACACACGATACTCTGCTTTTTCCACCCCCTGCGGGAGAAAGTTTTATGCTCCGTTAAGGACACAACTGGATGCTCATCTGTTCGTAAAAGAAATCGTGAGAACCACCATAAAAAACACCCCCTCCCCCGAGAGAAAGAGAGAGGCTCACGTCGGCACTTGTTGCCCTTTGAAGATCAGACTGGAGATGAGCCAAAACAGATTATATTCGGTCTGCGAAGGTTTCCGATGCTTTTGTGAAGCTCAAGTGGATGCAAGTCCTTTTTATGCAGCCCGTTTAGTTTCGGTTTCTGCTTTGCACCGATTCCTGCAAGTCAGGCGTGTTCGGAAATCAGCCCAGGTTACAAAAGGCGGCTTTTCTACCCAGAACCTTAACTCTAAATCCCACCCTGGATGCTTCAGGCAACTTCCAGAGGCCACCTGTGGAAACTCTGCAGCCTCTCTTAAAATGGGGCATTGCAAATCAAAACGGTTTCTGGTTTTATAAATACCCGCTGGTCATCTGAATGGGGAGTTCTTTCTTTCTTTCTTTCTTTCTTTCTTTCTTTCTTTCTTTCTTTCTTTCTTTCTTTCTTTCCTTCCTTCCTTCCTTCCTTCCTTCTTTCTTTCTTTCTTTCTTTCTTTCTTTCTTTCTTTCTTTCTCTCGATCTCTGAATGTTTCACATCCATTTCTGGCAGGGATCAAGTCAGTTGCCTGCACTTTTTTCAATTAGCTAAGTGATTGGCAACTTTTTCTCATGAAATTAGAAAGAGAGATTAGGTGGGATGTGACTAGATTCAGCCCTCCGTCCCCTACCTTTATTTTTTAAAAGTGACTTGTGGGGGGGAAATGATGAATTCTGTAAGTTTCCAGATAATACACAACTGGATGGGTAAAATTCTAAATCAGATTCCACATTCAAAACCAACTTGAGAGGGTAGGAGAAAAGATGTTAATGTTTTGAATTGTTTTAATGGTTTTTACTGTTTTTTGTTTTAAAATGTTTTGAAGATTTTAATTGTAATACCAGTAAATGTTTTTGAATTGTGAGCCACCCAGAGTTGTTTGCAGAGATGGAGAGGGCCGGCCTGGGAGGACTCGCTGCTACAACTGCATCAATTGCAATTGTTCAAAGAATGTTTGGAAAAATGTTCGGCCCTCCAGCATGTTCACTTCATCCAATCTGGCCCTCTTTGAAAAAAGTTTGGACACCCCTGGAGTAGATGTTGAAATATTAGAAGGTCCATCTTCCACTTTATTTCTCTTGGTTTATCTTTGCAGTTACCAAAGGAGGGAATTTCTCAATATGGGCATGTCATCAATTGGCCGTTGGCTGTCTCAGTGACAACAGTGATGGTGGTCATTATTGCAGTAATTTGTTTGATTGAGGTAAGATAAAGTATTTTGCTAGAGATCCTTATATTAATTTATGTACCCACTATATTTCAAAGTCCAGTATTAAAAAGTTAAACTTCCCCAAACTCTCAATATACTGCTTTAGTGAAGAGCTAGTGTGGGACTGATTTTTGTAAAATTATTGATGGGGGGGGGGGCAAATAGGGTAACTAAACAGGTGTATTAAGCTTGGATTCATTCCACCTCCAATTCTGATAGGGAACATCTGGCTGGTGGGCTTGATGTGGTCTATAAGACCTTCTTTTGAGGCTTACCAAGATCATGTTGGAGGCTTTAGACCTTTTTACAGATGGAGAAAAGGAAGAGTTTCTTATTGGGAAGCAGAGAAAAAAAACCATAGTTCCCTGTGAAAGTCATTGTTTCTTTTTCCTCACTGTGAAAAATCTTGTACATTTATCCCTCACAACCACACCTCTCTTTTCGGATTAAACAGATCTGTTCTCATCGCTCTGCAAAAAGAATGGAAGGAACCCCTCAGGAAAACCGATAACTCTTCCCTGGAGATACTTAGTTATTTGCAACTCTCTACTCTGAAAATCCTCTTCATGAGGATCAGTCTCAAGATTAGGTGCCAATGCACCTATGAGTTTCACTCTTAAAAAGCGAATTTTAGTTCACAAGATGTTGCATCTAAAAGTTGAAAACACTGAACACATCACTAAAAAATCTTTTTTTTTTGCTGGATGAATTTGTATGTTTAGCATTGGCTTCCTGCTACATTCCTCAACTGGACCCATATCCTTTGTTCCCTAAAACACTCCTCTTGGAAACTTCAAATTATTTTCAGTACTGAACAAACATTAAACGTGAAATTGCCTGGAGGATATCCATGCTAACGAAGCCAAAAATAAGTAAAACTCTAAAGAGATACATGGTTACCTGCAACATGTGCTCTTATCATTCTAGAGACAATCGCAGGTGTGTGTTTCAGCATAAGAAGCAAAAAAGCGTCCTATGGCTTGCACATTGGTTGTACATGCACAGAAGAGTCTTGTGAACGAAAAGGCCTTTTGAGTCCATTTTGAGAAACAGCAATATATATAATAAGACTTTGTATACTCCTCCAATACAGAAATGTATGCCATATTTGGTTTGAACTTTGTTAAAAGGGTTTTATCTAGCCTAAGAACTCACTATTTTACTCTTTAATTGTTTCTTTAAGGACATTTCTGGGTAGAAACAAGAAATCTACCCAAAGTCCGGCCCACGGGCCATTTGCGGCCCGCGGGGTGGATTAATATGGCCCTCGGACAGCCCTCCCTGCTCTATGTAAATGCGGCCCTCCCTTCTGAGAGGCGCAGGCGCGACGTCCCCAACCTCCACTGCAGAATCTGTCTCCTTCCCCTCATTGGGCTTTCATTCAGTTCACCGTCCATAGCCAGAAAATCAGCCTATCTCTGCCTCTCCCCCCCCACACACACACACGATACTCTGCTTTTTCCACCCCCTGCGGGAGAAAGTTTTATGCTCCGTTAAGGACACAACTGGATGCTCATCTGTTCGTAAAAGAAATCGTGAGAACCACCATAAAAAACACCCCCTCCCCCGAGAGAAAGAGAGAGGCTCACGTCGGCACTTGTTGCCCTTTGAAGATCAGACTGGAGATGAGCCAAAACAGATTATATTCGGTCTGCGAAGGTTTCCGATGCTTTTGTGAAGCTCAAGTGGATGCAAGTCCTTTTTATGCAGCCCGTTTAGTTTCGGTTTCTGCTTTGCACCGATTCCTGCAAGTCAGGCGTGTTCGGAAATCAGCCCAGGTTACAAAAGGCGGCTTTTCTACCCAGAACCTTAACTCTAAATCCCACCCTGGATGCTTCAGGCAACTTCCAGAGGCCACCTGTGGAAACTCTGCAGCCTCTCTTAAAATGGGGCATTGCAAATCAAAACGGTTTCTGGTTTTATAAATACCCGCTGGTCATCTGAATGGGGAGTTCTTTCTTTCTTTCTTTCTTTCTTTCTTTCTTTCTTTCTTTCTTTCTTTCTTTCTTTCTTTCTTTCTTTCCTTCCTTCCTTCCTTCCTTCTTTCTTTCTTTCTTTCTTTCTTTCTTTCTTTCTCTCGATCTCTGAATGTTTCACATCCATTTCTGGCAGGGATCAAGTCAGTTGCCTGCACTTTTTTCAATTAGCTAAGTGATTGGCAACTTTTTCTCATGAAATTAGAAAGAGAGATTAGGTGGGATGTGACTAGATTCAGCCCTCCGTCCCCTACCTTTATTTTTTAAAAGTGACTTGTGGGGGGGAAATGATGAATTCTGTAAGTTTCCAGATAATACACAACTGGATGGGTAAAATTCTAAATCAGATTCCACATTCAAAACCAACTTGAGAGGGTAGGAGAAAAGATGTTAATGTTTTGAATTGTTTTAATGGTTTTTACTGTTTTTTGTTTTAAAATGTTTTGAAGATTTTAATTGTAATACCAGTAAATGTTTTTGAATTGTGAGCCACCCAGAGTTGTTTGCA
Source organism: Vipera ursinii (assembly GCF_947247035.1). Classification (NCBI taxonomy): domain Eukaryota; kingdom Metazoa; phylum Chordata; class Lepidosauria; order Squamata; family Viperidae; genus Vipera; species Vipera ursinii. The sequence continues at coordinate 44,077,785 of NC_139517.1, forward strand.
GAGATGGAGAGGGCCGGCCTGGGAGGACTCGCTGCTACAACTGCATCAATTGCAATTGTTCAAAGAATGTTTGGAAAAATGTTCGGCCCTCCAGCATGTTCACTTCATCCAATCTGGCCCTCTTTGAAAAAAGTTTGGACACCCCTGGAGTAGATGTTGAAATATTAGAAGGTCCATCTTCCACTTTATTTCTCTTGGTTTATCTTTGCAGTTACCAAAGGAGGGAATTTCTCAATATGGGCATGTCATCAATTGGCCGTTGGCTGTCTCAGTGACAACAGTGATGGTGGTCATTATTGCAGTAATTTGTTTGATTGAGGTAAGATAAAGTATTTTGCTAGAGATCCTTATATTAATTTATGTACCCACTATATTTCAAAGTCCAGTATTAAAAAGTTAAACTTCCCCAAACTCTCAATATACTGCTTTAGTGAAGAGCTAGTGTGGGACTGATTTTTGTAAAATTATTGATGGGGGGGGGGCAAATAGGGTAACTAAACAGGTGTATTAAGCTTGGATTCATTCCACCTCCAATTCTGATAGGGAACATCTGGCTGGTGGGCTTGATGTGGTCTATAAGACCTTCTTTTGAGGCTTACCAAGATCATGTTGGAGGCTTTAGACCTTTTTACAGATGGAGAAAAGGAAGAGTTTCTTATTGGGAAGCAGAGAAAAAAAACCATAGTTCCCTGTGAAAGTCATTGTTTCTTTTTCCTCACTGTGAAAAATCTTGTACATTTATCCCTCACAACCACACCTCTCTTTTCGGATTAAACAGATCTGTTCTCATCGCTCTGCAAAAAGAATGGAAGGAACCCCTCAGGAAAACCGATAACTCTTCCCTGGAGATACTTAGTTATTTGCAACTCTCTACTCTGAAAATCCTCTTCATGAGGATCAGTCTCAAGATTAGGTGCCAATGCACCTATGAGTTTCACTCTTAAAAAGCGAATTTTAGTTCACAAGATGTTGCATCTAAAAGTTGAAAACACTGAACACATCACTAAAAAATCTTTTTTTTTTGCTGGATGAATTTGTATGTTTAGCATTGGCTTCCTGCTACATTCCTCAACTGGACCCATATCCTTTGTTCCCTAAAACACTCCTCTTGGAAACTTCAAATTATTTTCAGTACTGAACAAACATTAAACGTGAAATTGCCTGGAGGATATCCATGCTAACGAAGCCAAAAATAAGTAAAACTCTAAAGAGATACATGGTTACCTGCAACATGTGCTCTTATCATTCTAGAGACAATCGCAGGTGTGTGTTTCAGCATAAGAAGCAAAAAAGCGTCCTATGGCTTGCACATTGGTTGTACATGCACAGAAGAGTCTTGTGAACGAAAAGGCCTTTTGAGTCCATTTTGAGAAACAGCAATATATATAATAAGACTTTGTATACTCCTCCAATACAGAAATGTATGCCATATTTGGTTTGAACTTTGTTAAAAGGGTTTTATCTAGCCTAAGAACTCACTATTTTACTCTTTAATTGTTTCTTTAAGGACATTTCTGGGTAGAAACAAGAAATCTACCCAAAGTCCGGCCCACGGGCCATTTGCGGCCCGCGGGGTGGATTAATATGGCCCTCGGACAGCCCTCCCTGCTCTATGTAAATGCGGCCCTCCCTTCTGAGAGGCGCAGGCGCGACGTCCCCAACCTCCACTGCAGAATCTGTCTCCTTCCCCTCATTGGGCTTTCATTCAGTTCACCGTCCATAGCCAGAAAATCAGCCTATCTCTGCCTCTCCCCCCCACACACACACACGATACTCTGCTTTTTCCACCCCCTGCGGGAGAAAGTTTTATGCTCCGTTAAGGACACAACTGGATGCTCATCTGTTCGTAAAAGAAATCGTGAGAACCACCATAAAAAACACCCCCTCCCCCGAGAGAAAGAGAGAGGCTCACGTCGGCACTTGTTGCCCTTTGAAGATCAGACTGGAGAGGAGCCAAAACAGATTATATTCGGTCTGCGAAGGTTTCCGATGCTTTTGTGAAGCTCAAGTGGATGCAAGTCCTTTTTATGCAGCCCGTTTAGTTTCGGTTTCTGCTTTGCACCGATTCCTGCAAGTCAGGCGTGTTCGGAAATCAGCCCAGGTTACAAAAGGCGGATTTTCTACCCAGAACCTTAACTCTAAATCCCACCCTGGATGCTTCAGGCAACTTCCAGAGGCCACCTGTGGAAACTCTGCAGCCTCTCTTAAAATGGGGCATTGCAAATCAAAACGGTTTCTGGTTTTATAAATACCCGCTGGTCATCTGAATGGGGAGTTCTTTCTTTCTTTCTTTCTTTCTTTCTTTCTTTCTTTCTTTCTTTCTTTCTTTCTTTCTTTCTTTCTTTCTTTCTTTCCTTCCTTCCTTCCTTCCTTCCTTCCTTCCTTCCTTCTTTCTTTCTTTCTTTCTTTCTTTCTTTCTTTCTTTCTTTCTTTCTTTCTTTCTTTCTCTCGATCTCTGAATGTTTCACATCCATTTCTGGCAGGGATCAAGTCAGTTGCCTGCACTTTTTCAATTAGCTAAGTGATTGGCAACTTTTTCTCATGAAATTAGAAAGAGAGATTAGGTGGGATGTGACTAGATTCAGCCCTCCGTCCCCTACCTTTATTTTTTAAAAGTGACTTGTGGGGGGGAAATGATGAATTCTGTAAGTTTCCAGATAATACACAACTGGATGGGTAAAATTCTAAATCAGATTCCACATTCAAAACCAACTTGAGAGGGTAGGAGAAAAGATGTTAATGTTTTGAATTGTTTTAATGGTTTTTACTGTTTTTTGTTTTAAAATGTTTTGAAGATTTTAATTGTAATACCAGTAAATGTTTTTGAATTGTGAGCCACCCAGAGTTGTTTGCAGAGATGGAGAGGGCCGGCCTGGGAGGACTCGCTGCTACAACTGCATCAATTGCAATTGTTCAAAGAATGTTTGGAAAAATGTTCGGCCCTCCAGCATGTTCACTTCATCCAATCTGGCCCTCTTTGAAAAAAGTTTGGACACCCCTGGAGTAGATGTTGAAATATTAGAAGGTCCATCTTCCACTTTATTTCTCTTGGTTTATCTTTGCAGTTACCAAAGGAGGGAATTTCTCAATATGGGCATGTCATCAATTGGCCGTTGGCTGTCTCAGTGACAACAGTGATGGTGGTCATTATTGCAGTAATTTGTTTGATTGAGGTAAGATAAAGTATTTTGCTAGAGATCCTTATATTAATTTATGTACCCACTATATTTCAAAGTCCAGTATTAAAAAGTTAAACTTCCCCAAACTCTCAATATACTGCTTTAGTGAAGAGCTAGTGTGGGACTGATTTTTGTAAAATTATTGATGGGGGGGGGGCAAATAGGGTAACTAAACAGGTGTATTAAGCTTGGATTCATTCCACCTCCAATTCTGATAGGGAACATCTGGCTGGTGGGCTTGATGTGGTCTATAAGACCTTCTTTTGAGGCTTACCAAGATCATGTTGGAGGCTTTAGACCTTTTTACAGATGGAGAAAAGGAAGAGTTTCTTATTGGGAAGCAGAGAAAAGAAACCATAGTTCCCTGTGAAAGTCATTGTTTCTTTTTCCTCACTGTGAAAAATCTTGTACATTTATCCCTCACAACCACACCTCTCTTTTCGGATTAAACAGATCTGTTCTCATCGCTCTGCAAAAAGAATGGAAGGAACCCCTCAGGAAAACCGGTAACTCTTCCCTGGAGATACTTAGTTATTTGCAACTCTCTACTCTGAAAATCCTCTTCATGAGGATCAGTCTCAAGATTAGGTGCCAATGCACCTATGAGTTTCACTCTTAAAAAGCGAATTTTAGTTCACAAGATGTTGCATCTAAAAGTTGAAAACACTGAACACATCACTAAAAAATCTTTTTTTTTTTTGCTGGATGAATTTGTATGTTTAGCATTGGCTTCCTGCTACATTCCTCAACTGGACCCATATCCTTTGTTCCCTAAAACACTCCTCTTGGAAACTTCAAATTATTTTCAGTACTGAACAAACATTAAACGTGAAATTGCCTGGAGGATATCCATGCTAACGAAGCCAAAAATAAGTAAAACTCTAAAGAGATACGTGGTTACCTGCAACATGTGCTCTTATCATTCTAGAGACAATCGCAGGTGTGTGTTTCAGCATAAGAAGCAAAAAAGCGTCCTATGGCTTGCACATTGGTTGTACATGCACAGAAGAGTCTTGTGAACGAAAAGGCCTTTTGAGTCCATTTTGAGAAACAGCAATATATATAATAAGACTTTGTATACTCCTCCAATACAGAAATGTATGCCATATTTGGTTTGAACTTTGTTAAAAGGGTTTTATCTAGCCTAAGAACTCACTATTTTACTCTTTAATTGTTTCTTTAAGGACATTTCTGGGTAGAAACAAGAAATCTACCCAAAGTCCGGCCCACGGGCCATTTGCGGCCCGCGGGGTGGATTAATATGGCCCTCGGACAGCCCTCCCTGCTCTATGTAAATGCGGCCCTCCCTTCTGAGAGCCGCAGGCGCGACGTCCCCAACCTCCACTGCAGAATCTGTCTCCTTCCCCTCATTGGGCTTTCATTCAGTTCACCGTCCATAGCCAGAAAATCAGCCTATCTCTGCCTCTCCCCCCCACACACACACACACGATACTCTGCTTTTTCCACCCCCTGCGGGAGAAAGTTTTATGCTCCGTTAAGGACAGAACTGGATGCTCATCTGTTCGTAAAAGAAATCGTGAGAACCACCATAAAAAAACACCCCCTCCCCCGAGAGAAAGAGAGAGGCTCACGTCGGCACTTGTTGCCCTTTGAAGATCAGACTGGAGAGGAGCCAAAACAGATTATATTCGGTCTGCGAAGGTTTCCGATGCTTTTGTGAAGCTCAAGTGGGTGCAAGTCCTTTTTATGCAGCCCGTTTAGTTTCGGTTTCTGCTTTGCACCGATTCCTGCAAGTCAGGCGTGTTCGGAAATCAGCCCAGGTTACAAAAGGCGGCTTTTCTACCCAGAACCTTAACTCTAAATCCCACCCTGGATGCTTCAGGCAACTTCCAGAGGCCACCTGTGGAAACTCTGCAGCCTCTCTTAAAATGGGGCATTGCAAATCAAAACGGTTTCTGGTTTTATAAATACCCGCTGGTCATCTGAATGGGGAGTTCTTTCTTTCTTTCTTTCTTTCTTTCTTTCTTTCTTTCTTTCTTTCTTTCTTTCTTTCTTTCCTTCCTTCCTTCCTTCCTTCCTTCCTTCCTTCTTTCTTTCTTTCTTTCTTTCTTTCTTTCTTTCTTTCTTTCTTTCTTTCTTTCTTTCTCTCGATCTCTGAATGTTTCACATCCATTTCTGGCAGGGATCAAGTCAGTTGCCTGCACTTTTTTCAATTCCACTTTAGCTAAGTGATTGGCAACTTTTTCTCATGAAATTAGAAAGAGAGATTAGGTGGGATGTGACTAGATTCAGCCCTCCGTCCCCTACCTTTATTTTTTAAAAGTGACTTGTGGGGGGGAAATGATGAATTCTGTAAGTTTCCAGATAATACACAACTGGATGGGTAAAATTCTAAATCAGATTCCACATTCAAAACCAACTTGAGAGGGTAGGAGAAAAGATGTTAATGTTTTGAATTGTTTTAATGGTTTTTACTGTTTTTTGTTTTAAAATGTTTTGAAGATTTTAATTGTAATACCAGTAAATGTTTTTGAATTGTGAGCCACCCAGAGTTGTTTGCAGAGATGGAGAGGGCCGGCCTGGGAGGACTCGCTGCTACAACTGCATCAATTGCAATTGTTCAAAGAATGTTTGGAAAAATGTTCGGAAGTTTGGATGCTGCATTTAAAAGTTGAAAACACTGAACACATCACTAAAAAAATCTTTTTTTTTTTGCTAGCTGAATTTGTATGTTTAGCATTGGCTTCCTGCTACATTCCTCAACTGGACCCATATCCTTTGTTCCCTAAAACAGTCCTCTTGGAAACTTCAAATTATTTTCAATACTGAACAAATATTAAACGTGAAATTGCCTGGAGGATATCCATGCTAACGAAGCCAAAAATAAGTAAAACTCTAAAGAGATAAGTGGTTACCTGCAACAAGTGCTCTTATAATTCTAGAGACAATCGCACGTGTGTGTTTCAGCATAAGAAGCAAAAAAGCGTCCTATGGCTTGCACATTGGTTGTACATGCACAGAAGAGTCTTGTGAATGAAAAGGCCTTTTGAGTCCATTTTGAGAAACAGCAATATATATAATAAGAGTTTGTATACTCCTCCAATACAGAAATGTATGCCATATTTGGTTTGAACTTTGTTGAAAGGGTTTTATCTAGCCTAAGAACTCACTATTTTACTCTTTAATTGTTTCTTTAAGGACATTTCTGGGTAGAAACAAGAAATCTACACCTGAAAACCAGGTATGTAAATGCAGAAGCAACCACTGGTGGTCTGGCTATTCAATTTTCTTATTGGATCTGAAAAACATGGCTCCATATTCCCATAAATATTACAGATGTGGCTTAGGCAAGCTTCAATTACCAAGTCTTAATAATAAAAATAGAAATTAAAGTGTGACTGGATGGTGAATTTTTTTAAAATTTTGTAATCTGCCTAGAATCACTTATCGGTGAGTTAGACAGTTACATAAACTTATTTAAATAAATATATATATAATCCTATCATTTTACTTCAAGTGCCCGTGAAGGCAACTCAAAAGCTACAACTGGTCCAAAAAGCACTGGCACATGCAGTATTGGGTGTTCTAGGTTTGCCCATGTTACACCTCTGTTGTATGAACTGTGCTGGCTGCCAGCTTCCTTCTGGGTGTAATTCAAGGTGCTGTTCATTACCCTTAAATCCCTACATGGCAGGGACCAGGATATTTGTGGGATCGCTTCTCCCTGACAGTATCTGCCCATCCTACCAGATCAGATAGGGCAGGTATGCTCCATGTCCCTTCCCTGAAGTCTTGCAGTCTCTCTAGAGGGAGCTTGGAAATGTGCCTTCGCCTGTGGCTGTGCCTACCTTACGGAATACTCCCCCCCCCAAATGATTCAGCAAGCCTTCACTCTTTTAACCTTTTGGAAGGCTGTCAATATCTGGGCTTTTACCCGGATGCAGGGATGGAGAAAAGAATGTCTGAAGCCAGTGGTGGAATATCTCAAGGGGATGACTGAGAATCCTGGTGTTTGTTCTCATTTTATGGTTTTATAGTTATTGGATTTATTGTTATGAACCTATGAACAACCCAGAATTTTGTTTAAGTTAGGCAGCAGCACAAATATATTTTGGAGAGGAAAACATGTGGCATTCAACAGGAATGCTTACTTTCTTCTTCCACTGAAAAAAACCTGCAATATTTCTGCAAGAATGAATAATGAGTGAAACTATAGATGTTGCCCTTGCTGACTGCAAAATCTGGATTGCGATGTAGTGGGTCCGACGTAAGGAAGAGACGCCAGCTGGAGTACGCGTTCAGCTCTTTATTGGGGGGGGTAGCGTACTGAGGAATGAGGGTTACCTGGCCTCCTTAAATACCTAGCCAGGTAGGTGAACAGCCAATGGGGTTGGCCCTGGGTTTCCCACCAAAACTGGGTTTCCCGCCAAAACCGTTCAGGCCAACGCCCTCTAGTGGCTGTTGCTATGCAGGTGCCTGCATACATAACATGGATGTTCTATTCATATACTGCTTCTAAATTATGAATTAGCTTCTCTGGTTGAGGCTGTCTTCTCTGAACATGGGCATACAGCAATGTAATATTGTCTTGAAAATAGGTTTGTTTATAACCTTCATATACAAGAGCTGTACATGAAGAACAAACCATGCAAGTTGCAAAAATAAAATAATTTTATACCTTATTGTTGTACAACAAACTCTGTAATTTCTGCTCTTCTTTATTTATCAGATCTCAAGAAATCCCTGAGCCTCCTCCTGTGGAAATAACGTGAGTTACTACATGTACTACTGAACTATTACTAATGTTGTTTTCCTGTTTAAAAGATCGAGCACCACAGCAAGCCTTCTGAATTTTTGTTGATAAGAAATTATTAGAAATCCTTAGAGTGCTGTTTCAAACAGAACTGATTAACGGAGCAGAGTTCAAAACTTTGAAAGAATACTTATGGTATTTCATTAAATTTTTTAATTTTAAATATATTAGGTATTTTTAGACTACATATTAAAGGGCTTACCCTCTGCAATTATGTATTTTATTTTTCAAATGTAGCTACCTTTTCCTCATATTTTAGCAATCCAAAAGTGAGGATAAAATTAAATTAACATTTTAGAAACAGCTGCAATTGATAGAGATCCAGTTTCTAGCCCCAGGCAAGAAACCAGGAGGTACTGAGTTCTAGTTTCACGCTGGGCATTAAGCCAGGAGGGTGATCTTGGCTCAGTCGCTCTCTCAGCCCTAGGAAGGAGGCAATGGCAAACCACTTCTGATATCTTCCCAAGAAAACCGCAGGGACAAGTCCAAGCGGTTGCCAGGAATCAATACTGATAGCAAGGGATGTAAACAAGCAATGCTTGTTGAACAAGCAAATCCACCAAAAAATCTTTATGTAAATCCCTCAAAACTGGTTAACTTAAAGCAGGAATGTCATCTGGGTGCAGAACAAATTAAACAGATATACCTTTAACTAGTAAAAGCTTTAAGGCTCTAAAGGAACTGCAACAGAAGTCCTTTATGATGGGATCAGACCCTATTTTGTTCAATGAGAAATACAAATTTTATATGGTTATATGTGTTTGTTATTCTATTGCATCCTGTCCTATAGGATCGTTTACAGTCTCTTGAAATATAGAAGAGACGTGAACCATTGGTTTTTCCAGAAAACTAGTCCGTTCTGGTATCAAAACTAGACAAAAAATTGTTTATGTTTTTATTTTTTGGATATATGTTTTACCGTATTTTTTTCCTGTGGACTTACGACAGCATATAGGAGAGACCTCACTCATTTTAGCCCAAGAGCAACAATCCTGTGAGGTAGGTTTATCCTAGGAAGCGACTGGCGCCAAATCATTCAGAGACTCCATGAGATTTCTGGACATATATAGAGGTATATACCGAGAAGGTCATATTTATAGAAATATTGATGTAATAGAAAATTAATGTTATCATACCTAATACAGACATTGAAAATCTAAGGAGAGGAGCTGGTCGGACATTACGCCTGAATTGTATCGGAAGAGGAATGGTAGGGAAGAAAGGAGAACAGAGAGGGGAGAGAGTAGAGGAGGGGGAAGGAAGTAGGAAGGTTGGAGGAAAAGAGGGGGAGAAGTGGGGAGAAACGGGAGGGGAGTGGTGAGGGAAAGAGGAGAGGAGAGGAAGAAGAGGGAAGTAGGAAAGAAAGGAGAAAGGGAGAAAGAAAGTAGAGAAGAGGGAAGAGAGAGAAGGAGGGTGGATACAGTAAAAGGAGAAATGGACAAGCAGCACCAAAACTTACGTGTCTGTATCTATGTATTGCGGTATATTTATTGACTTGTTTGTGGAAGAAATGGAAAAATAAAAATGAATATATATATATATTAAAAAGGAACGGTTTGTCAAGAACTGTTCTTTAACGGTTCTTTAACGGTTTGTCAAGAACTGTTCTTTAACTCAGACCTCTTCCCCCCCTCCAAGATATGTCATCTACATGATGCATTTGTTTAAAACATCTAGTTTATACTGTTACTATTCCACTTTCATCATTATTAAAATTAACAATTCTATACGCCCAAAAAACTTTGCATATATAAATTAAATATAAAATAGACTGCATGCAGAATTGTAATACCCTAATTCCTCCTGCACTGTAATAGAATGAAATGGTCTAGAAAAATAGAAGATCCATTTTTAGTAGCTGAAGACATTTCAGATTCTAAGATCATTCTGAATTAAAAATTCAGATCAGGGGAAGCAGAACTAGCAATCACAGGATGCCTCCTAGTTCTAGCACTCGCTAACCTGGTTGAAAAATACAAGGCAAAAAGCACCATTCTTTCCAGACTGCTCCACTCCCCAAACCCAAATGAGAGTTTCTAGCTGGGTGCTAGAAACTGCCCAAAATTATTTGCTGCTCAAATTTGAGCAGCAGAGAGTGCCTCCCTCCCATGGAGGCATAATTTATTTTTGGTGCCCCTATTAAGGAAGATTTTATGAAATCCTCTCACTCTATATGTGAACTGAGTTAATAATGCTACAAAATTGATTTTCTTGCTGGCACAATAAGAATGGAGAAGTGCCAGTTGGAATGCGATGGGAATTAATTAGACATAACAATTCTGTTATGTCAATTCTGGGGCTTTTGAAATAAGAGATGATAAAAAAATGGCGGGTTGGAAACAGGAGGGAAAGCTTGCATTTTAAACTAATTGGAGAATGTGATTTATGACTGCAAATTAGAGGTGGGAATTTATTTATTTTATTTATTTTATTTTTATTACATTTATATCCCGCCCTTCTCCGAAGACTCAGGGCGGCTTACAAGCTTAGCAGTAGCCTTCATTCTATGTATATGCCTGCTTGTTAGGGCTTTCACACACACCCCAAGCGGCATTATTACAAAGTCAGCTTATTGCCCCCAACAATCTGGGTCCTCATTTTACCTACCTCGGAAGGATGGAAGGCTGAGTCAACCTTGAGCCTGGTGGGATGTGAACCTGCACTAATTGCAGGCAGCTGGTGTTACTTAAGGAGGCATTAGCCCACTGCTCCACCAAGGCTCACCAAGGAATTGTGCGTTGATACTATGTGTTTAGGGGAGGGGAATTCAGATTTCAGCTTCAACCATGTATGTGCCGAAGCTATGCTATTCTATTAAAGGTTCTTTAGGTAAACAATGCCTTGAAGTTCTTTGAAGAGTTTCAATTGTCGCAACCATGACACTTAATTTACCTGAAAACTATGTTCCAACTTGACTGGGGCTTGAATAAGAAGGATTAAATATGAGATTGATTGTCCTCTAGCCCGACAGAAGAGACCGTAATGTGATATGAAAGAGCACCTTCTTACTGATGTCCTGTTCATAAAATCCTCATAACTGAATTTGGAAAGACAAGAAAAGCAACTTCAAGGCAACAGTATTTGGAAGAAAAGGACTAAAATGATAGCTCAAGTGCATGAGGGACCTGTACAAAAAGCAAGCTTACATACAAGTGATAACGGGTGCAAGTGCTGCAGTGCAGGAAGATCTTGTGGCCCCTAGAATGGCCCATGTTACACCACTGTTCTGAGAGCTCCACTGGTTGCTGGTTTGCTTCTGATTGCAGTTCAAGGAGTTGGCCATTATCCTTATAGGCCTGCATGGCATAAGTCAAGGTTACTTGAGGAGCAGTCGCACCCACTGAGGCTGGCCCACTCCACCATGCCAGCAGAGGAGGCAAGATGCAGGCCCTGTCAGTCAAGGAATTTTGGCTGGTGGGGTCCAGGAGAAGGACTCTTCTCTGTTGTGGCTCCTCCCCCTTGGAAGATCTTAGCTCCTGAGATCAGCTCCCACTCTTCTGGCCTTCCACAAGGGCCTGAAGACCTGGCTCTGCCAGATGGCTGGGGGCCCCAAGAGGGGAGCATCACCCAGGAGGTGGTGGATGAATTAGGAGACAGTCCCACCTCCCCCCACCTGAGCATCCTGCTCCCTGCCCATCTTACATCTTTTAGTTATCTTTTATTTATTAACTTTGTCTTTATTATAATTTCATTTTTATCATCTTAGAAATATTTATCTTTCATGGTTTTAATGCTTTCAATGCTGTAAGCCTCCCAGGGTTGCTTTGGAACAAGATGGGTGGAATTAAATTGAATAAATAAACAAATAAATCACTAGGCCAAGCTGACCAGGTGATGATAAAATATTCAACTGCTGCCAGAGCAATACTTAAATTCTGCTTTAAATTATTATTTTTTTAATCAGGACTTCAGGAACAGAAGAAGAAGAAGGAACTGAAGGCACTTCAAAGAAGGCGTAAGTAGCTTCAGTGTGCAAGTCGGGATTATTTCTCTTTAAGAATTTTTGAAGTGGTTCAGAATGCATTTGCAGATCCACATTTATAGGATACTTAATGCATAAAACCTTTTTTACCTTTTCCAGTTCCGGAATATCAAACACCTATTACAAAATGGAGCAGATACTCCTTTATTGTCCGTTCATTGTATGTTTGTGTTGTATACATGTGGATGCAGTTTCCCATCATTTTTCTACCTATCTGATTCTAATAGTTTGGAGACTTTTTCAGTTTTGCTTTTCAATTTAATTTAAATTGGATCCTATATTTACTCTTTGAAGAATAGTCAGAAAAGTTGCAATAAGGTATTAACAAATGGCTCTTTTTAGAAATGGAAATGGTAAATTAATAAAGTTCTCAGCTGGAGCACTATATAACTAAAACAGCATGAAATCTAAAATGAAAGATAAAACAATAAAACTATTATTCCTTTCTAACTCTAACTCCAAATGGATAAAAATATAAAAAAGGGATGGAGATTTTTTCCTTAGAATATTTTCTTTTGTGTGGCTTCTTTGTTAGAATACATCACATACAAAGCAAAGATACGCTTAGTGGGTATGAAAAATTAGCTTCAATACATTTTATTTTTAACAAAACAAAACCCTTCCCAACCCCCTCCCCTCTCCCCAGCCCTCCCCAACCCCTCCCCCCTCCCCGACTTCCCAGAGCTAAACACAGGGTACAAAAACACAAACAATCATAATCTACCTTATACAAACAACAATAAACTATTAAATCTATTGCACTTTAACTCTTATAAAATAACTACAAGCAATATGAATATCACATCAATACTTATTCAAATGCTAGGTGAAACTTTTTAGTCCCATTTTTTTTTTACAAATCATGGCCTTCAAGATTTAATAATCTCACTTGTATTAAATTAATCCAATCACTTATCGCTGACAAGGCAGCAGCTTCATAGTATAGTTTAAGATTAGGCATTTTAAGACCACCTCTCTCACGCGTATCCTGCATAATCTTAAATTTAACTCGTGGCCTTTTCCCTGCCCAGACAAATTTATTAATACCTTTTTGCCATTCCTCCAAGTTTGAATCCTTTTTAAGAATAGGTATCATTTGAGATAAAAATAAAAATTTCGGCAAAACATTCATTTTCACTGCTGCAATTCTTCCCAATAAAGATAATTGTAATTTTTTCCAGCTATCCAATTCTTTTTGAACTTTTCCCTATAACTTTTCATAATTATTTTTATATAACTTTACATTTGAGGGTGACAAATATATCCCCAAATTTATTGCAATACCCTCATTAAACTGTTAGCTAAAACCTTAGCAAATATCTTGTAGTCCGTATTCAAAAGTGATATTGGTCTATAATTTTTTGCTTGGGTGACATCCTGATCTTCCTTCGGAATCAAAGAAATAAAAGCAGTTTTCCAGGACGGCGGCACCCCTCCTCCCATTTGAATTGTCTGAAACAATTCCCTTAAAGACTTTACCATCTCTAACTAAATTTTTATAATACACAGCAGTCAATCCATCCGTACCTGGCGCCACCCACTTTCAATTGTTTAATTGCTAAAAAAATTTCTTCCTCAGTTATCAATTGATTCATCTCTTCCTTTTGTTCTTGTATAAGAACGGGAATATTAGCATTCATCAAATATACATCAATATCTGCCTCAATAATCTTATCTCTAGCATATAACTTAAAGTAAAAATCAACAAAAGTCTTCTTAATAAGACTCTGCTGGTACACTACCTTACCCTTATGTTCTATTCTGTCTATATTCCAAATTGCGTCTATATTTGTTATTCAAATATATTAATACACCTCTCATATAAGCTTTACTAGCATCCCAGACCATTTCAATAGAAGTACCCTTATGCATATTAATTTTAAAAAAATCCTTCATCTGTTTTTTACATTCTTCCACATTTTCCTGATTTCTAAACAGATTCTCATTTAGACGCCAGGAGCGCCTATCTCTATTTTCCTTGTCTATCTCTAACCAGACGACTATAATCAGACATAGTTCTTGGACAAATCTTAATCTTCTTAAGTCTGGAAAAGAAATCATTAGTAGTTAGTATAAAGTCAATCCTAGAAAAAAATTGATGTCTATCAAAAAAAAAAAGTATAGTCCTTCTCTTGCAGATTCCTTTCTCTCCAAATATCTCGCAGTTCCAAATCATCCTTCATTTCAAAAAAAGATTTAGGCAGTTTAACATGACTTGGAACATTTTTAAAAAACCACTCTTGTCCATTTGTACATCCAAAACACTGTTCCAGTCTCCCATAAAAATAAAAGATTTATAATCCCACTGAGTAATCTTGCTGTGTAATAAACTATAAAAGTCTGCTTGTTGTTGATTAGGAGCATATAATCCAACCAGAAGTGTTTTCTTGCCTTCTATTAACAGTTCAATTATAACATATCTTCCTTGTCTAACTGCTTCAATTAACTCCGCTGTCAAAGTATTCTTAACATAAACAACCACTCCATTTTTCTTATCCGTTGCAGAGGCAATAAATTGTGTACCCTGTCTTGAATTTAATAAGTACTTTTGATCCGTAACTCTAATATGTGTTTCTTGTAAACAAATAACATCATTCTTAAATTGTTTTAAATATTGAAAAACTTTCTTTCTCTTCTGTGGTGAATTTAAACCATTAACATTTCAGGTTAGAAACTTTGTCGCCATCCTTCGCGACCCGAAGCTTTTGAAGCACTTCTTCCAGGATCACCTGCACTTCCTTAGGTCGCGCTCCTCCCACAGCTTCACTACAAGTAAGTTTTGGAGGTGCCATCATGACTTTCTGCTGGTCTTGTTCTTGCTCTCGTCTCATTCGTCTCGAAGCAGCACGCGTCATCCTCTGATCTCTGGCCTCCTCCGATGATACTGAAATTTGATCCACTCCTGTAGCTTTCTCATCTATCTGCGTTGTTCCTACAGCACCTTATAAATTCTCACTGCGTAGTTGAGGCTCTCCCTCACCATTCTTCTTTGTAGATTCCAAAAGTGGTATGGGGACTACTTTTAAAACATTACTATAAAAATCATGTGCCTGCAACACTGTGGTAAGACGATGTCTCATGCCTTCATACATCACCACCATACCCGCTGGTATCTCCCATCTGAACTTAATACCACGTTATTTTTAGGTGGTTCTAGAGTTTATTAATAGATTCATTTTGGGGGGATGATATTTTCCAATGTCTGTTAAAATATATAATGATTGCTTTAATAGAATCTGGAATTGCAGATTTAACAAAAGCAATAGCACTTAAACTTGTACGCCACCCCAGAGTGCTTTACAGCAGGACTTTTGAACCAGTGGTACGTGTATCACCTGTGGTGCCATTGGCACCTGGCAGGTGGTACGCGACTCTGCCTAGCCTACACAAGAGTAGTGGGGGAGCTGCAGGGCTGCTGGGCCAAGACAAAGGCCCCAGGATGGGCACTTCCGGCACACCCGGGAGAGAAAGGAGGGTGGGGGGCGGAGACAGGAGAGGCTATAAAAGGAGGCAGTTTGGGCTGGAGAGGTAGAGAAAAAAAAGACTCCAGAGAAAGAGACAGAAGAGAAAAGGCTTTTGTTAGAGAAGCGATGAGGAGAAAGATAGAGCGTTGTTGAAATTGCTTCTCATCCTGCATTCTGCATTAGAATCCTCTTAGAGCAGCTCCTACAATGGTTAATAATCTCAGGACCTGAGCTGTCTTCTTAGCAACCGTATTTAGGCTGGGTTCACTTGAGATACTAAATATGGTTGCTTAGTTTATATCTCCAGGTGTTGTGCCAACCCAGGACACTGGGCTAATTCAATCAAAGAGTTCATTTCTCATGAGGCAGTGTGTTGTGCATCAATAAAGCTCTTAGCAAAATAGGCACCAGTAGAGAAAGCTGATAGGAAAGCAAACAGTGACAACATTGCTGATTCTCTGCTTCTTAGCAGAGGGCTAACAACAACGTGTCCATTCTACTTTTTGTTGGAAATATGGATGAAAACACTGCTTGCGCTCTGAACTCCTGCCATCCTGCCTAGTTATTCATAATTTCTCACTATTCTTTTCAAGCCCTTTCTGGCAGTGTCATTGGCTCTGACATGAAACTGAAAAATGGGTATTGAATTCCTATTATCTTCCTACCCCCCGTCGATAGGGCTCGCATCTTGGGTGTCCTCCTGGATTCACGGCTCAGTTTTGAAGATCAACCTTTGAAGATCAACCTTTGAAGATCAACCTTTGCCCAGGTTCGGCTGGTATGCCAGTTGTGGCCCTATCTGGACCGAGATGCCCTGCGCACAGTCACTCATGCACTCGTGACCTCCCGATTGGACTACTGCAACGCTCTCTACATGGGGCTGCCCTTGAGGACCACTCGGAGGCTTCAGCTGGTGCAGAATGCAGCCGCGTGGGTTGTGATGGGGGTTTCCCGATACTCCCATGTAACACCTCCGCGAGCTGCATTGGCTTCCAGTTGCCCTCCGGGTGAGATTCAAGGTGCTGGTGATGACCTATAAAGCCCTAAATGGCTTGGGTCCGGGATATTTGAGGGAACACCTGCTGCCGGCATCAAGCTCCCTTCGTCCTGTGCGCTCCCACAGGGAGGGTCTCCTCAGGCTACTGCTGGTAAAAGATTGCTGGCAGACAATACCCAGGGGGAGGGCCTTCTCTGTGGGTGCGCCGGCCCTTTGGAACCAGCTGCCTGTAGAGCTTAGGACTGCCCCTGACCTTCGCTCATTCTGCCGGGGCCTGAAGACCTGGCTCTTCGAGCTTTCTGGCCTAGACTGAGAGTAATAACTGGGGTTTTAATTGTATTTTTAATTGTAATTGGGTTTTTTATTTCAAGGTTAGTGTAATTCTTTTAATTGTTTTTAATTTTTGTAACTTGTTGCATTGTTTTAAAAAACCTTGTGAACCGCCCTGAGTCCTACGGGAGAAGGGCGGTATATAAGTTTAATAAAATAAAATAAAATAAATAAATAAATACCTTTAATGGCTTGAACAGTTGGAAAAGGCAAGCAGGAGCAATCAAGAGGCAGAAGTTTGACAGGCCAGTCTTATGACTCCCTTGATCTTTGCTATGTATAGTTGCTCTCTTCTGCTCTTTTCTGCATGGTAACTACTCAGCATGGCAGAAATTCAACAGGTCTGAAATACTGAAAACCTTGCTCTTCTCAGAAAAGAATAAGGATTCTGGAATAATAATAATAATAATAATAATAATAATAATAATAATAATAATAATAATAATAATAATAGCAGCTTGACAAGAGCTTGAAGAGACCAATTAGAAGACTATGTAGTTTTATAAGCACATTGTAATATCATCTTTTATTCCTTTTCTATCTACAGAAGTTCAGAAGAGGGAGAGGCGGAGGAAGATGAAGAAAACTAATCCTACTTATCCAGAGCACTGTTTATTGTTAAATATTTTATTATTAAATACATTATTTGTCATTCATCTTTGTTATTGTTACCCTTATTCTGAGGCTTAAAAATATTTCATAATAGCCATTCTCCCATCTGGAACCACTACAACTGTGTTGGGCTAAAGGTCTTATTACTCATGGCCCTAGTGGCTAGCAATGATAAAATCTATAGGTTTCGTGGTGACAGAAGGATGTTTTACAAATGTGTAGAACGTTCACATGATGTTTGTATAGTGCAGGGGTCAGCAACCTCAAACAGTGAAAGAGCCACTCGGAACCGGTTCCCTCACAAAAGGAAAAACTGGGAGCCGCAAAAAATATGTGCGCATGCGCGTACATGCGCACATGCGCAGAACAGGGTTTAACTGAAGAGTAGAGCCAAGGCAAGATATGCACCTACCCTGCATATTTGAATTGATTGGTTGAACTTTTTTAGTCCCACTTTTTTTTTTTTGGACTGCACATGGCAGAGGACCAGGAGCCGCAGGAGACGGCTGAAAGAGCCGCATGCGGCTCCGGAGCCGCGGGTTGCAGACCTGTGGTATAGTGGCAGGATTACCCCATATGTATGTATTATTTATTTATTGCATCTCTATAAAATCTTCAATAATATTTTCGGGTTCCCAAATGCAGAATACGGTATCAGATCTTTGTATATCTGTAACTAAAACTATGACTATAAACTGTGACATAAAAAAATAGCAGGGAATGAAAGAAGACTCACAGTATGACTAAAAATCCACATTTACAGTACACAATGAAAACATTAACAGGTATTAAAACAACTCAGGGGAAAACAAAATTCACTCGATGGCAAAATAAAAAATAAATAGCTGTACAAGACTATTCTCCTTTTTCAGTGAAAGCATTCCATTTTCTTCACTTCACTTGTCAGGAGCAAAAATAAATAAAACAACCTTTGGAAAAGTTTTCATGGTTCAAACTGAAAGATGTGAGAGTACATGCTCCTTCTAAAAATTTAGTCCCAAGTCAAAATAGCATTAGATGTTGAGTCCACAAACATCCTGGGCAGCTAATAAACCACTGGAGTGGCATAGCAAATTTCTCCGTCTCCAAAAATCTATTTCTTGCTATTTCTCAAGACTCAGATGGCAGCAAAGACATTAAGAGTATGTTCTAAGTTCTACCCAGGTAAGGTTGGACTTATATTGAATCCTTTGGTCAGGTCAGGTCAGGTCATCTAATGTTATCTGATCTCTTTTCTCCAAAACAGTTCTTAAAGTGGTTCTTAGTAAACTGCCAATGGTCTGTATGTGCCCAGAAACATCTTTCATGAAGATAGTTTCTTATTAAATATCTTTCTCAGATACAAGACACATGTTGAGATAGATCTTTTCTCACTTCCAGTGAAGACTTGACCAGCAGCTGAAGCACCCAAGGAATCTTCTCTCTCTGACTGTTGTTTTTCATGGATATAAATAAGGCTGAGAATTTCTTGAAGAAAAGAGACTTGAAAGACGCTCCTGAGAAGAAAGAGGTTTCATTCCATGAAGGCAAACTAGAGGGAGTGACTTAAATTTAATGATTTAATTAGTTAGCATGGATTTTTATAAGTTTGATATATCTATTGAAAGAAAGCTTTAGGGTAGCTTTGTATGTATAATATGAGTTTGTAAATGAATGTCTACTGTAATGCTGAATAATTCCCGAAGTTTGTAAAATGGTATTGATTACGTTTCCCTTTCATGGATTACTGCCTTGTCATGGCGAAGGGGCTTGCATAATTCAATGAAGCTATGAGCTATGCTGTGCAGGGCTACTCAAGACGGAAAGGTCATAGCAGAGAGTTCTGACAAAATGTGATCCACTGGAGAAGGAAATGGCTGCCCACTCCAGTATCTTTGCCCTGAAAAACCCATGGAAAAGTACCAAAAGGCAAAAAAATATGATGCTGGAAGACGAGCCCCTCAGGTCGGAAGGCGTCCAATATGCTACTGGGGAAGTGCAGAGGGCTAGTACTAGTAGCGCCAGAAAGAATGAAGCGACGGCCAAAGCCGAAAGGACGCTCAGCTGTGGATGTATCTGGTGGTGAAAGGAAAGTCTGATGCTGTAAAGATTTATTCTCCATAGGAACCTGGAATGTAAGATCCATGAATCAAGGAAAGCTGGACGTGGTTAAACAAGAGATGACAAGACTCATTTGCCGTCTCTTCTTTCCCTGTCCCTAGAGCCCTTGCTAGCAAGTCCGTCATCATTTCTGGGAGGTCCTCCCCCTTCTCTTCTTTCACGTCTTGGAAACGTAGATAATGGTCTGCTTTCTCAGTTTCAAGTAGTATGATGGTTTTTTCTAACTATTTGCTTGCAAGAGTTTTTCATTCATTTCGTCTACTCTTCTTTCCTCCTTATTCATTCTGTCCTCCATTTCTAATATTTTCTGTTCATTTTTCAATATTTGCTGTTGGAAACATTCAAATTTTCTGTCCATTGCTCCCATCTTCTCTTGAAGTTCTCCAGTATCATTCCTTATTTCACCTATTTCTTTTTTTAAGTCCTCATGGTTTCTCAGCATAACCTCTTGCATGGATTGTAGCATTGCTTGTAGGTCTTTAAGTGAGCCTGCTCTCTCCCGTGGCATCATTTCTTCTATGGATCTTTGCCCTGCTGGACTTAATTCCGCCGATGAGGCTTGGGCTATTTGCCTTCTTCCGGTCCCAACTCTTGTTAGATTTGGAATGCTTGTCATCTTTCTAAATGACGTCAACCAACCCTCCCACTTATACACGATCTTTGTCTTTCCCTCCACCACACCTAGAGAATTTATTATTCTTCCAAGGTTATAATCACTAGTGGCTTATATCTTAACAATGCTACATTTTGTTGTTAACACAATATCAAACCTATTACACCTATTACATTAACACTTTTAAAACACAATAATCAATATTAATCAATTTCAAGTGTTTATATTCCATACAGTCCTAATTTATCTATATAGAAACATATAACAATAATATAACCATTAAATTACCTCAATATTGTAACCAATATTCAGTTCTTTAACAATAAAGACCAGGTTTTACAGTCAATTCAGTTATAAATATTATTATATTCAACAAGGAGACAGATAAATTTTCTCACCCTCCTTGGGCATTCAGCTTTTTGTTCCTAGTTAGCCTCCTCCAATTCAATCATAGAATAGGTTATGTTCAGTTAATTCTTATTGGTCTAAACTCTCAAGATAATTACAATTTATCCCTTTTGTTTTAGAAACTTTTTGAAACAAATAATTCACTTCTTAAGTTATGAGTATCACTCTTCCCTCATTTAATGCTAATTGGTCATTAGTTCTTATTCAAGATGTCTGTTCTCTCTGCTCAGTCCGCACTGTCACTCTTCAAGTTTATTTTGGTTTTTTGTTAAACTTCTTCTTGGCTTTACTGCAAGAGCCAGAAAGAGAAACCGCCCTTGGTCACCAGTCCTTACAGCCTGTGAGTCTGTTGCTTTAAGGTCAGATCTCTTTTTCCCCCTGTCTCCTTTTCACCGCTATCTGACAGGGGAGGTGATCTCCCCTTTTGCTCTGGGGCTTCTCCTCTTTTCTTCTCTTCTTTGAAATTCTCCGGAGAGATTTCGCAATCCGGAACACTTACAAGAGTTTGCTGAGTGTTTCCTCTGCCAGGTTAGTTGAATCGCTGTCCTGCTGACTCACCGCTATTTCTGACAGCTGTCATTTCTTCAGGGCCGCCATAATCGGCCATCTCCTTCACCCGGCTCTCTCCTAGGCTTTCCTGCTTTCTGCAGCTAGGACCGCCGTCCTGAACTGCTCAGCTGGGCACCTCCGCTTCTGATCTCCCTCTGAGAGATCTGGAACTTTTAAAAAAAAACCCACCGGGAACAGAGAAAAGGCTGTGAGATCGGCACACTCATTTGGAGTGGCATCTCAACACAGCCATTCCGTTTGACAGCTGCCTCCGCCTCTCTCTCTATCTTGATAAGACATATAGAATCCACACAAATTACGCGAGAAGAAATAACTTACCAAAGGAGGTACATATCAGATTTGTGAAGAAGTCAATTAGGGATGAGATTTTGCACAGAACAAGGGACGACCCAATAGAATACAGAGGTAAACAACTAACTGTCCTCAAACAAGTCCCTAGGAGGGTAAGAGACCTGAGAAGGCCCTACCAACATATTACATCAAAATTAATAAGACAAAACATCAATTTGAGGTGGCTGATGCCGGAAGGGATTCTGGTGACCTGGCAAGAAAAAAGATATACCGTAGGTTAGATTCGATTGATAAAGCAGAAGAGTTTTTCCAGCAGCATCTAGGCAATGAAGATGAACTAGAAGAAAGAGAGTTAAGAGAAGAGAACAATACAGAGAGATATAATAGAAAGACATGGGAATCCCAAGGCAAAGAACGGGAAACGGAGAGAAGAGAAAAAATGAGAATGAACTATGACAATGATGATGAAAGTAGACACAAAGAACTCAAGGAAGATAGACCGACAAGGGCAACAAGATCAAAACAGAGGCAGTAATGTAGAAATATTAACAATATTATCATTAAATGTAAATGGACTAAACTCCCCGGCTAAGAGAAATATAATTTTGAATAAGCTAAGTAAGAAAAACCTAGATATAACAATTCTACAAGAAACACATATAAAGACTCAAGATAAAGATTTATTAAACTATGCTAAGTTAGGAAGCAAAATCTGTATTGCTTTCACAGCAGAAGAAGGGAGGAATTGTGATATATGTTAAAGAAAGAATCCCAGCAAGACAAATCTATCGAGATGAGGAAGGTAGAATACTGATTATTGAAATTTCCCTGAATAAAAAAAAGGTCGCCCTGGTAGGAATTTACGCCCCCAATGAAAAACAAAGACAATTTTATAAGAAACTGCATAAGGTTATTGCTAATATGGAATATGAGAACATTTGTATAATTGGCAATATTAATGCAATTACAGACAGAGAATTAGATTATAAGAGTGAGGAAGTAAGGAAACGAACCCGGTACTTTTTAAAAAAATGGTGGAAGAATTAAATATTCAAGATAGTGGGAGGGAAAGAAATTTGAATGGAAAGCAATTTACATACTATTCAGGGTGGCATCAATCGTGGTCCAGAACTGATATGGTCTGGACAATGAAAGAATTAAATTCAGATATTGATGACATAGTAATAGACATTAATACATGGGCAGACCATAATCCCATTATAGTTAAATGGAAAGAACAGAAGATAACAACAAGGAGGTGGACTATAAAAAAGGCAGTCCTAAACCAAACAGAATTTAAGCATAAGATGGAGGAACAAATGCAGACATTCTTCCGGACAAATAAGAAAGAGGAGACTAGCACTCAAAATTTATGGGATACGGCCAAGGCAGTTATGAGAGGAACTGCAATTGCGTACATGGCCAATGAATATAAAAAGAAAAGACAATATCGAAAAAGTTTAGAGGAAGAACACAAAAAATTAGAATTAGAACTAGAAAAAAACCCACAATGTAGAGATCTAAAACAACAGCTAGATTTAAATAAGCATAAATTGAATATTATAGAAGGAGAAATGGTGCAAAAAATAAAAAGCATTAGACAAATTTTTTTTGAACAGGCAAATAAACCTGGGAGATGCCTGGCCTATAGATTGAAAAAACAAAAAAATAATAGATGGATTAGTAAATTATCTAATCAAGCAGGGGAGATAGTACGACTCGGGAGGTTACACGAGGCTGGCTCCAAGCGGTTATCAATGCTTCTTTGAGTGAGGGGTGCTTCCCTGCCGCCTTGAAGGAGGCGGTGGTGAGGCCCCTCCTCAAGAAGCCTGTTCTGGATCCAGCTAATTTGAACAACTT
The DNA here is from genome assembly GCF_947247035.1 of Vipera ursinii. Classification (NCBI taxonomy): domain Eukaryota; kingdom Metazoa; phylum Chordata; class Lepidosauria; order Squamata; family Viperidae; genus Vipera; species Vipera ursinii. The sequence continues at coordinate 44,100,965 of NC_139517.1, forward strand.
TCGTCCTGTTTCCAACCTTCCCTTTATTGTGCAGGCTGTTGAGAGCATGGTGGCTCGGCAGCTCCCGCTGGTTCTGGAGGAAACTGAGTACTCATGCCAATTGGGTTTCAGGCCCAGGTACAGCACGGAGACGGCATTGGTTGCGCTGGTGGATGATCTCTGGCGGGCCCGGGATAGGGGTTATTCCTCAGTCCTGGTCCTATTAGATCTCTCAGCGGCTTTCGATACCATCGACCATGGTATCCTGCTGCGACGTCTCGAGGGTGTTGGGAGTGGGAGGCACCATTTTATGGTGGTTCTCCTCCTACCTCTTGGACCATTCACAGTTGGTGTTGGCAGGGTGGCAGAGGTCGACCCCGAGGCCCCTCACTTGTGGGGTGCCTCAGGGGTCGGTCCTCTCTCCCATCCTGTTCAACATCTATATGAAGCCGCTGGGTGAGATCATCCGTGGTTTTGGAGTAAGGTACCATCAATAGGCTGATGATACCCAGCTTTTCATCTGTACCCCGAACCAACCCAGTGATGCCCTCGAGGTGATGTCCCGTTGCCTGGAAGTGGTACAAGTCTGGATGGGGAAGAACAGGCTCCAACTCAACCCGGCTAAGACCGAGTGGCTATACGTACCGGCATCTTGGGTATGTCAAGCCCTGCCGGCCTCCCGTCCGCTCGGGCCTCGACAATGCCCGTGCTGCCGCAGCCGCAGCCCCGCCGAGCAGCTGGCTGGTCCCCAGCTGATCGGCGCGCCTGAGCAGCAACCTCCTCGAGCCCTGGAGGGTGTGGCCTCGACCTCTGCCGCGGCGAGCCGCCGCAGCCCTGCCGAGCAGCTGGCCGGTCCCCAGCTGATCGGCGCGCCCGAGCAGCAACCTCCTCGAGCCCTGGAGGGCGTGGCCTCGTATTCTGCCGAAGCAAGCCGCCACAGCCCCGCCGAGCAGCTGGCCGGTCCCCAGCTGATTGGCGCGCCCGGGCAGCGCCTTCCCCGAGCCCCGGATGCTTATTCGGAGGGCGTGGCTTCGCCCGGGCGTCGCCGAGCGCGCTGCCGCAATCCCGTCGAGCAGCTGGCCGGCGCTCAGCTATTTGGCGCGCCCGATCCCGAACAGCCAGCGGGCGCGTGCTCGCCTCGTCACCGGAGACGGCGCCGGGCGCCCACCGGTCCGGCGCTAACGTTTGATACTCGGCGGCTGGACCCTGGACTGCGGATGGCGCCCGGGCGGCAACGGGCTGCACCCAGCAAACAGTTGGACACGCCCCAGCAAGCTGTGGAGGGGTGTGTGGCTGTGCCTGTTTTGCCACCCTCCGTTACTGGACTCGGGGGAAGCTTAATGTCTGCAACGCCAGCATGGACTGGGGCGCGCGAGGGAGCGGAAGGACAGAACTTACCTGGGAGGGGGCTTGGCAGGCTGCAGCAGTGCACACGGTGGGTGGTGGCTATGCACGGTGATGGGTGGGGTCTTTATGGGGAGGCGGGCGGATGCCGGTTTGCTTTGAAGGGGTGGGGTTAGGGTGTGGTAACATGATAAAAGAGCGTTGAGGCTAGGTGCCTCAACGCTGACTTTACCGCGGTTTGCTTTGTGGAAGAAATAAACCTGGTCACCCGTTCCTTTTGGAGTGTTTTTGTTTCCTGACAGAGGACGTCGTGACAGGGTAATCCAGGATATTCCATCTTTGGTTATAGGGGGAGAGGTGTTACCCCCATTGAAAGGGCGCGCAACTTAGGCGTCCTCCTGGATGCACGACTCAGTTTAGAAGATTATATAGGAGTCGTGGCCAGGGGGGCATTTGCCCAGGTTCGCCTGGTGTGCCAGTTGCGCCCCTATCTGGACCGAGATGCCCTACGTATGGTCACTCATGCACTCGTGACCTCCCGTATAGACTACTGCAATGCTCTCTACATGGGGCTGCCCTTGAAGATCACCTGAAGGCTTCAACTGGTGCAGAATGCAGATGCGCAAGTTGTGATGGGAGCGTCCCGATACTCCCATATTACACCCCTCCTGTGTGAGCTGCATTGGTTACTGGTTGTCCTCTGGGTAAGATTTAAGGTGCTGGTTCTTACCTATAAAGCCCTACATGGCTTAGGTCTGGGATATTTGCAGGAACGTCTGCTGCCAGGAACGACTGCCCATCGCCCTGTGCGCTCACACAGGGAGAGCCTTGTCAGGGTGCCGTCAACCAATGTTGACTGGCGACCCCCAGGGGGAGGGCCTTCTCTGTGGGGGCACCTGCCCTTTGGCATCAACTCACCTTGGAACTCCGAATCTCCATTCCTTTCGTCGCGACCTTAAAACATGGCTTTTTCAACAGGCCGACCTGTACTGATGGAAGGGAGGTTTTCTTAATTTTGTTCTATTGTGTTTTTAATTGGACTATTTATGGGATAATTTGATTTAATACCTTTTAATGTTTGTATTTTGTGTTTTTATCATTGTTAGCCACCCTGAGTCCTTTGGGAGATAGGGCGGCATACAAATTCCATAAAATAAATAAATAAATAAATAAATAAAATGAAGGAAAAAAATGGGCGACGTATGAATTCTATAAAAATATTTATAAAGAGGATGAAATGATCACTGAGGAAAGAATATCACAATATCTTATGAAAGCATACTTACCGAAGGTTCCGGAAGAATTTAAAAATATATTAAATAAAGATATAATAGTCCAGAAAATTATAGAAGCCATTAAAAAACAAAAAAGTAATAAAACACCTGACCCTGATGAATTACCGTCCAAAATATATAAAAACCTCCAAGAACTTTTGGTCCCAAGCCTATTGGATTTATTTAATGAGGTACTAAACACAGCAAAACCCCCAAACTCATGGAAAGAAGCAATCATCTCACTAATTCCTAAAGAAAACTTTGATTTGACCTGCATTAAAAACTATAGGACCATTTCTTTACTGAACATAGATTACAAGATTTTCACGGCTATAATGGAAGAAAGATTAAAAAAATATTTAGCTGAATTTATCCATACTGAGCAAAATGGCTTCTTGCCTAAAAGACAAATTAGACATAATGTCAGGACCATACTAGACATCTCAGAATATTATTAATTACACAGCGAAATACAAGTGACATTAATTTTTGTTGATGCTCAGAAAGCTTTCGATAATGTCAAATGGAATCAACCCAAACAGATGGAATTGGGGGGGGGATTTATAAATATGCTTAAAGCACTCTATTCCAAACAAGAGGCAAAAGTAATCATAAACGGAGAATTAACAAATAGCATTTAAATACAAAAAGGTACGAGACAAGGTTGTCCTCTATCTCTTTTATTATTCATTCTTATCACAAGGATAATCCGAAAAGATAAGCTGATTAAAGGATTAGAAATCAGAAAAGAGACTTTTAAATTACAGGCTAATGCAGATGATTTAGTTTTCATTCTGGAAGACCCCTTAGAATCTGGAACAAGATTATTTCAGGTGCTGGAAAATTATGGAGATGTTGCGGGATTGAAGATCAATAAAGAAAAAACTAAAATGTTAGTTAAAAATATGTCCAATTTACAAGAAACTGAGCTGGTAGAAAAAATTAACATCCAGACATCCAAAATAGTAAGGTACTTGGGGATCCAACTGTCTGCAAAATGTATTACAGCCTTGGTGGAGCAGTGGGCTAATGCCTCCTTAAGTAACACCAGCTGCCTGCAATTAGTGCAGGTTCAAGTCCCACCAGGCTCAAGGTTGACTCAGCCTTCCATCCTTCCGAGGTAGGTAAAATGAGGACCCAGATTGTTGGGGGCAATAAGCTGACTTTGTAATAATGCCGCTTGGGGTGTGTGTGTGAAAGCCCTAATAATAAAGTAGGCATATACATAGAATGAAGGCTATTGCTAAGCACATTGGTTTGTGCTTAAAATTGTAAGCCGCCCTGAGTCTTCGGAGAAGGGCGGGATATAAATGGGATTAAAAAAAAAAAAAAACTGGGCATTTTTTGTTGAAAGCCAGCACAATTTCTATTTTTCCCTTTTCTTCCCTCTCTTTTTATTTTTATTTTTATATATTTTAAAACCTTTTAAAAAAACGAAAGTTATATACAAATTCTTCTCCTCTCTCTCTCTCTCTCTCTCTCTCTCTCTCCCTCTCCCTCTCCCTCTCCCTCTCCCTCTCCCTCTCTCTCTCTCTCTCTCTCTCTCTCCAAAAAGGGTGGGAATGGACAGTTAGTGCCATCTACTGGCAAAAATAGTGCCATCTACTGGCAAAATTTGAAAACTACATACATCTTAACGGAGTTATCTGTGCCTGAAACTTGGCTGTTTGCCCAGACATTCCTTTGAAGAGAGCTGGAGACTTTGTTGCAGAAAAATAGACTCCCTGCCTTTTCTTCTTCTTCTTCTTCTTCTTCTTCTTCTTCTTCTTCTTCTTCTTCTTCTTCTTCTTCTTCTTCTTCTTCTTCTTCTTCTTCTTCTTCCTCCTCCTCCTCCTCCTCCTCCTCCTCTTCTTCTTCTTCTTCTTCTTCTTCTTCTTCTTCTTCTTCTTCTTCTTCTTCTTCCTCCTCCTCCTCCTCCTCCTCCTCCTCCTCTTCTTCTTCTTCTTCTTCTTCTTCTTCTTCTTCTTCTTCTTCTTCTTCTTCTTCTTCTTCTTCTTCTTCTTCTTCTTCTTCTTCTTCACCTCTCTGGTGGGTTTCTACTGTTCTCAAGATAGGCTATTGCCTAAACAGTTGAAAATTTTGGACTCCCTTGGATTACAAATATAGAGAAGCATGGAATCCCTATCAGTGGTTTTTGAATATAATTTTCTGGATTACTGTTTTGACAATTTTACCTATTTTACTACATGTTACCTTTTTTATTATAACTTTTGTCTTTGTTGTCTCTTATTTTTTCCTTTTTTGTGTGCCTTCTCCATTTTTTTCTCTTTTTTCTTCTTTTTCTTTTATCATTTTTATGCTCTTTGGGGTAACCCATTTTTTTGTCCTACTATTTTTTGCTCCCCTTCCATTTTTTGGGGGGGAGATTTTCATATTTCTTGCTATTTTTACTACTTTGATGGCTCTTCTCTCCTAACCATTAGGAGACTATTGGATTATAAAATCTGTCTATTGGGTAGAGACACCATACATCCTGAAGACAAAGATGAGTACTTTTAACTTATCCAAACTTGGAAAAAAAAGGCTCTTCTGCCCCGGCTTCAACTTCTGCAAGCCCAGTCTGCCACAAATCGATTACTGTGATGTTACAACAGGAGAAGACTGACACCCAACAGAAGGACACTCAAGCAGTTCTACAAGCAATCCAGGATGCTAACGCTGCCCAGTCTGTTATAGCATCTAAAAACCATCAAGAGTTGAAAAGTGATTTAGACAAAATGAACCAAAGAATTATTAATATAGACGCCCAAATGGAAGAATTTAAAAAGACAATTGCAGAAAATCAACAAGGAATCCAAAAAATGGAACACAAGTCAATGGAGGTGGACTAGAAACTGGAAGACCTGAAAGATGAAAACCAAAAACTGATGCAAATTAATGGAGAACTGGAAGAGTCTTTGGCTGTTATAGAAATGGAGTAAGCATCATACTTTTTAAGATTTCAAAATATACAGGAAGATAAGGAAGAGGATCCTTTAGAACTGATGACAGAGTTGCTGGGAGAGGTACTCGGATTCGGGAAGTCACAAATGATAGAGGAACTGGACCAGGTATATCGTGTTAACTCCAACTATGCTAGAAGTAATAAGGTGCCCAGAGAAGTGCATGTCAGATTTTTAAAGAGAGCTACAAGAGATGAGATCCTGAGAAAAGTGAGAGATGAACCGCTGAAATACAAAGAAAAAGAAATTGTGGTTCTCAAGCAAATCCCTAGAAGGATAAGAGAGGCTCAAAGAGACTACCACTTTTTAACTAAGAAACTTGTTGAAAACGGAGGGAACTTCAGATGGTTGATTCCAGAAGGGATCTTAATCTACTGGGATATGAAAAGATACAGACTGGATGCACCACTTAAAGCATTGGAGTTCTTTGATAGCCACAGAGCCTTTCTGGAGACAGATGACTCGGAATCCAAGAAACAAGACGAAGCGCAAGTGGAAAGTGAGACTGATCAAAGAGTAAGAGAAGAAACCAAAGAAACTAAAATTACATACTCTTATCCAGAAGAGGGCGCAAGACCAAGAGACCAGAGACAGATAAGATCGACTAGGACACGGGTTGGCAACCTGTGGCTCTGGAGCCGCATGCGGCTCTTTGAGCCGTCTCCTGCGGCTCCCAGTCGCCAGGTACGCGCGCACCTCTCCGAACGGGTGGAGGTGCACGCGCAGCTCTCCAAACCTTTAAGGCGGAGCTCGGCCCAGAGAAGCGGGAACTGGAGGGGCCACGATTTCCCCTCCAGAGGAAGAAGGCGCTGGATGCAGCTGGGCCCGCGGGGAAGGGGGAGCGGCAGCGGGGGGGAAGGAAAAGTCGCAGAAACGGTAGGAGAGATGCTGACTGGTGGCGGCCTCGGAGGAGGCGGAAGGGGGGAGGGAGGGAAGGGTGACAGGGCAGGGGAGGGGGGGTGAGACAGAAGGAAAAGGGAAACTCATCCCACAGAGCGGTTGCGAAAAGAGGGAGGAGATAAGCCAGCCCGGTACCTGGATCCGCTTCCTGTGTCTCCTCCCCTCTGCCATGATGTCCCCGTTTGGTCTCCTGGTGACGTGGGGCTGAGCCAGAAAAGGGGGAGGGGGAGACTGAGGGAGGGAGGGACGGAGGGAGGGAGGGAGGAAGGAAGAGAGAGAGAGAGAGACGGAGCCAGCGTCAGCCAGCGGGCTCACGAGGGGCAGCAACCTCACGAGAGGCCACACGCAAGCCATTAAGTAACGCACGCGAGCCCTTGGGGAGGTGGGGCGGGAGTGCGGTCCGGCCGCTGGGCTTCTTTTCCCTCTTGTCCACATCGCTGCAAGGAATTGCGTTGTTTGGGGACGGCGACGCTCGCCCATTCACACACTGTCCAAACGCTGGTCATTTGCTGCGGGGCTCCCGCTTGGAAGGGAAGGGAAGGAGCGGTGAAGAGGCCGGGCTTCCTTCGGGGGGCCTTTCATTCCTGTACAAGGGGGAAGGGGAACTCTCTGTGCTTTTGTGTGTGCGTGTGTGTGTGTGTGTGTGGCCCATCTGCAAAGCTGCCGAGGAAGGAGAAGCGGGATACTGGTTGGCTGGGGGAGCGGCAAAAGTGGGGGAGAGAGAGAGAGAGAGACAGAGAAACGGCTCCGCCTTTGGTTCCCCCTCCTAAAGCATAGGGGCGCTAGAGAAAGTTTGGAGTTGGGTAAGGAAGCGCAAAATTCAGGAAGGAAAGTGGGGCGACAGCATATAAATGTAAATGGACTAAATTCAGCTATAAAAAGAAAAAGAACACTAAGTAAATTGGGGAAATTAAAAATGGACATAATTTGCTTACAAGAAGTTCATATTAAGAAACAACATAAAAATCTACTAGAATATCCAAAATTGGGAGAATTATATACCTCACTTGCAGATCAGAATAAAAGAGGTGTGGTATTATATATTCAAAAAGCAATACAAATTACATTGCTATATTCAGATGAAGAAGGGCAAATTTTAATGGTGGAAGTAATTATGAATTGTAAAAAAACTTTATTGGTACTGATTTATGCCCCAAATGAAAACCAAGAAAATTTCTATTCCAAATTACACCAGAAAATAATAGAATTGGAATTCAAAAGCGTATGTATGATTGGAGATTTCAATGCTATCATAAAGGCCGGGCTGGATCATAATACAGCAAAAATAACCAAGACCTTAAGGAGAACACTTTCAAAATCTTTTCATAATATGGTGGATGAATTAAATATATTAGATGTTTGGAGAGAAAAATATCCGGAAAAGAAGCAATATACATTCTATTCTAACAGACACCTGTTCTGGTCGAGAATAGATATGACATGGACATCAATAGACTTACACAAATTATAAACATAGAAACAAGCGCATGGGCAGAGCACAACCCAGTCACAATTATATGGAAAGGACAAAAAAAGAGAACAAGATGGACATTAAATCAAACTGTATTGAATGAAAAAGACTTCCAGCAATATATGGAAAAAGAAATGACTTTCTTCTTTAAGGAAAACAAAACAGAAGATACCTCACTTCAAAATGTCTGGGATACGGTGAAAGCGTACATGAGAGGACTTGCTATATCTTATATGGGGAAAAAGAATAAACAGAAAAGACAAATTAGGGAAAAACTGGAGGAAGAATATAAGACTATTGAGAAAGAATTAGAGAAAGATACACGAAACAAAAAGATAGAACATTTAATGGAGTTATTTAATGGCGACAGCATATAAAGAAAATATGTACAAGATGTTTTACAGATGGCATATGTCTCCAGAAGGACTAGCTAAAATGTTTAAGGACAGATCTATGAAATTTTGGAAATGCCATCAAATACCAGGCTCTTTCTATCATATGTGGTGGACGTGTGCAGAAGCTAAAACCTATTGAAACATAATCAAATCAAGGATAGAAAAGATGATACAATAACATATAGAATTAAGACCAGAAATATTCCTGTTGGGTATTTTACCAGAGAAATATAGCAAAAAGAACACATGTTTGACTATTCATATAACCACTGCAGCTAGGATTGTGTTTGCACAAAACTGGAAGGCACTGAAAGCTCCTCCAGAAGAAGAGGTGATCAGGAAAATAATGGAATGTGCGGAAATGAATAGATTAACAATGATAATTAAAGATAAGACAGAGTCAGAGTATTATGAAATTTGGGGCAAATTTTACAAGTGGGTGAAAAAGAGAATATGTTTAAAAGACGGCTAACACAGGAGATTAGGAGGGAGACCCAGGCGACACAGTATTGCATAACCGGAGGTAGTATAAAAATTTATAGAAGTATATACTGAGAAGGTGAGATTTATAAAAATATTGATGTAATAGAAAATTAATGTTATCATACCTAATATAGATATTGAAAATCTAAGGAGAGCTCGGACATTATCCCTGAATTGTATCAGAAGAGGAATGGGAGGGAAGAAATGAGAGGAGAGAGGGGAGAGAGTAGAGGAGCGGGAAGGAAGTAGGAAGGTTGGAGGAAAAGAGGAGGCGAAGTGGGGAGAAACGGGAGGGGAGTGATAAGGGAAAGAGGAGAGGAGAGGAAGAAGAGGCAAGTAGGAAAGAAAGGAGAAAGGGAGAAAGAAAGTAGAGAAGAGGAAAGAGAGAGAAGAAGGGTGGATACAGTGAAAGGAGAAATGGACAAGCAGCACCAAAACTTATGTGTATGTATCTATGTATTGTGGTATATTTGTTGACTTGTTTGTGGAAGAAATGGAAAAATAAAAATGAATATATATATAATATAATAAGAGCCTTGGTGGAGCAGTGGGCTAATGCCTCCTTAAGTAACACCAGCTGCCTGCAATTAGTGCAGGTTCACATCCCACCAGGCTCAAGGTTGACTCAGCCTTCCATCCTTCCGAGGTAGGTAAAATGAGGACCCAGATTGTTGGGGGCAATTAAGATGACTTTGTAATAATGCCGCTTGGGGGGGGGGTGAAAGCCCTAATAAGCAGGCATATACATAGAATGAAGGCTACTGCTAAGCTTGTAAGCCGCCCTGAGTCTTCGGAGAAGGGCGGGATATAAATGGAATATATATATATATATATATATATATATATATATATATATATATATATATATATATATATATATATATATATATATATATATATATATGCCTGATATATATTTCAGGCATATATATATATGCCTGATATATATATCAGGCATATATATATACATATATACATGCCTGATATATATATATATATATATATATATATATATATATATATATATATATATATATATATATATATATATATATATATATATATATATTCAGACCTCTTCCCCCCCCTCCAAGATCAGTGGCAAGGAACTGTGACAAAGTCCTTGCTTTGTGGCCGTTCTGGAAAACAGTTCCTAAGCTGATCGATATGGTGACGGACAACTCGCCCACCCTCTAGGCCCACTTTGTATGAGAGAGAACCTGACATTTTAGTGATTTTCCCTGGCACTCACAAGTTCCCATGCCCATAGTTCCTGGCCCACACCCTGTCGCCCACTTGCAGCCCCCTCGGGAGTTTTGGGTGAGAGGCCTCTGCTGCCACCCGGTCTGGGTGCAACCTGTCCAATTTCGCGATTAGTCGCCTCCCCCAGTGCAGCTCCACTGGGCTTTTCCCTGTAGCCATGCATGGCATGGAATGTTGGCAAAGCAAAAAGTTGGCCAGTCTGTGGTGCCAGTCCCCAGTCACTATATGCCTCAAAGACTCTTTTGTTGTGCAAACCATACTTTCGGCTTGACCATTAGTAGATGGGTGAAACAGGGCCAATATCGCATGCCTAATGAGATTTGCTCTCAGAAACGCCTGAAATTCTTCCGCAGTAAATTGGGCCTTGTTATTGGACACTACAACGTCTGGCAGCCTGTGCATGGCAAAGAGTTTCCTAAGCACCTGGATGCTCCTAGCAGTAGTCATGTTTGCAATTGGTATAACTTCTAGCCATTTAGAGTGGCTGTCAACCACTATAAGAAAGAGCTGTCTCTGAAAGGGCCCAGCGAAGTCTATGTGAATCCTAGACCAGGGAGTGTGAGTCTCCTCCCACCTGTGAATTGGAGCATGCGGCATTTCAGGCCTTGATTGCTGGCATGTATAACATCCATGCACCTGGGCCTCAATGGCTCTATCTAATCCTGGCCACCATAAATAGCTTCTAGCTAAAGCTTTCATGCGAACAATACCCGGATGGCCTTCATGCAGTGATTGCAAAACCCTGTCTCTTAGAGAAGTAGGAACTATGACCCTGTTCCCCCAAAGAATACAACCCTTGTGAGCTGAGGGTTCATGTCTCCTTGTAAAATAGCTCTGAAACTCAGGATCTGGGCTTTTATCCAGCCACCCTGTGTGTATCCAAGATAGCACTCTACTTAGAGTCTTGTCTGCTGCCGTTTCTGCAGCAATGTCCCCCGGGTGGAGGGGAAACTCCGACAAGTCCTGGATGGACAAAACGCGGGCCGCTGGGGAACTAACTGACAGAAGTGCCTTCAATTCCTGGAAAATCTTTTTGTGAATGCTAGTCCACTTCCATGAAGCATTTTTATCCAAGAGCCTGTGAAGCAGCTCCGCCACTGCGGCCTTGTTAGGAAGGAATGTGTGGTAAAAATTGTGGAGGCCCAGGAATGCCTGCAGCTCTCCTTTTGTTTTAGGGCTAGGTGCCAACTGAATGGCTTTTACTTTAGACTCAGCGGGGTGAATGCCATCAGCATCAATGCGAAACCCTAAGAATTCAGTTGAAGGGACTTCAATACTGCACTTATTCTTTTTAAGCTTGAGGCCTGCTTCTTGCAGCCTTTGCAGGATGGCTCTGAACCTCCTTGCTAGCACCTCAGTGGATTCACTGGTGATGAGCACATCATCAAAATAGGGGCAAATCCCCGGAATGCCCTTGAGTGTACGTTCCATGATGCCCTGAAAAATGCCCAGGGCTATACTGACCCCAAATTGCAGGCACTTTACTTTAAACACCCCCCTGTGGGTTACAATTGTCTGTGCCGCAGCCGTGGCCTCATCAACAGGAAGTTGTTGATAGGCCTGAGCCAAATCTAATTTCGCAAAAATGGTGCCACCCTGCAAAGATGCCAGGCTGTGGCTTACTACTGGTACTGGGTATGCGTGCTGGTTGAGTGCATGATTAATTGTGCATTTATAATCTGCACAGATTCTGACCTTCCCATTGGCTTTTAGTGGTGTTACAATTGGGGTCTCCCACTCACCCAATCTACTGGCTGCAAAACACCCTGTTCAACAAGTTTATCTAGTTTAGTGTCTTTTTTGTGTTTAAGGGCAAATGGGACACTACGAAGTTTAATCCTTACTGACATTACATTTGGATCTAGTTTGAATGCTATTGGCGGGCCTGTGTATGTTCCCAGAGCTAAATCAAACACATCTGCGAATTCCTCGCATACTGTTGCTAGACTCGTGACTTGTGTCTGCTTGATTCCTGTTACTTGGATGCCTAGTGCATCAAACCAATAGAGTCCGATCAGGCTCGTTCGCTGGCCCCCTACTACGACAACATCCAGGTGCCCTGAAAACCCCTTAAATTTAACGGCTAGTGTGGCCTCACCCTTGACTGTGACTCTGGCATTCTGAAAATCAGTTAGTACAATGTCAGAAGGCCTCAGCTTGGCCCATCTCTTACTGTGACTACAAATGAAATTAAATGTTTCAAGGGAAATAATAGAAACGGCAGAGCCTGTGCCCAGCTCCACCTTTCAGGGGACCGCTTGCAGCTCCACCCAAAGTCTAAACTTGGGCTTAATTGGACGGTGAGCCCTGGTACGGCAAATGCTTCTGCAGCTGGAGTAAAACCCCATGCTGTACTGTCTCAGGGTCCCAGTACCTCTCCTGGTTGGATCTTCTGACTGGCGATTCGATGGCCAGTCCTTTAGGCAACCTCTGCAGATGGAAGCAATGTGGCCTGTCTTTCTGCAGGCCCGGCACGTGGCTCTCCGGAACCTACAGTCCTAGACATCTAAGGAAGGGATCTGCCTTGTAAGTGGCCTCATGTTGCTTGTTGCTGTGATGCTGTTGGTTGAGTTCTTTGTGTAGCTTGTTGACTTCTTTATTGTCTTCGGGGTCTTCTGTGTGTTTGGCATCCTCATGGTGGACGGCTTCTTTGCGTTGTGCAGTTTTGGCGGGCTGCATGGCTCGTACGGCCCCGCTGGCAGCTTCATCTGCCATGACTTCCTTCTGTGCATCTGAAAATGATAGAATCTCTTTGGCGAAAAGCTTCTGCTGCAGCTCTCGGTTGCGGAGACCGCAGACAAGCCAATCTCATAATCTCTCCTTGACATCAGAGAACTGGCACAGGCATGCAGCGTGCCTCAAAGTCGCAATGTACTCGGACGCAGTTTCACCTGGTTGATGTACTCTTTGCTCAAATGCATAGTGCCAAGCAATTACCGACAGCTTGGGCTGGAAATGGTCTCCGAGCTTCATCTTCAAGTCCGCAAAGGACATGGACTCCAAAGGCGTTGGCGCGAACAGGTTCTGTGCTATGTCGAATGTTGGTGGGCCACACACACAGAGGAGTGTGGTGGCCTTCAGTCCGTCCTTGGCGACCTGGTTCACTCGAAGGTAGTTCTCGACCCTGGACAGGTACGAGAACCACTCTTCTGGATGTTTAGTGTTGAATTCTTCCAGCTTTCCGACCTTGGCCATTTCTGCTGGTCTTCGCGGCTGGTGCTTGGCGTCTTCGAATCCTGCTCCTCCGTTGCCCATGGACTGGTTCTCTGAGCGCGTGGTCACTAGCGTGGCTGTGCTAACCGACCGTAGGGGGGGAATTGGTTTTCCCGCCAGGCGTGTGCTGCCTCTCCTCTAGTGACTTTCAGCTCCATTGAAGAAGCAGAATTCCACCTTTGTCGCCAGTGTGATGTACTGGGTTCATTACTTAATGGCGAAGATGAGGCGAATGAGTTCAGCAAAGATCATTGTTTATTGCTTGCAGGATCTGAACTGAGAAACAGGGCTGCAAATGCAGCAATTTATACCCTGGCCTCTAGGTGGCAGCCAATAGGTTTAAAGCAACCTATTGCCGCCCTAGAGGCAACCAATAGCGGCACTGGAGATGGGTTGTCTGAGGAGTTGGGAGCCATTAGCCAGCTTCCCTGCTCAAGCAACCTCCCAGCAATTACCCATGTGGTGTTCCCTTAACAAAACAAGCCCAATACATTACAGAAGGTGGCAGAGAAGATGGCTGCTTGGTAGCTTCATAGGGCCCTGGATGAAATGGATTATCTTCACCTCTTCCAGTCAGCATTCCGGACTGGTTATGGGACATAAACAACATTAGTTACACTTGTGGATGATCTCTGGTGAGAGCAGGATGGAGGTAATGCAACCTTCCTTGGTTTCCTTTACTTCTTGGCAGCTTTCAGTACCATTAATAATAATAATAATAATAAGTTGGAAGGTACCTTGGAGGTCATCTAGTCCAACCCCTGCTCAGGCAGAAAACCCTATACCATTTCAGACAAGTGGCTGGCCAGTCTCTTCTTAAAAACTTCCAGTGTTGGAGCATTCACCGCTTCTGGAGGCTGGTTGTTCCACTGGTTAGTTGTTCTAACTGTCAGGAAGTTTCTCCTTAGTTCTAGTTTGCTTCTCTCCTGGACTAATTTCCATCCATTGCTTCTTGCCCTGCTTTCAGGTGCTTTGGAGAATAGCTTGACTCCCTCTTCTTTGTGGCAGCCCCTGAGATATTGGAACACTGCTATCACCTCACCCTTCTCTTCGTTAAACTACACATACCCAATTCCAGCAACCATTCCCTATATGTTTTAGCCTCCAGTCCCCCAATCATCTTTGTTGCTCTTCTCTGTATCCTTTCTAGAGTCTCGACATCTTTTTTACATCGTGGGGACCAAAACTGGATGCAGTATTCCAGGTGTGGCCTTACCAAAGCATTGTAAAGTGGTATTAGTACTTCACGCAATCTTGATTCTATCCCTCTGTTAATGCAGCCTAGCACTGTGTTGGCTTTTTTGGCAGCTACAGCACACTGCTGGCTCATATTTAAGTGATTGTCCACTAGGACTCTGAGATCTCTCTCACAGTTGCTACTATTGAGCAAGGTACCACCTATACTATACCTGTGCATTTGATTTTTCCTGCCTAAATGTAGAACCTTACTTTTTTCACCATTGAATTTCATTTTGTTAGATAGTGCCCAGTGTTTGAGTCTGCCCAGATCCTCCTTTATCTTAAGCCTATCTTCTGAAGTATTGGCTATTCCTGCCAGCTTGGTGTCGTCTGCAAATTTGATGAGTTCCCCATCTATCCCCTCATCCAAATCGTTGATGAAGACGTTGAAGAGCACTGGGCCCAGAACAGAGCCCTGCGGCACCCCAGTACACACTTCCTTCCATGTAGATGCAGTTCCATTGAGGACCACAAGCTGAGTATGCCCTGTCAGCCAACTACGAATCCATCTGGTGGTGATGCTATCTAACCCACATTTTTCTATCTTATCAAGTAGTAGGTTGTGATCTACTTTATCAAATGCCTTACTGAAGTCCAAGTAAATTATAACTACATCATTCCTCTGGTCCACTAATTTTGTCACTTGGTCAAAGAATGCAATAAGATTTGTCTGGCATGAACTGTTTTTGACAAACCCGTGTTGGCTTTTAGTGATAACTTTGTTCGCATCAAGGTGTTCGCTGATTTGTTGTTTAATTATTTTTTTCCAGAATCTTCCCAGGTATTGAGGTCAGGCTGATAGGTCTGTAGTTTCCTGGATCTATTTTTTCCCCTTTTTTGAAGATGGGAACTACATCAGCTCTCTTCCAGTCCTCTGGTAGTTCCCCAGTGCTGCAGGATCTTTGAAAAATACTTACCATTTTCTTGCCTATCTTAACTTGCGTTTCTATTCTGTTTTTTATGGCACTGGTTTTGGTAGGTTGGACTGTTTTTTCCCTTTGTGTAAAGACAGATGCAAAAAATGAGTTAAATAGTTCTGCTTTCTCCCTGTTGCTTGTCACCTTCTTGCCACTTTCTCCCACTAATGGACTAATCATTTCCTTAACTTTTTACTTGTTTCTTATATGTTGAAAGAAGTTTTTTTTGTTATTTTTGACTTTGGTCGCAAGCCTTAGTTCATTTTGAGCCTTAGCTTCTCTCACTTCATCTTTGCAGGCACGGGCTGTTTGCTGATATTGTGCCTTAGTTATGTGCCCCTCTTTCCACTTCTTATACTTGTCCTTTTTATCTTTCAGTTTATCAGAGTTCTTTATGCAGCCATGCTGATTTCTTTTGAAAGCTGTTATTTTTCTTCTTTGTTGGTATTGTGCTAGACTGGGCCTTTATTATCTCACTTTTCAAAATTTCCCAAGCTTCTTGAATTGTTTTCCCCTTTAGGATTCTCATCCACGGAATTCTTCCCAAGGTCTCTCTAAGTTTATTGAAATTAGCTCTTTTAAAGTCCAAGACTCTAGTTTGGCTGTATTCTATTGCTTGTGCTTCCATAATGTTGAATTCCAATATTGCATGATCACTTCCCCTCAAGGTTCCTGTGGCTTCGACACTTTCTATCATTT
Source organism: Vipera ursinii (assembly GCF_947247035.1). Lineage (NCBI taxonomy): Eukaryota > Metazoa > Chordata > Lepidosauria > Squamata > Viperidae > Vipera > Vipera ursinii. The sequence goes on from NC_139517.1 coordinate 44,117,084, forward strand.
CATCTCTGTTAGTGAGAACTAAATCCCCTAGTTCCCTTCTCTACTTTTTGAGAGAGAATGTTGTCTGCTAGGTTTGTCAGGAATCTTTTTGATCTTCCACTTGCTGCAGAATTTGTCTCCCAGTTGATATCAGGGTAATTAAAGTCCCCCATTACTATTGTGATGCGCTTCCTACATATCTTAGTTAACTGACTAGCAAAAAGTTCATCTATTTCCTCTGCTTGGTTGGGTGTTGACCATGGTGTTGTTTTGAACTGGCTACAGATGGGTCTTATGCTGATTTGGCTCCAATCAGTGTTAATATGGACCAGTCCATGCAGCTCCTTGTGGCAATCCCAGGGCACCGTAGTTTCTCCTGTTTAACTTCTAAATAAAGCTGCTGGGTGAGATTATCCATAACCAAGGGTTAAAGTATCATCAGTACATATATAATGCTCAACTCTATATTTCCACCCTGGATGCTGTTACTGCCCACTCATGGTGCCTGGAGGTTGTGGGGGTCTGGATGGGAGACATGTTTTGACTGAACCCTGGCAAGAGCAAAAGGACTTAAATGTGTAGTGCTTCAAGATCTGGAACTTTAACATTTTTAATTGTGGATAGGCTTGTACTACCACAGACAGACCCAGTGCACAACTTGAGATATCTCCTGTACTCATGACTCCTGCTCAAAAAACAGGTGACAGTTGCAGCTAGAACCTTTGCATTACTCCATATTCTGTGACAGTTGAAACCTTTCTCAGACTGGGGATCCATACACTCAGGCATTCAAGATGTCAGTCTCATGCTTGGACTATTGCATGCCTGAAGAGTATTTGGAAATTACAACTGCTGCACACTGCAGCAGCATGGGCAGTTCTAGGGTGGCCCATGTTATATTGCTCTTCCATGAGCCACATTGGCTGCCAGGTTTGCTTTCAGATGCAATTCAGTGTTGGCTATTGCCTTTAAAGCCCTTTATTGTGTACAGTAGGTCCAGGTAATCTGAAGAACCATCTCATCCCAATGAAATTGGCCTGCACCACCTGTGCTGGAAGAAGCATGTGGACCCCATCAGTCAAGGAATTTCTGCTATTGGGGCCCAGGAGAAGATCATTTTCTTCCCTTTGGAACATCAAATCCCACCAAAGTGAGATCTGCACCCACCCTGCTGACCTTCCATAAAGACTTGAAGACCTGGGTCTGCAGGTAAACTGGGGCCCCAACAAGGGTGTACCATTCTGTAGGTGGCTATTGGATTAAGAAAAGCTTCACCCCTCTATGTGTACTTTGTGCTCCTCTCCTCCCTTCTTTTAACTGTACAGTTAGTCCCTGACATATAACAACTGAGCCCAAAATTTCTATTGCAAGGCAGTTGTTAAGTGAGTTTTGTACTATTTTATAATTTTTTGGCACAGATTATGTGAACCACTGCAGTTGTTTAGTGAATCATGCAGTTAAGAGAAAGTCTGTCTTCACTCTTGACTTTGCTTGTTGAATGCTGGCTGGGAAGGTTACAAATGGTGATCACAGGACCTCAGGCAGTGCAACTGTCATAAGTACTTGCCAGTTGCCAAGTGTCCAAATTTTGATTACATGACCATGGGGTTGCTGCTAGCTGTTACTGTGAAAATTGATCATGGGTCACTTTTTTCATTGGTGTTATAATTTTGAACAGTCACTAAACAAATGATTTAAGTTGAGGATATTATATTTGTTATTTATTGTTTTATCATTTTAATGCCTGCCAGTTCTAATGTTTGTAAACTGTCTAGAGCAGGGGTGTCAAACTGCCGGCCCACAGGCCAGATGTGTCATCCAGAAGCCGCGCCCACCCATTGCCAGCAATGGCAAAACCATCCCGATACATTGCGCAATGTCACGTGACGTTGCGAGTTTGACATGTCTGGTCTAGAGTCATCTCTAGATGATATGGGTAATACACAAATCAAATAATAATTTAACATTTTAATTTAAATCTACATTGGCTCTTTATTTTAATGGCTTGCTCAACCTATTAATTTTATTTGCTTTTAGTTTTAAAATGTTAAAGTTTCTTAAATATTAATTGAAAATATTTGTACATAAAATTGTATTAGAGAATTTTAAAAGTAAAACTTTAATTTTCATTTAGATTTTACTGTTCATGGTATTTTTCTATATAAAATTTATTTATGTTTATGTTTTTATTTCATTGAATTTGATCCCACATGTAGAAATAGTCTCTAGTAATTAGATAAAAGTCATTAAAAAAGCTGGATGGAACATTTTAATTTTAAAATAACATCCTTTTTGATTACTACTTGCTTGACAATAAAACAAACTAAGGGTTTGCTATTCTGATGGTCTGCTTAAAAAACGTCTCATAAAATCTGGCCAGCTACAGTGAAAATGTTTTCTAGAGCTTTCAGATATACTGGGAAGGCAAGTACTGTATTACTACCTCTAGTTAACAAATTGTGAAAATCTGGATCTTTGGCTTGAACATCAGATTATTTATGCTAAGATTCACTAAAGATAAATGTTTCTGGGCCTGAAAGTATATTTTCAGAACTTCCTCAAAATTCTATATTTATGCAATTTTCTCGAAACAGTAAGGTAGGTACTAAAACTCACTGTTTAATGTAATTTGGCTCGATATTTTCTCATAGGCCTAATACTATTATTTTTTAAATTGCCCTTGAAGAATTATCGCTCTTTTCTAAGATTAAATAAAAACCCTCTTTTTTCAAATTAAACATTAACAAAATCCTTTCTTTCAAACATGAGCATGAGCTTTGTTACAAATGAATTCAGATGAAGCTTTTTCCAAAAAACAATATGTTTATGAGTTAAGGGAGGTAGAAAATGGGAACTTATTTTGAACACCAAATCTGAGCTGATCTCAATCCTTTTGCAAGAAATGTCTTTCTGGTTATCCAAATATTCTTAATTTATCCAAGAATTTAGGAAGAATACTATTATTAAATAATTAGGACCTAGTAGTTCTACCAGTAGATCAAGATTAATCTTCTACCCACTCCTTCCACATGTAAATATTTTATAGGCATTTCTCTCTATAAATACAGTATTATTATATTCTGAGCTTGTTCAGAGTTGCTATGTTAGGGAGATGGGCAGCATGGAAATCCAATATATATTATAAATATTTAAAATGTGCAAAATGCATAATGTGCAAAGGCTAACTGTAAGTATAACAAAGGTATATTAATATTCTCAATGGTAAGGTACATTATTATATTTTGGTACGCTACTACCAAAATGTACTACACTGCTTGGTGTACTATATTTAACTAATATATGAAGTAGTGGGAAACATGGCTTCCTGCTGAAAACATTCATCCACTATTATACCTAAAAAAAATGGCTTCAATCAGCATTGTTTTCTCCCACTTAAGTTCATTTTGAGTTTCAAAAGATTTCTTGGAGTGGGTTTAATTATACAGATGTTTGCCAGAAGTGCATTTGTCGAAATATTAAAATCCTCTCACATTGATATTCCTAAGGAAATACAGATGTTTTTTGTTAATAATGCAAGGAAACATAGAATTTGTACACTAGTTTGTTTCATACCATTTGAACTAGCTTAACTGAGCAGCAATGCTTCGTTAGGCCACAATAGTTATATCTGAAACCATAACATACCTGCACTTCTTATAACTATATACTCAAATGTTCACTCTTCATATATTAATCCTAGCACAATGTATTCAAGACTGCATTAACATTTTGATGGAATTAAAATCCAAGGAGCAATTTTACCAGGACAGAAATTAGATTAATTGGGAACATACTAAAAAAAATAATCAAGAAAAAGAATTGCACAATCATCAATTTTAAATTAAAGAATTGCCTCTATCAAATGATCGATCTTTAGTGCATTAGTGCTACCATGATACAGGAATTTTATTTTAAAATTATAATATAAAAACAATTTGAATTTTCAAGCACGTTTTTGTTCCTATACAAGCTTTTACAAACATTTGAAGTTATTTAAGAATTTCCCCACTTATGCTTATAACATTCTCAGCTACTTTTGATTGGAAAAAAAATCATACAACAATGGACATTGAACATACCCAATTCTACTTGCATTATTGAAGCATTCCATTATTTTTTTTATAACATGTCCCTTGTATTGGACACAGTTGCTTCTTTCACAAGTGAGGCGAGAACATTTTTATATCTGTCTAGTACCATCTGAGCAGAAGGTCTTTCAGATGCATTTTTTTTACATGCTGCATGTATACTGAATAAATGAAATCTGACAAGATCACTCCCATCGACATCTCCCAAAAGAAAGTTAGAAACATCAGGGATTTTCCATATGTCTATCATTTCGTTATAGGGAGGCATGAGATGGTCTTCAAAAGGTACTTCTTTTCCATATGGCCATAGTTGCTCAGGAGCAACCCATTCACCTTCCAGTTCCCGATGACCACACTTGATCAATTCACCAGCCCTCCTGTTCAAGAGGGGCAAGGCATCCAAGTCATTCACAACCACATGAAAGCTGCTGGTCAATAAATATTGTGACAGTGTTTTATTCAGATCATTGGAGTCACACATAACAAAAGTGCCAAGGGGGTTGTTGTGTAAAAAATGGATAATGCTCACATAGTCTATGGCAAGCAGAAATCTGTTATGCCATGTATTGTAATTTTTATATTTTGGAAGGTTCAATATCTCATTAACATTTTTCAAGGATCCAAATGGGTGGTACTCTGTAAGAATCGTGAACTCCTCTTCACAATATCCAAGGAGTTTGACCACATGCTTGCTTTGTAACTTTTTTAGTGCCTGAAGCCCATGAATAAAGTCTTCTTGTAACTCTGGCACAGTTAGCTGGGAAAGTGCCACTTTGTTTTCTTTCCACTCAGAAAGAAAAACCTAGAAAGAAAAGGGGAAATGAAGAGAATTATGCATGTGTCTCACACATACAGCCACTAATGTTCACTATTATTTAAACATGCTATTTATTTTATGAGTTGTTGGGATCCACACCTTTACTAAGTATCCAGTTATAACAAAGGCCACTATATGTCATTATTTCAAACGATCGTGCATAAGAGAAAACTAGTCAGCAGCATTTAAGTAAATTTGTGTTGCTTACAAAAGTGGGTCAAATCCATCTATAATCATATCTATAAACAGATATGGAGTGTTTTCTATAAATGAACAAGAAATTTTTTTATTATAGTACATATACATACATCTCTTCCCAGGTTTTATTTGATAGACATTGGCATATTTTAAAGTATAGTATCCTTATTTAAATTTCTAAATATTTAATTGTCTCCTTCCAAATGTTAGCTTAGAATATTTCTCTGTCTTTATGAAATGGTGGGTTTTTCTTACAGCTCAGCTCAGTCATACTCAGTGTCTATAAAGCTAAGAAACTTGAAAGGATTCCACTGAGCATTTCTTTTCCCAAGTAAGTGGAACGAGAAGATGGAAAAAGCAGCTGGGAATTAAAATTCAATTGTTTTCTAATCCAGGTGGTAACAGCACCATTTGGCCATCCCCAACTTTTATCTTCAAAGAGGAGAGTTCATTTATCAATCAAGTAATCAGATGTAAATAACACAAGAAAAATTAGTAAATACCATGTCTATGCCTTATCTCAACAAAAACATTTTGTTTAGAAATAAATACTTCAGTAAATGTAAATAACTTATAAGCACTTATATTTAAATTTGTATTTATTTTTAGACATCGTCCACATTCCTCTGGAATCATCAGCATTTACTTACAAAACAATTCCAAACACTCCAGAAGTGGTGAATGCTCCAACACTGGACGTTTTTAAGAAGAGACTGGACAGCCATTTGCCTGAAATGGTATAGGGTTTCCTGCCTGAGCAGGAGGTTGGACTAGATTACCTCCAAGGTCCCTTCCAACTTCTATTAAGAGCCTTGGTGGAGCAGTGGGCTAATGCCTCCTTAAGTAACACCAGCTGCCTGCAATTAGTGCAGGTTCGCATCCCACCAGGCTCAAGGTTGACTCAGCCTTCCATCCTTCCGAGGTAGGTAAAATGAGGACCCAGATTGTTGGGGGCAATTAAGCTGACTTTGTAATAATGCCGCTTGGGGGGTGTATGAAAGCCCTAATAAGCAGGCATATACATAGAATGAAGGCTACTGCTAAGCTTGTAAGCCGCCCTGAGTCTTCGGAGAAGGGCGGGATATAAATGGAATTAAAATAAAATAAAATAAAATAAAATAAAATAAAAATTATATTATTATTATTATTATTATTATTATTATTATTATTATTATTATTATTATTAACAAAAATGCATGTAACGCGTTATTTAGAACTTTTTCCAATAGAAATATTAAGAAAATCAATTTCTTCAGCAGCATCTTAATGGAAAGGGGAAGTGACCAAAGTAATGTTGTGTTGATATGACAGAAACTCTACTCTTTTGTAAATGTGTTGTGACTGCTTATCTATACAAAACAATGTAATATTGATTTCATCATTTTGACAACAGCAATAGATTCTGAGAATGCCTATGCATCTCTATGTATATTGGGGTTATCATTAGTCACAAAAAGAGATCTGGAAGTCCCAAATGTGCTTTTTCATGAGGCAATTGGAGTTTCTTTTTTCTCTTTGAAGGCGTTTTGCTGAAGAAGCTTCTTCAGCTCTGACTGGATGTAAGGAATGGAAGGATTTATACTCCTTGCTGACAGCTGGTCATTTATAGTGTATAAATTCTTCCATTCCCTCCCATCCAGTCAGAGCTGAAGAAGCTTCTTGGATGAGAAGCAAAACATCTTCAAAGAGAAAAAAGAAAGTCCAGTTGCCTTGTGAAAAAGCACATTTGGGACAACCATGACCTGCATGACTGAGAATCTCCATAGACATTTAGTGACCTGGGAATTCATAGAATATTTTATTATGTTTGAGTCCATTAACTTATACAAACCATTTTTACAGCTCCTTCATCAACATATTTCAGTTTACGGACTTCTCTTTTTATAGTCTTGCAAGACAGCCATGGTGAGCAATTCTTCATAGTTCCTAATTTGAAGTTGCCATGTGGGCAGAAATTTTGCTCAACATTGGATTCTCCATTGGAAAAATATACATTGCCGAAGTATTGGTAGAGAAACAAGATCACAAGCAGCAGAGTTAAAAGCAAAAAGAAGGGTAAAAGGATCAGCTTTTGCTTAATATCATTTTTAAAATCACAAGCCTTTTTTGTCCATGTTGTAACTATCATCTTTCATAATTTCTGAAAAATAAACAGTAACAAATTATTAATTGAACATAACAAACCAGCAAATGGGGTGATAGTCAAGTTAAATATTTCAGAATATTTTTTATACTGTTAGGATTTTATTTTTGTACATAGCAATTCTATGGTCTCAAAATATGGCAAGAAATATACATATAAAAAGAGTTAATGTTAAAGTGATAGTTATTTCATAAATCATGATCTATTGAAACAATTTTGCACACATGGGAAAAATACGCTTTGATCCAATTCATTCAAATGCTAAATACACATCTATTTGCATCTGTTTCACTGATACATATTAGATTCAATTAATATTTTCATGTAAAGAAACCAAATAATTTCAAATTATATTTGCTGAAGCAAAATATTCCATTGCCTTCTAGAGAACATGATGAAATATATTATAAGGGAACATATGTACACATCACTTGTGGAGCTATGAAAGGAAAGCAGATTTTGTTCATGACTTGGTTCTGCTCTTTGGTTACATAAGAACTTTACTGTACTACTTATAGGTATCTTAATGAACTATAAAGCTTGTTTGACTATCAAATTCTATGGATCTCTGCTAGAAATAATTAATGTTTTCATCATTGGTATTACCCTAATTCCAATATTTTAAGTCCTGCTGGCTTTAATGATTTCAGCAGCAAATATTTACTTTCAATAGTACTGTATACATGACTACTGACAAATAGGTCTAGCTGAATTCACTAAGGCTTTCAAATAAATTTTAAAAATTTATAAATTTAAGCGTATAACTGAAAACAAAATATAAATTCATGGAAGCCACATTCTTTTCTAACTGCTTTTTAAAATCTGACTATTTCTCAGGGAATTTTGCGCGTTTTCACTTCTTAGAGATGGTTTTATATAGAGAATGTAATGGAATATATTTCTACCTATATGCCTAAATTAATGTATAGAAACAGATAGGAGTTGGAAAAACTGAGTAAAAAAAATAATAAAAATCTTTCTAGTTTGCAGCATCCCAGAAATTCTAGGCAGAATGAAATAAACTATTATTCAATAGATTTGTCCTATTGTACTAGGCTTACCTGTTTCCTATCTTTACAGCTTATATATTGTTGTCAATATCGGCATAATACAATCCCAGTATTCTCTGCTTTGAGCCACATGAGTTGTCCGTCGTTTGCGCATAGAGATAAAACAGTGTAGAGTCACATATCCCCTTGCTTTAGTCTTTTGGATTCTAATTGAAATGTAAACCTTTCCTGCAGTGGAGTGAACAGATGAAACTTATTTCTATTTATTTCTTAACAAGAAAATTTGGAAAACTAAAAATATAATTGGTTGGCTTTTACTACAAACTTGTGCATTAATCTAATTTAGATCATTTTGGGAGATTTAAATGTTTATAGATATATATTTGAATGGACAATATGTACGTTGTATTACAATAGCTTCTCAGAGCATCCAAATAACAGTCCTTTACTCCCTAGTTCATGCTTTTCTCTTTCTCACCATATCTAAAATCTTAATATGATTTTTTTTGGACATTAAAAATGCAAAATAGAAATGCTTAACTAAAAAATGTAAAATAAAGTGCATTCAGAAAGTATTCAAATCCCCTTCACATTTGTCAATTTTGTTATGCTGCAGTCTGATCCTACAATTGTTGAAATTCACTTTTTTCTCATTAATCTATACTCAGTACCCCATAATGACAAAATGAAAATAGAATTTTAGAAATGCCTGTAAATTTATTAAAAAGGAAAAAACCCTGACATATCACTTTGGCATAAGTATTAAGACTGTTCACTAGTACTTTGTTGAAGCACCTCTGACAGCAACTACAGCCTTGAGTCTTTGGGGGTATGACAACAAGCTTTGCACACCTGGATTGGGAGATATTCCGCATTGTTCCTTTCACATTCTCTCAAGTTCAGTCAAGCTGGATGGCCTCTCAAGTTCAGTCAAGCTGGATGGCGACCTTCGGTGGACCGCTATTTTCAGGTTCTCCAGAAATATTCATCAGGGTTCAAATCAGAGCTCTGACTGGGGCACTCTAGAACATTTACAGAGTTGTCCCTAAGCCACTCCTCTGTTGTCTTGACTGGTGCTTAGGATCATTGTCAAGTTGGAAAATGAACCTTCGGCACAGTGTGAAGTCCTGAGCGCTGTGGAACAGGTTTTCATTGAGGATATACTGTACTTTGCTCCATTCAGCTTTCCCTCAACCCTTACCAGTCTCCTAGTCCCTGCTGCTGAAAATACCCCCAAAGGATAATGTTGCCACCACCATGCTTCACTGTTGGGATGATATCAGGCAGGTGATAAGCGGTGCCTAATTTCCTTCAGACATAATGTTTACAGTTGAAGCCAAACAGTTTCATCAGACCAAAGAATCTTGTTTCTCACAATCTGAGAGTCCTTCAGGTGCTTTTTTGCAAATTCTAAGCAGGCTTTCATGTGTTTTGCACTGAGAAGAGGCTTCTGTCTAGCCACTCTGCCATAGAGCCCATATCATGGAGGGTTGCAGTGATAGTTGTCCTTCTGGAACTCTGTCCCATCTCCACATAAGATCTCTGGAACTCAGCCAGAGTGACCATTGGGTTTTTGGTCACTTCTCTTATTAAAGCCCTTCTCCCATGATTGCTCAGTTTGGTCGACCAGCTCTTGGAAGAGTCTTGGTTGTGCCAAACCTCTTTCATTTGAGAATTATGGAGGTCACTGTGCTCTTAAGAACCTTCACTGCAGCAGAAATTTTATTGTAGCCTTCCCCAGATCTGTGCCTTGCAATAATCCTGTCTCTGAGCTCCGCAGGCAGTTCCTTTGACCTCATGGCTTTTGCTCTGTTACAGTATGCATTGTCAGCTGTGAGACCTTCTATAGAGTGGTGTGTACCTTTCCAATTCTTGTCCCTATGTAATTTACCACATGTAGACTCCAATCAAGGTGTAGAAATATGTCTGCCATGATCAAGAGAAATGGGGAGCACCAGAGCTAAATTTCAAGTATTGTTGCAAAAGGTTTGAATAATTATGCCACTGTGTTAATTCATTTTTCTTTTTAATAAATTTACAAATAATTGTAAAATTCTGTTTTCATTTTGTCATTATCAGATACTAAGTATAGATTAATGAGGAAAAAATGAATTTCAACAACTGAAGGATCTGGCTGCAGCATAACAAAATTGACAAAAGTGAAGAGGGTCTGAATATTTTCTCAATTCACTGTATATTCCTTAGAGCTTTGCTGCCTTTAACCTTCCACAATTCTTTCCCCATAATTCTAATATGTTATGAAGTTTTATTTTCACTCCATTTTTATACTAAGATATGTCTCTGTCTATAGTTTCGAATCCCGAGTGCCGCGTAACAGAGTGAGCGCCTGTTACTCGTCCCAGCTTCTGCCAACCTAGCAGTTCGAAAGCACGTAAAATGCAAGTAGAAAAACAGGGACCACTCCGGTGGGAAGGTAACAGCGTTCCGTGCGCCTTTGGCATCTAGTCATGCCAGCCACATGACCACGGAGACGGCATGTGGATCAACTAAGGAAGAGGTTTCCAGAATGGTCACTAAGTGAGTATGGGGGTACTAGTTCCTCTCGTAGTTATCAAGCTGGCACACAGGCTAGCTCTTATCCTACCTATCAGCATTTTTAGCACACAGCAGGTTTCGAGTCCGAAGAGGACCAAGACAGCATGGAGGTGCAACAGGAAACCTCTGATCAGTCAGATCAGCCAAACTACAGCGACCACTGCGGCCACGCTGCTTCAAGCTTTGACTCTGGGGTGGGCCTACCAGGTGAGGCCAGCCAGAGCAATCCTCCATCCTCAGACTCTCCAGCACAGAAGAGCATGAACACGCCTGGCCTGCCAGGTAAGTTGGTAGACCACAGAGTGGGTGGAACTCAAAGACGTTCTTCATGGCCTCACAGGCCACCTGCATACCTTGCTGACTATGTTGTCAAATAAGACAAAGTATTGTAAATGGTTTACCAGCTTGTGGGCATGCCCACTGTTTTTTGGATTTTGTTTATCAACATGTAATAGGTTGCATTGCATACTGAAAGGGGATTAACAGAGAAAACAATTCTCAGAAAAGTGTCTGTAACTTCGTTGTAGTCCACTTGTACTTAGGGTAGTGTAATACTACTGGCAAGGGACGCGGTGGCTCAGTGGGTTAGGACGCTGAGCTTGTCGATCAGAAAGTCGGCAGTTTGGCGGGTCGAATCCCGAGTGCTGCGTAACAGAGTAAAGCCTGTTACTTGTCCCAGCTTCTGCCAACCTAGCAGTTCGAAAGCACATAAAAATGCAAGTAGAAAAATAGGGACCACTCCGGTGGGAAGGTAACAGCGTTCCGTGCGCCTTTGGCGTCCAGTCATGCCGACCACATGACCACGGAGACGTCCTTGGACAAGCGCTGGCTCTTCGGCTTTGAAACGGAGATGAGCACCGGCCCCTAGAGTTGGAAACGACTAGCACACATGTGCGGGGGAACCTTTACCTTTACCTAATACTACTGGCAGAACAGCAAAGCTGTCTTTAGTCTCATTGCATGCAACCTATACACTGCACGTCTGAGGTCACGTTATGATTATTCTACCTTGAATGGGGCCAAACATTCAATTTAGCATTGGAGGTTAAGAGTGAATCATAATCCTTAAATGTCAAAGGTTATAATGTTTGTTCCTTAAAAGGGGAAGGGGTGTTATGTATTGAGCTTTTGGGAATACCCTATCACTTGTACGCTGGAAAGCTAATGGTTCTCCAGCAACACAGATAGGATTTTCCAGTCCAGACTGCAGTTAACTTGGCGGGAATGATGGGTTCAGTCTGATTTGTTGTTAAGACTATGAGAGACTATATAAAGACTGCATGGATACCCTTAACCCTCAGTACAGTTCTAGTTATGAATAAAGCAACTATTCTTCTGTACTTATCTGCCTGGCGTCTTTTCTGCTCGTCTGAACCCGAAACATAACAAACAGTATTATAAGTTGTGAGTTTATTTTGTAAGTATCAAGTTGAAATGTATAATTAGAATTGTATTGGAAATGTATTCTCTAACTAGAGCAATGTTTCTCAATCTTGACAACCTTGCTATGCAAAGACTTCAACTCCCAGAATTCCTCACCCAGCATGAAGCTGAGGTCCTCGCAGCTTAACTGCTCAGAAATCAGAAATTTATCAGGAATGACCGCAGTGATTTAAAACAGATATCAGAAGGAGCAGAAGTATTTAAAATTGACAAACGGCAAAGCCTAAAGCCGAGTGAATGGAAAAGAAAAAAAGTTTATGTCTGGTCACTCGAGCCCCGCTTTCACAGCCTTTGCTGCTCTCTTCAGTGGTCAAGACCACCTTACTCTACCCAACTGCAGCGATTATTCAATAGCAGCACCAGTCGTTGTTTCATTCCCAAATATCGCGAAGCGCGCGCGAGGCGTGGGGAAGAAACGGAGAGCAGGAAGCGGCCTCCCCCTCCTTCTGGCAGAGCGGCGCACTCCTCCGCTTTCGAGGGAGAGAGGCTGCGAGTATGGTGGCGTCGGATTGTCGGGGCCGCTCGGCTGCTTATCTCGGAGGGGCCCTTATCGCGCTCCTTGTGTCGGGCTTAGCTCAGCCCCACGGTATGCTTTGTCTTCCCCGCCGCAGTATCTCCCTTCGTACCTCGTAAGCGTTGCCTCCTTCGGTCCTTTGCAGGTCTAGCAGGAGCTTTTTACAGGCGCAGCAGAATTCCTTAGCTTTCTGTTTTGCCCAGTGAAAAGAGGCTCGACTCGAGAAGAACTCCCTCAGCGGTGGGAGTCGACAGTCCGCTAGGGAGGAGGGAGAGAGAGAGAAGGAAAAGAAGGAAGGCCGCCCCGCTTTTAGTGAATGGCTTCATCATGCCTTGCTTTAACGGCGCAGTTGCTTGCAGTTTACTGTGTTATTTTCTCTCTCTGAAGAGATTAGGAGATGCTTAGAAACCACAATCAAAAACTAAACATGCACTTAAATCCAGTGCCTGAGATAAAAAAGCTGTGGACCAGTTCTTCTTCACAATTCTTGTGGATCTTGTTGGCTCTGTCGTATTCACTCTAGTCTCCAGCTTTTGGCTAGTGATCATACTTGATGTCCTACCTGTCCCTAAATCACAGCTTGCTTCTCTGTCCGAATTAAGTTACCAATTTTGCAAATGCTAAAAAATTAGGGATATCATAACAGACATCCAACAGCACTTTGGCTCCACCTTGTGGTTGTGTATATTATCTAATGTAGACCAGATGGGTCATTCCTATCAACTATTTGCTCACTGATTTCTTTCTCTTCTTCTGCTTTCACTCAGCTATGGTCTTCCTGATATATAAATCTAAATCGCAAATGAAGAAATTGGGCTTTTATATGTGAATTTATCTTCAGTTTAACAAGGAAATGTCGTGGGACAATTAACAGTCCCACCGGAGGTGGATGGACCGTGGTTCATTTGCATGGTCAATATCAAAGAAAAGAAATCCAAAACATGTTTTATAGTAAAAGTTGTTTATTGAGAAAACAAAAAACCTAGACTGACTGCATTCTCTCATCAGGCAGAAGAACAAAGTAAAGTAGTAACTGTGGGAAACTTTTTCTAGGCCTGCGCACAAAACTGTTTAAAACCAAAACATGGCTGGACATAGCTGGAGTCACTGGTTACATGATAAGATAATAACACAGGTGCAGAGCAGAAAGAGATGTACACTTAGGAATGAGCGAAGCTGGCAAAATAAAAAAACGCAGTGACATTTCTCAAAAATATTCTTCAGCAATGAGGGCTTTTCTCTTATTTTTTTTTCAAAAATAATAAATTATTCATTATTTATTAATCTTAAAATAAAATTAATTCCAGGCTTAGAAAAGTATTTTAAGGAGATGATATGGAATAGCCTTCTGTTACATCTGTTGCAATTTTCCAGAAGTTAGTTAAGACAAAACCTTTGGAGAGTATGTAGCAGTTGGTATGTTATTTGCTATAGTATTATTATTAGGCAGTTTTATTATATTGGTTAATTATGTTATAACTATATAATGCAATATTTAACTATTTTGGTAAGGTTACTTGGTATAAAGAGAACATATAACAATCACATTATATTGCTGGTTATGTTTTCATTTCTGAAATGTTTTTTGAGATCTCAAAGTACACAAGAAAAAAGAGACAATTCCAGGATTCTCAATTTTTCCAAACTAGCTAGACAAAAATACCCAATTCTGATTTTTTTTAATACATAAATATTTAATCACCTTCATTTTTAATTCTAGATATATCCAGACGGCCTCTGTGGAACTTGAAAATGGATCAAGCTTTATTACAAATTCATAATGAGTTGCTCATTGACAACTTGTCCATTTATTGGGTCTCAGATTATTGTTATGAGGTAAATAAAATCCTGAAGGGAGGGAAAAGTCCTATAATCAAAATACCTGTAAAATGATTCAAATTGGATAAAATGCTTCATCTGAATCAAACTGCAATTCATACTTGTAAATCATGATTTGTATTTGAACTGTGTGACTGTTATGGAAGAAAACTGGTTTAATCAGAAGCAAATATATTCAGCTAGCCCAATGAAATACATTTTATTTTAGATACTAGAATTCTAAATATATAAAATCAAGGTAATTTTAAAATCTTAGAATATAAATATATAGCTTGGACTCACTGGAGAAGAGCCTAATATTGGGAAAGATTGAGGGCAATAGAAGAAGGGGATGACAGAGAATGAGGTGGCTGGATGGAGTTACTGAAGCAGTAGGCGTGACCTTAAAAGGACTCCAGAAGATGGTAGAGGACAGGAAGGCCTGGGGGAATGTTGTCCATGGGGTTGCGATGGGTCGGACATGACTGCAACTAACAACAACAACATAGCTTCACCCAGTAACTTTCTTTTAGAATAAATCACATTGTTTATTTTAGATCCAGTAACCCTTCTATTAGTTTTTAATTTTAAAGATAAGAATATTGGTTCACCTATAGCAAGGCAAATCAATCTGTAATTTTTCCTCATTTTTTTAGTGTTTGGAACAGGAGTTGATTTCTATCCAGATGAACAGAACATCTAAAAAAGCTCACGTAGCTATAGATACTCAGCATGCCCTCATGCTGAGGGTCAATCATTTTAAAGAAGGAGAACTGTGCAGGTTAGTCCTTTTAAGATGCATAGCTTCTGCTATGTGGTTATCTCTTAGAGAAATTACAGAGGTATTGTAAGTAATTTATTTAGATAATTTATCCAAAAAGGGACTGAAATGTCTATTTAGATATATTATTTAATTTTATACTAAAATATTAATGTTATGTAAACAAAATTCAACAGGCAGCAGTAGTTGCTGGCTCTTTAACATATCCAAACATCTGTGAAAAAAAATATATTAGAGATAATAAATGGTAGGATAAACGGTTCAAAGATAAAAATCACTAAATTACTGCAAATGAAATGATAAGTATAATACGAGGAAAGTGAACATACTGAGAATTGTTGAGATTTGCATATATTCCATAAGCATACATATCGATAAGAAAACATCCAAGTATATTCATATTGCTTAAAGCTCTCTGTTTCTTTAGCACTTATAAAATGTTCAGATATGTTGGAGTCTCCAAGCTATGTGAGCAGTAATAGCATTTTCTGTGAGAAGTATGAAACCTCTTCCTTAAGAATTTTGATAACCTCATGTATCAAATATTAACACATCTGGAAAACCTGGATGACTTTAAGGTTATATTTAATGGAGTTGTTTATATTTAGTTCTTTTAAACTTTTAAGGGCACTATGTTCATATGTTGTCAAAATTGTTCTAACTTGATCTAATTTTGCAAGTATTTTTTTCTTTTTGCTGTCTCTAGGATTCATTATCATTTTGGAGAATATGGAAACTATTCCTTAAGAATTAGGCACCTCCAGAGCAACATCATAAACATTACATGTGACATAATTATCAATCAAAGTCCTCTCAACAGCTATCTCCGTATGTTACTTTAAACTTTTATAACTTGTTTGTTATAATGTTTGCCTTAATTTGTTTAGAAAACTAGTTGTTGTATAGTCATGTTTGGCTTAAGTATTTCTATTTAACTGTACTATCACATCTCAGTTTCAGGGATGGTGAATCTTTTAGAGACGGAGTGCCCAAAGTGCAACCCAAAACCTACTTATGTATTGTCGGGTGCCGGGTGGGTGTGGCCCATTGTGTGGGCATGGCTGCAGTGGTAACAGCAGACTGGGTAGGACTAAAAAGTTCAATCAATCAATTCCAACTTTGCAAGATCTTTTTTTCCCCACAAGAAGTTGAAATTCATTGATTGAATGAACCTTTTTTTTTTGCACATGGCCTAAAGTGAAAAGGTTTTATAAAACCCAGCTGAAGGCCTAGGACTGGGGTGATTGCACGTGTGCCTACAGAGAGGGCTCTGCATAGCATCTGTGGCACACGTGCCGTAGGTTTGCCACCACGGCTATATCCTATGAACAAAAAGAACCTAAAACTTACAGAGTGGAAATCTGCTAACTTAACATTTCAGCCTCTTTTCTCCCATGCTTGTTAATATTATAAATAACCTTTAAAGTCTTCAACAATGGGTCAGCTGTAGTATTATATTTAACTATGATGGGTACAAGGTTCTGCATTGGAAAGGAAAAATTAGACAAGGCAGGGGGAGACAAGATTTGGCATGAAAAGAACGTAGGACATCAGATGAGCAATAGCTGAATTAGTAGAAGCATTCCATCCAGGTTATGGGAGGTAATGGTTTTATTATATTCTGTGCTGATAAGGCCACTCTTGAAGCACTGTGTCTATTTCTGGGCGCTCCATTTTAAAAGGAAGAACATAGAATATGTTTGGTAGTTAGTCTCTGTTGAAACTGGGAATACAAAAAAAACCCTAATAAGTTGAAATTAAAGAATTTAGCTGAATATTAGGAAGAATTTTCTAAGAATGAAGCAATAGTCTTAGTCTGCCTAAAACAGCGGTAAGCTATCCTAAGAGCCATGGTGGTGCAGAGGTTAGAATGTAGTATTGCAGGCTGACCCTGCACTGCACAGGAGTTTGATCCTGAATGGCTTAAGGTTGACTCAGCCTTCCATCCTTCCGAAGTCGGTAAAATAAGGACCCAGATTGTTGGAGGCAATATGCTGACTCTGTAAACTGCTTAGAGCAGACATGTCAAACACAAGGCCCGGGGGCCAGATCCGGCCCGCAAAGTGGTTTCATGTGGCCCGCGAAGCCATCCTGGAAACAGTGAGGGAACGGCCCTGGCTGCCTTGGGCCTGGCCCAGAGACCCTCCTCCTGCCAGAGACCCTCAGATCTGTCCCACTCCTGCCCAGGCCCCCATAGGCACCCTTGATGCGAACGATGTAGAGCTGGCCACGCCCACCCAGTAGGCCACACACACTCTAGCCATGCCCACCCAGTAGGCCACGCCCACCCGGCCTCCTGAGGGCAACTGCAATGCTGATGTGGACCTCAATGAAATTGAGTTTGACACCCCTGGCTTAGAGAGTGCTGCAAAGCACTGTGAAGGGGTATATAAGTCTTAAGTGCTGTTGTTATTGCTGTCCCCTTGTGGCTTTGAAAAGTTAATAATAGATTAATAAGGATTGGAATAGAAAACTAACTGTGAGACTCTTCTAACTCATAATGATGTGATTATGCGAATATTGAATATGCTTCTGTTGAGAAAATGAAAGAATATAATCAATTAGTAAGATTCTACATTTAGGCAAGAAAAACCAAATGTACAGATATAGTATAGGGGATACTTTGCTCAATAGTAGTAACTGTGAGAGGGACCTCAGAGTCCTAGTGGATAATCACTTCAATATGAGCCAGCAGTGTGCTGCAGCTGCCAAAAAAGCCAACACAGTGCTAGGCTGCATTAACAAAGGGGTAGAATCAAGATCACGTGAAGTATTAATACCACTTTACAATGCCTTGGTAAGGCCACACTTGGAAAACTGCATCCCGTTTTCGTCACCATGATGTAAAAAAGATATTGAGACTCTGGAAAGAGTACAGAGAAGAGCAACAAAGATGATTAGAGGTCTAGAGGCTAAAACATATAAGGAACGGCTGCTGGAATTGGGTATGTCTAGTTTAAGAAGAGAAGGACTAGGGGTGACATGATAGCAGTGTTCCAATATCTCAGGGGTTGCCACAAAGAAGAGTGAGTCAAGCTATTCTCCAAAGCGCCTGAAGACAGGACAAGAAGCAACGGATGGAAACTAATCAAGGAGAGAAGCAATCTAGAACTAAGGAGAAACTTCCTGACAGTTAGAACAATTAACCAGTGGAACAACCTGCCTCCAGAAGCGGTGAATGCTCCAACACTGGAAGTTTTTAAGAAGAGACTGGACAGCCATTTGTGTGAAATGGTATAGGGTTTCCTGCCTGAGCAGGGGTTTGGACCAGATGACCTCCAAGGTCCCTTCCAACTTTACTATTATGATTATGAATTATAAAAATGATTGGAAAAATAAGGATGTTTCCCCCTGCTCCCTTCTTACCTCAGAGGAGTGTATGGTTGATAGCTGGCACTGGAGGAAAGCCCTGTGGATATATATTTAGCTCTTTATTTATTGCAAGTATTTTAATGTTTTCTTTTAAAGTTTTGTGATGAACAGATATAAAATTGTTTAAAATATATAAGCAGTTGATGCTACAGTGGTGGACTCTAAGTTGATGCTGAATTTAGTTACGGCAGCAAGACTTTTGATAGGGCAATATTGGAAGAAAGAGGAGCTGCCGACCATAGAAGAATGGACTTTAAAGGTTTCCGACCTGGCAGAGATGGCGAAGATTTCGGCTTACTTGAAAGATCATTCGCAAGAACGTTATATTATGGAATGGAGAAAGTGGATTGAGTTTATCCAGAATAAGTATAAGGTTAAGAAGTTTTATGTAGCATTCGAATAAGTCTTCTTTCGTGTTTTTTCTTTTTTTTTCTATCTTAGTTTTTTATATATATTTAATAATGTTAAGTTTTGTTTGTTCTTATATAAGTTAGAGAGTGATGGATTTTAGAATTTATGGTTGTTAGTATATGGTTGCTTATGATTGCTTTTTTATATATATATACCTTGTATTTAGCTCTGGGAAGTCCGGGGGGGGGAGGGGGGTGGGTGGGAGGTAGGGGAGGGAAGAGGGAGGGGGTGAGGGGGGAGGTAGGGGGGAGGGAAGAGGGAGGGGGGAGGTAGGGAGGGGAGGGTGGAGGGGGATGGGGGTTTTTTAAAGGAAAATTGTATTGTAAAACTTTTCAATAAAAAAAAATATAAAAAAAATAAAAAAAAGAACATAAAAAGAAAATATATAAGCAGCATAAATGGAAGTATTATGTAAAATTAATCATGATGGAGCTTGATGAAAAAAATCTTTGACTTACAACAGTTTGTTTAGTGACCTTTCAAAGTTACAATGGAAAAAGTGAGTTACAGCCATTTTTCTCACTTTACTGCTGTAGCATCCCCATGGTCTCATGATCAAAATTCAGATTTTTCAGAGGCAACTGACTCATTTTTTTTATGGTTTCAGTGTCCCGGGGTCACCTTTAGCAACCTTCTGACAAGCAAAATCAATGAGGAAGCCAGATTCACTTAACAGCTGCGTTAGTAATTTAACAACTGCAGCGATTCACTTAACAACTGGGCAAAAAAGGTTTAAAATGATGCAAAACTCACTTAACTGTCTTGCTTATCAATGGATATTTTAGGCTTACTTGTGGTCATAAGTTGAAGACTACCTGTATCAACACCAACTGTTACAGGCCTCAGAAAAAGGACAACTACTGCAACACCATGGCTTCTAATCCCAGCCTCTTGAGTCAGTCCAGAAGGATGCCATGATTGATGGTATCAAAACCCACTGAGAGATCAAAGAAAGCCAGATGGATGAACTATCCCATCCCACATCCACCAAAGGTGATCAAAAGCATAATTAGTGCCACCTTCCATAAAAAGGGGAAGTTGGAAACTGGTTGATATTGTCCATTGTGGGCTTCTTAAGGAGAAGGCAGACAACTATCTCTTTGAAGCAAATGGAGCCACCTTCTCCCATAAGAAAATATTAACCTTATGTGGATCTAAAACAGGTAGAGGAACTCACGTTCAAGGACTTTATCCACTTCATCATAATGAACAGGTTCAAATTCTTCCCAGATTATCACTCAAGAACATGCCTCAGGTAGTGCCATAGAACCTGTACAGCTGTAGACTAACCCCAAGTGAATCTGAACAACTTCATCCTACAGTTTCCTAGGATGGTCTTCTCTCTGTCATGAAAGAATTGGAATTAAAATTGATTGTAGCAACAATTCAGTTTAAGTTTAAGATAGGACTTCATAACTGAGATTATATAACAGCCACAAGCATTTTCTTGTGTATTATAAAGAATGACTACAGTATGTGAATATATTCAAGTCTCTTGTGTATTACTTATATAACAGAGTCTGTGTATTTCATATTTGAGGAAAACTAGGAACAGTATTCATTTTTTATTTTTGGATTTCTGAGTTCCTTTTCTCTTGAACATTTCAGTCAAGATGACTGGCAATTCCTTGATCTATTATATTAACATGAAGTTCTAGCAATTTGGATTATGTATCTTCTGTTTTTCTTCATCCAACCAACCTGTATCTGATACTAAATAGTATTTTAGGATTTGAGTAATTTCTGTAGATTTCAATTCTTAAGGATTTGAGACAACGAGAAACAGGATTGTGCTTCCAGGTTTCTTTATTAAAAATATGTCAGTTTCTTATGGCGAGTCCTATTTGTCTAACCCATAACGTAGGTTCTCCAGTCACCAGAATTAATAAAGATTGTTGTTGATCTATTTTCTGAATGTCTGTAGAGCTTCTCAGTCATCCAGGTCAAAGGTGCTTTTTCAAAAGGCTTTCAAGAAAAAAGCAAAGGAAGTCTAGTTGCCTTTTGAAAAAGCACCATTGGGGGGGGCGGAGCCAACTGTCAGAGCGGGCGGCTGTGTGAACGGAGCTCTCTCCTCGCACAACCTCTCACCCAGTGTTCGCGGGGGCTTTTCGGAGCTTCAGGAGGTCCTGTAGGGACATCCGAAGTTGCAGGCAGCCCGGAGAACCTTCATGAGCGGCAGTTCGTGTTGAAGATCCGGAGAAAGTCTGATGCGAGCGAACCGGGGAGAAGGAGGCCAGTAATGGCCGACATGAAGATCTGACAGAGGGACGGAGCTAGCACGTAAGCAGCGGGACAACGGTAGAGCGGAGCTGACGGAGAGTGTATCCGAATATTAAATAGGAAGCGCTTGTGAAAGAGGTACTGGTTCGAAGTGGGAGCCTCACGGAGAGGGAATAAGCGGCGATAGAAGTCTTGAGGGAGGCGTTTGGCAAAAACAGCAAGGGAAAGAAAGCCGAAGACTATATGACTGTATTCTAGCTGGAAAAAAGCTACAACAAGTCAAAGTCTGAGCTTTGGAGCCTTAGAGACTGAACTCTGGATTGTCGGGCGTGGAAAGCGATCAGCTTGGTCTAGTCTGGTCTATCCTGGTAAATTTTGAATTTGTGAACTTTTGAAACTTTTGAAATTCTACTCTACTTGTCACGGGCGGCCATTTGATATAGCAATTTAGTAACTGGAGGTTTGTTTAGTGGGACACCTACTGGTCTTTGACAGCAGAGGAAGACGGAAAAGGTGCCAATTTCTGCGCCGGAAACGGGGGGGGGGGGGAAAGAAGAAGAACGTGACTTTGATTATATTCATACTATAGAATTTTATTATATAAATTGCTTAGTTGGTAATAAGTATCTGGTGGTAACTGTTTTATATATCTTTTGTCATAGAGTTAAAAGGTTTATATAAGACTCAGGGTATTATACATTGATAAAACGCTGTTAAAATTGGGGAAACATGACAAGTATCTCGGGAGCAACTAAGCCTAGCGCTGGCAAAAAGGCAGCAGCACAGGGACAGGGGATGGCCTCAAGTCCCTCCAATCAGAAATCTATAGAGGATATGCTGCAAAGGGAAAGATCTAACTCGAATTCCTTTAAAGATTTACATGCCCTTTTGCAAAACCTACACGAGGCAATGGCCAAAAACCACGAGGAGATGAAGAGAGAAATAGGCCAAATAAGAAACGACACTGGTGAATTAAAGGGGAAAATCCAAGCGATAGATGATAAATTTGAAGGGATTCAACAGCAATTAGTCAAAAATGAACAAAGACTTCAAGATATGGAAGCTAGAATGGAAAAAGAGGAAAAGAGAGTAGATGATTTAAATGAAACACTCCTTCAGGCTAATAAGGAATTAGAAACAACAGTCATTTTTCTGGAAGCAGAAAAGGCTGCTCATTATCTACGCTTCCAGAACGTTCAAGAAAAAAGAGGGGAAGATCTGTTGGTCATGATGGCAGAACTGATGGCAAAGGCACTCGGTGTAGGGAAGGAGGAAATGCTGGCGGAAATTGATGAAACATACAGGGTCCAAACTAATTATGCGAGAAGGCACAACCTCCCAAAAGAAGTACATGTAAGGTTAGTTAAAAAATCAATTCGGGATGAGCTTCTGCATAGATCTAGAGAGGAACCATTAGAATTTCGGGGCCAACCAATCACCATCCTTAAACAGATACCTAAAAGGATGAGGGATCTGAGACGCGGCTATCAATTCTTAACATCTAAACTAATAAGAGAAAATGTAAACTTTAGATGGCTAACTCCAGAGGGTATTCTTGTTACGTGGCAGGATAGAAGGCATAGACTGGACACGATAGAGAAGGCAGAAGATTTTTACAAACGCCACTTCCATAGCCAAGAGGAAGTAGATTTAGAAGATCAAGATGGAAGGGAGGTAAGAGAAAGAGATACAATACGTGTGGCAATGGATGGGAAGATCTTAGCTACAGAGGATAGAAGGAACAAATCCGGTGAGTTAACAGAGAAACATGGAACTAGAGACAAGGAAGAGAGAGAGCCCCGAATCACGAGATCCACAAAAACCAGAAATAAGTAAGATGAAGGGAGGTGAGTGTAGTATTATGTCTGTGAATATTAATGGATTGAATTCGCCAGTGAAAAGGCGGAAATTTTTTAATAGGCTTATTCACCAACAATTGGATATCGTGGCAATACAAGAAGTCCATATAAAGGAACAACAAAAATATTTGTTAGTACAACCAAGAATAGGGAACCTATTCGTTTCCTTAGACCGACACAAGAAAAAGAGAGGAGTGGCACTATATGTAAACCCAAAATTGACTGCAAAACTAATTTATAACGATAAAGAGGGTAGAATACTGATAGTCGAGGTTATAATAAATCACAGGAAGGTCATGATGGTAGAGATATATGCCCCAAACCATAACCAAGAACAATTTTTCAAAACACTTCACAATAAGATATGTAGCATTGATTATGAGGAGATTTGTTTAATAGGAGATTTTAATGCTATCCTAGATATAAATTTGGATTATATGGGAAAGACGCTTAGGAAAAAGAAGAGAAGAACTCTACCGAGATCTTTTCTTAACTTGGCTGAGGAACTAAATATCCAAGATGTCTGGAGGGAAAGAAATCGTAAGGCTAGACAATATACATATTACTCCAACCGACATAACTCATGGTCTAGAATAGACATGGTGTGGATGACGAAAGAAATTAGTTCAGAAATAGATGAGGTACATATAGCGACAGGTACTTGGGCAGATCACAATCCTATTAAACTTATCTGGAAAGGTTCCAAAAAAATATCCAGATGGACGCTTCAAAGAGCAATTTTAAAAGAAGACGAATTCAAATCTAAGATGGAGAGAGAACTAAGTTTTTTCTTTAAGGAAAATAAAGCTATAGACACCTCAGTACAAAACAATTGGGATACAGCTAAGGCTGTGATGAGAGGGGTAGCGAGGGCATATATGGTATATAAAAATAAGGGGAAAAGACAACAACGGGAAAGATTAGAAGAGGAATATAAGAGCTTAGAAGTTACACTCCAACAAGATCCACAAAAAGAGAATATCAAGCAATCTATGGATCTGATTAAACACAAACTTAACATTCTAGACAAAGAGAAATTGGCACAACAATTGAGAAACACGAAACAAAATTTTTTTGAAAATGCAAATAAACCGGGCCGGTGGCTCGCATACAAATTGGGAAAACAAAAGGGGAAAAACTGGATTCACGAACTACGAGATGAGGAAGGGAGAATATTCCACCAGGAGGAAAAAAAAAAATTATAGCCCAGGAATTTTATGAACGTTTATATAAAGAAGATAGCCAGGCAAGTGTGGAGAAAATGGAGGAATATTTTCAAAGAGCCAAACTACCTAAGGTCACAGAAGATACCAGAAATATGTTAAACGAGGAAATTCGACTATCTGAGGTGATAAAAGCTATTAATGCACAAAAGAATAATAAAGCATCGGGACCCGACGGTCTTCCATCAGAGATTTATAAAGAATTACAAAATATCCTAGCTCAACCCCTAGTGGAGGTATTTAACGCAGTATTAGAAGGCGCAAGGACGCCTAAATCTTGGCTAGAGGCAAACATAACCCTTATTCCGAAAGATAACACAGACCATACATTAATCCAAAATTACAGACCCATATCACTTCTTAACTCGGACTACAAGATATTTACATCAATTATAGCGGAACGATTGAAACGATTTCTGAATGATTTCATACACGCAGATCAAAATGGTTTTCTCGCTAAGAGACACACTAAGCACAACATTAGAATAATATTAGATACATTGGAGTACTATGAATTACATAGCGAACAACAGATGGCATTACTTTTCTTAGACGCCCAAAAGGCATTTGACAATGTTAAATGGTCTTTTTTGTGCCAACAGCTTAGCTTTATGAATATGGGTGAAAAAATTATAAATATAATTAGGGCAATTTATGACAATCAGGAAGCAAAAATAATTATTAATGGGGAAGCATCTAGCAAGTTTCAAATTCAAAAGGGAACACGGCAAGGCTGCCCCTTATCACCGTTGCTGTTTATATTGACTCTTGAAGTATTAACGAGAACTATAAGAAACGACCCAAAGATAAAAGGATTAACCATTAAAAAGGAAACCTTTAAATTGCAAGCTTTCGCGGACGATCTAGTTTTTATTATGGAGGATCCATGTCAGACGGGACCAAAGCTATTGGAAGAATTATCTAAATATGGTGAGGTTGCCGGACTGCGAATAAATAGAAATAAGACCAAGATGATTGTTAAAAATATGACCAATAAACAAAAAGGTAATCTGGCCGAAATCACGGATATAGAAATAGTCAAGAAAATAAAATATTTAGGGATTAACATTACGGCTAGATGCACTTCACTCAAAAAGGATAATTATGATAGTGTAGTGAATCAAATAAAAGGTGACCTGGAAAGATGGGGAAACCTAAAACTCTCATTATTGGGAAGAATCGCTGTCATTAAGATGAATATTCTGCCTAAAATCCTGTTTCTGTTTCAGAATATCCCAATTCAACTCGACTCTAAATTTTTTCGAAATTTGGATAAATTATCACTAAATTTTATTTGGCAGGGGAAAAAACCAAGAATTAAATTGAAATATTTACAAGACACGAAGGAAAATGGGGGTTTTGGATTGCCAGACTGGGAATTATATTACCACGCCGCGGCCCTGAGCTGGATTAGAGAATGGGTAATCTTGAGAAATAGAAGACTATTAACTTTAGAGGGTCACGATTTGCAATATGGCTGGCATGCTTTCCTATGGACGGAGAAACAAGGTCTTTTCTCGCATTTTCAAAGACACCGGATCAGGCAAGCGCTACTCAATACTTGGAAAAAAATTAGATCTCACAATTACACCAAAATACCGGTCTGGCTATCCACCCTTGAAGCGATAGTTTACCCAAATCTGTTTGATTTGGGTAACATAATCTCATACAAGGATATTCTGAATGAGGAGGGGGAATTGAAACTTAGGAATGAACTAGAATTACAAGGTATAAAACTCGATTGGTGGGCCTACTTACAAATCCAATCGAGATTTAGGAAGGATAAAAATGAATGGGGGATATATACCTCTGAAACAGCATTGGACAAAATATTATTGGGACCGGACTCTAAACAAATAAGGAATTTTTATAAATTACTTTTGGGATATAAGCTGTTTGAAGAGCAAGTGAAAGACCCCATGTTGATCTGGGCTAACAATTTAGGACATAACATCGACCTAGATACTTGGCAAACAATTTGGGATAGGAATAAAAGGATAACACTGGCCTCATCGTATAAAGAAAATTTATTTAAAATGTTTTACCGATGGCATCTCCCCCCAGCCCGCTTAGCAAAAATGTACACAACAGTATCTCCCAAATGTTGGAAGTGTTCTGAAGAGATAGGCACATACTTCCACACGTGGTGGTCTTGCAGTAAAACACAAAAATTTTGGAGAATGATTTGGATTTGGCTGAAAGAAATATTGAAACAAGATCTGGAGTTTAGTCCAGAACTTTTCTTGTTGGGAATCACGAAAGAGAAATATCCTAAAGATGTGCTATACTTAACGATCCATATTATCACAGCAGCTAGAATATCATTTGCGCAAAAATGGAAAAAGAATGAGATCCCAGGACAAAAAGAGGTTATTAGGAAAATTTGGGATTGCGCTGAAATGGACAGATTAACTTTGGAATTAAAGAATAAAGATCAATCAGACTATTATAGAATTTGGAACAAATTGTATCTTTGGATGGATAAAAAGAAAGGTCTCTATTAGGTTTTACAGACTAGCTCACTGTTTTAAATATTGTGGTATTTCACCGATTTGTAATCTAAGTGTATTTAAGTGTATTTTTGATGTACATATATACATGTATATATATATATATTTAAACATTGTAGACAAAAAGGTTTGTCAGCTCGCTGGTACTGTGTCCAATGTTTTTAAATAATAAATTTAATAAAAAATTTAAAAAAAAAAAAAAGAAAAAGCACCATTGGGACAAGATGTATTTTCTAATGCTATCAACCTTTTAAAAAAATATAAAGTGTGCAACTAGATTGCAGTTCTAAAAGCAGAAATGTTTAAAATTCAGTTAATGCTGAAGGATGTCAATTAAAAGAGGCTGATCAAGAATCTCTCTGATTGCAATATAAAAATATGAAGCAGAACTGGGGAGTGGTACAGTAGCCATTGAGAAAGGGAATGTTGGGATTAAACTTTGCATGAACCAGTTGGAATTAAGCATCCCCAGTTTTTACTCCTAACCATACTGTTCATTGGGGGGAGTATACGTAGAGATGCAGGTAGTTCTCATTTAGCAGGCAGTGACTGTTCAGAATGATAGCAATCATGAAAAATTTCAGCCTTAGTTACTACCTATTGAACTGTGCTTGACCTTGTTTCCCCTTCCCCCCTCACAGAGCAGTGATTGTCTAAACAAGTTTCCTGAGCTGCTTGTGGCACAGCATGTCCCTTAAAAAGTGCTAAGCAGTTGTTAACAAGTTCAGCTCTGTGTTCTTAATTAGTAGTTTAGAAATCTTCCACCTGCTGGCTGCTGCCTGACACTGACAAGACTTTAATTACTTTCACATTACAGTAAAGGCTTTTGTTACCTAAGCCACTGGCTAGGCAAACAGCTATGGTTAATGCATTCTTTTCAATGTTTATTCCTCATTGTGTGCCTGCTTAGTCTTTTGTAATCTCCTCTTCTCCAAATAATGTAAATGCACAAACGTTAATATAAATACAAACATTAATGTAAATATAAACTTTCTTGCCAATTATCTCAATTTTGGAGTGAGCATTCATTTAATTATTGAGTTCCCAATTCCAATTGTAGTTGCTGAATGAGGACTATCTGTAATTAGCCGAGCCTCTGAACTTTTATTTCCTTCCCATGTCTGAAAGACTTAAATGTTGCATGTCTTTGGAACAGGGCTAGTATAGATTGGACGAATGTTCTCAAAGTTTTCATCACCTCTCTCAGTTCAATCTTTATACTGAGTTCTCTCTCATTCCATAATAGAGGAGAGTACAGGTAGTTAGAAAGTTTAAATAACTCAGGCTTTCCTATCACCATGTTTCCCCCCTAAATAGAGTTTGTCTTTATTCTTCTTTCATGCAAGCTCTAGCCTTAAGAATATTTATGAAAGTTTTATTTCTGACTTTAGCATTTTCCTTTCCACATACAGTATTCTGTATAAAGATATCTTTTTGCAGCAAGAAATTAATAAATGTGAACTCCAAATCTGTTCAAGAAATATAAAAAGAAATGTTATAATAGCACATAATATCTTCTTAATTTACATGCACATCTTTTATCAATTTACTGCTTTTTACATTATTGGTATTTCAGCTGCTTCCCCCACTCTCCTTAGTTATTCTTGATGCTCATGATTTCAACGGAACTGTTTCCATTCCTATTGCTGCAATATCTGATGATTTCTTTCTGGCAGCTGTCAAAGCACATTAGCAAGAAATGTAGTTATGTAGGCTACTTTTAGGGGATTGTATGGATGCCATATAATCTTTATTATACTTGAACCTACCTTATTTAGTATTTAATCTTAATATTTTAATATGTTGTTACACTTTGCTATGGTATAATGTATAATCATTTTTTCCTAGCCATTCCTTTTCCAGGAAGCCTACATAAAAATGTTTATTACAGTGAAGACCTTTTATAATGGTTCTTGAAAGAGTTGAATAATTTAGAAAATTTGGTATTTCACAAAAAAGTTTGTCAAAATGTGAAAAAGAAATCTATTTTTTATGGATTACATTAAACAATGTGGTTAAACATGGGGACACCATGTTTTTCTTTGTGTTTGTACAAAATTTGGTTTCCAACCTTCAAAATAAACTAAAGCCATTTCAATTACAAACCTGATAAATATAAATGGACCTTTTTTTAAAAAAAAGTATGAAAATAATTGTTTTAGAATATATATACTATTGTGTTTTCTTTTATGCAGCTATTTTATTTGCATTTCTCATCTACATGGCTATTTTCATTATTCTGATGATTGGACAGATTTGCATAAAGTAAGTAAATATTTTAAAATGAGAATGAATTGGATGTATACATTATTTTTTCATATTTGCATGTTAAAGTCAGTTCAACCATTGAACAATAGAGCAGTATATTAAGATTTTTCCTAGAAATCTTTCTCAAAATGTATATTTTTGGGGTAGTATTTTCTTTATTAAGGAAAGGGCCTTCAGGGGGACCTTCTCCACTTACAATTTCATCACTGGGCTCCCAGAGTTGCTTGTTTTGAAAGCAACTTCAAAGCTTTGAAGAGCTTCAAAGTGCTTGATTGTGACTGGATAATGATGATTTTAGATGAACGTTTGTGGTACTCAAGACTAAAGTTGATTTTCTAAATTTCTGTTTTATAGCACTGAACAAGTCAGAAATTGGTTCTTCAAAAAGATGGATCCTAGAGAAACTGATCGACTTATTAATTCAGTAAGATCTTTAATAGTGGGATCATATAAATTAGTTTTCAGAGTTCACTCTGCTGTTTTCTGAGACAAATAAGTCGTGAAAGCTTAACTATATGGGCTGATAATTAGATTTTTCTCTACAAATGAATTGTCTTCTAATGAGCTCAATTGTGCACGTTGACCATAAAACCTGAGAGCTTTATGATCATGAAATAATTCTGTAAATATTCAGAATTCAAAACTTCAAAGTATTTGAAGATAACCTAGCATCACTGCATCTCAGTTGCTTTTCATGTAAGTGCTTCAGACACTAGTTCTATGATTTTTTGCTTAATGAGATAAAAGTCAATCTGAGTTTAGTAAAGCATATACCTGCATAAATATCATTGTTTCAGCCTAAATATGTTGAGTAATTATCATTGATATGATATTAGTACTGACCTATGTTTAGTTAAGCTAGAGAAGAATGCTATACTTATTCATTGTTATGCTCTAGAATGAGGCCAAATATAATTACGAGAGCACCAGATGTGTCTCTGTATTCCTTTTGCAATCTTAATTACCAATTGGTACAGTGGTGAATATACAAAATTAGCCCAAGCTGTTGGTGTTAATGGGCTCATTTGGACATTTAAGAATATAGGAAGCACTCTTAACCACGTAGTTGCTGTGGAGGGCATGACTAAATACCACAGTAAAATATCCATTTCTGAGATGGCAAATTATTAAGCAAAACAAAAGCAAATTGATGAGTCTTAAAAACCAATTAACTTTTCCCCTAGTCTTTCAAGAGTTGAGTTCTGAACTCCTCAATACCGAACTATATATTTTCCCACAGACAGCATAACATAGTATTTTATTTTATTTACAGTCAATGACCAGTAATAATACTGTTGCCTATCCCAGGTCCTTGGTAAGGAAATAGGTAGACAGAAATGCCAAATCCAGTCTGAACATCTGGCTGACTGTGTGAATAACAATAGCAATAATAATAATAATAGTAGTAGTAGTAGTAGTAGTAGTAATAGAGTTGGATGGGACCTTGGAAGTCTTCTAGTCCAACCCCCTGCTCAGACAGGAAACTCTATCCCATTTCAGACAAATGGTTGTCCAGTCTCTTCTTCAAAACTTCATGTTGGAGCACTCACAACTTCTGGAGGTAGGTTGTTCCACTGATTAATTGTTCTAACTCTCAGGAAATTTCTCCTTAACTCTAGGTTGCTTCTCTCTTTGATTAGTTTCCATCCATTGCTTCTTGTCCTGCCTTCTGGTGCTTTGGAGAATAGCTTGACTCCCTCTTCTTTGTGACAACCCCTGAGATATTGGAACATTGCTATCATGTCATCTCGTCCTTCTCTTAATTAGACTAGACATACCCAATTCCAGCAACCATTCTTTATATGTTTTAGCCTTCAGTCCCCCAATCATCTTTGTTGCTCTTCTCTGTATTTTTTCTAGAATCTCAACATTTTTTTATATCATGGTGATCAAA
The DNA here is from genome assembly GCF_947247035.1 of Vipera ursinii. NCBI lineage: Eukaryota > Metazoa > Chordata > Lepidosauria > Squamata > Viperidae > Vipera > Vipera ursinii. The sequence goes on from NC_139517.1 coordinate 44,148,188, forward strand.
ACTGGATGGAGTATTCCATGTGGGCATAACCAAGGCATTATAAAGTGGTATTAACATTTCACATGATATTGATTCTATCCCTCCGTAAATGCAGTCTAGCACTGTGTTGGCTTTTTTGGCAGCTGCAGCACACTGTTGGCTCATATTTGAGTGATTGTCCACTAGGATTCTAGAAAAAAAAAGATTCCAAGGTCCCTCTACTATTGAGCCAGGTACCACCTACTGTACCTGTGCATTAGGTTTTTTTTTTTGCCTAAATGGAGAATCTTACTTTTTTTCACCACAATTTCATTTTGTTAGATAGCGCCCAATGTTCAAGTCTCTCAAGACCCTGCTGTATCTTAAGCCTATCTTCTGGAGTGTTGGCTATTCCTGCTGGCTTGGTGTCATCTGCAAATTTGATGAGTTCCCCATCTCATCAAATCATTGAAGATATTGAAGAGCCCTGGGCCCAGAACAGAGCACTGGGGCATCCCACTACACACTTCCCTTCATGTAGGACCATTGAGAACTACATGCTGAGTATGGTCAATCAGCCAGCTATGAATCCATCTGCTAGTGATGCTGTCTAACCCATATTTTTCTAAGTAGTAGACTGTGTTCTACTTTATCAAATGCCTTACTGAAGTTCAAGTAAATTATATCCATAGCATTCCTCTGGCCCACTAGTTTTGTCATCTGGTCAAAGAATGCAATAAGATTTGTCTGGCATGATCTGTTTTTGACAAACCCATGTTGGCTTTCGGTAATGACCTTGTTTGCTTCTAGGTGTTTGCTGATTCATTGCTTGATTATTTTTTCCAAAATCTTCCCAGGTATTGAGGTCAGACTGATAGGTCTATAGTTTCCTGGATCCATTTTTTTTCTTTTTTGAAGATGGGAACTTTATCAGCTCTTTTCCAGTCCTCTGGTAGTTTTCCAGAGCTCCAGGATCTTTGAAAAATATAGTTCAGTGGTTCTAAAATCACAACTGCCAATTCCTTCAGAACCTTGGGGTGTAATCTATCTGGTTCTGGTGATTTGAACTCGTCTAGGGTGGACAGTTGGTCACTTACCATTTTCTTGACTATCTTAACTTGTGTTTCTAATGTTTTTTACGGTGTTGTTTTTGATAGGTTGGACTGTTTTTTCCCTTTGTGTAAAGACAGATCCAAAAAGAAATAAAGTACTTCTTCTTCCTCCCTTTTACATGTCACTTCTTGCCACATTCTCCCACTATAATGGCCCAATCATTTCCTTAATTTTTTCTTCTTTTTTATATGTTGAAAGAAGCTTTTTTATTTTTGACTTTTTTCAAAAATTCATTTTGAGCCTTAGCTTTCCTCACTTCATCTTTGCACACTTGGGCTATTTGCTGCTATTCTGTCTTAGTTATGTGCTCCTCTTTCCACTTTTTATACTTGTCCTTTTTGTCTTTCAGTTTATCAGAGAGTTCTTTATGCAGCCATGCTGGTTTCTTTTGAGAGCTGTTATTTTTCTTCTTCATTGGTATTGTGCTAGACTGGGCTTTTATAATCTCACTTTTCAAAATTTCCCAAGGTTCTTGAGTTGTTTTCCCCTTGAGGTTTCTCATCCATTGAATCCTTCCCAAGCTGTCCCTAAGTTTATTGAAATTAGCTCTCTTGAAGTCCAAGACTCTAGTTTGACTATGTTCTATTGCTTGTGCTTCCATAATGTTGAATTCCAATATTGCATGTTCACTCTCCCCACTCCTCCAATGTTCCTGTGGCTTCAACACCTTCATATCATTTCATCTCTGTTAGTGAGAATTAAGTCCAATATGGATGATCCCCTAGTTTCCTTTTCTACTTTTTGGGAGACAAAGTTGTCTGCTAGGTTTGCCGGGAATCTGTTTGATCTTCCACTTGATGCAGAGTTTGTCTCCCAGTTGATATCAGGGTAATTAAAGTCCCCCATTACTATTGTGCTTCCTACATAGCTTAGTTAACTGACTAGCAAACAGTTCATCTATTTCCTCTGGTTGGGTGGCCTATAGTATACACCTATGGCAATGTCATTTTCCCCCTTTTTCATTGACCCAAATGCATTCAAGACAGTTTTCATCATTGTTGTGCTCTATTTCTGTAGAGATGTAGTTATTTCTTATAGAGAGAGCAATTCCACTTCCTCTTTTATTTGGTCTGTTTCTTTTAAATAATTTGAATCCCTTTAGCTGTGTGTTCCATTTGTGGGTTTCATCCCACCAAGTTTCTGTAATGGCAACAGTATCACATCTGCCGTCATTTACCTGAATAATAAATACTAAAACTGGTAAATGGTATTCTATTTTGTAGCATGACAACTTTCCAGACATGTTGTAGTAAAAATAACCTTAAATATTATATAAAAACATTATTTTAAAACTGTAAAATAAAATTAAAAATTAAGAAAGACAGGAAACTGGTAGGATTGAAGAAAACAATGCTAGAAATATCCAATTCAATACAGAACATGGCATGTGGGAAAAAATACAGTGAATAGATTATGAAAAGACAAGACCTTTATCAAACTTAACAATTTTATAACTAGGTTTTCATACTTAATTTTTCCTTGTCTCCGTCATTTTTAGGAGCTTGGATCTCCAAGCAGAACAGATTCCATTGGTGGTGAATTCCCAGTAGGAGTATGGAACACTGCTTCCTCTCTACAGAGACTTCGTTCCCTGGATACCTTCAGAGGGTAAATTACAGTTCTGGATAATTCCTTACAATTTTTCTGTAAATATCTTTGAGGATATTATCAGCTGAGATTTATAGGTGCAGTAGTATTCACATTCATAAAGTAGTAATGACAGCTATCAAGAGTGGAACCCATTTGTCCTATTCAGTGATGCTGTAAGTAACAACAGAATGATACAAACTGGTACAATCTGGACACTTCTTGTTCTTTACTGTGATTAGAAACTGGACTCATCTCAGATTCAGTTCATATGCCCCTGAAGTAATAGAAATCATTACTTTGGTTTTGGAGGTTCTGATTTCCTGTTAGGTTGTTCTGTTGAACAACTGAACTTGCTCTTAGAAAAGAAAATACAACAGACTTAAGGCTCTTCTGGATGGGATTACTGATCTGGTAACTGTGAGCAACATCATAGCTGCTTGAGCCCTCATCAGACTTAAACTTGCCTACTTGGGAGGAGGGTAAACTAGTCTGCTGGGTTTCTCTGAGGAAATGAAAGAATACCTGTCTTTATTTTGAATACCTCTATTTCTTTGATGAATTTTCTCAACCTGTTGTCACTGACATAGCAGCATTGGGTAGCAATCAGGGAAATGTATCCTAACATACCTAGAAAATCCATATTGAGGGACACTATTGTTTGTTTATTTCTTAAATTTATGTGTCACCCATCTTATCAGAGATCATGTCAGCTGAAAATCCTTGACTGACAGGGACTGCAGCATGCGTTCTCAGCCACTGGAAAGGATCTTTGGTTTTCAGCTAATCATTGCATTTTCAACTATCCTATTTACTCACAAACGAAGCTCCCCATCTCCCCAAGGTCTCATTTGGATAAAAGGTGATTGAGCGCCTATGGAAGCCTTGGAAACGCAGTGATTCACTGCCTTTCCAAGTGTCCCTAGGCACTCAAACACCTTTTATCCAAACAGAGAGGAGATTTTTCTGTATGCGAATGCAACACTTCAAAACGCAGCGATTCGTTGTCTTTCCAAGTGTCCCTAAGTGCTCAAATACTTTGTATCCAAATGGAGACTTTGGGGAGATGGGGAGATCCTTCTGTGTGTGAATACAGTGCTTCAAAACCCAGCAATTTGCTGCGTTTCCAAGTGTCCCTAGACACTCAAACACCTTTTGGTTAGGATTAAGTCCAGATTAAATAATTGATCCTTTGGTTTGTACCTCCATCCTTTGAGTGACAAGGTTGTTAGCTAGGCATGTCGAAAATCTGTTCAGTCTCCAGTTTGTTGCAGAGTTTGTTTCTCAGTTGTTGTCGGGGTACTTAAAATCCCTAATTACTACAGTATTGTTTTTCCTGCACACCTCAGTTTACTGATTAGCAAAACATTCATCAGTTTCTTCTGCTTGGTTGAGTAGCCCTTAGTTGTCCTAAAAATTGGTTTCCTTCTTCTTCAAAATTTAGTTTATAGCCCTTCAGAGTAGCTGAACCAGATGTTTAACAAACACATTCTTCCCAATCTTTGTGAAATACAGCCCATCTCTTGCCAGTCCTTTCTGCAAATAATGTATAATATTTGTAATCCAAAGTTCTGTTAGTGGCACCATCTGTTCAGCCAAGGTTTTACCTCTAAATTCCTCCATTCCTTTATTGGGTTTTGTCCTTCCATTGGAAGTATAGATGAAAACACCACCTGCGGTCCAAAACTCTTTTGCCTTCTTGCCTAACTGCTCACAGTCTGTTGATAATTTTTTCAGGCTCTTTGTTGCCTTGTTCATGCCAACATGAAAAAGGAGAAAGAGGTAATAATAGGTGAGCTGAATTATTTAAAAAAGGATCTCTGTCACATCTTGATCTTTGCATTTGAGAAAAAACCTCCCTCTGATCTACAGATTGCTGATTCTGTTCCTCTGAGAAGTGAGTCAGTGTGTGATAGTGGCGAATATCTGTACAGGTGGAGAATGAGGGTGGAGGTTCATTCTCCGAGCTTGTGGGTTGCTTTCTGAATGTTTCGTTACTATGCTAGGTAATATATTCAGTGAAGTTTAGGGGATGTCAGTATCAGTGTTCTGCTTATAAGGGCCTTGTGTAGTCAGTAAGTCCTGTGATGGGAAGGTCATGTTAGGTGAGGGTCACATCAGGTGAGGATCTTGTGATGGGGAGGTCATATAAGGTGAGGGTCATTGGGAGATGAAGTGCTGATTTGTGTTTTGTGTGGGTTGGTTGAAGGTCAGTGCCATCACTGGTTGGCTGTGCAGTTGATTTGAATTCTGGGGGGTTTGTAGGATGGTTATGGGTCGATGTGTCTGCTGATGGAGTGCCAGGCTTCAATAAATTCATGTGCACAGCGGGCGGTAGTGTGGACAATGATTTTTTTATTGCTCCAATCGAATTGATGCTGTTCGATGTCAATATAGAAATTAGGGATTTGGGATCGTGGTAATTGATTGCCAGCTGGTATTTGTGGATTCTGATTTTCAATTGACGTGATGTTTGTCCCACATAGAATTAGTTGCAGTTGTTACAGTTGGATTAATAAATTACATTATTTTTCATCCTTCTGTATCTTGTTTTTGGTTCTGGATAATTTCTGGATATTCCTAGAGGTTGGAGAATTCTGTCTGTCATTTCCGACATCCCTTTTGTGTATGGTAGGGTTAGTTTTTGTATAATGGTTGATTGTGTAAGTTGGATGCTGTGTGTTAGAATATGAAGTTTTTTGGATAGCTGTTACAGAGAAAGACATCTAGCAGCCATTTCTCTTCCACTTTTTTTAGTGCTGTGGTGCCACAGTGTGTCTTGGCCCTTCTGAAGAGGGTTTGGATGCACTATGTGCAGTGGAATGGTTGCTTATGAAGTGAGGGTCTGGGTTTGCTGTAGTGAGTCAGTACCACAAGCCTTTTTTTAGAAAGGAGGGGGAAACTCAGCAGATTAGTCTTCTTTGTGATAATAGTTTTCTTCCTGTCACTGGAATATTTGGTGAAGACCCTTTTCCAGATGCCTACATGTTTTCTCCTACAGAGAGGATATCAAAGTTATTGAGCTCCAGTGGCTGGGACAGTCTTCTTAGGGTTGTTTTGTTCTCTGAGTGACATGCTGCCATTACTATTCCCCAAGAGCAGGGGTGTCAAACTGCCAGTCCTCGGGCCAGATGCATCACAACGAAATCGTGCCCACCCCATTGCTGGCACTGAGGAAAAGGTTCCGATACGTCGTGCAACGTCACGAGTTTGACATGTCTGCCCTAGAGCTTTGTTTTTCTTGGTAGTTGTTTCTTCCTTCGTGTTTTCAGTGTGAATACAGATGTCTGCCTTTGCTAAGTATTCTTCATTTACTCAGAGGAGTCTCAGAGGGGTTACACATGCCTCTAGACTCACCATTTCTTCTCCAGCAATCCAATCAGTTGGTGCTTGGTGCATGTATAATTTGAGTCCTCTATGGGCAGGAATAAGGGATGCGGTGGCTCAGAGGGTTAGGACGCTAAGCTTGTTGATCAGAAGGTCGGCAGTTTGGCAGGTCGAATCCCGAGTGCTGCGTAACAGAGTGAGTGCCTGTTACTCGTCCCAGCTTCTGCCAATCTAGCAGTTCGAAAGCACGTAAAAATGCAAGTAGAAAAATAGGGACCACTACGGTGGCAAGGTAACAGTGTTCCATGCGCCTTTAGCGTCTAGTCATGCCGGCCACGTGACTACGGAGACGTCCTCGGATAAGCGCTGGCTCTTCAGCTTTGAAACGGAGATGAGCACCGGCCCCTAGAGTCAGAAACGACTAGCACGCATGTGCGGGGGAACCTTTACCTTTACCTTTTATGGGCAGGAATATAAATGTACATTCATTGGAAGTCATCAAGGTGCTAGTCTGTTTCTCTATGACTTGTTACTCTTCAGGGTTGTACAGGTGCAAATAGATCTTCCCTTGTAGATTTTCTGATTCAGATTCTTAGCTTAATCTACTGAACAAGTCCCTGTGATCCCAGTAAATACAAGGAAAACTATCTTTTTAACAATCTTTTCAATACATTGGTCCTTATGGCAAAGAGAATTTTTTGAGTTTAATAAATTCAATAAATTTATTCAAATTCAATAAATAAATACATTCACCAACCTTATTTTAGAAGATTAGTCTTTTGCTCCCTCTTGTGCCTCATATTGAAAAAATATTTAAATACGACGTGAAAACAAATCAGGTATTCTTCTCATCTAATTGTATCATATCAGAAAGCCTTCTATACTCACAAAACACAGCTTATACATCCACAAAGAAGCAGGCAGAGAAATAAAAAAAATCAATCAGGACACACAAGAGAAGAGAAAATTTAGTTATCACTTTGCAATTAATGTAAAAAAGGAATAGAAAAGGGTAAATCCAAGCTTCCTTAGTTCAGTGTATATCTGTCATGCCCCCTCCTTACCATTTCATTTACTGGAGTTCCAAAAAGGAGAAAGAACAACAAAAAGGAAAAGATAGTTTGCAAACCAAAAAAAGACTCCTTTCTAATGCAAAAGGCAAATATGTAACTAAAATGTTTAAGATGTAGTAGGCAATTTTTATTGTGCATATTTTTTTTAAATTACCATTTTTCCCAAGGGGAAAATCTTGGAAGCCCCACCTCCAAGCTGAACTCACCTGAGAAACTTCTTGCTTCAGGTTTCTTCAAACCTCTTGTATTTGTTTGGAAACCCAGTAGAGAAATGGGCATTTTCTGCTCATGTGATTACAAGTCTTGAGTAGAGCTTTCATTTTGGCCCCCAAAACTATTAAAAGTTCTCATCACACTGGCTGGGCGAGCGGTCTAGGAAGAAAATGAGCATTTAAGATTGACCAATCGCAACAGAGATATATTGTGGAATGGAGAAGATGGATTGAATATATTCAGAATAAATATGGGACTAAAAAGTTTCATCTAGCATTTGAATAAGTAGTGGTTTTATATGATGTATAATTAGTTATTTGTTATTTGTTAGCAATATGATGACTATGGAGAGTTAAAGTACGACAGAATTTAATGTTTTACTTTTGGGTTGTTAGCATATTTTAGCTTATGTTTGTAATACTATACCCTGTATTCAGCTCTGGGAAGTCAGGGAGGGGGGAGGGGTGGGTTGGGGAGAGGGGAGGGAGAGGAGGGGTTTTTTTCTTTTTTTGTTTCTTTTTTCTATCTTAAAAATGTATTGTAAAACTTTTCAATAAAAAAAAGATTGACCATGCCATTTTGGCAGCTATTTTGTGAAAGCATTCATAAAATCTTTTAAGTATTTCTACTGGTCCCTTTTAATGTTACTATCCCACCCTAACACCCCCCCCCTAAAAAAATTCTTTGGTAATGTTTAAAAGAATATTTTCTCTATATTATCACAATTTGGAAGATAACAATATTGATCAAATCTATTAATTTAAGACTTTTTGCAGAACAATATATTTATCATTGTAACAATTGTAACAATTTAAAAAGTTCATTCAGAATTGTTAATATATGCATTCAGTGTTTGATTATGATTTTTGTTTGACTTTATAGCCTGGCACTTACAATTATGGTCTTTGTGAATTATGGTGGAGGAAAATATTGGTTTTTCAAGCATCAGAGCTGGAATGGTAAAATATTCAAAATCCATTTGTCCTCTCACTTTAATTATATAAAATGAAATTTTCTCATTTACTGTTCTTTGGGAGTTTGGGAGTTTTTAAAATTCACTGTTGCAACTAATGTTCAGTAGTTGTGGATGGGCAAGCAGCCATGAAAGTGGGGGGGGGAGGAGAGAGGGAGGGATGGGGAGGGAAGAATGGGGCCTGTATGTACCGTAGTTTGAAATAGAAGATTCAGAATAAATATTGTAACAGCTTCTTTTTTTAGCTTCTTTCACTTCAGAATGCTGCTACTCAATGTGGTGACCTTGTATTATGTGTTTTTGAAAGTTCAGAGTGTATTTGTTAACTGTTAATAATATTTTAGAACTAAATATTTTATTTAAGTATCTTAAGAATAGTTAGTAGTTCTCCACTGTTATGAACATTAATTGTCTGTTAATGTCTGTTTCTCTTTATAGGCTTAACTATAGCAGACCTCGTCTTTCCATGGTAATTCATGTTGATTGCTAATACCTTGAATTAAACTAAGTCCATTCAGAAGAAATCCATATGGGAATACCTCTCATTGGACTGTCAGTTTGGTCAGGACAAGTTGACTTGGATTCTTAATTATCTTAATAGTTACTGTTTCCAGTGACTTTCTTTAATCTTTAGTTTTAGTGTAAAATGGTAATAAGTAAACATAGTTCCAAATCTTTATTTTTAATTTTTTTTATTTTTTAAATAAAATTTCCAGTCATTTCCAAAAGATAAAAAACTTAACACTGCCACGCAGTTCATTTAACAGAAGGCTGCTCTACACTTCCCCACCATGAGAGACCCACTGGCTGTTTCTCAAGGAGAGGAATACATGAAATCCTTATCTCATCTGTGTTGTAAATGTTAGTTGCAAATGTGACATCACCAAGTCTTTTGTTGCTCTTTCCACTTCTGCTGGTTCAGGTTTCCTGAGTGGTCTATCTGCTCATCTGCATTCCATTATAGGCAGATGTTTCATTGCTGAGAAAGGACTGGACTTGGAAGTCCATGCACATAGTGCTTCTTTGAGCTGGCATAATTTTCTGCTGGCTTCCCTCTCTCCTTTGCACTAAGTTCTTACTTTTGCAGTTTTTCTCAGGCAATCTTAGATTGGTAAGTATTCATTCTTTCACAGTCAACTATATTTGGTATTTCAGTAGAGGTCTATTTCAATCTTTTTTTCCATCTTAGAATTTAAAGAACATTCACCAGTGACAATAATGTGATTTCACTGAGGAAGTTATACCACAAGAAGTGGGGAACATCAGTGCTATGTTATTGGCACTTATTCCCGTAAACTGTAACTTTCTTTTACTTCATTAGTGATTGCACTCTGATCCAAAAGCTTTTAAGCATGTTCTGACACAGAGCAGAAGCAAAACATAATGACTATAAATGCTCACACTTTAGGAATATAGAATATAAAATAATAGAATAGGAAGAACCGTGGAGATCTTCTAGTTCAACCTCCTTCTCAAGAAGGAGACCCTATACCATTCCAGACAAGTGGCTGTCCAATGTCTTCTTAAAAACCTCCAAAAACCCTCAACTTCTGGAGGCAAGCTGTTCCATTGATTAATTGTTTTTACTGTCAGAAACTTCTCCTTACTTCTAGATTGGATATTTCTTTGATAGCTTTCCATCAGTTACTTCGCGTCCTGCCTTCAGGTGGTTTGGAGAATAGGTTTAACCCACTCTTCTTTGTCAGCTCCTTAAATATTTGAAGGCTGCTGTCTTCACCCTTACTCCTTTTCTTTGTTAGACTAGACACATACCAATTCATGCAACTGTTCATCATATTTTAGACTCCAGTCCCTTAATCATCTTTGTTCTTTTCTACACTGAGTCTCAAGATCTTTTTTGTATACTGGACGCAGTATTCCAAGTGTGATCTTACCAAGGGATTATAAAGCAGTAATAACACTCTGTTCTTAATTAATGAAAATAGAGCTAGAAAGGAGCTTGGAAGTCTTCTAATCCAATCCCCTGCTCAAGCAGGGAACCCTATATCATTTCAGAGAGATGCTGTCCAGTCCTTTTCTTAAAAACCTCCAGTGACGAAAGCACCCACAACTTCTGAAGGCAAACTCTTCCACTGGTTAATTGTTATCACTGTTAGGAAGTTTCTCCTTAATTCCAGATTGCTTCTCTCCCTGATTTATTTCCATCCATTATTTCTTGTCTTGCCTTCTGGAGCTTTGGAAAATAAGTTGATCTCTTCATTGTGGCAGCTCCTCAAATACTGGAATACTGCTATCATGTTCCCCCTAGTCCTTCTTTTCTCTAAATTAGTCATACTCAATTTCTGCAACCGTTCTTCATATGTTTTTTTCTCTAGGCCCCTAATCATCTTAGTTGCTCTTTGCATTTTTTACAAAGTCTCAACATACACACTATATTATAAATCTTGATCTGTGCTGCTTTTTTGGCAGCTGCAGCACACTGCTAGCTCATACTTAAGTAATTGTTCACTAGAACTCCCAGATCACAGTTTACTACTCTTGGGGCAGGTATCACCTATTCTATTCCTGGGCATTTGGATTTTCTTGCATAAGTGAAAAAAACTTACTTTTCTCATTACTGAATTGCATTTAGTTGGATAGGGGCCAGTGTTAAAGTATATTAAGTTCCTTCTGGAATCTGAGTCTTATCTTCTAAAGTGTTGGCTATTCCCTTCAGCTTGGTGTCATCTGCAAATTGGATGAGTTGCTCTTCTATCCTCTCATCTGAATTGTTTATGAAGATGTGAAAAGTATTAGGCCTAAAACAGAATCTTGAGGGCCCCCATTATATGCATGCCTCTATATCGATATAGTTTCATTGAAGACTACACTCTCAGTGCAGTTGATCAGCCAACTGCAAATCCATCTGGTGGTGATGTTGTCTATCCCACATTTTTTTATATGGGGATAAAGAAGTAGGCTGTATATCAGTAGTTTGGGTAAAGGGGGGCTTTTGGATGAAAATCTGGAAAGTAACAGATACAAGGAAGGCTCTTATCAAACTGGTAAGAGTAAAAACAGAATGTTGGAGTAGTTGATCACATAAAAATGTGCTCCACATGGATTGTACTATGGAGCCCACAAAAGAACTGCTGAGAATATGAATGTCAAAGACAACTGAAGTCTTTTGCATTTTCTAGTAATATTGACATGAAGAATTAGTTTTCTGGAATTCGTTGTAGATATTTGGGGAAGAGAGGAACTGTTGAACTATTTCTCTAATATTCAAATAATCCTTTCATTGCCTTCACAAGATTCATGTCTGTTTATCTACAGTTTCTCGGTTCTTGGAGATAATTTCATCATCATGTAATATATGTCTTTTTCTGATTTTCTCTCTCTCCTTTTCCCTTTTAGGTTTGTATTTATTATGGGCACTTCTGTTTCACTGTCTCTCAGTGCCATGTTGAGACGAGGTTATTCCAAATGGCAATTGCTGGGCAAAGTCTTATGGAGAAGTCTCCTCCTATTTTTAATAGGACTCATAGTTGTAAACCCAAATTATTGCCTTGGACCCTGTAAGTGCTAAGAGATTTATATTTTTCATATTGACTAAAAATGTGCCCCTTTGTTTGTATATCATAATAGAATTTTGGGAAAAACTGAAATTCATATGGTGGAACTATGCACAAACCATTGCAACTACATAAGTTGCAAAAGTTACCTTTCATATTGTTTCCAAATCATTGTAACATTCACCCCACTTTAATGAACATAAAGAGGGTAAATCTAAGTACTATAAAGGGAGTGGAATGATATGACTTTGAAAGCAACATGAGAGTTTGGAGGATAAATTTATATTTAATTTAGGTATCAGAATTAACAGTTTTTGTTATTCTGATTCATTTATTTTTCTAATCCAATAAATCATTTTGGAGACACCTGGTTGAAAACACATTCTTTTTTCTTCTATTATTTACCTCAGAAGTTACAGAAATTAATGCTGTTTAGTAAAATTCTTTCCTGTAGGCATTGACCCTGCCCCTTCTCCCACAGTCTGCAGTCTGAAATCTTTTAATTTATTCATATTATCTTCCAGGTTCTTTATGCTAATCTTGGGTACTAAGAATTTTAAAAAATGGTTAAGGAAAGCTTTACACATTCTTTCATACAGAGATTTAGTACATATCAGTTAAATTACGTGACTTAAAATCCATTTCATGTGAGCAATTTCCAGGCATATACTCTTTTTTTGATCTTTCAGATCCAATCTTTATTATCAGCAGGTTGATACATTACATGGACAATGACTTTCTCTTTATCATAGAAAAATGTATATTGCACAGATATAAACATTATTTCTCTCTTTTAAGCATATATATATAGCACATTATATAAATAGGATTTGGATTTAGGTACTCAACATTGCTGTACTACAAATGTATGCTTCAACTGTAGATGAAATGATGATGAAACTGAACCTTTTTTACACTTTTTTTACAACTTTTTTACAGTCAGCTTCAAGGTGCTCTTATGCAAATACCAGAAAAGGATTTTTTTGTGTATTATGGGCAATTTCAGGCCAAGAAAAAGTTGCAAGAATAGTAGGCAAGTTTGGGCTAAATGAACAGAATGAAGCTGGTGATCACCTAGCATAATTTTGCCAGGAAAATCATCTCATCATAATGAATACATGGTTTGTTCAATAGAAACAATGTTTAGGCACATGGACAGTACCAGGTGGACAACAATAAAATCAGATAGACTTCACATTGCCAACAACACTGCAAAGGTTCAGTTGCATCTGTTAAGACATTACTGGGATTGATTATAACTCAGACTATCAACTATTAATGGCTAAACTGAAGCTCCAACTGTGCAAAGTGAAAAAATGTACTATCCTCCCAAAATTCAATATAAACTCCATCTCACCTAGGTACACCATAAAAATTAAGAATAGGGTTGAACCACTGAATCTGGAAGGGAAAGACCCAAATGAACAGTGGTGAGAGATCCAAGCTAATATGGAAATTGCTGGAAAGTATGTGTCGTGTCAAAACCAAAGGGAGCAAATAAATGGCTATCTGGTGACATCAAAAAAATATGATCAGCATAGTGCCGCCAGAGCCAAAGGTAATAAGGATGAAGTCAAAAAGCTGAATGTAATTTTCCAACATGAAGTCAGGAAAGACAAAAATAAGCAGTGGGAGAAGCAGTGTCAATGTCTGGAAGAAGCTAACAGGAAGGGACATACTAGGGTCGTGTTTGCTGTAGTGAAAATGGTGCAGTCCAGCTTTTCAACACAACAAGGAGTTGTTAAAAAGACTGCAGTGGGGATGTATTGAATGACCAGCAGAAGATAAAGAGCAGGTGGACATAATGTACGGAAGGACTCTATAGCAGTTTGACATCAAGATGACAATGATGACTATTCAATTAACAGCAAACATCTCGAAAGAAGAAATAGAATGGGCCATAGAGAAATGGCTGAAATGGAAAGCCCCAGTTATTAATGGAATACCTACAGAATTATTAAGATCAATGCACTTATGGATTATGGAAAAGGCACACGAATATCAAAATGATCTATATATGTGTTTTATAGATTACAGAAAAGCTTTTGACTGTGTAGAACACAATAAACAATGTTTGGCTTTGTGTAATCAGGTATTCCAATCCAACTGATTAGACTTACCAGATCACTATACACTGATCAGAAGGCAACAGTGAGAAGACTCTATGGCAAAACAGATTGGTTTGGGATCAGTAAGGGAGTAAGAGATGCAGTTTATTGTCATAGTTGTTCAATGTGTATTGCTGAAGTGATCATGCAGAAATTAGACCTGGAATTGATTTGAGAGTGAAGATTCACTTTGGCCGAAACTAAGGAGGACCTGGAAAAAATTATCTGGAAAATAAAGGACGAAAGTGAAAAAAAGTAGGATTGAGTCTTAACTTCAGGAAAACAAAGATGCAGATGGACATGAGATGTTTAAAATGAACAAGGAAGAAATTGAATTAGTTTGAGAATTTATCTTCCTTGGATAAAAAATTGCTCAAGGTGGTAGTTCCACACCTGAAATCAAACACACGATAACCTTAGACTGCACTCCAATGGTTAATATGAATAAGATCTGGAAAAGCAGAATTATTGATATAAATACAAAAAAGCACACTAGTAACAGAAACAGACTTCCCTATAATGATGTATGGATGTGAGAGTTGGATACTAAGAATGGCTAACCGAAGAAGAATTAATGCCTTTGAACTGTGTTGGTGGCATAAATTATTGCATATACCCAGGACAGCCAAAGAGGTGTGCTGAATTATATAAAACCAGAAACATCAGTAGAAGCCAAAATCAAAAGACTGTGTCTGATTTACTTTGGCCATGCATGCAAATTCATTGGAGAAGTGAATGATGTTAGGAATGGTTAGTGGACCAAAAAGATGGGACAAATAAAAAAACACGCTGGCTTGATTCCATCAAAGCTGATTCAAAGATGAACATCCGGCAACTGAAAGAAGCTATTCTTGACAGGGTAGCATGGAGAACATTTGCCTATAAAGTAGCCAAGATCAGACACGACTGAACTGTTAAAACTAAACTAAATAATAATTACATAGGACTAGGGGTGACTGATAGCACTCTTCCGATATTTGAATGACTGCCAATGAAAGGAGGGAGCAACATATTCTCCACAGCACCTGAAGGCAGGACAAGCAACAGATGGAAGCTTATCAGAGGGAGATCCAACCTAGAACTAAGGAGAAATTTCCTGACAATGAGAACAATTAATCAGTTGAACAGCTTACTGCAGAAATAGTGGGTGCTCCAGCACTGGAGGTTTTTCAGAAGAGTTTGGACACCCATTTAAAATGGCATGTCTCCAGCATGAGCAGGGGGTTAGACTACAAGACCTCCAAAGTCCCTTCCAACTCTGTTACTCTGTTACTGTTACATTCACACACAAGGTAGCACTCTCTTTTCTAACATAGCAAAATAAAAAGTGGGATGTCTTTGTCTGGGCACAGTAGGAAAATAGGGGAGCTCTGGTGTTTAAAAGCTAATATGCTATAGCCTTTGTTATTTTGATATTTTCAAACATGAATGTAATTTTATCTAATTACATACTTATGTCATTGTGTAAACTGATAAACTAGGACAAAAAATATTAATTTTATGGTTAAAATTTTTGGTGTTATAATGCTGAAAAAAATCTTAACTGTACAAATTGCCCTACAACTTTATAATCCTATTCATAGAAAATAGACTAATTGGTAAGGTAACCAGTTGAAAAATTTCATAAACGTTGTATCCTTTTGTTAAGAAGTTTATGTTTTAGAGCAATATAGACAGAGTAGCTTGGACACCTAAATAAGATGGGCTAACAAGAAATTGATGACTACTGAGATTAATACTGGAATTATTAACCTCAATATCTCAATATTACTTTTCCCATTTCCAATCAAGAAAATTAAGTTTCCTTTTTTCCTACAGAATCTTTTTTAAAGTAATTGGGTTAATTTGCTTAGATTAAAATACAGTTATAACACTGTTAATTTGGAAACAAATATATATTGGTCAGCATCAGATCTACTTATGTATCCATTATTCTGTACACTTTTATGCTCACTTATATTACTTTTTTGGTTATTTTTTTTAGTGTCCTTGGATAATCTACGAATTCCAGGTGTGCTCCAAAGATTGGCTTGCACATATTTTGTTGTTGCGACACTAGAACTGCTCTTTGCCAAACCTGCACCTGAGAACAGTACTCTGGTCAGTGAATGGTTTAACAGAAATATACCAACATAAAGTGAAGAGAATATTTAGTTCGGTGTTCAACACAATTATTCCTCAACACTTGGTGAACAAACTGGCCCTATTAGGTTTTAATATCCTTCATATAACTGGATAGGGATGCGGTGGCTCAGTGGGTTAGGATGCTAAGCTTGTCGATCAGAAGGTCGGTAGTTTGGCGGGTTGAATCCCGAGTGCCGCATAACAGAGTGAGCACCTGTTACTCGTCCCAGCTTCTGCCAACCTAGCAGTTCGAAAGCACGTAAAAATGCAAGTAGAAAAATAGGGACCACTACAGTGGGAAGGTAACAGTGTTCCGTGCACCTCTGGCATCTAGTCATGCCGGCCACATGACCATGGAGACGTCCTCGGACAAGCGCGCTGCCTCTTCGGCTTTGAAACAGAGATGAGCACCGGCCCCTAGAGTTGGAAACAACTAGCACGCATTTACGGGGGAACCTTTACCTTTACCTATATAACTGGATACTTGATTTCTTTATTGATAGGCCCCAGGCTGTAAGAGTTGAAAGAAAAGTTTCCAATTCCATCTCTTTGAGTACAGGTTCCCCACAGGGCTGTGTCTTGAGTCCATTACCTTTCACTTTGATGACTCATGACTGCTGTGGCAAATAAAATAAAACTGAATGGTGAGTGAGAACACAGCTATGTAAATGAAGTGATTCTCGCTGAACATAGAGAAGGCACGGTAATGATGATGGCAGCAAGGAAGCAATAGGGTTTCAGAAATGATTTAGATAGAGGTATCTTTTTTCAGGATGCTTTAAAGAGTAATACATCAGAATAATTTTCAGAGCATGCCAGCCCTACAAAACAGGGCTTTTGTGCTGCTATGAGTGTCATCTGGTGGAGCTGTTCCTGAAAGTTTTAAAGCATTCTTCAGCTGGGTCCAAAAGGTGACTTCAGGTATCCCGTAGAAGTCTCCCATGAAAAAATTATTAAACTTTTCAAGAATAACTTTGCTAATTTCTGCTTCTTGTTCTTGTCATTCAATATTTGATATGTGGTTAGATTATAGAATGTTTACTACCTGACCACAGTTCTCTGATCTATTTCTTAGAACAGACAAGAGGTAGCACTTAGTTTTAAAGCCCAATACAGCTTGGAGCCCTTCTCTTCCACATCAATTGAACCATGTATTAAACATATATGTTTAAAGCCCTCCTTCAAATATCTAGATAGGATAGGTCAGGGGTAGGCAACCTTGGCCCTTTTATGACTCGTGGACTTCAACTCCCAGAATTCCTGAGCCAGCATGTCCACGAGTCATAAAAGAGCCAAAGTTGCCTACCCCTGGGATAGGTAAAGAACCAAAGAAAGGAGTGAGTAATGAGCTTTGGGATTAAGTAGGCCTTTCCTAATGCTTTACTGAGGTGCTTTACTGTTGCTAGCTCTTTTAAAGTTTAATATTGTTAACATTTGTTTGTTTTCTTTGTTAATGAATGTATTGCACTTTTATGGACTGCTCTGAAAAGTAGAAAATGGAAGAATAATGAAATTAAGTTAATAGATAACAAATCAGTTATCTGGCTGTAATACTTGATCAGGACTGAGAACTACTGAAATAGCCTAGGCCAGGGGTGTCAAACTCAATTTCATTGAGGGCCACATCAGCATTGTAGTTGCCCTCGGCGGGCCGGGTGGGTATGGCCAGGGTGGGCGTGGCCTACTGGGTGGGCGTGGCTGGAGTGCGTATGGCCTACTGGGTGGGCATGGCCAGCTCTACATCGTTGGCATCAAGGGTGCCTATGGGGGCCTGGGCAGGAGTGGGACAGATCTGAGGGTCTCTGGCAGAAGGAGGGTCTCTGGGCCAGGGCCAAGGCAGCGGGGGCCGTTCCCTCACTGTTTCCAGGATGGCTTCGCGGGCCACATGAAACCACTTCACGGGCCAGATCCAGCCCCCGGGCCTTGTGTTTGACATGTCTGGCCTAGGCACTAAATACAAATGTATGAGCTTCTATTAGTTCTCCTTTGCCATTCTGGAGAAAAAAGATTGGACCAGAACTATGTTAGTCAGTGGCTGAAGTTAACTACTGTTATGAAGATACTTAATAGAAGAAAAATTCTTGAAAGTATACAAATAGTATTGAGTGAATACCTCCAGCAAATCCAGCACTTGTAGGAGTTTCATGATGAAACCTGAATTATTCATATTTTACTTTTCTTTGTGTGTTTTAATAGGAGACTTCCTACCCTGCTCTTCAGGATATTCTTCCATATTGGCCCCAGTGGCTTTTTATGTTGGCCCTTGAAGGACTTTGGCTGGGCCTCACCTTCCTTCTGAGTGTACCTGGGTGTCCAAAGTCAGTTGAAGCTTAAATCCTTTTTCTTTTTTCAATGTTATCTTTTCCGGATACCTATGGGATTTAATATACTGTTCTGATTAATAACATTAATGTTAACAATATTCTCATGAGGAAGCCTCACTGAGATCAGTTGGAGCTAGCTATTCCAAGAGTGCTATTTATCCTTAGGCTGCCTTTTTTTTACAGTGATTTGCATATGAAACTCCTAAAGGGCTGTGAATATGGCTTAGATATGACACATAATCAGGCTAAGAATTTTGTCATGAGGTTCCTGTTTTGGGATTTTGATGGAGAGTGGGAATGGCAGTTAGATGAGATGATGGATTGTGGCCAGTTCTGGAAATTGTCAACATATTCTAGAAAACATTGTACATCTATCAGCTTACAAAGCTGCTTTCTCTTTATGTTAACACTACTAATAAGAGCTCCTGACCCTTTCAAATCAGCCTGCTCACATCCATGCTAACATATGACTCAGATTTTTTTCCCCCTCCTGTAGAGGCTACATAGGACCTGGAGGTATTGGCAGTTTTGGAAATTTTCCCAATTGTACCGGAGGAGCGGCAGCTTATATTGATCATTTGCTTCTAGGAGGAAACCATATCTATCAACACCCATCTTCTAACGTGAGTTAAACATTCCAAACATCTATCAACTATTTATAAAATGGTTCAACCTGCTGTTTATCACTGCTTATTAAGAATATTGGAAGGCAAAACTTTTATTTTAATTTTTGGAATTCTTCAAAGCTGCTGCCAGCTTCTTACTTTCTGTAGTTATTCCTTGAAATCAAGTTACTGTTCTGCTTTTGTTTAGATAATACTTTCATTAGATATAGAATGCTATTTTTAAAAGATAAAGAAAATACAGTTTATGTGATAGAACTTTCTCACAATTTCATTCAAAATAGGAAAACAACATTACTATTTTTTAATTTCTTAAAGTAATTTTATGATTGCATATTGCAGAAATAGTTCAGGTTCCCTGTGTCCAACACTTTAGAAAAGGGGCAGATAAGAAATACAATGGCTGAAGCAATCTCACCTATTTTTCAGTAAGTTCTAGTGCTAGCAATAAGTAGAAGCACATAGCTATTTTTTTCCTGTCTTCACTTCATCCTGTCCTACTGAACAATAATTTCAGTCAGTTACTGCTATTGTTAAAACACCTATACATTTGTAATAGCTCTAAATCAGGGGTGTCAAACTGCCGGCCTACAGGCCGGACATGTCATCCGGAAGCCACGCCCACCCCATTGCCGGCAATGGCAAAAGAGTCCCAATACGTCTCACAACGTCACGTGATGTCGCGAGTTTGACATGTCTGCTCTAAATTTACTTTAGGTCTCCTATTTTAAAATAAAAAAATAAATTTAAAATAAATTAAACAAATAAATTAATTTTCTCCATTCAGATGTCTAGCACTAAGTGACAGTAGGCATAGGTAACTCCCACGCAGTTCTTACTTTCTAACTGGAATGAAATAACCGTGCCTATGTGTCCCTGTCTTGTGACACAGAAGTTCAGGGTCAGAAGAAATATCTGAGCAGACAAAATTTCTAGATCTAAAGTTGTGCATAGGGTTACACAAGAGCATTCTGATGCTTCAATTGGTGCGAAGCATGGAGGTCCGGGCAGTCTTTGGGTCCCCTAGAGTGGCCTGTGTTAGGCTGCTGTTCTGTGAGCTGCATTTGACAGCTGGTTTGCTTTCGGGTGCAATTCAAGATAATGGTTATTACCTATAAAGGCGTGCATGGCATGAATCCAGGTTACTTGAGGAACCATCTCAACCATGC
Source organism: Vipera ursinii (assembly GCF_947247035.1). Classification (NCBI taxonomy): domain Eukaryota; kingdom Metazoa; phylum Chordata; class Lepidosauria; order Squamata; family Viperidae; genus Vipera; species Vipera ursinii. The sequence goes on from NC_139517.1 coordinate 44,168,295, forward strand.
TGGGTAGAGGACACATGCTATGGATCCTGTTTGGTCAAGGAATTCTGGCTGGTGAGGTCCAGAAATAAGAGCCTTCTCTGCAATGGTGCCAGCCCTTTGGAACATCTTGTGCCCCCAGGGTAAGATCTGCCTTCACCCTTCTTCAGTAAGAGTCTGAAGTCCTGGCTGTGCCATTTGGTCTGAGACGCAACGGGGGAGTATCATGCTGGCAGTGGTAATGGACTATTAGTGGATCCTATCTCCCCTGCTGCGCATCCTGCTTCCATTTTGTTTTTAATACAAGTTTTATTAATTTGTTAATTTTACATCCAGGTATTTATGAAGCAATATGGTGGTTGGGTAGTTAAATGTAAACAATAGCAAATAACAAAATCATTTGTCAATAGCTCAAATTACATCAACAAAAATTCCCTCTCAGATTTCCTTAGTTATAATAACATAGTCAAATTAATCAAATTAGTACATTTCTAATTGTAACACAATCAGTTAGAACAATTTTCAATATATTTTCACTTATACATATCCATGTCCATGTCCTGTTTTTGAGTTTTACCTAATTGCAATAGAATATTCCAAAGTAGCCTATAATATATAAAAGAAAACTTAATTTTTGGGTAACCCCCATTTCCCCCATTTCATTATATAGTAATTATTCTGTCTAAAATACATATATTGTTCATTTTGGTGCATTTTTATTTTATACAAGTTTATTCTGTTTAACATCTTAATAGTATAAATCAATTCTAATAGCTAACTTTCCTTTCCCTTAAAAGTCTAAAAGCTAAGTATAAAATCAGTATGTATCTTTTAAAGAGTCCCATTAGCCCATTAAGAAAAAGTTTAAGCTCTATCATTGCAACAAATATATTCAATTTATCATCTTAATAGTTCATCAATTATTAAAATATCTTTTATTATATCATTGCAGATTCTATAATATAATTCAAAGTTATGTTCAGATAGCTAATCTATTTCATTATATAGTAATTATCGTGTCTGAAATACATACATATTTTATTTGTCATCAAAGTATGCTTTATTGTTTATGGCTAATTTTCATTCCCTTAAAAATCTAGATCCTAAATATAAAATTAGTTTATATCTTATAACAGTTTCCCTTGGCCCATTTAAGGAAAATTTAAGCTTTATTATTGCAAATCCTAATGTAGAACAGGAAAAAAAATCATTTTTTAAATCTAACTCTAGCTTTCTTCTTGTGCCAGGCAGGCTTCCCTATCATTGCCTTTAACTTCTCAAATGTGTCCCCCTTTCTTCCTACACACGTTGTTTGAATACAGGGAGACCATCCAGTTATCAATTTTTCAAAGAATGATCTCTTTATAGTCAGTAGATTTTCGTTCTAATAAATCCAATCTCCATGTTTGGCGTAGTACAGTTGTCATTAATTCAATCTGGTCTTCTTCTTTCAAATCCATCTGGTTTAGATAAGAGGTCATGTATTGTAATTATTGTTTGGTTGGTTAAAGTCTTAATGTACTGTATTTGAAGGCCTTTGGCATCCTCCATCTTAGTATTGCTTTCTTCAGTTTGTGTTGTATGTTGAATTGTACCTTTTATAGTTAAAATCAAAGTTTGGGTATCAAGGCTCTCAGTAGCTTGTACTTGTTGTACTTTAAAGTCGCCTATTTTGTTTTTGATTTCCTCATCCTCTGTTAGTTTTTGGGTTGTCAGTTCGTCAATTGAAGTCAGAGTCTCATTAGATGAGTTTATGCTGTCACATTTGTCTTTAAGTCTGGCTTTTATTTCTGCAGTCATTGCCAAAATTGTATCAAGTATGAGTTTATAGTCAAGTGGTGGGATGTATTCTTCCATTTCTTTAGTATTTTGCAGCTAGGCCTTTAGTGGAGGCTATTTTAATAAAAGTCAATAAATGTCCACCTCCACTATTCCTAAAGGTTGTTTTCAGTGCCAGGTGTTCCCAATTTTTATCTTTAAAGATAATGTCAAGGATAAATCTGTTACAGCCAGATCTCAAAGTAAAAAAAAGGTTTACTTGCTATACCAGGTTTCACCACAAGATGTCCTCAAGAACATGTACAGTCCTTTTCCAGACTAATATAATATAAGGCTTTTATCCAATTAATTCATTTTTTAGCAGTAAATAGGGTAGTAGGTCCCCGCAGAAATAAGCAATAAAAACTTTTTAGTGGCCCAAAAATTCCAAAAGTACAAATAGGTTTGCTTAGTTATTTAGCTTAGTCATTCGATTTCTTTTGAGGCTTTAAGGTTTTAATTCCTCAAGTAAGCAGTCGCCGATCTTTCAAGAAGGGGGGAAAACATTTCCAGGAAAGTCCCACAGGAAAGTAATTAGGGAAGTAAGAAAGGTAAGGTCTCACCCAAATCTTCCAGATTGCTTCGTTGTGCTTGATAGTGATTTTGGCTTTCGGCAGGGAACGGCTTAGTGATCGGCCATGTTAATGGCCGATCTCTTCTTCTTCGGGCCAGAGGAGCAACTCCGGATCAAACGGAGGGCTGCCGCCCTTCCGCAATTGCAGTGAGCGCCTCCTCATGGTGGTCGCCTCTCCAGTGCAACTTTTAACCCTTTTCAGGGTTCTCCAAGGTAGACCAGACGGCGGGGAGAGGCTTCTTCCTGCGTGTCTGACAGCCCCGTGCGCACAAACCGGAAGCCCTGCTTCCATTTTTAACCATAACTTTGTATTCTTACTGTTTTGTATACTTATATACCTCATTACTGTTATTAGATCTATCTTATCTATCTATATTTATGATTTTACTGCTTTTAATGTAAGCTGTCCAGAGGCATCTCACAGGGAGATGGATGGCAAACAAATTTTGTAAATAAAAAAGTGTTGTTTCAGTGCTAAATCAAAATGTATTTAGGTTAGCAACTAATGTTTCTACAAAATTAAAGGCTAAACAGAATTTCTAATGTACCCTTCTCAATCCCTAGGTATTGTATCTTACTACTGTCCCCTTTGACCCTGAAGGAATTTTAGGAACAATAAATTCTGTTCTTATGGCATTTTTGGGACTTCAGGTATTGTTTTCTCTTGCCCTTCATAAGCAGAAAATCTTCATCAAATGCTATAGATATTATAATTCCCTATATGAGTATGAGGGATGGGAGGTCCTTCCATAGGAATAATAATCCAAGTGTTGTTCAAATAGGCTTTTTGGAACAACACAAGGAAATACTTTAACATTTCAGACAAGACATAGAACTAAAGAATTAACTATTTAATAACTGCTCTTATTTAGACTACATTACAGAAAAAATGTAATATGGTTAAGAAAAACATACCCCAAAATCAGATTAGATGAAGATATTAGTAGAACTATTTAATGCTGCATTAGAGTGCAATGTTTACATCATGAACTAGATCTCAATTTCACTCTATTAGTCTGCTACAGCCATTCTAAGCCACATTTAATGTTGTTGTTTTTCTTTAAGGGAGGAAAAATTCTTTTGTTTTATAAAGATCAGCATAAGCAAATAATTCTTCAATTTTGTGTATGGAGTATAATAATGGTAAGTTACAAATATTGCCTTGTTAGGTCAAGTACTATATTTATTTCTCAATTCTTTTTAAATGTTATTTTCTGGTAAATTTGGCTCAAAAGAGATGAATACTTCCTCAGCTGCAGTAAACTGAATTTAGAGTTCTTTAGAGGATCACACTAATCACTGGGTCTTGATGGACTACATCCCAGAGTTCTGAAGGAACTGAAAGATGTGATTCTAGAACCATTGAAACATATCTTTCAAAGTTCTTGGATCACCAAGGAACTAACTGCCTGAAGACTGGAAAAGAACTGATATAGCCCCCATCTTTAAAAAGGGGGAAAAATAGATCCAGGAAAGTACAGACCAATCAGCCTGATATCATTTCTTGGGAAGATCTTAGAAAATATAATCAGGCAACAAATCTGCGATCACCTAGAAACAAACAAGATTATAACCAGAAGCCAAAAACAGAAGTGACCAAATAGATCAGCAAAATGCTGTGGACCTAGTATACGTAGATTTCAGTAAAGCATTTGATAAAGTAGACCAAAACCTACTTGTTTGCAAATTACAGATAGACAGCACCACCAGCAGGTGGATTTGTAACTAGCTGACAAAATTGTAACTGTCTTAAGTATAAACCAGGTGAAATTTGGCTTAATGCCAGTAACTTGTGAGAAAAATCTTGGCATCCTAGAAGACAATCCCTTAAATATGAGCCAACAGTGTACAGCAGCAGCCAAAAAAGCCAATGCAATACCTAAGCTGCATTAACAGAGGGATAGAATCAAGATGGTACTGTCCATACAGCTTTCATGGCAAACATACTAGAGTGGTTTGCCATTTCCTTCTCCAGAGCTTCTTGTTGCGGGTGAAGAAGGAGAGTGCAAAGGTTGGGTTGAAACTTAACATTAAGAAAACCAAGATCATGGCATCCGGCCCTCTCAATTCCTGGCAAATAGATGGGGAAGAAATGGAGGTAGTGACAGATTTTATTTTCCTGGGCTCCATGATCACTGCAGATGGGGACTGTAGCCAAGAAATTAAAAGACGCTTGCTCCTGGGGAGGAAAGCCATGGCAAATCTAGACAGCACACTAAAAAGTAGTGACATTACCCTATCAACAAAAGTGCATATAGTCAAGGCTGTGGTCTTCCCAGTTGCAATGTATGGCTGTGAAAGTTGGACCATAAGAAAGGCTTAGCGCCAAAGAATTGAGGCCTTTGAACTATGGTGCTGGAGAAGACTCCTGCGAGTCCCTTGGACTGCAAGGCGATCAAACCGGTCAGTCCTAGAGGAAATCAACCCTGACTGCTCTTTAGAAGGCCAGATCCTGAAGTTGAAATTCAAATACTTTGGCCACCTAATGAGCAGGAAGGACTCACTGGAGAAGAGCCTAATGCTGGGAAAGATTTGAGGGCAAGAGAAGAATGGGACGACAGAGAATGAGGTGGCTGGATGGAGTTACTGAAGCAGTAGGCATGAGCTTAAATGGACTCCAGAAGATGGTAGAGGACAGGAAGGCCTGGAGGAACGTTGTCCATGGGGTCGCAATGGGTCGGACATGATTTTGCAGCTAACAACAGACTCAAGATGATGTGAAGTTCTGGTACCGCTTTACAAAGCTTTAGTAAGACCACACTTGGAATACTGTTTTTAATTTGGTCACCACAATATAAAAAAGATGTTGTGACTCTGGAAAGTGTAGAGCAGAGGTCCCCAACCTATGGGCCATGGGCCACTACCAGGCTGTGGCCTATTGATCACCGGCTGCATGAGTGGCTGGCCAGTGCATGCATGCATGTGTGCATGCTCTGCCCTTGCACTGGCGCTAGGAGAGCCGCAAGCTGGCACTAGGAGAGCCGTGCACTGGTGCTAGCAGTCGCATTTACAGAGCCCTGTTTGCGCACACGCAGCCACATTTGCATTTGTGCACATGCACGCATAAAGGTGCCTATCCCTCCCTTACTCAGCGGGCCGCCAAGAAAGATTGGTGACCCCTGGTGTACATAACAGCAATAAAAATAATTAGGGGGCTGGAGGCTAAAATATACGAAGAATGGTTTCAGGAATTAAGTATGTCTATTCTAATGAAAAGGACTAGGGATGAAATGACAGCACTCTTCTAATATTTGAGGGGCTCTTACCAAAAGCCAAGACAAGAAACAATGATTGGAAACTAACCAGAGAAGCAGTCTAGAACTAAGAAGAAATTTCCTAACAGTGAGAGCAATCAACCCATGGAATAGCTTGCCTCCAGAAGTTGTGGGTGCTCCATCACTGGAGGTTTTCAAAAAGAGACTGGACAACCATTTGTCCGAAATGGTTTAGGGTTTCCTGCTGAAGCAGGGGGTTGGACTAGAAGACTATGAGGTCTCTTCTAACTCTATTATTCTATGTTGTAGAATTGGCAAAGCAACAGCAGAGCAAGTCAAGCGTGACATCAAATAGGAGTTTGTCAGGAGCTGAGCAGTAGGAAGACATAAGTTGTAGGAAGACATAAAGAATGAAAAAGAGCAATCAGTGAAACTGTAGGTTCTGAGGGATTGTATGCTGTGAGGAGTGGAAAAAAAATCTTAAAAGCTGTTGATTGGAAGAGGTATATACCGAAAGCTCCCAAATGCATACTACAAATGATTGAGTGATTCTATGAATATAAGGCAGTCTTCCAGAGAATGAACTAACAAAGCAAGTGAGCAGAAAAATCAAATAGAACATTCTGTAAATCCAGCATTTATTTTCATTTAAAATATCTGTGGGTTTTTTTTAGGGCATCATTTCTATGGCGTTGACAAAATGCTCAAAAGATGAAGGCTTGATTCCAGTTAACAAGAATTTATGGTGAGGAACATATGCAGTCATTTTATTCTATAAACTGATATTTGATAGAAAAATCTTGGATTACTTTTTTGATGTTCTTGCAGGTCAATTTCATACGTGACAACACTGAGCAGCTTTGCCTTTATACTTCTACTGTTGATATACTATCTTATAGATGTTCAGAAGGTATGGTCAGGTGCTCCATTTTTCTATCCAGGTGAGTATGCTTAAAAAAAATTGTATTATCTTTTTTCAGATTAAAGATCAAGATGGCTGTGAAGAACTAGGTAGATTTTCTTCATCTTTTGATTCATACTGGGCAGTTTCTATCTCTCCCACCCTTCCAGTTGCTCTCCGGGTGAGATTCAAGGTGCTGGTAATGACCTATAAAGCCCTAAATGGCTTGGGTCTGGACTATCTAAGGGAACACCTGCTGCCGGCATCATCTTCCCATCTTCCTGTGCGCCCCCACAGGGAGGGCCTTCTCAGGGTACCACCGGTTAATGAATGCCGGCGGGTTATTCCCAGGGGAAGGGCGTTCTCTGTGGGTGCGCCTGCCCTATGGAACCAACTACCCACAGAACTTAGGACTGCCCCTAACCTTCGCTCATTTCGTGGGGACCTGAAAACTTGGCTCTTCGATCTGTTTGGTCCAGACTGTGGGGTTGTTAATTTAACTGGGTTTTAGATTTACTCTTAGGGCTTGAATTTAATTTAATTGTTTTATTTGTTTTTAATTTTTTGTATTCATGGTTTTAATTGCCCTGTAAACCGCCCTGAGTCCTACGGGAATAGGGCGGTATACAAATCCAATAAAATAAAATAAATAAAAATAAATAAATATAGTAGTTTTACACTGGTTTATATCCTTCCAGCTGCTTCATCAGATGCATTGTTCAATTCAGGTGGCACAGTAAATTTTTGCTAACAAGTGGCTGGATTTCCTGGAATCATGACATATGCCATCATCAACCAATGGTTGAATTAATGGTTCCCTAAAATATGGGTGAAATAGCTGTTGAAATGATAAGGGTGGGGATACATAATCCCTCCCTCTTCAATCATTTATCTACCCAAAATCACCATCCCTTGCCTATTTTCCTGTCATTGGGAAAAATAGAGGGATTAAATATTCCTTGTTATGCAGGAATTGAACAAAGATGAGATGAGAGTTAACAGAATAATGGAATAACAAAGTTGGAAGAGAGAGAGCACTCAAACTCCACATATTCTTGAGATGAATTGCATACCTTTTCATTTCTTGCTTGACTATTCTGTAGCAATATTTTGGAACAAAAATCTAATTAATCTTGGATGAAATTATAAAAGAAACTTGAGTAGCTTTGGGGGCAACTGAAAATACTGGTGGCAGGACCTGTGGGATTGATATTGATATTTAGAAATCATATTGTAAAAAAAACACCTTTTGTTCCTTGTAGTTTATAGGATTTTTTTACTTCCTTGATCCTCTTAATGATTATTGTAATTTGATATATGGATCATTATTTGTGCTTTATAGAAATTTTCAAGTTATTTAGAAGCCATGGAAGAGGACTGAATATGAAGCTGGTGACTCCAGGGTAGGGTAGGTGGGATAGGGTGGCAGTGATCATTTGAGAATCTCTTGGCATTCAGAAGCTGTGCTCCACAAGTTTCTGGTTGTGAGACCATTTCTGAAACTGGCTCATGGGATCAGTTAGGACTGTTGCTATTGTACCAACATCACTGCTGCATGACAATCTCCCTACCTGAGCTGCTGGAGGCCATTTTGGTGCTGGCAGTGGAGTTCCCCAGACTTAAGGTTCTGAGAGACTTTAACCTGCCTTTCCTAGATTCGGCATCTGAAGTGGCCCAGGAGTTCATGGCCATCATGGTAGCCATAGGCCTAATGCAGATTATCTAAGGCCTAACTCGAGACAATAGTTGTACAAATGATCTTCTTGTCAGAGCAACACGATCTTGTGGAGGATATAGCATTATCCCCTTTTATGGTCAGATTGCACCCTGGTATCCTTGAGATTCTCTTATGCCACCACACACAGCATGCAGGGGGCCCAGCCCCATTTGAGTGGTCTACTTCCGACATGATGGACCCAAATGTGTTCCAGAGAGAATTGAGGAACATTCCAGGGATTTTGCTGCATGACCCAGTCAACATCTTTGAATCAAAGGACGGCCAGGGTTCTGGATAGGATTGTGACTATGTGGCCTCAACCTGTCACTCCCGATTCTCCCCAAGGTTCATGGAGGAGCTGCGGACTCTGAAAAGGATTAAGAGATGCCTAGAGTACACTAGGACCCCCTAGGGTGCTCCATGTTACACTACTGTTCTGAGCTGCACTGGCTGCCAGTTTGCTGCTGAGTAAAATTCAAGGTGTTGTTTATTACCTTTAAAGCCCTGCATGGCATGGGTTCAGGTTACTTAAGGAACCATCTCTCTGTACCAGCAAAGGGGGCGTGCTGTGGGCCCATCAGAGAAGGAATTTCAGGTCTTCTGTAGCTGTGGCTCCTACCCTTTGGGACATCTTATCCCCTGAGGTGAGATTGGCTCCCAACCTTCCAAAAGGGCCTGGTTCTGTCCGGTGGCTTGGGGAATATCACACTGAAGGTGGTTGAAGAGAAAATGCCCCCTCCTCCTCTCCATCTTTTAACTGTAACTTTACTTTGGATTGTAACTCTATTTTTATTATTTATTGTTTTTATGATGTTATTGCTTTTAATGTTATAAGCTGCCCTGAGCGGCTTCAAAGCAAGATGGATGTCAAACATATTTAACAAACAAACATACACTGTAATGCGTTACTACTTTTCTGATGGTATTTTTTATTTCTTTGTAGGTATGAACTCCATTCTTGTTTATGTTGGACATGAAATATTTGAAAACTATTTTCCTTTTAAATGGAAGCTGCATGATACACAATCACATAGTGAACATTTGACTCAGGATCTAATTGCTACATCTTTATGGGTTATCATATCATATATACTCTACCGGAAAAGGATATTCTGGAAGATATAATTCAACTCAACACTGATCAAGAAGTATGGGCTATGTATTCACCCCTATCATATTAATGTCATATTCCCCCCCCAAGGGTCATGTATTTGGTTTACATTCCAGATTATTTTGAACTGAAATCTGCTTATTTGGGGTTTGTTGGGGTGCCATTTAGTAAAACAAGGCTTTTGTTCAAGGTTTATTTTCTACATTATTCAATTTCTAAATAAACATACTGAATGATTTCCAATAATGGCATTTTCAAAATATTTTTTGGTACACAACTGTTCAGAAATTTGTCTCATAAAAATCACAGAGATCACACAGTGGTACATGTGGAACTATATAGGCTCAGGAAGATTCTGTTCATTTGATTGTGCCACAACTCCTTGTGAAAACCACTCAGGATTGTAGAATGGAATGAACAACAGTACTCTTCAGGCTCCATGGCTTCAGTCCAGCTAGGCTATTTATTTGTAAAACTAAGATACCCTTAGCAATAGCCACGTCTGGCTTACAAATAACTTGTACCAACTTCCAACTTGCCTGTTTGATGATGTCAGGCAGAATACTCGACCACAATGATCTCAGGCAAAACAACATCATGAATATCTGTATCTGTTTTGTGTGACTCATGAATTATTGCAATATGACTGTAATGGAATTATGGATTTATATTATTTACCCACAATTTTTAAATCCACTCTTGGGTATGAACTAGATTTTTTTAAATAAAATCATGATTTTAATTAATTTTGAAAACTATTTTATTTAGAATACCAAAGTCAAAGTTTTACCAAAAAGTCATGAAGTTTGGCTGTACTTTTCCAGCAACTTTGCTTCAGCAGCTAAGGATAACTGGCTAGCCCCAATGGAATGTTAACAATTTTCTCCTTATTTGCTTCTTCTCAGCTCCAATGAAGGAGCTCAAATGAAGTCTACTCAGCTCAATGTCTGAAGAAGCAAAATCTTCTCATTCATACAAAATCTATGCAATACCATCATCAAGTTTTCTCCACAGCGTGATACTTGGCGCTCCATTGCCAGGCGGAAATCCTCCTTCACACCTTTGGTGATTCCTCTGGTGATTGTATGATGTCTGGAATTATAATAACACAAAAAAAATAAAGGCCATGGAGCTACATTTTGTAAAATGAAAACTGCATAGTATTTGTTGTAGAACACTCCAGTTAACATTTTAAAATATTTATGAAATGAGAATGTTCTGTGATAAGTATCATACACGTATCATAAGGTTTTATGTCAAATCTGAGATATGGAAACATATAATCTTAAATCCTGAAATGTCTAGATCTCGATGCAGTGAATTAAAGTATGCATGCCACTGTATTCAGGTTTAAATTTGGCCACAAGAATATTTTTATGACTGCAAGTTAAAAAAGTAATAGAACTAATACTATATTTCATTTTTAGCATAAATTGTTTGCCAAAGTAGAGTAAAAGCAGATCAATATATATGCAGAATGTAACTGTAAAGTTCTGGAGATAGCATCACTAATTATCCCTGCCCAAACACTCTGCATAACTCTCTCCATAAAAAATTAATAATTTATAGCCTAATGAGGAAAGAGGAATCAACAGTACCATTTACTATTAAATTACAGGTAGTCCTCAACTTATGACCATAACTGGGACCAAAATTTAGTCACTGAGTGATGCAGTTATTAAGCAAGTAATTCCAGGACCATTTTTAACATAGTAGTTAAGCGAATCTGGCCTCCTTCATTGATTTTGCTTGTTGAAAGCCAATTGGAAGGTCACAATTCGTGATCACATGACTGTAGAACACTAGAACTGTTGTAAATGAGCTGGTTGCAATGCACCCAAATTGCAATCATATGACTATGTGGTTAGTACAACTGTAACTTTGAGAACAACTCATAACTTACTTTTTTCAGCATCATCAGAACTCTGAATTGTCATTAAATGATTGGTTGTAAGTCAAGGATTACCAATACAATTCTAAATTTCCCCTAAAACCACTACTGTAGCGCCAAGAGCTACAGAAATGATTCATGAGATTATGTCATTATGGGCATTCTAAATTTCATTTTAGTTTCTCCAGACTTTTCATTTTTTCCTATTGTAATGAACCTGTGCTCACCTACGGATTCTCAAGCAATTTGAAAGGGTAAGATTTAACTATGTTTCAACATACACACACCCAATTGTCTTAATGGGTTGGGACAATATCAGTGCATAAAGGAATTATTAAGAGACCAGAAACTGCTGCATATTCACCATGGATTGCTATTCGGTGTTACACAACCTCTAACTTTTGGTGGAGAATTAAAAAAAATGGGGAAAAAAGAGGGAGTCAATGGTAAGAATGACTTGCAGGTTTTTAGTCTTCTGACATTTGGTTTACAACAATTATGACTATTTTACCTAAAAAAAAACCACTATACAATATCATGAATTAGCTGAGGCTAATTGTTAAAAGTAAAAATGCATAATTTCAATTCTATGAAAAATTTTACATTTAAGTTCTTAAACCACATATTCAATATGCTGTATTTGTTTGATTTTAAACAAGACTTCATATTATTAATATGCTGTCTTTTCATTGCCTCTATCTTGGCCATATAATATTTTAACAGATTTTCTGTTAAAGAAACAAATTGCTGAAACCGCAAACCAGAAATCAGACTATATATATTTCTAGGATTACTAACAAAACTCTGCATAGGTCAATTTTCTTCCGCTAATAGTCAAATTTGCTTCTCGAGAGGCAAAGAAAATAGGAGCAAGCAATGCAGTGAAAGGAAAGAATATGAAAAATTATATGGAAATTCTTGCCAGTATTAACAAATAGGGTCATTTTTAGCTACATTATAAAAGAATGGACTAGCTTGTTAGAAAAAAAATAGAGCATCATTATTTTATTATATAGATCCATTTAAAAGTTTAACATACATGGGCCAGTAACTTATGAAAAAAATAACAAATGTTAACAATAGTAAAAACAATTTGCCAAATGATGTAGGCACAAATGAAGAACAAAAGCATGGATAAAACTATTGAATTAACAAAGGTCTGATAACCATGACCAGGAAAACATATTGACAAAAAGACAGCACACTATGAGCAGGGATGTCCTCCTGCTTTGTACCTGTCAGCAGTCTGCATGCTGGGCTGTAGTACAGGTATGAATTCCTGCTGCAGTAACCCCAGCGGAGGGCTAGAAGTCCTTTAAAAAACAGCAAATAGCAGCATTCAAACACACACACCAACTTTCCCTGTGCTACAAAATCAATTCTCCAGTAACATATACATAAAGAGGAGGACTACAAATCAAAAGTCTAGATCCTAGTGCAGGCAGGCATCCAATGGATTTTTTTTAATTAGCAATGATGAAACAGAAAAAGCTTCCCAAGCCTAGGTGTCTTTCCAAAGAAGAAAATTCAAGAAGACAGCTGAGGATTTAAATCCTGTTGGTAGGAATAATGCCTTTACCAAGAAAGATACAATGGGTAAGCTTGGATAATGTTCCTCAGTCCTTGTAAAATTTCAGTTGAGGAAGCCCAGCTAATGTTCACCATGTTGAAGAGAATATAAGATATCCTGAAGCACACATGCTCTGAATCTCTATCTCTTTTTCAAATTGAAGAAAACTGTTACTGTTAGACTAGGCCACAGGTCTGCAACCCACGGCTCCAGAGCCGCATGTAGCTCTTTCAGCCGTCTCCTGCAGCTCCCAGTCCTCTGCCATGTGCAGTCCCCCCCCAAAAAAAAGTGGGACTAAAAAAGTTCAACCAATCAATTCAAATATGCAGGGTAGGTGCATATCTCGCCTTGGCTCCACTCTTCAGTAAAACCCTGTTCTGCGCATGTGCGCATGTACGTGCATGCGCACAATTTTTTTTGCGGCTCCCAGTTTTTCCTTTTGTGAGGGAACTGGTTCCGAGTGGCTCTTTCACTGTTTCAGGTTGCTGACCCCTGGACTAGACTATCAATAATAATAAATCAGGCCACCTCTTTCTTTTACAAAATAGAAAGGGGTACTTGGCATCAAATATGCTATGCCTTTTCTTGCCTAAGGACACATCTAGAAAAACTGCAGCTTCTATAATTCTTTCTCCACTATTTTTAAAGTAATTTTGTGAAATCAAATTTCAAAAAGAAACAACAGCAAAACTAGGATATTTTGAAAGAGAAAAGAAAACATAACACTTCAATAGCAATAGCACCTAAATTTATATACCGCCCTCTAGTGCTTTACAGCAGCTATTGGACAGTTTACAATTTCAGCATACTGCCCCCAATAATTTGGGTCCTCATTTTAACAACCTGGGAAGGATAGAAGGCTGAGTCAACCTTGAGTCCCATCAGGATCAAACTCCAGGTTGTGGGCAGTTAGCCTGCAATACTGCATCCTAACCACTGCACCACCAGGGCTTGACCCTGAATACACATTCCAGAACTGACTTACACTACAAATGCTTCCAATCAGAAATTGAGCAGTAAATTAAAATGTGAAATATATTCTTTTTTAGCAATAGCTAAAAGTTTTTGTCACTTGAAGTTTAGTATTATTCATATGTACCACAGAAAATACATATTGTAATTTCTCCAGTATTTTATTTTTGCCAGCATTTTTCTTAATTGCTGTTGTACAATGAAAAACTGCAAGGTATCTACTAAAAAGATAAGAAAACAAAAATTGTATCTCTTTTATATTAGCATTTGAGAAGCCCTGATGGAAATCTCTTTAAAATCTCTTTGAAAGCCTTTAACAGAATTCTACTGAATCTAATTTTCATAAGAAACATAGGAAATGAAACATCTTAATATGTTGATACACAAACCAGACAGCCTTTTTTTAAGTAACAAAAAATCAAATTTAAGTTGGTTAAGTTTACCAAATTGCCTTTCTAATTCAACCCAAACATGACAAAATCTATTAATTCCTTACAGAAATAATAATTACAAAATACCAAATTAATTATATCACAACACAAATGTAGGAAAGGCTCGCAAGGCAGTACTATCACTATAATACCTTCACTTTTTTCCCATTCAATCTGGTCCGATTCTCGGACACTCCTCGGACAAGTCCCTTCAGTTTTCTTGGGAAGGTTTTTCAGAAGTGGTTTGCTTTTTCCTCCTTCCTAGGGCTGAGAGAAAGTGACAGCTGGCTTTGTAGCTATGGTGGGACTGGAACTCAAGAGTCCCACTTTCTAGCCTGGTGCCTCAACCACTACACCAATCTGTTTCTCTTACACCTTTACTAACAACCAAGAAATTAGAAATAGGAATTATTTAATGACAAGGAAATGCTCCTTCTGCAGAGGAATCTTGTTATGTTCATAATAAAATTGTAGCAGGATAAAGCAGGATACATCTAAATATCTGAAACAGAACTTTAAATTATAAAAAAGGTGCCGGAACTCCATTCGGAGCGTTCTATGACAAAAAAAGCCCTGATCGTAGTGAAATCCAGGTTGTTTGATAATGTCCCCCAAATCTTGAGAACCAAAGTTCTAATAAACATTAGGTAAAGGTAAAGGTAAAGGTTCCCCCGCACATGCGTGCTAGTCATTTCCGACTCTAGGGGCCAGTGCTCATCTCCGTTTCATAGCCGAAGAGCCAGCGCTTGTCCGAGGACGTCTCCGTGGTCATGTGGCCGGCATGACTAGCACAGAACGCTGTTACCTTCCCACCGTAGTGGTCCCTATTTTTCTACTTGCATTTTTACGTGCTTTCGAACTGCTAGGTGGGCAGAAGCTGGGACAAGTAACAGGCGCTCACTCTGCTACGCGGCACTCGGGATTCGACCCGCCAAACTGCCGACCTTCCAATCGACAAGTTCAGCGTCCTAACCCACTGAGCCACCGCGTCACTAATAAACATTAAGAATGCAATAATAAACATAAGTTATAAGGAAGTTCACTTTTTGGGAGTTACTATTTGGAATAACTGAGAATCTGATGTGTTTGCCATAGAAGATTAAAAATGGTCTGAAATATCTTTTTTTAAAGATAAATAGCTTTTAGTAGTAGTTCATAGAACTCAGTATTTGGTCTTGGAGCCTCACTGGATATGAATGGCAGCAGGAATCCACATTAACAGATAAGCAATCAGAAACATCAGGATCTCTCATATCCATAAAAATAAGAGTAAGTCTCAGTAATTAAGGTCAGAATGATATCACCATGATTTTCCTTGTGGATTTTTCTTTGCATTATGCTATGTCAAAGAAATTAGTAAAGTAGCAAGCCTAGTGGATACTGGTTAATCACCTCTTCAGCTATTTTTCTGTTTGAAACTTATGAGTTTGTTTTTATACTTTCTTTTGCTTGTAGTCTATGACCACGATAAACTTCAACTAATTATAAAAAATAATCTATGAGCATGTCCTTGCATTATGAGAAAAATAGTTTTTGGACTGAAAACACATTTTCACTGTTCAAACTTCCCAATTCCTGTCTTTTAGAAGCCCAACAGATAATCTACATTAATAGAACATTCACCTCTATTGAAGTGAACAGACTTTTTCCAGACTGCTAAAATACCTACCATGCAAATGTTTTGAATTAAAATTTCTATCATAGGTAACCATAGGTAGCATGGTAAATAATGAAAGAATGTGAGAACTGCAGCATAACACATCTGGAAGACACCAGGTTAGCTACCCATAATGTAGGACTCCAGAAGATGGTAGAGAACAGGAAGGCCTGGAGGAATGTTGTCCATGGGGTCATGATGGCACGACTTTGCAACTAACAGCAGCAACAACAATGTAGGGCTTTCTGGTGGTGATATCACTTCTTACAAAGTTATATATATTGCAGTTCCAATAATTGAATTTTTATATATGAAATCACGGTTATTAGGCTATATCATACATGTGATGGACTAAAGTACATTCAGAAAATATTCAGACCCCCTTCACTTTTGTCAATTTTGTTATGCTGCAGCCTGATTCTACAGTTGTTGAAATTCATTTTTTCTCATTAATCTATACTCAGTATTCTTCTAGAAGGCCAACAAAGTCAGGACCAATTCAACTTAAGAAAGAATGATGTTCCAAATGGCAGGTATCAAGGTAGAAAAGACTCTCCTCCTGAGTCAGATCAGATGACATTCCTTTATGGGCAGCAACCTTCAACCTCTCTTTCCCACCAGACCTCATGGGTAGATTTGATTTGATAGAGGAGAGGTAATCCGACAAATAATGCAGCCCTATGCCATATTGGAATTAATAGATCATTACCAGTACCTTCAATTGAACCAAAGAAGCAAACTAGTAACCAGTGTAGCTTGTGAGATGAGAACCTCATTTAAATATGAAGTCTTGTATGAATTTTTCAGTTAATTCAACCTAGTTACCAAATCAACATCCTTTTGTGGAGGAAAATTTTTTGATCACTTTGAAAATCAAATCACAGTCCATCTGATTCTCTGCTGCCGTAAGCACTCAACAGTTTATTTTATTTAAATTTATCGGGGACACAACTCCAGTAGATTCTGGGCAATGCATAAAACTAGGAAAAAAAACTAATAACAGTTAAAATGTTAAATCTGAGAGCCCAGATGAAAAAAATCTAATAGCAAGATCAACAAGACAAAACAGTGACCATTGGACAAATAATAAATATCTATCTCAATCTTGAGACCAAAGCAGATTTTCAAAGCTTTCTGAAACCCTAGGCTAGAAGGCACCATCTTTATGGTGGGGAAAGCTGTTCCAAAATGTGGGAGCTTCAGCAGAGAAGACATGCTTCCTATGTCCCACAAGTTGGCAATGTTTAATGGACAGGACCTGAAGTGAACCCATGTACTGAGAAGGCAAAAACAATTAGAAACAAGCAGTCTCTCAGGTATCCAGGCCCTTTGCTACAGACGTCTTTAAAAATAATAACCAACATCATGAATTAAATTGCAGCTCAATGAATATAAACAAGAGCAGAGCAAAGAGAGATTCATCAAGAGAAAATGTTTAGAAGCCAAGACATTTATCACTGTCTCATTATTCCAAAATATCAGTTCACGTAAAACAGACTTGTCAAACCTGGATATCTCTGAATTATCAAAATAATATCTGTGTGTTTTAATTTTTACAGTTAAGGAAACAAAATTAGTAAAAAGTATTAGCCTGAGATGTTTATAACATGCTATTGATCCAATTATGAATTCATCATGCTAGAACTTTCATCTGAGAATCCTACATATTTATTATTTTCAATTATTTATTTATAAATTTTCTTCATCTTTAATCCAATATATCAAGGCTATCCATTAGTGAAAATTACATCCACTATTCTTCCAGATTAGCTATTTTTACAGCCCAAGTGAGATATAATACTTAATGCCACATCATCTTTACTACGGCTAAAGAGCTCGCCCAACTAAAAAGGATCCTATTTACATATAGCACTCCTCTGAATATCTAAGATATACTCAGAAACAAGCCTAACATTTATCTGAATGTTCCATAAATACCATAGTGCTTTTAACATCAGTTTAGGCCTAACAAATAAAGTATATGAGCAATCAGTGTAAGTTCACAAACTTTTAAAATTGGGAAAAATATTTTCTTACTTTATTAACATTCCCTGATTTGGCAGTAATTCCAAATGAATTTTTCCACCTTCTTGTGTCCTTAAGTAGGCAAATTCTTCCAGCATATCAATATCTAAAAGAAATGTTTAGGTCCAAAAGAAAGTATCTTTGAAAACAGAGAAATTACTATGATCATTATCTGATTCCTCTACTCTGTTCTAATTTTATTCCTCATTGCCGGTGTCATTAAAGTTTTTAATCTTTATTTTCTTCACAAACATGATGTATATTAGTTTATTGTAATATCCTACTTTATCTGTAGGTGTAATTTGATCAGAGTTTTATCCATGCAACAGACTAATGCAACTATCCTTTATATGTTTATCTAGGAACGAAGCCCACTGAGCTTCAGAGAACTTACTAAGAAACGTATATACATGGGCCTCTTGTACAAAGGTTCATAGCATCTGATAAAGCATACCATATCTGAAAGCATGTACTTGTTCTTTCTATAAAATAACAAAAAAGGTTCAAGCATCACTCATAATGGTTTATTTTGATCCTGGTTTTCTGAGTAAACAAAATTGGACAGGTTCACACCTAATACAAAAGCCCTAAGTTATGGTTTATAGAACACAATGATTTGGTTCATACAATAACTTAACTAAACAAACTACATTAATCAGTTTACTACTGATTCAGTATGTTCTATAATCTTAGTAATATTTCTGAACCCATGTTTCTTATAGAACATTTAAAAATTCCATTGTCCTCTTCTTTTATTTGCTTTTTACTTTTTGTTTCAACTATTACTTATACAATTCAATTAGATTTTACATTTCTTAACAATAGATCTCAGTATTCTTAATGATTTGGAAAATATGACCCCCTTGAAGAAACTGTTTATCTCCAATTAACCCACTGAAGACAAAGGATACTTGTAATATAGTTGAAAAAATTTTCATATTGGAAGTTTGCTTGCTGGCAGATTTTATTAACTGCTTTCAAGAATAAGTTTTCACCCCTTGGCCACTCATGCTGTAACAATACAATCACATGACCCAATGCCATATCATCTCTATTGTCTGTGAAAGCTTTCAGCTGTTAGGAGAAAAAAAAAACAATGTTAACAGCATCTCAAAGTAAATTCCAAACACACAATGGACAGACATACTTCAAACTGTTTTATTTTTTCTAATATTTTTAGCATTTAAAAATATTATTCATATTTTCCCCAGTATGCTACTCTAAACAAGATATAAAATTTGTGAGCTGTTATTAGAGTGGAATATACTGGAAAATAAGTGTTTAGAGTTCTCAAAACAACTAGATGGAGCTTAGAATGAGGCTGACTCAGTTAACATTTATGTCCAGTTATTCAGGCAGCATGTTTGTGTGTAGTATTCACCATGAAGTAAAACTGGATCTTCTCTCAAGTCACATTGTATCAGGTTTATATGCAACTTATGAATGGTATATCGTGGTACTGGAGTATTGCAACGTGCTCTACACTGGACTTTCCTTGAAGACCATTCAGAAGCTACAGCTGGCACTCAATGCAGCTTCCTGGATAGTTCTGGGGCCTCTAGGGTGGCCCATGTAACACCTCTATTATGTGAATTGCATTGACTGCCAGAGTTTGCTTTTTGGTCCAATTCAAGTTGTTGGTTATTATCTATAAAGCCATTTATGGCATGAGGAACCTGAGGTTACCTGAGGAACCATCTCACCCTAATAGGAATCGATTGCCTCATTGTACCAGCAGAAGGGGTATATTGCATCCTCATCAACCAAGGAATTTTGGCTGACAAGATCGAGGAGAAGAGCCTTTTCTGCAATAGTGCCTAGCCTCTTAGAATATCATACCTCTTAAGGTGAGATCCACCCCCATCTCTTGACCTATAAAGATCTTAAAACCTGCTCTGCCACTTGGCCTGGAGCCCAAATAGCGGTGTATCATACTGAAGTAAGACACTGAATTAACAAGATCTCCCTTCCACCTTCTACATACCCCTGCCTATCTTAACTATTTCTACTTAATTTTAATGCATTTATTGCTTCGTTATTTTACTATTTTAATTTTTATACTATAGTTTTATCTGACTGTAGGCTGCCCAGTCACATGATAGCAAGATTGGGGAGGGCAAATAAATTCAGTAAACAAACAATCAATACCAGAATTGCTATCTGTATTAGTTAATTAATTAAATTTATTTATTTAGAAACCATCCAGCTCCCTCATAGTGGGGCTCCAGGCAGTGTACAAGCATCAGCTCAGTCAACATGCCTACCACAAGAATGACAATATGCAATAATGAAATGAACAGCAGAGATGTTGAAAGTACTAATGCTTCAATGTTCTCACTGTTAGCTAGTAGTACACAATTTATCCTTATAATAAAAATAATTATTCCATTGCTTCACTCATGAAGTCAATCCCCATGTCTCAGAAAAAATCTTTATCTTTATTTTCCAGTCTGTTATGAAACCTTCCTGATGTAGAAAATAATTAATTGCTCCAACAGTTGTTATATATATGGTATACTGTACATTCATAATAAAAAATGAAAACTATCATCAATAATATTTCAAAACACATTCACAAATTTGAGATGACCTTGGTAGCCAAGTATTTTAGTTAATGGTCCTCACAAATTATCTTCATGTGGGGAGGAGAATAAGACTCTTACTTTAACAGAGCTGGGAAAACCCCTGGGTTTAACATGAATTGAAAGGTCATTTTTCCTTCACATTCTTCAACAATGATGGGATCACTTAATTCAGATTTACTTTGAAGGCCCCCGAAAGTATCCTACTATGTGACTTAAGTTATTTTCCCCTTCCCAAAGAAGCAATCAGCATTTATGAGTCTCGTACAATGTTGATCTACAATCACAAATGGCTATCAAAAGATTCTTCTTAATAATGATGCACTTACTACAAGGAACATTTACTTAGACTGACCCCCACCAAATATATAGAAATGTGTTTCTTTTTTAGAGATTGCTTAGCAATTTATTTTCCTATAAGAATGTTTGTTATTCTTCAATGTTTAAAACTCAATTAGGACAGTGATTTGACTATTAACTGGTAATCAAGGTAACTGTGTTTAACTCTTAAAATTGATTCACAGTTCATTTGGCAGTGATTTAATTAAGCTGATTTCAAGTTGTTCAGTTGTTTGTATCTTAATCAACACTGCATTAATATATATTAACATTATAATAAGGATACTGAGGCGAACATGAACAGAATGAAAAATTGGGCACCACGAATAGAATAAATTACCTTAAAACAAGCTAAAAGTAATCGGAGACAATAAGGCATAACAGTTTTACTGGTGCATGGCCAAAGCTTCAGCTCTGAAACTAGACAAATAATAGTTTTGCAAATATTAAAATCAAACAGAATTAAAAGCAAATATGACAGGTTTAAAAATGTATTCATTTTAGTATCTATAAAGTGTGCTTATGTTATAGAAAGTCAGATTCCAATTGAATGTTACAAAAAAGCCCTTCCAACTATAAGAGCAGTGTGATAGTGGAACTGACTACATAGAGTAGTGGTTGGCTTCCTTTTCCTGGTGGTGTTCAAGCAGAAACCAGGTATGACTGCTTTAATTTACACTTCTGCACTAAACAGATTTCATTTCTTGGCATAAATAGTTCTTTCTATCTTTAGGAATCCATAGTGTTTGGGTAAATACTCATATCAACTTTACATCCCAAATAGTAAAATAATTTATTTGTCCAACAGTGTGATTAGCTACTCAACATTTGATTGTTTTCACCTGTATAGTGGGGCGGAGGAGGGGGCAATTACTCCTAGACCAGATGCTACTATATATATCTCCTCCCATTGAAAGCCACTAGTAAGTTATTAGAATCCAGGAAAGGGGCTTGATAAGAGATAATTCCTTCCTTACCATCATTGATCATTCTAATTATCCACTCCTTTATCTAGTTCTGGGGGTAGAGCACATAAAAAACGTCTATCTAAAATCGATAAGCTGCTCTTACCCACAGTTCTTCCTAAAGGACAACATATATTTTTTATGTCATCTTGTCAATAGTCTTTTCAGGGTTTTACAATTTTCAATATTATTTCAGTAATCAGTAATTTTAAATACTCCAATTTACTTATTTCTCTATTCTTCATCTACTATTTGGAGATAAAGTAATAATTTACCTTTCCTGAACTTTGACTTTAATATAGGCTGATCTTGTATTTTGGCTCCTTCTTGTATGGGAAGTGTCATGTAACACATTAGGTCAAGAATTTTTTCACAAGTCAACTACAAAGAAAAGGTGAGATTCATTATATGTGAAATGTCTATAAGTCAAAGAATAAAGAAAAATAACTAACAAATGTGTCACCATATTATCCTTAGAAATGAAAGTGCATTCATAATTTTATGATACCATTTCTATCTATTGAGGGGGGGGGAACCAGTAGTAGTAGTAATATTAAAGAGTGAACACTGAAGACCATTATAGGTTATTCAATCAATATATGGCTTTCAGTTTTCACTTCCAGTTTTGCTCACAAAGGAAAACTCTAGTTGATTTTGGTCAAAATAAACTTGGATCCTTTTTAGCAGGGAGCAAATATTGAAATATTTGGGATTTTTTATGTCAAAAGTGCTGCTTAAAGAAATCTCATTTTTGGAAGACAAGAACTGCTGTTTAGCCACCTTTAACTGTGATTGTTAAATTAAAATGTTATGTCACTGAACTTACATATTGCAAAAGGAACTGAGGCTACTTAAGGCTAACAGTAAATTTGTGAATGAAACAATATTTGAATTAGGCAACCTCCCTGCTCAGACTCAGCTAATGCACTACAACAAAACTTAATTACAAATTATAAAGCCCCAATGGATACAATGTGATTCTTCTGCAAATTAAGTTTGCTAAGAAAAACCAACATATGCAATCATATCTGGCTTGTAGTCTTCATTCCAAAGACTTGTCTTTCTCTTAAGATTAAATAGTGTTTAAAAACAACACTGAAAAGCACAGCTCATTAACTATCACTTGGGATTTACAGGTTAAACTTGGAGATCTTAATTCAAGATCTGAAATGGCTGCACAATTCTAAGTGGACATATATGTGTAGGTGAGTGGCTGGATCGGTGTAACCAAAATTATCAACCCAAATCAAATCCCTCTTTACTGATGGGCTACAATCTATCATGCTAGTCCTAAGAGTTACTGGTCCAAAATCACCCAGTCAGCTTCTGGCCCTGAATGTAACTGATGTAATTTATTTGTGTGCTTGTGTGAGTGTGTGTGTATAAATTTTGTAGTGTACATATAGTTTCTGTTAAGAATTATTTCCCATTTTCATGCAGACCCTGAAGATGGCATATGTAGTCCTCCCTTCTGCTACTTTCTCCAACAATAGAGCAATATTGTGAAGAATATGGCTGGTCCATGGTCAGCCAGAATATGGCCAAAAATGGACTAGACTGTGAATCCTTAATGTCAGTCCAGTACCTTAGCCACTACACTACATTGGTTTATCAGTGTAAATATTATCCACTATATTGGTACAGTGCTACATTATTCAACTTACATGAAATGAAAGCAGATAAGCTATATATAAACAAACATAGTATTCACTCATCCTAGTCAAAGTCAAAGTCAAATTCATATGCAAAAGTAGTTTTAAAGATTTTGTCTGGTCTCAACAACCTGCTTTTCTCATAAATCCCAAACTTAGCAGTAAAAAGCAGGCAGGCAGGCAGGTGGGCTTACATGGTATTCTCCAATGGCAAAATGACAAGTCGCTAACTGGATTAAAGGTCGTTGATTTTCTAGTGATCCTTGCCCCAGGATTTGTTGTGGAGAATGAGATCCTTGCAGAGCTGCTAAGTGATGTAAACTGGCAATTGCTTTCTTGTATTGACCCTTTTAAAAGAATACAAATCAAATCACTAAAAAAATGTTCCATTTTATACTACAATAATTTACAAAAGTTTCAAGATTTCCAGATAGTAATTTTCATACAGAATTTACATACATTAATACTGACAAGTATAGCACAAGTAGTTAGCTTCATACAAGTTGTTTTTATAGATCTTTTTATAGATCTATAAGATCTGTTTTATAGATTTATAGATCTGTTTTTATAGATCTAAAAAAGATCTAAAAAGAGCCTTATAAAGTTAAGGATATTGTCCTTCTTATAGTCCAATTTTTAAGAAAAAGCTCTGAATTTCATATACTAAATTTATAAATTTATGGAAGAGGCAAGTTTTGAATTAGCAATTTTATAATTTACCAGCAATTTATATTTTTTGAATGTAAAACATCAAAATGCGTTAGATATTTCTTCATTAAATCTTTTTAGAATGGAATGATACTTATTATTCTATCTATAATCCCTCCAATTATAGGGAGTCATAGAAAGAATCTTGGAGAAACACCCAGAAGCATTTAAGACAATAACTGGTACAAAAGCAGGCCTTAAGTCCAGGAAGGTTGGGCAGTATTAGAAACAAACTCAGACTGGCT
The DNA here is from genome assembly GCF_947247035.1 of Vipera ursinii. Classification (NCBI taxonomy): domain Eukaryota; kingdom Metazoa; phylum Chordata; class Lepidosauria; order Squamata; family Viperidae; genus Vipera; species Vipera ursinii. The sequence goes on from NC_139517.1 coordinate 44,192,644, forward strand.
CCCATGCCCCACCACCACCACACACAGACCCCTCCAATTCCCTGGAGTGTAATAAGGAGGGAAGGGCAAACACAGCAGATTTACAAGATTCTGTTTTTAATCTACCTCAATGAAGTATAATTCCATTCTTCTTTGGGAATTAATGTCTTACAGAGCTACCTTGTAAAGCTGACACCAATAGACAAATTTGCCTATGAAGATTATAAGGTTACTTAATGTTTACTTAAAACATGTGTTCATTTATTTAAATCAAGATTTCACAAAATGATCAATACTGATAAACGCCTGGAAGTCAAAAGGTCAGTAAATGTCTGCAGATCAATAAATGGCTGATAAATGATAGGTTGATTGGGGTTAATTAATGTTTTGGAATCTCTGCAGAGTTGCACACCTGTTCCTAACTCTGAAGATGAGATGGCTTTTTTGTGAAACTGTCACTCAGAGTTGTATGGTCAATAAATTTTAATAAATTATTGTTGTTCACTGCACAATCAGCCAGTTGTTTAGACTGGATTTGGCATTTTTACCCACATTGATTCCTTCCCAAGGACCTCGGACAAGCAGACATTGTTTGATGGTGATGGTATTAAAGTATTCACACAGAATGTAAGCTGTTCTGAGTAAAGCTGCCTTTAATAATTGACAGATGATGATTTTGTCAATAGCAATGGTGTTCAAGTGGTGCTTCAGTTGTTTGGGGATTGTATTTAAGGTGCCTATTACTATTGGTACTGCAATGCTGCATCACATTGCGTCACATTGCCTACCTACCACCAGCCTCCACAGCAGCCACCAATGAAACCATACAATACAAGCAGCAAACAGGGTGGTAGCCAAGCAGGGAGTGTGTGAGGTGCGTGGAGCAACTCCCCTCTACCTGCCTCACCTCACCTCGTGGTGGCAACATCAGTACACCACATGCTTTTCTGCCCCATTATGACCACAACCAGGCGGCATGGAGTGGGTGGGTGGCTGCAAAGTCAGACATCCCCCCAAAATAAGCCCTGATAGGTCTTTTGGTGTATGTGTGTGTGTGTGTGTGTGTGTATATATATACACATATATATATATATATATATATATATATATATATATATATATATATATATATATATATATATATATATATATATATACACATATATACATATACATATATATATATATACATATATATATATACATATATATATATATACATATATATATACATATATATATATATACATATATACACACACACACACACACACACACACACACACACACACATACATATATATATATATATATATATATATATATATATATATATATACACACACACACACACACAGTAGCTATAATTGTGGCTAGTTTATTATGCTGTTGTTAGTAGTCAGTGTATGCGATCTTCTTGCAGCAGCTAAGTGGTCCACTGTTTCTTCAGCTTCTTTTCAAAAGTAGTAATAGTAGGAGTACTATTCATCAAATTATTGTTATATAATTAATGTCTGGGAGTTGATGAAACTTCATGAAGTGTCAACAAGCTGGAGAGTTTGGGATTCTTGATCTAATTGCTTATGAAAGAGGCTTGACGAATAGATCAAAGGTAGGTCTATTTGCTCCTGCACTTTTTACCTGATAGATAATCATATCTGTGAGAAAGATTCTGAACCAAAGCCAGGTTTCTGTCTTCCAAGACACACAAATTCTTGTAAATTCTGTAAAATGAAATGAAGTGTATAAAAATATAACATAATGTCTTTGAAACAGTTCTTCCTGAGTTGTCAGGGGAAATGACATAAGATTTACCAATTTAAATTTGATTATAAACACTTTATATCTAGTTCTGTGAATGTAAATAATTGTTCCAAGTTGTACTAACTCCTTTAAAAGATCAAAACATTCGATTTTCAAGCAGATTCATAATCAAAAAGGGAACAAGTACTATTGAAATCAACAGCAATAGATTTATTTTGAATTTCAGTGAATCATCAGCCCAGTAAAAATGTGTAGGTGTTAATAATAAAATAATTATTCATTTTTAATTTCAGTTTTCAACAAGCCTCCTTCAAGGAAAGATTAGTAATGGCTACTTTTCTGTCAAAAATCTAAGACCCAGATTCAAAATAAAGAATTAGCTATTACAACAAATTCTCTAAATATTTTTTTCACATTGTAGTAAAGTACCTTTATCCAATGATTCCAATGAGTGTAGAAGTTCCCAGCTCTCTCTAGCCAATCTAAAGCTCTCTTGTACTTCAACAGAATTTGGAAGATCTGTTGCATTTATTGTAATGAGCCTATTTTTGCCCTTTCCAGAAGGATCTTCATCATCAGAGCTCTACTCCAGAGACAAAACATAAAAATCCAAACAGCAGTCAACTGGATCAAACCAAACTAGAAAATCATTTCTCAGAGACAAAAATAACCCAATAAAATTTTTAGTGATAACCAAAATTAATGGTATAGATCTTCCTTGCCACATGTACGTCCATCTTCAAATAAGCCATCACTCAAAATTTTAACCATAATATCAAAAAAACGTGTCAATCTTGAATACGATATCACTCAAAAGTTTTGTATAATTTTCATAATTGGCTTACTTGTGAGTAATCCCATGGATTATCCATTTTTCATATTTTGGTTAAAAAAATGAGGGTCAGCTTATAGCTTATCTATAAATGGACTTATATACAAGTATGTATGGTGTTACAATATATACTCATAGATATACCCATTCACAAATGAGTTGAACACATTTTATTTTTGGCACCTAAAGTTCCTGTCTTATTTGAAATTGAAACAGTAATCACCAAAGGCCTTCCAGAAAAGCAAGGTTTTAACTATTCTCCAAACTACTGTTAACAGAAAGGAAGCCAGACATTGAGAATGTATCTTGAAGATTTAAAATTTCTCTTTGGCGAGAGGGCTTTGTATATCAATCAGTATTTTGGAAAGAAAATGTTTGGGCAATGTTCCATATCTACAATAAATTACTATAAAAAATTACTATAAATTTCTACTTAAAAAAATAGAGAAAATTACCATTGTTTTCTCTCTCCCTTCAGCGAGTTTCCGTTTCTTGTGAACATGTTTGCTACGTTCAATATCTGTATCACCAAAAACATTGGACACATCCTCGATGAGAATCAATGGAACTTGGTTTGAAGCATTTGATCCTGGGTATAAAATGAAATAATTATTTCTATTTTTCCTGTTATAATTGGTTTATTAAATATATACTTCTCCATAATAAGTCTAGTTATTAATACCACAAATGTTTATGATCAAAATGCAAATAATATTATATGTTCCTTTGTTTAAATATTTAAACACGCTTGAAAGGCTCCATGTTAGGGAATGTTGCCACAAAAAAATTCAAAATCCCAGTTAGTTGTGACAATAACAGAAGGTAGATTCTAAATTTCTGGCACCAAAAGGTGAAAAGAAATCTGAAAACTATGAAAACATGCACAGACTATGACCTTATGTCCAAGACTCACATAGGAAGAAAAGGTGGATTGTGCTGATACATAGTCAATTATCACTAGTTAGAACAGTCTAATAATTTCATATGACATAATTAGATTTTAAGTGTAGTATGTATGTAGTTAAGTGTTGAAAACAGAAAATTATCTCAATGCAAATGCTTCATTTCAAAATGCCAATAACACTATTAAGTTAGACTTCACACAAAAGTAATTCCGGCAAACCTGCCCCAAAGGGATACACGAAGGGCATCATTTCAACCCACCCTGAAAAAGAGAAGGCTGAATGCTGCTGACATACTGGAATGCATTCTTGAAGAAGACTAGCATTGTGGAATACACTACTTGGGTCTTGTACTTTGCATTAGCTTCATTATCATAGTTACTTATATATCTGCATACATCTTTCATTTTCAGCAATATGTCACCAAAGCTTCTGAGGATAAAAGAACATTCAGTTATAATGGAATTTATAAGATAAAATAAAGCACATTCTAAAATTATTTACTAGAAAAAATAGAAAACCAATTCCTAAATATTTTCCTCTTATTTTATTCCCATAGCTGACTCAGGAATTCTGGGAGTTGAAGTCCATGAATCATAAAAGAGCCGAGATTGCCTACCCGTGACCTAGTTTGAGGACTACCTGTATGGTCCTAAAATAACTTTTGCAATTCCCAAAGCCTTTTCAAGGCATAAGCACTGAAAGTCGATGATATATTTCTCATCATTTTGAATCAAGAAGAACACAAAAACTTAGTGTAAACACATAACTCAAAGAAAAAGGAAAAAACAGCCTTAGAAAATTATTTCAGCTTATGTGCCTGATGCAGCATTGCTCATAATGCATTATCACCTCATCTATTGTAGCTTTCAACTCTTCAAAAATGTTAAATGCATCTCCTGCCCATCAAGATTGTCCACTTCTTGTGAGATTGCTAGAGGAGAATCAACCAGATTTCAGCAGAGATTTGTTTGGTTTGAGGTGATTTCATTCTCCCTTGCACTATTACATTTTCCCTACTGCCCCCAATTTTTTTAGGAAAAAAAGTAAATAGCCAAGGAAGTACCTGGTAATACTTCTGATATTTGTCCCAGAGGCAAGTGGACTTTCTATATTTTTTTTCTCTTGAAGACATTTCGTTTCTTATGCAAGAAGCTTCTTCAATTCTGAACTGAAGAAGCTTCTTGGATGAGAAACAAAATGTCTTCAAGAGAAAAAACACAGAAAGTCTACTTGCCCTTTGAAAAAGCACATTTGGGACAACCATGACGTGGATGACTGAGAATCTGCATAGACATTTCTGATATTTCCAACATGTGTTTACATTTCTTATCTTAAAACCAAAACATTTCTCTTTAAAACTCTGGACTTATTGTAAAGAAAATACTCTAGTTTTTAGAATATATTTCATTGTAGCAAAATGCCACACAGATAACTTCCAAACAGATATGCAGAAAACTGTGTGGAGATTATAGCAATGAAGAAAAAAAAATCAATCACAAAAATCAACCAAAACAATTATAGAACACTTTAGATCATTCTTTCTAAATTCAGAAAGAAAACTGCTAAGGTTTTAGTACTGATATAAATTTTAATTAGAAAACAGCTTTCTTGTTCCCTCAAGAGAAGTCTAAGAATTAGAACAGACAGTTTTGAAGATATCTACAACATGTTGTCAATCAAACTTCCAAACTATAGGTAGTCCTCAACTTATGACCACAATTGAGCCCACAATTTCTGTTGTTAAGTGAGACTTTTGTTAAGTGAGTTTTGCCCCATATTACAACCTTTCTTGCCATAGTTGTTAAGTGAATCACTGGATTTAGTAACATGGCTGTTAAGTGAATCTGGCTTCCCTATTGACTTTGCTTGTCAGAAGGTCACAAAAAGTAATCACATGATCCCAGGATGCTGTGCCTGTCATAAATATAAGTCAGTTGCCAAGTGTCTGAATTTTGATCACCTTACCATGGAGAAACTATAATGGTCATAAATGTGAAAAATGGTCATAAATTACTGTTTTCAGTGCCATTCTAACTTTGAATTGTTGTAAGCCGACGACTAGCTGTACTTCCAATATAGGTAGCTCTCCATTAGCAAGCATAATTGGGACTGGCAATTCCATCACTAAGTGAAACAGTCACTAAGTGGGAAATCCTATGACTGTGTTTTCCTTCTCAAAACTGACAAGACTAATCAGTTTCATGCTTTTTACTTTTGTATGCTTCCTAATCGCTCCTCCACCGTTTGGAATGCTTACCTTGGCATTGGGATAATTAACGAGAATAAATTAATGTTTGGGTTCACATTCATTGGAGAGGAAGGGATTACAAGACATTGATCAGTTACACAATGAGGAATACACATCAAAACCAATGCGCCAGAAGCTATGAGCAATGCTATGCTAACATCTCAACATATTCTTCATTGTGCTTGCTTATTCTCTCCTAATTCTTCCTCACCAATCTCTCTGCTCTGCAAAGTGGGGGGGGGGGGAAACCAGATCAGACACAAGACAACATGTACTGTGATGGAATGTGCAGTTGGAGGAGAGGGATCTTGGCAACAGCACTGTGGCTTCCTAGGAAGAGGCAACACATTCCAGAGGGAGGCCCAGAATAAGAGACTGGGCAGTTCTGAACTGGATGGGGGAAGGAGGAAAAGGTACAGAATAGCCACATCCTAGAATCTCCCAGGTATATCTCTTAGGCTAATAGTTTATAGCCTTAGTCTGCTGAGATATCTATCAATTAGGTGTAAATAAATAAATAAATTGGCTTGACTTGATTTTAGTGTGTCATCCTTGGACTTCAGTCTGACATGTACTGACTGTAATGAATATCATGTCACTGAGGGACATTGCAAAGGTTGAAAAATATGTGCTATTCTTTTTATATACAATTAGTCCTCAATTTATGACAACTGAATTCAAGTGCTGCTAAATTAGAGAACTGTTAAGTAAATTTGCCCTATTTTACGTCATTTCTTGCCATAGATGTTAAGTGAATCACTGGAATTATTAAGTTAGTAATATGGTTGCTAAATGAATCTGGCTTTCCCATTGACTTTGTTTGTAAGAACAGAATAGGCAATCATATGACCCTGGAACACTGCAACATAAACATGAATAAGTTACCAAGCATCTGAATTTTGATTACGTGATCATGGGGATGCTGCAATGGTCCTCAGTGTGAAAAAAAACAGTTCTAAGTCACTTTTTTCAATGCTAGTCTAACTCTGAATGTTCACTAAATAAACTGTTATAAGTCAAGGACTAGCTGTACTGTTCTGCCAAGAAGAATCAGGCCAAAGTTCATTAAATGTTAATCAGATATATTTTAAGAAATTTAATAATTTTTCAAACCTTCTTGCCACATCCATCTGCCATTCACATCTCACACCTACTACAGACAGTATTTTGAATATCCTTTCCCAAGGGTCTGTAATCTGGCATGATTTCTCAATGACACCTTCAATGATATATTTCTGAGCACTTCGTTTATTAGGGGACACAAGATCAGATGTGTCCTGTGTTCCTAGAAATGAACAAAATCAGTTAATTTATCATTATAAATAATAATAATAATTATTAAAACAACTTTTGCTTCCTACTCCAGCAATGTGCCCCAATGTTTGTTAAGACCAAATGATTGTCCATATTTTGAAAATGATTGTTTTAATTATTGTTTTTATATTTTGGTTTCATTTGATTATTATATGCCTCTTCTAGTGGGAAGGGTAGCTACATAAATTTAATTAATTAATTAAATCCAATATCAAGAAAAACATGGGGAAGAAAACAACTAAATTGTATAAACATTGTTATCTTTAATCCCTGAAATCCATGAAGATCTGATTTCTCTATGTGCATTCTTAACTGTGATTTTCATTAATTTAGCTCTGTTATTCTTTGTGCCCCTAAGAAATCTATTCTTAAAGACATAGTGTTTTTTTCTGGCAATCATTATTTGAACTGTTCATTATAAAACCCCTTACTGTGTAGGTAAGACAATCTACATATTACAATTATTTTTCATCTCTTTATTTCCTCAATTCCTCCTTCTTTCTTTTGCTATCTCCTCTGTTATATTTAAATTACAGTCCTCTTGAGGCAGAAATTCCATTCTTTATACGTATACTTATGCTGAGTAATAAAAATCTAGGGATTTTAGAAAGGCTGAGCGCCAAAGAATTGAGGCCTTTGAACTATGGTGCTGGAGAAGACTCTTGCGAGTCCCTTGGACTGCAAGGCGATCAAACCGGTCAGTCCTAGAGGAGATCAACCCTGACTGCTCTTTAGAAGGCCAGATCCTGAAGCTAAAACTCAAATACTTTGGCCACCTAATGAGAAGGAAGGACTCACTGGAGAAGAGCCTAATGCTGGGAAAGATTGAGGGCAATAGAAGAATGGGATGACAGAGAATGAGGTGGCTGGATGGAGTCACTGAAGCAGTAGGTGTGAGCTTAAATGGACTCCAGAAGATGGTAGAGGACAGGAAGGCCTGGAGGAACGTTGTCCATAGGGTGGCGATGGGTCAGACACGACTTCGCAGCTAACAACAACAGGGATTTTAGACCAATTTTGTCCTGAAAGTATATCAAAAAAGATTTAATTCTTTCTTTTTATATTAGTTGACTATATTACATCTAATATCTTATTTTGCTTTTAGACAACAGTAAGTTTTTCAAAAGAATGCAAATTTCCTGATTCTCTCTTATTATTGTGGTTTCTAGTTTTAATACTGGGGGGGGGGGGGTAAGGAGAAATTAAAATATATTAAAAATTAAAAATAAACTACCCAATAGGCTACTGAGGAGTTTAAATCCAACAAACACTAAGAATTGACATTATCCAAATTTCCACTTTATCACAATATTTGAAGATGGTAAAGTAGGCAGAGATGAGAGAAATGGAATGATAATTATACACGCCCTAATCGTTTTGACTATTGCAACATGCTCTACATGTGGCAGCCCTTGAAAAGTAACCAGAAGCTTCAACTGATTCAAAATGCAGTGGCCCACATGGTTTTGTGCAGGTCTATATGTGCATGTGCTATCTCTCCTGAGGGAGCTGCAGTGACTGAACATTTGCTTCCAGGTCCAATTCAAGGTGTTAGTTGTCACTTTTAAAGCCCTTAGTGGCTTGGGACCAGGTTATTTGAAGGGTCATCTTTCCCAGTCACATCTACTTGACTGTGCAGGCAAGAAATTATGAGTCCTCTCTCCTAAATGGGTTCATCTAACAGAATCAAGAAGGGCCCTCTCTATGATGGCTCCCACTCTGTAAAACATCATCCCCATGGTTATAAGACTGCCCCCCCCCCACTTAGAAACTCTTTCACAAGTCCCTGAAAACCTGGTTTTGCCAAAGGCCTGGGGACCCTAGAGTGGAATGGAACCCATCAAGTGGTTTATTTGATTGATTGATGTTGTTGTTGCCAGAGTAAGGGGTATTACTTTGTATTGTTTTTTACTTGGTTTTAATATTTGTAAGCCGCTCAGACTCACCAAGACTGGGATGGGCAGCCACATAAATTTTCTTAAAATAGAAAATAAAAGTATACAAAAGAACCCTGTGGTAAACAACAGTTCCCAAATTTACATTCTTCCTTACTAGGAGGGAGGATCATACAACATAGAAGGTAAGTTTAAAATTAATGTAATGTTATTACTGAGTAATAACATGTCCAGTCTTGTTTTGGTTTGGAAACTGAACAGGACTGGACTTGGATGGAAATTGTGCAGGGAATATCAGGACTATGGGAAAAAGAAAACGCAAGTAATAAGACGCCAATATACCATATATACTTGAGTATAAGCCGACTCGAATATAAGCCGAGACCCCTAATTTTACCCCCCAAAATGGAAAAAGTTAGTGACTCGAGTATAAGCCGAGGCTGGGAAATGCAGCAGTTCACCTTATGCTCCTCTCCAGAGATCTTCCCTCAGCAGCGGCCGGCAAAGTAGCTCGCACGCGAAACAAGCCTGGCAGAGGAGCCGGAGCGGCGAGCAGAGGCGCCCGGCCCAGATCCTGCAAGGCCCGGCCGAGACGCGCCCCCAGCAGCTGAGCTGCTCCGGCTCCTCTGCCGGGCTTGTTTTGCATGTGAGCTACTTTGCCTGACGCTGCTGGGGTCGCGTCTCGGCCGGGGCCTTGCAGGATCCGGCCCGGGCGCCTCTGCTCGCCCTCAGCAGCACCTGGCCCGGAATCACATGCGAAACAAGCCCGGCAGAGGAGCCGGAGCGGCGAGCAGAGGCGCCCGGCCCAGATCCTGCAAGGCCCGGCTGAGACGCGCCCCCAGCAGCGGAGCTGCTCCGGCTCCTCTGCCGGGCTTGTTTTGCATGTGAGCTACTTTGCCTGATGCTGAGAAGACCTGCTTGGGCACTCGGGTTGGTGTCAGTCTCCGCAGGCCCTTCTCGTTTCCAGAAACGTCAAGCGCGCTTGGCTCCCCACCCCCACGGCAGGGCAGGGCAGGGCAGAGACTTGCTCGCCCTTCTGACGGCCCTGAAGAGAAACGAAGGGCTTGCAAACTCCCCGCGAGAAGCTGGGCGAAGCGCGCGGCTGGGCGAGTGTGTGCCTGCGCGCGTATTTACGAAAGAAACGCTCCGAGAGTTCTTCTTTCTCCGCCCCCTTGGGGGGAACTCTAGCGACTGCTGTAGCCGCGCTTCTCTTCTCGGCTCTGAAAATAGGGATTTCTACTCTCTCTCTCTCTCTCTCCCCTCCCCACCCCGCATTCTCCTGCCTCTTCAATTGCGACAATAAAAGGGCGAAGGGTGCGCTGGTTTCTTCCTCCTTCCTCCCCCCCTCCCCTCCCCGATTGTCAGGTGTGGCTTCGACTTTAGTTTTTGCCTACGGTGCTAGGGAGTTGCCAGTGGTGGGATCGTTTTCGGAGTTGCGTGCTTGGCCCAGAGGTGCAAACAAAATGTTTGGAAAAAGGGGGGGTGAGGTGGGGTGGGGTGGGGTGGAGGAAGCAGTTTGCGAAGCAGCCGAAATGGGGGTATATAGAGGATGGGAGGTTCCCACCGAGAGAGCCAGCAGAGTTGTTGTCGAAGCGCGTCACACGCCTTTCCAACCACCAGAGAATATTCCAGGCTGGAGCATTCACTCCCTCCGCAGTTACTCCAGCCATTACGAGCCGTTTCTGGCTAAGTTCAAACAAATACAAGCAGATTCAAGCCGTGGCTCTTTCCGCCCCGAAAATCAGCTGATCGGGCGTTTCAAGCCGCGGCGTTTCAAAACGGCCACAATCTCCCGGCAAGACCTCCTCTGCAGTTCCTCCAGCCATTACAAAGCAACTCTGGTCAAATTCAGGCCGTTTCGGTCTAATTCAGGCAGATGCAAACAGATTCAAGCCGCGGCTCTTCCACCCGAAAATCAGCTGATCGGGCGTTTCAAGACGCGGCGTTTCAAAACGGCTACAATCTCCCGGCCAGACCTCCAGCTGCCTCTCGCCGATATGGAGGGCACCAACGCCCCCAAAAACAGGGACAACAAAGCAGTCTAGTCATCCAGCCCTAACGTGGAGGCATTATGCACTCCAAGGGTGCCCCCAAGACCACCAAACCACACCAAACTCACGGAGCTCACGGAGCTCAGCTCGACACGTCCGCCATCTTAGTTGAGCCTGTTAACAGACTTCATCAGTTCCAAAATCAAGATCACACCGGCAAGCTTTGTCAGTTGTCACTCGCGGCAGTACAAATACACTAGTACGGAAAGCTGCCGTTCACTTTCGGGGGGAGGAAAAAAAACACAACAACACCGCACGCTTTAAAAGATTGGAGTTTTGCAGCCTTTTTTCTCGGGCCCGTCCGCCACCTTTAACTTAAGGCTGCGCTCTCGATTTCCTGGTGTGTGTGTGTGTGTGTGTGCGTGTGTGTTTCTTTCTTATTCCTCCCTTCTCTGGTGGTTGGAAAGGCGTGTGACGCGCTTCGACAACAACTCTGCTGGCTCTCTCGGTGGGAACCTCCCATCCTCTATATACCCCCATTTCGGCTGCTTCGCAAACTGCTTCCTCCACCCACCCCACCTCACCCCCCTTTTTCCAAACATTTTGTTTGCACCTCTGGGCCAAGCACGCAACTCCGAAAACGATCCCACCACTGGCAACTCCCTAGCACCGTAGGCAAAAACTAAAGTCGAAGCCACACCTGACAATCGGGGAGGGGAGGGGGGGAGGAAGGAGGAAGAAACCAGCGCACCCTTCGCCCTTTTATTGTCACAATCGAAGAGGCAGGAGAATGCGGGGTGGGGAGGGGAGAGAGAGAGTAGAAATCCCTATTTTCGGAGCCGAGAAGAGAAGCGCGGCTACAGCAGTCGCTAGAGTTCCCCCCAAGGGGGCGGAGAAAGAAGAACTCTCGGAGCGTTTCTTTCGTAAATACGCGCGCAGGCACACACTCGCCCAGCCGCGCGCTTCGCCCAGCTTCTCGCGGGGAGTTTGCAAGCCCTTCGTTTCTCTTCAGGGCCGTCAGAAGGGCGAGCAAGTCTCTGCCCTGCCCTGCCCTGCCGTGGGGGTGGGGAGCCAAGCGCGCTTGACGTTCCTGGAAACGAGAAGGGCCTGCGGAGACTGACACCAACCCGAGTGCCCAAGCAGGTCTTCTCAGCGTCAGGCAAAGTAGCTCACATGCAAAACAAGCCCGGCAGAGGAGCCGGAGCAGCTCCGCTGCTGGGGGCGCGTCTCAGCCGGGCCTTGCAGGATCTGGGCCGGGCGCCTCTGCTCGCCGCTCCGGCTCCTCTGCCGGGCTTGTTTCGCATGTGATTCCGGGCCAGGTGCTGCTGAGGGCGAGCAGAGGCGCCCGGGCGACCCCAGCAGCGTCAGGCAAAGTAGCTCGGCCGCGCGCAAGTCCTCGGTAAGTTCTTTTTTTTTTTGTTCATTGGAGTATAAGCCAAAGTGGATTTTTTTCAACCCAAAAAGTGGGCTGAAAATTTCGGCTTATACTCAAGTATATACGGTAAATCATTTCCATTTTGTTGCCATGAATCACCAGGAAGAGAACTTAATTTGATATTCAGATGTTGTAGAATCCTAGGCATTATCTTAACCTGCTGTGGAAATGATATCATCATGTAAGCCACAATATAGTTTGTTTCTTTGAGAGGGACATATAGGTAGTCCCTGGCTAAGAACAATTTATTCAGTGTCTGCTTAAAATTATTGTGGTGCTAAACAAATGGTCCTGAAGTTACAACCATTGCAGCCATCACCACCCAGTCACATGATCAAAACTTGGGATCTTGGTAGTTTGCCTGAACTTACAACTGCAGGGGAGCTTCAACTCCCTCCATCCGTTTTTATATCCCCACCCCCACCCCATCTTTGCCGTTTCGGCCATCCTGCATGGCAGCACACCCAGTGGCAGTGCTAGGGCTAAAGTAAAGGCCCAAAGTCTTGAGCAATCCTAGCCAGCTACCACTGCCCTCAGGCACCTATCTCAGCCCAAGTGCTGCCATTGCTGCTAGCCACTCCATTGCCAGTGCAAAAGGCCCCTCTACCCCACTCACCCTACGCTCTATCAGCCCCTTCCTGAGTTACGTAAACATGGCAATACAGCTTCATTAAAGATTTTAAGATTCCTAAATAATATTCATATGATATACGAACCAAGCCACTGTTTTTTATTAGTACATTTTGCTCTAGCATTTTTACCTGGATACTGGTTTTCTGTCAGTGATGATCTAGTCACATAATTAATATAAAATTCTGCAGCTTTATTCAGGTACTTGTATAATAGAGTGGAAGGAAGTCGTACATCAGGGTTGTTAATTATTAAGGGCAGAACATCACAAACTAAAAATGATAATGAAATCAAATTAATTTTGTTAGTTTCCTGCAACATGTCAATATTTAACAAAGCAATATCTATATTCCTTAAGCAAGGTATTTGCAATTCATTTAAAATAAAGTCACATTATTTGTCTGTTTCCTGCAACATGTCATTGTTTAACAAAGCAATATCTATATTCTTTAAGCAAGGTATTGCTTAAGGTATTTGTGATTCATTTAAAATAAAGTCCTGCTAACAATAGCTAAAACTATTAGCTTATTTAAATTAAGCAACAAATGGACACTCTCTCTTTTTTAGGAAGAAGAAAATGATTTTTCAGATGTGCACCTTCTGAAATGTTCATCTATGTTTACAATTAGCGATCCAGAATCATTGGGAGCAGAGTGGTTTACAACTTCAATCAATCAATCAATTACAGATAGTCCTCAACTTACAACAGCAATTGGAGCTGGAATTTCTGTTGCTAAGTAATGAGGTCATACAGCAAGATCACACTGCTTAGCAAAAGCAATCCCTACAATCCCAATATTATATATCATTATTATATAATAACCAAATCCCACGATCATTAGGCAGGGCTACTGGCGTCCCACAACCAAAGTGAATGAGGAAGGCCGAAGGAAATTGCAACTCCCATGCCTGCAGGCAGGTGGGGAGGGAGGGAGTGGGCAGGAATTGGTTGGGAAGGGCATACCAGAGTACAAGGGAAAATCAAGGTGTGTAAGATGTATGAGAAGCATGGTGTAGGATGTGTGAAAGCACAGGTCAGAGAAAGTGTGCAAGAGGCAGAATGCAGATCAGAGAGGGTATGACTGATAGTGAAAACTGCAGCATGAGGGTGCAAGGGAGGGCACAAGAGGCACAGCATGGGTTGAGGAGGGTATGTAAGAGGCATGGTGCAGATCAGGTGTTTGAGGGGATGAGTGAGAGCACAGAAAAGCTATGGAGGGTGTGTGGCTGACCTTCCTTTCTGGCTTCCCCACTGATTTTCTGTAAGTGCAAATGGGTTGCCAAACTCTCAGAGCATAATCGTGACCACGGGAACGTTGGAACAGTTAGAACTCCAATGACCAGTCGTAACCATCATTTATTCAGTGCTGTCATAACTTCAGTTGCTAAATAAACATTATTAAGTTGAGGACTACCTGTAGAATTTCTTGCAATATGTTTTTTTTTACTGCAAATATGTCTGGATCATTATTCCCTATTCCTAAAGAGCTCATAATATGAAAAAGAATAAAGGAGCTTCAAATATAAAAGGTAAATTAAAGTGTTCTTATTATTCCCCATTGTGATTCTAAATATTTAATATTCACCATTCCCATTTTATTTTTTATCCCAAATGCACTGTCAGTTGACAAACCAAAGGAAAAAAGATGACATAAATAAATGTTAATTTATTCATACAACTCATATACATGCAAATATTTTAAAGATTTCACAACTATGATTATCACAACCTTCAATATATAAAATGGTGCAATGTCTTGTTATTTTAGTTTTGGAACAAAATTATATTCTTACCAAATAATTTTCTAAAGCAATTAACAGGCGATTCTTGATCTTCAATATTTTCTGCTTCTAACAACGTTTCCCCAAGGCCCACCTTTGCAAAATTTAAAGAAAATCAAACTTGTTTCTTCTTCCTTATATGTTTTTCAAATTGTTTGTAACATATTGCATAAATAAAGCTGATGATTCTTTCCTCAACTTCAAAAAATACAGCTCTTTAACATGCTATGGCCATTACAATCAAAAATACAAATAGTCCTCAATTATGACAACTGGGACCAGAATTTTGGTTGCTAAAAATCGCAGTTGTTAAATTGAGTAATGCCCTATTTCAGGAGCTTTTTTGCCAAGGTTGTTAAGTGAATAACTTCAGCTGTTAAGTGAATCATGTGGTCATTAAGCAAATCCAGCTTTCCAGCTCCTTGCTTGTCTGAATCTATCTGGGAAGACTGCAAAATGGTAATCACATGGACCCCAGCCACTGCAACCATCATAAATAAATGCCAGTTGCCAAGCACTCGGATATCAAACATGTGACCTTGGAGATGCGGGCAATAACTATAAGTCACTTTTTTCAGTGATGTTGTAACTTTGAACGATTGTAAGCCAAGGACTACCTGTTATCTGTATAAACAAGTAGAGCACTTCCTTTCAAACTAAAAAGGAAGAAATATGCACACAAATCTACCTCATCGTCTCAATTAAGCTTTTGGACAACATTTTATTATGAAATAGGCCAACCTTCATACCCCCAATATTGATTATTGCTGCTAGAAATTGCCTTTATTTCCATCTTATCAAACTGTACTTTTATTTACCAAGTTGATTCAAACTACACACATTTGTTTTGTGAAGCTTTACAATATCTTAAAGAAAGAATATGCAAGTATTTAGCATATAATCTTCATCCTCTTACCCCATGCTGGACCACAGTCTCAGGAAAACGCCGTAAAAGCAGAAGTAACATTTCTGCCCTTTCTAAAGTATTGAAGCACTGGTCTGTAGCTTTTAATAACATTTCACACTGAACTCGGCCGGGAAGAGTTTCAAATAAACCTAAAAGGAGAATAATATTGAACTAATGTTTTCAAAGGGTAGGATATAAGTAAAAATTTGAAACTGAAAAGTATGGTGTGAACATAACAGAAAAAAAGACTTAAAAATCCTAGGTAAAACTTAAGACACGTTAGCTCAAGTATTTTGTTTCTGTGAAGAGAATGTACTTTTTTCATATTTATTTATTTATCATATTTATAGCTGCCCATCTTGCAGAAAAGTGGCACAGAATGAAAACAATTGTAAAATTAAAATATTAAAACAAGTAAAAATTTAAAATATATCAGCAAGATTATATAGCAAGATAGTAGAAAAATTTATGTTAAAAACAATGCAGCCATCTCATTAGATCAACATTTCTTTTTCATCCCTAAGTTCCTGACACAGCCATGTTCTCAGGGCCTTCCAGAAGGTTGACAAGGTTAACAAGAATACAACTAACCTCATCTGGGGGGAGAGGAATAATGTTCCATAGGGCAGGCACAAGGGCAGAAAAAGCCAGTCCCCTGGATACCAGTTCCTGATGAAACTTGCAGCATGCCTTCTTCTGACGGAACTGATGGGATGGGCAAATGTAATTGGGTGGAGAAAGTCCCTCAAATAATGTAAAAAGGCTTTAAATGTCAAAACAATACCTTAAATTAGACCAGAAGCAAACTGGGAACCAATATAGCTTGCAGAGCAGAAGTGTAATGTGTGCCACTCATTGCGGCATTTTGCACTACTTTAATCTTCTGGATAGTCTTCAAGGGCCATCCCTACTACATTATACCCACATTAGTTTGGAGATGACCAGAGCATGAGTCAACATATAGCAGATCAATGTCATTGAGCACCACATCTGCATTATGGTTGCCCTCAAAGGGCCAGATGGGAGTGGCTGGATAGGTATGGCTGGGTGGCGACAGATAAGTCACCATGACTAGGTAGGTGTGGCTGAGTGGGCGTGGCTGCATCAACCAGAGGATACTCGCCATCCCTCTCAGGCCACCTGGAGGACCTCAGGATGTTAGCATGAGCTGCCCAGAATAAAATATTTTGTACAAAGGCATTTTCCTATTTGCTTCATGTTCCAAGGTTCTGCACACTTTCCAAACTATATGTCTATGGCGATTCTCAGTCATTCAGGTCATGATTGTCCCAAAGATGCTTCTTCAGAATTGAAGAAGCTTCTTGGATGAGAAGCAAAACATCTTCAAGGAAAAATAAAGTCCAGTTGCCTTTTGAACTGGGATCCCAGCCTATAGGTATTCGTTACTTTTCTCTTTTTTTGTATAAATTTTATTACTTTTTATAGGGTTAGGGATGAGGTGGGATTGGGATTTGGGTTTGAGTTAGGATTAGGATTGGGGTTAGGGATTTTCCAAATAACATTCTCAATATTCATTACTTTTCTCAACAAAGCTGCCTAGGTCTACAAGGAGCCTTGGATCCACTAAGCACATTTTAGGTCATGAAACGGATTTGTCTTTCTTCTCCCTGCCAATCCACAATGTAACCCATTTATTATTACAAATTGTAATTACTTGGAATACCACTAATACCAGGGCTGGCAAATCAGGTTCAGAATTTCTTCCACCTGCAAACTCTAAATCTCATTTCCCAAAAAGTTTGGGGTGCAAGGAAGTCAATCACATCCACTCATCCATTTGTTAACTCTAAATAAAAATGCGCTTTTTATTTATGTTGTGTATTTTAGTTTACAATCTCTTCCAGAAGACAATCAGCTGAATTCCTACTTAGTCCTACCAATAGAAAACAGCTTTAGAAAAAGCAATCTGAAGAACATAAGGTAGAAACCAGAATCTCATTTGAAGAAAAGTATGGTTAAAATACAACAACATTATTTATACTGAATCCAACAATGAACTCCACAAAATACAGAGAGGCTTACTTCAAGTAAGTATTTTAAGGGATTGCATTATAAGAGCTTTTATTAAGACACAGGCAACTTATTGGATAGTGCAATTTAGAAGAAAAGCTACCATCACCTTGTTCCTCAAAGCTTCCTGCAAATCAAGTTCATTAAAACACTATTCTCCAAGGAATTTAAGTCCAGAATTTTTAATTTTAATTTTAATTTTAATTTTATTAAATTTATATACCGCCCTGTCCCGAAGGACTCAGGGCGGTTTACAGGGTATTTAAAATCAAACAGTACGAAATACAAAAGTTAAAAAAACAATTAAAAAAGATTAAATTATCCCTTAACTAAAAACCTCAGTTAAAAATTCTCAGCCTGGGCCGGAGAGCTCAAAGAGTCAGGTCTTCAGGTCCCGGCGGAATGAACGAAGGTCAGGGGCGGACCTAAGCTCCACGGGCAGCTGGTTCCAAAGGGCAGGCGCACCCACAGAGAAGGCCCTCCCCCTGGGTGTTATCCGCCGGCAATCTTTTACCGGCGGCACCCTGAGAAGGCCCTCCCTGTGCGAGCGCACTGGATGAAGGGAGTTTGATGCTGGCAGGAGGTGTTCCCTCAAATATCCCGGACCCAGGCCATTTAGGGCTTTATAGGTCATTACCAGCACCTTGAATCTCACCCAAAGGGCAACCGGAAGCCAATACAGCTCGCGGAGTAGAGGTGTTACATGGGAGTATCGGGAGGCCCCCATCACAACTCGCGCGGCCGCATTCTCCACCAGTTGAAGCCTCTGGGTGGTCCTCAAGGGCAGCCCCATGTAGAGAGCGTTGCAGTAGTCTAAACGGGAGGTCACGAGCGCATGAGTGACTGTGCGTAGGGCATCTCAGTCCAGGTAGGGTCGCAACTGGCGCACCAGGCGAACCTGGGCAAAAGCCCCCCTGGTCACGGCACCTATATGGTCTTCAAAATTGAGCTGTGAATCCAGGAGGACGCACAAGTTGCGAGCCCTATCAACGGGGGGTAACACCTCACCCCCCCATCGTTAAAGATGGAATGAACTGGTTAGTCCGAGATGCCGATATGCACAGCCACTCAGTCTTGGCAGGATTGAGACGAAGCCTGTTTCTCCCCATCCAGACCTGGACCGCCTCCAGGCAACGGGACATCATGGTGAGGGCATCGCTGGGTTGGTTCGGGGTGGAAAGAAAGAATAAATTTATACCTTTTAAAAACTGTGTCTGCTTATCCTGTGAATCATTACGAAGTGCTGATGTGATAATACTAATCTCCCGCCAAACCACTGGTTGCTCTGGAAAATTGACAAACCTGAAATAAAGAATAGGGGAGGGGAGAAATTTCTACTTGAAATCACTAAGAACAGCTGAAATTTTGTTATGAAAAGCATATTATTGAAGTAAAAAGGTTTTGCCAAACTGGTCATATTAACACAGTACAAGTTATACTAAGGAACAAAAAAAACCCTATTCCTCAATGCTCAAAAACCAACAAGTAAAAGGACAATTATGAAGATTACAAAATTCACTGGTTAAAGGATAAAGGAGAAAATTAGAAACTAGCTTTTATTATTTTTTTTAATACTAAAGACATCAGTATTAAAAGTACTAAACTTAAGATAGAAACCTTATATAACAAATAACTTTTTGAAGATGGGCAATTCAGAAATGTGAAATATAAATAATAAATTTATTGCAATTTGTGGTTAATCAGTGCTGCTCTTAGTTCTAGATTAAGTATCAACATTAATATTTTAGAAAACATAATTTATATTAATATAACTTTTTTAAAGCTTTATAAGTTATCTAAATTATGTCTTAATAATTTCTAGTCAATACTGTATGGGAAAACTACTGTACCAAAATAATATAATGTAATATTTATGTTTTGTAATGCATTAAACAATACTAATTAAAAGAAAAAAGAAAAGAATCAGGAAATCACATAAAGTTTTTACATAAAAGGACCTAGAGCATGATATATTCCAAACAATCATTTAGAGTTTCTTCTAAGAAACAGTGTGCATGAGGTATATAATTTCAGCTTACTGTCATAAAATGGAATAAGACACTTCTATGCTAGCAAAAACATTTGTAATGAAAAATCATAATAACAAAGCTGACACATATCAAGTTTTTTTTTATTTTCTTTCTATGAAAGCTCTCTTTTAACAGAGGTCAGCCCAGAAGCTTCTATGACTGTTAAAAGGGTTCTAAGAAACTATTCAGTATTCCCTCACTTACAGTGGTGGGATTCAGCTGGTTCACACCACTTCGGCAGAACCGGTAGCTAATTTTTTGTTGCCCAGACCCAGAATGGACTTCTGGGAGCAGCATCCACACAGAGAACCAGTTGTTCACATATTTGAATCCCACCACTGACTTAACACTATTCTTGAAGATAAAGTTAAAACTTAAGAACACTGTTCTTAAAGCTTTAAGTTCCATTTAGCCATCTAGTTAACAATTCTATTACCTATTTCATCTAAGTATCAAAATATGTTAACAAATTCCATATATTAATTATACACTATGAGAAAAATGTTTTTATCCATTCTGAATTTATTACTCTAGGGGCCGGTGCTCATCTCCGTTTCATAGCCGAAGAGCCAGCGCTTGTCCGAGGACGTCTCCGTGGTCATGTGGCCGGCATGACTAGACGCCAAAGGCGCACGGAACGCTGTTACCTTCCCACCGTAGTGGTCCCTATTTTTCTACTTGCATTTTGACGTGCTTTCGAACTGCTAGGTTGGCAGAAGCTGGGACGAGTAACAGGCGCTCACTCTGCTACGCGGCACTCGGGATTCGACCCGCCAAACTGCCGACCTTCCGATTGACAAGTTCAGCGTCCTAACCCACTGAGCCACCGCGTCCCTTTTATTATTCATAGATATCACTAAATCAGGGTTTTTCAACTGGTGGTACGCGGCATCGCCTTCCTCCCCCCCGCCTCCCCCCTGCTCCTTCCTAGCTTACTTGCTGCCGGAAAACATGCTGCTGCAGGAACCTACTGCAGAGTGAGGCCCCGCCCTCCCCTGGGACTCATTGTGCAGCAACCATGTTGTCGTTCCCCCAGAAACAAGCACGAGCCCGAAGGGGACAGAGCCATCCACTCCCTCGACAGGCAGGTGTTATCATCCACTCGCATCCATCTTCTTTTCCTCCCCCCCCGCGAGCTTGCGATACCCCTCACTACCCTCACATTGCCTCCCTCCCGGGGCTCGAGAGATTTCCCCCTCTCCTCTTCCCAATGTGCAATGTAAAGGGGAAAGCAAAGTGGCCAGACAGCGTGCGCCCTCCCCAAGGATTCATCCTCTGGCAGCAGGTGGGAATCGAGGCCATTTGTTTTCCTGATGCGCGCCACGGCAGGTGAAGCCATCAGAACACGGGTATGGAGGGAAAAACGCGCCCGACTCCCTCCCCCCCACACTGTTGGCAACTCCGTACAGCTGGCCCTGACCTCTGCTGACTGGAGCCCATTGGCGGAGTTCGGGGCCAGCCGTATGGAATCGGCAGCTGATCCGTATGGCCAGCCCCGACCTCCGCAAGTGGAAAGCGAGGGAAATTGCCAGGAGCACGAATTGGCGTGTGCTGAGACACGCCGATCTCGCGCTGCTGCAATCTCCTTCACTCCATTTCAGCTTGCCTTGCTGCAAGAGAAAGCAAGCTGAAACGGAGCAAGGGAGATTGCTAGGAACGCGAATCGGCCGATCTCGCGCTGCTGCAATCTCCCTTGCTCGGTTTCAGCTTGCTTTCTCAAGGCAAGCTGAAACCGAGGAAGGGAAATTGCAGCAGTGTTTCTGTTGCTGGAATAAAGCTTATTAAATGAGCTAGCAACCTCCAAGTATCATTGACAGATCTTCCCCAACTTTCCTCTGGTGCTTCATAGTAAAGTGGGCATCAGGTTTCTTGGTAAAAATGGATTTAGAAGGAAGGAAGGAAGGAAGGAAGGAAGGAAGGAAGGAAGGAAGGAAGGAAGGAAGGAAGGAAGGAAGGAAGGAAGGAAGGAAGGAAGGAAATGACAATGGGAGGGAGGGAAGGAGGAAAGGACAAAGAGGGAGGGAAGGAAGGAAGGAAGGAAGGAAAGGAAGGAAGGGACAATGGGAGAGGGAGGGAGAAACAGAGAGGGAGAGAAAGAGAGGGAAAGAAAGAGAAATAGAGAGGGAGAGAAAGAGAGGGGGAGAGAGAAGGAGAAAGAAATAAGGAGGGAGAAAAAGAGAAAGAAATAAAGAGAGAGAGAGAAAGAGAGAAAGAGGGAGAGAGAGAGGAGAAAGAAATAGGGAGGGAGAAAAAGAGAGAGAGAAATAAAGAGGGAAAGAGGGAGAGAGAAAGAGGGAGAGAGAGAGAAGGAGAAAGAGGGAAATAGAGGGAGAGAAAAAGAGGGAGAAATAGAGAGGGAAAGGGAGAGAAAGAGAAAGAGAAAGAGGGAGAGAGAGAGAGACAAGGAGAAAGAAAGAGGGAGGGAAATAAAAGGAGAGAGAGAAAGGGAGAAATAGAGAGAGGGAGAGAAAGAGAGAAAGAGGGGGAGAGAGAAGGAGAAAGAAACAGGGAGGGAGAAAAAGAGAGAGAAATAAAGAGGGAGAGAAGAGCGAGAGAAAGAGCGAGAGAGAGAGAAATTAAATTAGTAACATGATTGTTAAGTGAATCTGGTTTCCCCACTGACTTTGCTTGTCAGAAGGTTGCAAAAGGCGATCACATGACCCTGGGACAATGTGACCATCATAAATATGAATCGATTGCCAAGCATCCAAATGTAAATCACATGACCCTGTGGATGCTGCAATGGTTATAAGTGTGAAAAATGGTTATAAGTCACTTTTTCCGTGCCGTCGTAACTTTGAACAGTCACTAAGTGAATTATTGTAAGTCGAGGACTACCTGTACTTTATCATTTTTTTCTTTTTTTTTTTTTTTTGGTCAAGTTTTTGACACTTTGCTGGGCGACTGATGGGACTCGGACATTGCCTTGTCCTAAAAGTGGTATAATGGATGAAAAGGTTGAAAGGCCCTGCACTAAATTAATATATATATATATATATATATATATATATATATATATATATATATATATATATATATATATATATATATATATATATACACACACACACACATATATACACATATATACACATATATACACATATATACACATATATATACATATATATACATATATATACATATATATATATATATATATATATATATGTTAAGTATTTTATTCCCCAAGAAATCAGTATTTGGATCCAAGGCAAGAAACGTTCTTTGGATCCAATGTGAGTACACTTGTTATACCTATCAGAAATAGCTAAAAGAAAACTTGCCAGATTCTGTGGCTACTGAGCGGTCCTAGGAAAATGCACATTTTCCTGGTACTGTATGAATGCTATGAGAAACCTGGATAAAATGAGATTTCTAACAGGTACAAGCATGCACATGCTAAATCCAAAGCATTTTCCCACTTTGAATCTATCTGGAAATCTTTTGTTTCCACACCTTCATAAACACAGATGTCTTTCTTCAAAAATAAATCTTTCAAGATATTGATTTTCCATCAGATTAATTTATTATAGATATTCCTCATTTAACATCAATTCATTCAATGACCATTTAAAGTATATGAAATATTGGACCTTTAACTGGTCCTTGAACTGTCCATGTTCCCCCCCCCCCCGCCTCTCTGCACCACACTGCCTACCTGGGACATTTGGTCTCTATTACTTCTCATAGAATGTTTATTTTTATTTTGTATATCAATTTTTTCTGCCCATTGCCCGTCTCACTCACAGTGACTCTAGGTAGAAATATATATTCCTTATGGGGCAAATCTGCATTCTCTAGGAAAACTCTGTTCAAATTTTTACTACTACTCTTTCAATGAATTAGGGCATATTACGTACGTCTTGGTGCAGAAGAATATAAACATGTCTCTAACGACCTAGTTGCAGGGATCTCCAACCTTGGCAAACTTTAAGACTTGTGAACTTCAACTCCAGAATTCCTTAACCAGCCATATTGAGGAATTCTGGGAGTTGAAATCCATAACTCATAAAATTGTCAAGGTTGAAGACTCCTGCAGTATGGAATATGTGATATGTACCTCAGGTTTCAAAGGTTGAAATATAACTCATACAGATATTTAAAATGTTTTATTCATCCCACCAGATTCCTGCTTATTGGCATCTGTAAAGTATTTTTCCTTAAAAACTATAGCTGTGATTGTAATTACAGGGTAGTCCTTGATTTACAACAGTTCAAAGTTACAATGTCATTGAAAAAAAGTGACTTATGATCATTTTTCACACTTACAATCACCTGGTCAAAATTCACAGTTGGCAACTGACTCATAACAGTTGCAATGTCCCAGAATCATGTGATCCCTTTTTGTGACCTTCTGACAAGCAAAGTCAATAGGAAATTCTCTTAAGAACCAAATTACTAATTTAACAATTGCAGTGATTTACTGGGATAAATAGTTTGTCCCATCCATTCAATCCTTATTTAGGAAAAATCCAATAAAATATGTCTTACATGTCATATAACAATCTGCCTGCTGATGCTGTTCGTTCTGCATTCTTCTCAATGGAGTACATCTCATACTAGGAAACAAGAAAGAAGAATGTGAGGAGACAGAAGCATTCCTACACTGAACATCTTGGTATTGCATATTTTTCTACCTTACCATAACTAAAATGAGAAAAAATGAAAAACAGAGCCATTAACACTAAAAGAGCCATCAATTCAATCATATTCAAGGTGCTGGTAATGACCTATAAAGCCCGACATGGCATGGGTCCGGATTACCTACGGCAGCACCTGCTGCCGGCATCAACCTCCCTCCGTCCAGTGCGCTCTCACAGAGTGGGCCTCCTCAGGGTGCCTCCGATCAGAGAATGTCGATTGGTGGCCCCCAGGGGGAGGGCGTTCTCTCTGGGCGCGCCAGACCTATGGAACCGCTTGCCGGTTGAGCTCCGGATGGCCCCCGACCTTCGCTCCTTCCGGCGTGATTTAAAAACTTATCTATTTGAACAATTTGGCCTGGTTTGATGGGTTTAGGGTTGGATCTAATTTTAACATAGTTTTAATTATTGTATTGTATTGGGCATAATTATTTAATTCTTTTTAACTTCTTTTTTAACTTTTGTATTTATATTCTGATATTTATTGCCCTGTACACCGCCCTGAGTCCTTCGGGAGAAGGGCGGTATAAAAATTTAATAAATTAAAAAAAAATTAAAATTATGGTGTTCTACTAGTTTCACTATAAGTTTTTCTTCATTTCTCCAAAGTTTCTCAATTACTATGAATTGAGTCTAACCCAACTGTTTTATGAGATTACTAGAAAACATTAATTGAATAAAATAGGGTGGTCAAGGGATGATGCTTGCAAATTTTATTATGGAAGCCTATCTCCTTTATATTGTAATATTTTTTCCATAAGTCCTTCTTTCAAAATACGTTTATGAAGGCAACTCCTATTTCACCACATTCTTTATATACTAAAATTAGGTCATGGCTGTAAATATCTTCATTTTTATATGATTCTTGATCCCCTAATTTAATTTAGGTAGTATTTATTTTATTTATTTATTTTATTTTATTGAGATTTCTATACTGCCTTTCTCCCCAAGGGACTCAGGGCGGTTCACAGGGCATATATAAATAGCAGTACAAAAATTAAAAGAAAATTAAACCAAAGCCCAATTAAAATACAACAATGATAGAATAATAAAAACCAATTAAAAAACCCATATACCCCTATCAGGCCAGACCAGCTAATTCAAATAAATGGGTCTTCAACCCGCGACGGAAGGATTGAAGGTCCGATGCCGTCCGGAGCTCAACCAGCAGTTGGTTCCATAATGCCGGACCACCCACAGAGAAGGCCCTCCCCCTGGGGGCCACCAGTCGACATTCCCTGACCGGAGGCACCCTGAGGAGGCCCTCTCTGTGGGCACGCACAGGGCGGAGGGGAGTTGACGCCGGCAGCAGGTGGTCCTCGAGGTATCCCGGACCCATGCCATGTAAGGACTTAAAGATCATAACCAAGACCTTGAACCTTACCCGGAAGACAACTGGTAACCAATGTAGCTCGCGGAGCAAAGGTGTAACATGGGAGTACCGGGAAACTCCCAAGACAACTCTCGCGGCCGCATTCTGTACCAGTTGGAGCCTCCGAGTAGTCTTCAAGGGAAGCCCCATGTAGAGAGCATTACAATAGTCTAGACGAGAGGTCACGAGCGCATGAGTGACCGTACACAGGGCATCCCGGTCCAGATATGGCCGCAACTGGCGCACCAGGCGAACCTGGGCGAAAGCCCCCCTAGTCACGGCCACTATATGATCTTCCAGAGTAAGTCGTGAATCTAGGAGGACTCCCAAGTTGCGAGCCCTATCCACAGGGGGTAAGAGCTCACCCCCCATAGAAAGCGATGGAACATTTTGAATGTCCCGGGATGCCGGAATGTACAGCCACTCAGTCTTGTCAGGGTTGAGTTGAAGTCTGTTCCTCCCCATCCAGACCCGAACCGCCTCCAGGCAACGGGACATCACAGCGAGGGCATCACTGGGGTGGTTTGGGGTCAAAATAAAAAGTTGGGTATCATCGGCATATTGATGATACCCAACTCCAAAACCACGAATGATCTCACCCAGCGGTTTCATGTAGATGTTGAACAGGAGAGGCGAGAGGACCGACCCCTGAGGAACTCCACAAGCGAGAGTCCTAGGGGTCGACCTCTGCCCCCCTGCCAACACCGACTGCGAGCGTCCCAGGAGATAGGAGGAGAACCACTGAAGAACTGTGCCTCCCACTCCCAATCCCCTAAGATGCCACAGCAAGATACCATGGTCGATGGTATCGAAAGCCGCCGAGAGGTCTAATAGGACTAGGACAGAGGAATATCCCCTATCCCGAGCCCTCCAGAGATCATTCACCAGAGCGACCAATGCCGTCTCCGTGCTGTACCCGGGCCTGAAACCCGATTGGTAAGGGTCCAAATAATCCGCTTCATCCAGGACCAGAGGGAGCTGATGCGCCACCACACTCTCAACAACCTTCGCAAGAAAGTGAAGGTTGGAGACTGGACGAAAGTTGTTCAATACAGCTGGGTCCAAGGCAGGCTTCTTGAGGAGAGGTCTCACCACCGCCTCCTTCAAGACGGTGGGGAAATAACCCTCACTCAAAGAAGCAGATATAACCGCCTGGAGCCAGCCTCGTGTCCTCTCCCTAGCTGCATAAAGCAGCCAAGAAGGGCACGGATCCAATAAACATGTGGTGGAGCTCAGCCTCCCCATAATCCTGTCCACTTCATCAGTTGTCAGGAACAATTTTGCCCAGTTATTCTAGTGTACTCTTCTGGAAGCCTAATCCCTTTCTGGCAAAGATTACAATCATCAGCTCTTGTTTAGACCAGGGCTTTTCAACTGGTGGTACGCATACCACCTGTGGTACATTAGCATGTGGCAGGTAGTACGCTGCTCAGCCAAGGGAAGTGGGGGAGGGAACGAGGCCCCGGGCCCACTTCCGGCTGACCCAGATGAGAAAGGAGGAGGGGGGGCGGAGACAGGAGAGGCTATAAAAGGAGAGAGTTTGGGAGGGAGAGAGAGAGAAAAAAGAGGCAGCCTTGGGAGGAGGTGGAGTCAGCTGTAGCTGCACTGAAGGGAAGAAAGGAAGGCGGAGGAGGGTGGGGGGATAGGAGATCAAGCAGGCCAGCCATGAGCTGATCTACAACTTCTGTAGCAGCCACCTGTGCTGGCAGCACCATACAGGCAAGAAACGCAGCAGGGGAAGGGTCGCCCTCCACTAGGAATGAAGAAAGGCAGCAATGAAGAAAGGCAGCATCAGCTGGAGGTGAGGCACAGAGGGAGGGAGGGAGATGGAGAGTAGAAGGATTCTTATGTGCTTTTGTGACTTTGAAGTTCTGGGATTTGTGCAATGTGGGCTTTATGTTCTTAAGGAATGTTTGGCAATTTCTATTTGGCTGATGTCTCGTGTTAGCTTCTGTTTCTCTGCTATTGTTAGCTGTAAGTTTTGCTGCAAGGAATTTTGAAGTATTTTTCTCCTGAATGGATTTTGCCTGTAGCATTCCTTTACTTATGAATGGAGCCATTTGGGGAGGCTGTCAGTACTTACTACATTTTTTTTCTTCCTTAAGTGCTGGCTCCTTAACTTTCCTTTCTAGCCAGTAGCTAATTCTTAACGGGGAATGCACCTTTTTAAGCTAGTTCCCTCAGCAGTTTGTCTTTTCTGTCTCTGGACGCTTTTCCTTGTTTGATGAATATATGGGAAATTTGGACGGGGGTCTTCAAATTCTTCCTTTAGAAGGAGATGGGCATGAGAAACGAGGGAGGCAGGGAGGGAGGGAAGGAAGTCCTGCCTTAGCACTTGGCCACCAGCAGCCCTGCCATTGGCTTTGCTTGTCAAAAGGTTGCAAAAGGGGATCACAGGAACCTGGGACACTGTGACCATCATAAATATGAATCAGTTGCCAAGCATCCAAATATAAATCACATGACCCTGGGCATGCTGCAATAGTCATAAGTGTGAAAAATGGTCATACGTCATTTCAGTGCAACTGCAACTATGAACAGTTGTTGTTTTTTTGGTCATCAAGTTTTTGACACCTTGCTAGGTGATACTCGAATACTGCCATATCCTAAAAGTGGTACAATCGGTGAAAAGGTTGAAAAGCCCTGGTTTAGACCACAATCCAAAAGAGTTTAACCTCTTTTCATTCTATTTTTTTTAATCTATTCACCTAGGTTTCGGCAGGAAAGTAACTACAAAAACAATTTATCAAAGTTAGAGGATTTCTCTGTTATTGAAAAGGAGTGCAGGCCATTCCTTTATTAATGTAGTGAATGTCATTCAGACATGTCAAACTCACGGCACGTGACATCGTGCAACATATCAGGACGGTTTTGCCATTGCCAGCAACGGAGTGGGCGTGGCTTCCGGATGACACGTCCGGCCCATGGGCCGGCAATTTGACACCCTTGGGTTAGAACAAAACTGGAGAGAGTTTAAAGATCCTTCTCCCTAGCTAACTTTAAATGCTATTCAGCAGGCATTATCTCAGTGTAGCTGACATTTTGGAAGAATGAAAAAAAAGGGGAGAGAGAGGAGATACATTGGTCCAATCAGAGTGAAAGAAAGAAGAAAAATTATTAAAGGTCATCAGGACGATTACATCTTCCAGTTTATATTTTAAGAATATTACAAATGAATTAGTTTGCAAGATTTTAAAATCTACCTTCAATGCTTTCTAGTCCTGCACTAAGAAAAGGAGATGGGGCAACCAGTTGCTCTTCCTAGTGCAGGAAGCATGAATATTTAAATAATGATAGCAATAATCTGACAATCCGTTTTCCCACAAAGATTCAAGTCTGAAGGAGTATGAATTGTTTTTATTTCTACGAGAGATAGAAGAAAAATACCAAATAATATAAATAATACAATCTTGGATTTGAGGGATCTTTGGTGCTCTTTGAGCTTGCTTGTTTTGTTCATTACGCTACCTAAGTAACATCTAGCACTGATGTTGCCTATTAGCATAATGAAACCTTTGCAAGCAAACAAGCAAGCTCAGAGACTACCAAAGACCCCTCATTTCAACCCTGAGCTACAAATATACTCCTTCATTGGAATCTTGGGTTTCTCTACTAAAGTCTTTTAAAGGAAGCTTTTTTCAACATTATCCCTTCGCCCAAGGAAAAACACTCGTCAAATGCAAAGGATAAACTCTTCGCGAGTTCCAGTTGTCTGGAAAGCCGTAGAAATGCGGTCAGAGGAAGTGGAGCTTGGCTGAAGCGAAGCCCCAGAAAACAAGTAAAAAGGCGGCGTTCAAAACCCCAAACTCACAGCCAACCAACCTGAATGTTGAAGTCGGCAGGATAGAGGCTCCGCGCGGTGATAAGCCAAGCCTTGGCGGCCCACAGGTCTCCTTGGACTAGCTCCCGGGCTCGCTTCACCAAAAACTCACAATCCCCCAACGCCGACATCTTGCAGGACTTTAAAACTACGCGCATGCGTACACATGGTCCAGTAAAGCTCGAGAATCTATTACTTCCCAGGACCAATGAAGTCGAAGAACAATTCTACGCATGCTCCGTATCTGAAGTTAAGCGGTCTTTTTTTTACGGATGAAGTAAACGTCACTTGGATTGAATATTGGATTTTCGTATTATGAGCCTTTCAGGTTACTAAAAAATCCACTCTTTGTTTTCTTGTAATATATTTCGCAGGTGGAGCGATACTGTTCACAGCTCTGAAGGTATTCCCTGGTTTTTTGTAGCTAAATTCTACTACCTCTCTATCAAGCATCATCCGCTTGGTTAAAGTGTATATGAAGTTTTCGGGGGACTTTTAAAAAGTAAAATATTTATTAAAATGAAGAAAAATTTAGAGTTGAGTTTGTGAATCTTCCACTACTCTTTGGCAAAACAGATAATAAGTTGCTGTCTAATCATAGCTACGTTGACGGTCTGAACCTTTTCACTCTTTTATGTACTTATTTGCTAGTTACAACGTATTTGCAAAACATGACGATAACTTTAAAGTAAATGCATTTCGTCCTATTTATGATCATACTATGTAAGTGACAATTTACAGGCAATTTCTTGGTTTTAAATGAGGTAAGAACATTCAAAGTATTTAACTTGCTTCAGTGAAAATCAGAGTTGAGATTGCCTGTGAAGATCTAGCACAGGTTTCGTGAACTGGGATGGGGGGGAAATATTTTTACTAACCTCTAGTAACTGAATGTAACTTTTCATTCATTAATGTATGTAGACAGTGAAATAATGTATGACCTCTAGATTCCAAAAATGTTTGTTGATCTAAATAAATCTCACTAGCTGGAATTAACTTATAATAAAAAGTATTGCCCTGTTATTGGTCTAATGAATACATAATCACTATATTAAAGGTAAAGGTTCCCCCACACATGCGTGCTAGTCGTTTCTGACTCTAGGGGGTGGTGCTCATCTCCATTTCAAAGCCGAAGAGCCAGCGCTTGTCCGAGGACGTCTCCGTGGTCATGTGGCCGGCATGAAGGCTACTGCTAAGTTTGTAAGCCGCCCTGAGTCTTCGGAGAAGGGCGGGATATAAATGGAATTAAAATAAAATAAATAAATGACTAGATGCCAAAGGTGCAAGAAACACTGTTATCTTCCCACCGTAGTGGTCCCTATTTTTCTACTTGCATTTTTAAATGCTTTCAAACTGCTAGGTTGGCAGAAGCTGGGACAAGTAACAGGCGCTCACTCTGTTACGCAGCACTCAGGATTCAACCCACCAAAGTGCCGACCTTCTGATCGACAAGCTCAGTGTCCTAACCCACTGAGCCACCGCATCCCTTAATCACTATATTACATTGTGTAATTTTAAACTCTTTCAATTTTCTATTTCAATCTTTGTAATACAATCCACATCTATGTATTTAATAATAATAATAAAGTTGTAAGGGACCTTAGAGGTCATCTAGTCCAAGTCCCTGCTCAGGCAGGAAACCCTATACCATTTCAGACAAATGGCTGTCCAGTCTTTTCTTAAAAACTTCTAGTGTTGGAGCATTCACCACTTCTGGAGGCAGGTTGTTCCACTGGTTAATTGTTCTAACTGTCAGGAAGTTTCTCCTTAGTTCTAGGTTGCTTCTCTCCTTGACTAATTTCCATCTGTTGCTTCTTGTCCTGCCTTCAGGTGCTTTGGAGAATAGCATGACTCCCTATCTTTGTGGCAGCCCCTGACATATTGAAACACTGCTATCATGTCACCCCTTGCCCTTCTGTTCATTAAACTAGGTAAAGGTAAAGGTTCCCCTGCACATGCGTGCTAGTCGTTTCCGACTCTAGGGGCCAGTGCTCATCTCCGTTTCAAAGCTGAAGAGCCAGCGCTTGTCCGAGGACGTCTCTGTGGTCATGTGGCCGGCATGACTAGATGCCAAAGGCGCACGGAACGCTGTTACCTTCCCACCGTCGTGGTCCCTATTTTTCTACTTGCATTTTTATGTGCTTTCGAATTGCTAGGTTGGCAGAAGCTGGAACGAGTAACAGACGCTCACTCTGTTATGCAGCACTCGGGATTCGACCCGCCAAACTGCCAACCTTCTGATCAACAAGCTCAGCGTCCTAACCCACTGAGCCACCGCGTCCCTTTACCTTCATTAAACTACACATACCCAATTCCAGCAACCGTTCCCTATATGTTTTAGCCTCCAGCCCCCTAATCATTTTGTTCCCCTTCTCTGTACTCTTTCTAGAGCCTCAACATCTTTTTTACATCGTGGTGACCAAAACTGGATGCAGTATTCCAAGTGTGACCTTACCAAGGCATTGTAAAGTGGTATTAATACTTCACATGATCTTGATTCTATCCCTCTGTTAATGCAGCCTAGAACTGTGTTGGATTTTTTGGCAGCTGCAGCACACTGCTGGCTCATATTGAAGTGACTGTCCACTAGGACTCCGAGATCCCTCTCACAGTCACTATTATTGAGCAAGATACGATGTATACTATTACTTGTGCATTTGTTTTTTCCTGCCTAAATATAGAACCTTACTTTTTTCACCATTGAATTTCATTTTGTTAGACAGTGCCCAGTGTTCAAGTCTGTCCAGATCCTCCTGTATCTTAAGCCAATCTTCTGGAGTGTTGGCTATTCCTTGCAGCTTGGTGTCATCTGCAAATTTGATGAGTTCCCCAACTATCCCCTCGTTCCATCCCTTGATAAAGATGTTGAAGAGCCCTTGGCCCAGAACAGAGCCCTGGGCACCCCACTACAGATGTCCTACACACACATGTAGATTTAATTTAATTTAATTTAATTTAATTATGGGACTTATATGCCGCCCTATCTCCCGAAGGACTCAGGGCAGCTAACAATAAAACAACAATAGAACAATGAATACAAATATTTAAAAGAGATTAAATTTACAAAGCCACACTAAAACAATAAAAATTAAAAACAAAATTAAAACCCCGTCTTCAGTCCAGGTCGGCCAGTTGGAAAAAGTATGTCTTTAGGTCGCGACGAAAGGACCGGAGATCTGGGGCCATCTGAAGTTCTCGGGGGAGCTGATTCCAAAGGGCAGGTGCCCCAACAGAGAAGGCCCTGCCCCTGGGGGTCGCCAGCCGACATTGTCTGGCTGACGGCACCCTGAAGAGACCCTCTATGTGCACAGGGCGATGGGAAGTCGTTCCTGGCAGCAGACGGTCCTGTAAATATCCCGGACCTAAGCCATGTAGTGCTTTATAGGTAAGAACCAGCACCTTGAACCTCACCTGAAGGGCAACCGGCAACCAATGCAGCCCACGCAGGAGGGGTGTAATATGGGAGATGCAGTTCCATTGAGGACCACATGCTGAGTACGGCCAGTCAGCCAGCTACGAATCCATCTGATGGTGATGCTGTCTAACCCACATTTTTCTATCTTATCAAGTAGTAGGTTGTGATCTACTTTATCACATGCCTTACTGAAGTCCAAGTAAATTATATCCACAGCATTCCTCTGATCCACTAATTTTGTCACTTGGTCAAAGAATGCAATAAGATTTGTCTGGCATGATTGTTTTTGACAAACCCATGTTGGCTTTTAGTAATGACTTTGTTTGCATCTAGGTGTTCACTGATTTGTTGTTTGATTATTTTTTCAAGAATCTTCCCAGGTATTGAGGTCAGGCTGATAGGTCTGTAGTTTCCTGGATCTATTTTCTCCCCTTTTTTGAAGATGGGAACTATATCAGCTCTTTTCCAGTCCTCTGGTAGTTCCCCAGTGCTCCAGAATCTTTGAAAAATATAGTTCAGTGGTTCTGAGATCACATCTAACAGTTCCTTGAGAACCTTGGGGTGTAATCCATCTGGTCCTGGTGATTTGAACTTGTCTAGGCTGGACAGGTGCTCACTTATCATTTTCTTGCCTATCTTAACTTGTATTTCTATTCTGTTTTTATGGCAGTTTTTGATAGGTTGGATTGTTTTTTCCCCTTTGTGTAAAGACAGATGCAAAAAATAAGTTAAATAGTTCTGCTTTCTCCCTGTTGCTTGTCACCTTCTTGCCACTTTCCTCCACTAATGGACCAATCATTTCCTTAACTTTTTTCTTGTTTTTTACATGTTGAAAGAAGCTTTTTGTTATTTTTGAATTTTGTTGCAAGTCTTAGTTCATTTTGAGCCTTAGCTTTCCTCACTTCATCTTTGCAGGCACGGGCTATTTGCTGATATTCTGCCTTAGTTATGTGCCCCTCTTTCCACTTTTTATACTTGTCCTTTTTATCTTTCAATTTATCAGAGAGTTCTTTATGCAGCCATGCTGGTTTCTTTTGAGAGCTGTTATTTTTCTTCTTTGTTGGTATTGTGCTAGACTGGGCTTTTATTATCTCACTTTTCAAAATTTCCCAAGCTTCTTGAGTTGTTTTCCCCTTTAAGATTCTTATCCATGGAATCCTTCCCAAGCTCTCTCTAAGTTTATTGAAATTAGCTCTTTTAAAGTCCAAGACTCTAGTCTGACTGTGTTCTATTGCTTGTGCTTCATTTTATGCATCTTTCCTGCCTCCCCTTTTGTATCAACTAAGTACAAAAGCAATAATAATACTACACACAATGATAAAAGAAGACAAATATGCTAAAGAAGAAACAAAAAGGGCTTATATATATATAAGGTTGTAGTATGAATATTTCAGTGAATGGAAGCCATAATTCATTAAAATCACCCATAGCTTATCTGTATTGATTAATTATTGATTCATAAATTGCTGGTAAATCAGTTCTGTAGATCCTGGAATAGTTAAATTCTGAACACCAAACTCAATAGTTGAAGCCCAGGTTGTGTTTCCAATGCTGAACATCAAATCTTTTAACTTCAGGTAAAATCCACATCTTTTCCATGTGAGAGATAAACTTCAAAATAATATGAATATCTAAAAATATTGAATCTTAAACTAATACATCTAATAACTTCTTTCTCAAGTAGAACAATTGTTGGACATTAGAAATATTTCTTGTTGAAAAAGATAGGATTTAAAATATATTTGAACTTTTAGTATTTTTAATATTGTTTTTAAATTAATAAAATATGCAAATAAAAGAACAGGAAAAAGATACATGTACATGCATAAATGATAATTATAAAAAAATTGAAAGGGTTTTTTTAAAAAATAGATTTTTAGCGAGAGTTTCTAGTACTTTTCTTCAGATATTGCAGGAACAGTTAATCTCCACCAAATTTAGTAAAAATAGACAAATTCATCTGTGAATACTGTATATTTTGCTTCCATTTTCCTGCCTCACTGATTTCTTGTTTGATCCATTCAGTTGAACAATCTGATTGACCAGACTTTTGGATCAACAACAACAGTCTTGACTCTAATTTAGCCAGAGATTGTCTTGTCTCAATTTGATTTGCTTCCTCTTATTGACTGCTAGTGTATACTTGGATGAAATGGGACAACTTGCTGCGGCCAAATCGCTACAGCCAATTTGCTGCAGTGTGTTATTCTAGACCCTATTTGGAGATAACTACGGTACACTAGCTCAGAAATAAGTAACTGTAGTTTTGTAAGAAACAAAATATCAGTGTGCTTTGTTCTGCCTAATTTTACATAAGGTACTGGATGTCCTTTTTATTTGGCAGCTTTTCCTTATTGTAATTTGAAAATTGACTAAGTGCTTCCTTACTGTGTAAAAAGCAAACTTCTGTATCACTTTGCTTCACTTAGATCAGTAGAATTTATTTCTGAGAACATAAGTGGAAGATGAGTACTGCTAATTGCCCTGTGATGCATGCTGCCCTATCATTTTTTTCTGGAGCTACTGCTGAAAAGAGTACCATTAAATTTGGGGGGGGGAGGGGGAAGCAAGGAGGAGGGAGCAAGCCTCCTTCCAGTCAGTGGAAAGACTATGTCAAATTCATATTGGAAAGATGTCCTCAGCCACGGCTGGACAGTTAACAACTCAGTTCCCTGTTCTGATTTGCACACTGAACTCTTTGAGAGTACAGATCCTCTCCCTCCCACTTCTCATTTCCGTTGAAACTTGCCTGGGGCCTTTGAAACTTGTGGGATTCTGCTCCCCCTTCTCTCCATCAGTAGCAGGTTTATGTGATAATGTTCCTTTTCACCATTTCATTCCATGAAGCTTTTTTTTCTTTTTCCTGTTTTCCCCATTCTAAAATTCGGAGTTTCTTACTGCAAATTCAGATCACTAACAGCTCTATGCTTTAACAAGTACGACACTTTGCAGCCTAGTGACAATTTAGCAGTACTCAAAGTTTACAGCAGGTAAGAAGTTGTCTTTAGTGTGGTTTAAAAAGAGAAAGATCTCCATGATTTCCAGAGTGACTTATGGAAGATAATAAATTATCCTTATAACATGGAACAAAGCCACAGCTTGTGAATTCTGGAAAATAGCATGGTTGTATTCATAGTATGTCCTGGCAATTATGTGAGTAACCTAGAATTTAAAAAAAATAATTTTAATTCTAGAAAATTTAATATTTTGCATGTGTGCTGGTATGTATGTATTTTGTTAACAAATATTTCAGCAGATGAACATTTCTAACATTTTTCCTTTTTGGTTTCCTAATTAAAATGCCAAAAATTTCAATGTAGAAAAGATAATTCACTTATAACTGAGTTGCGTTTATTACCTTTTAAAATTACCATTAAGTTAAAATCAATTAATTTTTTTAAGAAACTTGTATTTCAATTTAAGATCCTGTCAGAGAAATATGCAAGCTTATTCAGAACCAGGTTTCCTGAATCCAGTGATTTTAGAACAGTTGCATTAAAACCTGATATGTTATTGTCTACAGAACAGAGAAGACTTCAAATTGTGTAGACTTTTAAAACCAATTGCAAATTGATCATACCTTTTTGGTGAATGGAATTTGGAAATTCAAGAAGACAATGATAACAAAAATATTTTCACTTTTCACCAAAGTGTACATGTTTATCAAATGCATTTTTACTAAGCATGCATAGCTGTTTCCTGTAGTATTGAGAATATAATGTTGAGTTGTAGAATGTTGGCTCATTAGGCTACCTCCAGTTTCCATAATTATGTACATGCTTTTTTGCATTTCAGCTGTGCATAGTATGATTGATTGTATTGTTATGAGAGAAATATTTAGCTAACAGTGTTATCTGATTTTGCAGAATAAAATGATTTTTCTTGATTTTATTGCTTGTTTGATGTAAGGGGGAAAAATCTTGGTGAGATAAGCATATAGGTAAAATATATAAGAGTAATGGACTAAAATATATGTTGAAGTTTTACATACTGTGAATGACAATTTGTC
Organism: Vipera ursinii; assembly: GCF_947247035.1. Lineage (NCBI taxonomy): Eukaryota > Metazoa > Chordata > Lepidosauria > Squamata > Viperidae > Vipera > Vipera ursinii. The sequence goes on from NC_139517.1 coordinate 44,229,646, forward strand.
TAGGTTTCATGGAGAATTAATGGTTAAGGTATATATTAGATCCAGTGAATATAGACAATTTTGATCCAGTTTCCAACCTTGCCTTTTTAAGGAAGGTTGTTGAGATGTAATTGGCTTACACCTACAGAGGGCCCTGGAAGAAATAGATTATCTATTCTAAAGCCTTTTCAGTCATCTTTTTATAGCACTGAGACAGCACTGATCACTCCTGTTGAATGACCTTTAGCAGACTAAGAAAAATTTTAAAAATAAAAAGTACAGAGGAAAGAAAGGGGGACAGGGAAAAATATAATAAGACAAAAAATAAAATATCTAAAGAAATTATTTCCCACTTCATCAAGACGAGTACAATCAATGTATCTATTGATTATATTAATGTTTAACAAGTAAATCAGTTTTGTATTCTTTTCCTTTCTTTTACACGGTAGCATCATTTTCTCTAAAAATACAATAAAAATATTTTGTAGTCTTTTGTTTCTTTAATGTATCACCATTAAAACTTATTCAATAAAATACCGTATATTGATGTTTATTCCTTTTAAGTAATGTCCCAAATATTTTTTTTCATTCTCTCTTTATCTTTACTTAGGAACTCAAGTATGATACATCTCTTTTATAAGTTCAAAACCAGAAAGTTGTCTAAGTCATTCTCCTGAGTTGAAATCCACACATCCAAATCACTCTTCTGATTTATTATTTGTGTATCCCTTTTAGCTATTAAAATATCAGCCAGTTTCATGTATCTCATGTAATATCTATGTCACTATCATTCTTGTAGCCTGTCCTTTTAAAATCATATACAAAATAGGCTGATCCTCAGTTGTATCCTCCATCTCTCTTTTAAATTCAGTTGTACAGTAGTAGTCAATCTTAACAGAAAGTTCTGAAAACATGGTTGCCAACTATCCTTGAATTCTTCCAGAGTTACTTACTTCTCTTCATTCTACATTAGTGGGTCTCTTCTCTTTTAATTATCTGTAGTTTTTTTTCTGGTTGCCTCTTGTAACTAGCTTTCAAGGTCTCTTATATTTTTTTCTGAAATTTACATTTTCCTAAGGAATAATTCTTTACATTTAGATGCAGAATTTTCATATATACATTTTAATTTTAAACAAACTGTAGGAAGGATTCTTATAATTAGTTTCTAAATCTTATTGCCAGTCAATCTGGCCTGTTAGTCTGCTTACAATGTTTTAGTATCAGTGTTCTAATGGCCTTTTTGCTGCTTATTTCCAAATTTTTAAAAAAATCTTTAAGTTCTTAAAGGTGCATGACATTTCTTTCACGGAGGAATAAAGAAGAATCACCCAGTATAATGAAACTTGACCTCGATATTTAAAAAGAAATTTACAAGCCATTTTCAGAAGTGATTGAGAGAGGATGTGGGTGATCCTTTGAAGGTTCTGAATTGCAGCTTGAGCAAAGCTGATTCTCCCATCTCCAGAACTGCAAATTTTTTACAGTCTCATCAAGAGAAGCATTTGCTTGGAGCACTGTGAGGAATTCCAGGTACTGCCCTGTTTCCAGAAAGGAATTTGAAGGCACCAGTGCATTCCTCAGTTCCTTGTTCGTTGCTTTCCTGGAAAACCAATCTCGGTGGCTTTCACCGAGCAATCACCAATGATCATAGTATCCTTCTGGGCAGACTCATGGGATTGGGAATGGGAGACATGTGTTAAGATATTTCTCTTTCCTCCAGGGCCAGTTCCAGTTAATGTTGGTGGAAGAGATCAAGCCTGAGGCCCCTGACTATATTTTTCCCACTCCTATGTAATATCTACACGAAGCCACTGGGCAAGGTCATGAGCAGGAATAGTGTGTGGTATAAATATTCTGATGATAGACCTGGCTGTTTCCTAAGGCCTTTGGGTCAGGTGAAGAGATGAATTTTGTTACAGATATCTTTTTTTCTATGAGTGTGGTTATTGTTTATCTCTGGGTACCCTGGGTTATATATGGTGTAAGTTTTTATCTATATTAATCTTTGTAAGTCTCCAGAATCACTTGTGTGAGATGGTCAGATACATAAACCAATTAAAATTAATAAAGCACAATCAGATTGCTCTGATACAAAATAATTAGAAATGGGCTCTTAACTGTCAAGTTTCAATATTAAGTGTATTTACTTCCACCTCAGCAGTTTGTCATAATCCAAAGCCTCTTTTGTCTAACATTTATAAAGCACTGTTTTATGATAGTGAATTTCTCAGAAAGAAAGCATTTTAACATTTAAAATAATAAAATTCTAATGAGATGTTTAATATTAAAACTTGAAATAGAATGACAGGTTTAACATTTGATTTGATCTAATCTGATCTGATCTGATTTGATTCTGCCTGAGACTAAGTGACTCTGGGTGGCTCACAATATACCAAACAAGATAATCAATAAACAATATCCAACAGATATCATACAACAAACCCAAACTATTTCAAAAAGTTAGAAAATTCATACAGACTGCCTTTGAAGAAAATAGAAAACTGCAATTAGCGCAGAAAGCAATTGGTGCAGTATATTATGGTTAGCAAACCAATGAGTTGGTTTCTGCATATACAGAGACATGGAGGGAAATATTCAGAAGCTGTTACAGAAATAAAGAGGATTGAACCATTCCTTAGGTCGTGGGAAGGAAGAATCTTATGTTGACTCCTCTCTGACTGACTTGAGATATAAGAGAGAGAGTAGGAAAAACACAATCAGTCTTGCAAGATTCTAATATTGTCTATCTCAATAAACTTTCTAACCCTCTTGTGGAGTCTGTTTCCTAATTTGGACAACATTGAACAATTAACATTGCATTGGCAACAAGAGAAGACATTATTTATAGATCAGCTCAAAAACAGAAAGAAAACGAAATGTGAGATAGCAAATAAAAACCATAGTATAAGCCAGTAATTATAAAATGGTATACTCAGGATATGACACATTTTACAAATACTGCAGTAAAACAACTCAACCATTTAATGGCCTGGCTCCCAATTAGGTTCTGAACACAACTCAAAGTGCTTATTAAAAACTTCAATGAAATCTGTCCAGTCCAACATGCCACCCACTCTATCCCTCCATCTCTCGCCTTGCCTGCCACTGCGCTGGCACAGGCAACTATGCAGGTGTTGGGATCACCTGCCTTCCCCCATGCCTCTGCCTCCGCCTGCTGCCAGTGCCACCATGCAAGCCTCCCATAAGGAAGGAGGCTGCGCAGTACATCTGGATTGCCTGCCTCCTCCCCCGCCCCCGGCCTCTGCCTCTGTGCTCGGACTTAGGTGTGCTGTGCCAAGGGGATAGTAGGCTGCAGCTGCTTCTGGACACTGTATTTTGGGAAGTCCATAGAATCTGGGTACAATGGAGTCCTGTGGTAGTAAAAATTATATTTCTGTTGAAGTTAGTTGTTTTTCCATTCTTATCAAAGTGTTTCTTATTTTGATCTCTAATTGTTTTTTGGGGGGAGGTCTTTGTTGATTACCTGGTAGGTGTTACTGTCATTAAGTAAATTCTCGGTCTTCTTGATGTAATCAATTTTGTCCATTACCAAAGTTAGTCTGCCTTTGTCTGCCAGTAGGATGACAGTGTGTCTATCTTTTTTCAGTTTTTTTAATGTCTTCTTCTCTTGCTGGTTAAGTGTTCTGTCTTGTCTGTTTCATTGGATATTAGGAATTATTCTCTGTCTGATGTCCTCTTGTTTTCCCTGGTAAAGTTTGTTAGTTTTCATTATGTATTCTAAACTGGCAAGGAAATCTACTAAGTCTGCATTCTTGCAGTTGAAATTAAAGCCTTTTAACAAGGATGGCTTTTTCGTTTTCAGATAATGATCTACTACAGGGCTCCAGAAGTTATGGGCTGCAGCCCACAACCAGGACGTGGCCTCTTGGCTACTAGGCCGCATAAAGGGATGGCCAGTGCACGCATGTATGTGTGTGCACTAACCCCCCCACTCGTGCTAGTCCTGCCCCAAGCATCCTGCCGTGCTAGCATCGCCCCATCCTGAGCGTCCCACCAGTACTAGTGCCGCTCGGAACATCCCACCATCGCTAGTGCCGCCCGCCCCTGAGCATCCCGTCGGCACTAGCACCACCCTGCCCCTGAGTGTCCTACCGGCACTAGCACCGCTCCGAGGATCCAACCAGTGGTAGCGTCACCCTGCCCTGAGTGTCCTACCGGCACTAGCGCCACCCCAAGTGTCCCACCGGCGCTAGTGCCACCCCATTTGCAGCACTCATGCTCGCGCAGGCCCATTTACATGTGTGCATGTGCTCACATGTGACCCATTTGTGCATGCACATGCGCTCACATGCGGCCCATTTGTGTGTGTGTGCACACTTGTAACGGTGCCTGCCTCCCTTTCCGGGCCACCAAACCAAAAACGTTGGTGACCTCTGATCTACTGTATACGTTTTTGATCCATGAATTTAAATTGTCATCTTGCTGTTTAGGAGTGATCTTGGCTAATTTCTTTTATAGGGCATTGTGTTTTCTGGTCTGGAGTTTGTTAGATATCATGTTGATTGTGTTTTCCAATCTGTCTATAAGATCTTGTCCGATTGCATTGAGGCATTCAGTTTTTTGTTAATTGATGATGCATTTGTATTCCTCAGGGCTATTGTGTGCATCAAGAATCATGAACTGAAGCATTTTACACCCATTTTTGTAGGCTAATTTCCATGCTTGTAGGTGGTTAATTGGAGGTCTGTAGCATATGCTTTTGGTATTGTTTTCTTTAGGAAGCACTCATGGAGAGTTAGTGCAGTTGTTCATGGGTCAATGATTGTCTGATTGCAAAGGTCTCACAATGATGGGTATGTTTAAGCAGCTTATGCCGATATAACTTTGAAATAATAGAAAATACTTGTAGCCCGGATTTTAGATTTTGGAAGTAGTTTACTCTCCAGGCTTGTTTCAATATAGTTTCTGAATGTTTCATTACCAAACTAGTTTTTACTACCACAAGACTCTTACTACACCCAGACTCTATGGACTTTCCAAAATACACAAAAATGGAATTCCTCTCCACCCCATAGTGATGTTACCTGGAGTACCAACCTACAAAGTGGCGAAAACTTTAATAAAAAGAGTTCACCATCTCATCAACAATTTGGCTTATTCTATAAACTCACCTGAACAATTCCTCCAATTAATTAAAAATGTCAAAATAAATGAAGAAGAAATAATGGTGTCATTTGACATCACTGCATTATTCACATCTATCAACATTGACCTGGCCAAACAAATCATCTATGATCTACTCACAGAAAATCAAAGCCATAACAAAAAGATTCCTAAAGAACACTCCATGTCCACTGATGCTACCATGAAACCTCTGGAATTATGCCTCATAACATTAAATTCAATGGCAAAATCTATTAACATGCACAAGGCACACCTATGGGATCACCTATATCTAGCCTAATAGCAGAAGTAGTAATGCACAAACCTGAACGCACGGTCCCGACAACCATTCAGCCAAAGTATTAGGTACATTATGTGGATGCCACTTTTACCATCATCAAACACATCAGACTAGAAGAGACACACCATCTACTCAACAATGTATTCACTGGGATCAGTCTTATACATGAGGAAGAAAAAGAGCAATGACTCCCCTTCCTAGAAATTGACATAAGGAGAGAAGATAATGGTGAATTAACAACCTGCATATACTGAAAATCCAGGCACACAGACCAAATTCTAAATTTCACAAGCAGCCACTGCACTGCACACAAAAGGAGCTGCATCCAGACCCTTTTCAAAAGAGTTAAAAGACACTGCAGCACGGGCTTCCGGTGGCGTCGCGGCGCCGAAGACAGCCTTCCCGGGCTGCCCGCGGCTCAGCTGTTTGTTTTTTCGCCCGTAACAGCGCCGAACAGCTGTTCGGGCGAAATTGAAGCCCCCTCCTCGGGAGAAGAGGAGGGGGTGAGGCCCCAGGTAGGGGTTGAGTTCTCCGAGGCCGCCTGAGCTTGGAGCTTGGGCGGCTGAAGGATTGAACTCCCCCGAAGCCTGGGTTGCTCCCAGCTGGCCGGCGTGTCTGCTCTGAACTTTTTGGAGCAGAGCCAGGCGTCTGCGAACCATCCCTGCCTGAAGAAAGGACTATGATTTAAAGGAGCAGGCAGAGCGATACAAGAGATAAAGGTGAAGAGGCTTATTTTATTATACTCTCTAACTACTTGAACTTTTTAAACTCTAAGTGAAAGTGCGTCATATTTGAGGATTAAAAGATGGCGGCGAAACCTCCCCCTAAAACTCTTCGGAGTGGTGGATCCTCGCCAGTGCAACAATCATCTTTACAGGCGTTGCACCCTTCTGAAGCGCTGACAGCGAAGGAGTTTCGAGATGCTGTGGATAAACTTTTGGACTCAATTAATCAATCAATGGCTGATAAATTTGCGCAGATGGAGGAGAAATTGGAGAAACTGGAGGAGAGAATGGAAGAGAGGATGGAACAGAAGCTCAGCGTGATGAAGGTAGACATTTTGTCTTCAGTGCATAAAGTGGCGGAATGTGTGGAAGAATTAGATGAAAAGATGGATGATTTGGCTCAAAGGAATGCTATATTAGAAGTTAAAGTAAGAGAGAATGAAAATGTAAGAGACAAACTGGAGAAGGACTTAAGCTTAGCCCAATTTTACCAGATGCAGTTTGCTGTCAGAATCAGAGGTTTAAAAGAGGATACTAAAGAAGATTTGAAGCAGCTGATCTCTGAGGCTTTTGAAGAAGTATTAAACCTGCCAGCATCTGAAATAAGAGCAGCTATGGATAAAGTGTTTCGGGTGAATTCATGGATTGCCAGACAGAGGAAGTTGCCTAGAGATGTGGTGGTTTATTTTGCAAAAAGAGAGATCAGAGATCAAATTATACAAGCTGCCTATGATGTTAAAGTGGTGATTGCTGAACAAGAAGTTTTGGTTTTAAAAGAAATTCCTCCAAGGATTTTAAGGGGAAGGAAGGATTATACATTCCTCGTGCATGAGCTCAAGCAAAGAGATATAAGGTTCAGATGGGAGATTCCTCAGGGGCTGATGGTGATGCATGAAGGTAAAAGGTACCGGTTGATTACTGTGAAGCAAGCGCGTGATTTCTACAATAATGTCCTACAAGCAACCCCATTAACGCTCCTGGAAGCTGGAAAAGGATCTGGAGAAGAAGAACAACAAGAGGAGGAAACAGAGGAAAGTGGTGTGGGAGGAGATCAAGTTACAACTTCTTTGGATGATCCTAGAGAGCAAAGAGTGACGCGTGCTGCTTTAAAACGAGCAAAGAAAATAATAGAACAAGATCAGCAAAAGTCTTCAGTTTCTTCGCAACGTACATACAGTCAAGCTGTGGGAGGGGCACGGCCTAAAGAAGTTAGTCCTATCAAGGCTGTGGTCCAAGGGCTTCTGGATGATATGCATGGCAACTAAATTTTTAACTTGGAATGTTAATGGACTAAATTCACCGCAGAAGAGGAATAAAGTTTTTCAATATTTAAAGCAATTTAAGATAGATGTTATATGTTTGCAAGAAACGCATATTAGAGTTTTGGATCAAAAGTATTTACTGAACTCGAGACTGGGTACGCATTTTGTTGCCTCTGCAGAGAATAAGAAAAATGGAGTAGTTGTTTATGTTAAAAGTGCCTTAACAGCAGATTTAATTGAAGCAGATAAGCATGGAAGATATGTTATGATTGAGCTGCTGTTAGAAGGTAAAAAGATGCTTCTAGTTGGACTATATGCACCTAACCAACAACAAGCTGATTTTTTTAGCTTACTTCATACAAAGCTTACCCAGTTGGATTATAAATCTTTTATTTTTATGGGAGATTGGAATGGTGTTCTGGATGTACACTTGGATAAAGCTGGAGCTTTTAAGCGTATTCCAAGCCACGCCAGACTGCCTAAAACTTTTTTTGAATTGAAGGATGATCTCGAATTGCGAGATATCTGGCGTGAGAGGCACCTGCAGGAGAAGGATTATACTTTTTACTCTGACAGACACCAATCTTTCTCAAGGATTGATTTTATTTTGTTGACTAATGATTTCTTTTTGAGAACTAAAAAAGTGAAGATATGTGCAAGAACTATTTCAGACCACAGTCCAGTTTGGTTGGAGATTGATAAGGAGAAAAGAGACAGGCGCTCGTGGCGCGTAAATGAGAACTTGTTTAGAGATCAGAGAAATGTGGAAGAATGTAAACAGCGGATGAAGGATTTTTTTGAGATTAATATGAATAAGGGTACCTCTATGGATATGGTTTGGGATGCTAGTAAGGCCTATATGAGAGGTGTGTTGATATATATGAATAATAGACGTAGACGTGTAGTGGAAACTAGAAGGAAAGAACTGGAGAATGAAATAAAGGAAAAAGAAAGGGCTTTGATTTTGAATCCAGGGGACGTGAAGATTAAAGAGGCTATTAGGCTGTTAAGAGGACAATTTGATAAATTAATGGCAGACCAAGTGGCAACCAATCTGCGGTTTGCTAGGCATAATACTTTTTGCAACGCTAATAAACCAGGCAGATGGTTAGCCTATAGACTGAGGAAGAAACAAAGGGCCTCTAATATAGACAAGATTGAATATAAAGGAAGGGTTGTGTTTCAACAGAATCTTATTAAGGATGCTTTTGTGGATTTTTATTCGAAATTATATACCAAAGAGGAAATTGAGGTAAAAGACATTGATAAATATTTGGAGAATGCTAATATTCCGGTCCTTACGCAAGCACAAAGAGAGGGGATTAACCAACTGATCACAGAAGAAGAAATCCTTACAGCAATTAAGGATTTGAAGGTTGATAAGGCGCCCGGTACAGATGGCTTGTCTGCGGCTTTTTATAAAAATTTACAATTTGAGATGATAAAACCGTTAAAGGAACTGTTCCAGACAATCCAGAGGGGGGGAAAGGTGCCACCGTCTTGGAGAACAGCTTTTATCTCATTGATTCCGAAGGAAGATCAGGATGCTACTCAAGTTAAAAATTACAGACCGATTTCGCTTTTAAATACAGATTATAAGATATTTGCTAAGGTTTTGGCTAATAGACTGATGAGGGTTCTGCAACAGGTGATTCATGGGGATCAAACGGGGTTTATTAGTGGTAGGCAAATGAAAAATAATGTTAGACATATAGTTGATGTGTTAGAGTATTTGGAAAGGCACAACCAGATCTCTGCAGCGCTAATCTTTTTAGATGCTGAAAAGGCTTTTGATCAATTGAATTGGCAATTTTTGTTGAGAATGTTAGATAAAATGGATTTTGGGGAAAATTTCTTACAGCCGATTAGGGCATTATATCAAAAGCAAACTGCCCGAATCATAGTTAACAATAGTCTGACGGCAGTATGTAATATTGAGAAGGGTACAAGGCAAGGATGTCCGTTATCGCCCTTGTTATTTGTATTAACTTTAGAGATATTATTGAACAAGATTCGGAATTCGGAAAAAATTAAGGGGATACAAGTTGGAGATCAGGACTATAGATTGAGAGCATTTGCAGATGATCTGGTTGTTACAGTGACCCAGCCAGAGAACTCTGTTGTGGACCTGATAGAGATAATAACACAATATGGGAAGGTTTCTGGATTTAAAGTAAACATACAGAAAACTAAAATTTTGGCTAGAAACATGACAGTTTCACAGAAGGCCTTCTTGGAAGGATTAACTGGATTTGAGATTGTTAAAAGGGTTAAATATTTGGGGGTAATTTTGTCGCCCTCGAATACAAAGCTATATAAAAATAATTATGAAAAATTGTGGGGGAAAATTCAAAAAGAATTGGAGAGTTGGCAAAAATTGCAATTGACTTTGTTGGGACGGATTGCAGCAGTGAAAATGAATGTCCTGCCCAAATTTTTATTTTTATTCCAAATGATACCGATTCTTAAGAAAGATTCTAATTTGGAGGAATGGCAGCGTGGTATCAATAAATTTGTGTGGGCAGGGAAAAAGCCACGAGTTAAACTTAAGATTATGCAGGATATTCGTGAGAGAGGTGGCCTTAAATTGCCTAATTTTAAATTATATTATGAAGCTGCTGCATTAGTAGGAATAAGTGATTGGATCAATTTGACGCAATCGAGGTTATTAAATCTTGAGGGCCATGATTTGTTGTTTGGCTGGCATGCATATTTGTTGTATGATAAGAAGGTAGGTACTGTGTTTAGGACGCATATTTTAAGACAGGCATTGCTGAGAGTTTGGAAGAAGTATAGACATAAGCTAAGTTGTAAGATACCATTGTGGGCAATTCCAAAACACGCAATAGAAAATATACATGCTGGTTTCAAACACGATGAGACTACTTACAAGGAAATTTTAAGTTTGGAAAGGAATGTTTGGTGCTTGAAATCATATAGCTTCTTGCGAGAAGAGAAGGTTGTTCAAACATGGTTTCAATATACTCAGTTACGGGCCAGGTGGAAAGAAGACCAGAAAATTGGATTTGCAACGATTGATGAAAATTTGATAAAGCAAATTAGAAATCAGGGACCTGCACACATTAAACGGATATATCTTGCATTGATAGAGATTGATTCAGAAACAGAGCTTGTTAAGGACTGTATGATAAAATGGGCCCAAAATATCCAGGAAGTTATTACAATGGACATGTGGGAGAAGATCTGGGTGAGGAATGTGAAATTTACTCAAGCTCAAAATTTAAGAGAGAATTTTTATAAGATGTTTTATAGATGGCATTTAGATCCTAAAAAGCTTGCAAGTATGTACCCGAATTATCAGCCTAAGTGTTGGAGGTGCGGGGTTGAAGATGCAACATATTTTCACATATGGTGGACATGTAAAAAGGTTAAGGCCTTTTGGATTAAAATCTGGTGGAATATACAGAAGATTTTTAAAAGGAGGATAAAGTTTTGTCCGCAATTTTTTTTGTTGGGAATAATTGTTGATGCTACAGTGGTGGACTCTAAGTTGATGCTGAATTTAGTTACGGCAGCAAGACTTTTGATAGGACAATATTGGAAGAAAGAGGAGCTGCCGACCATAGAAGAATGGACTTTAAAGGTTTCCGACCTGGCAGAGATGGCGAAGATATCGGCTTATTTGAAAGATCACTCGCAAGAACGTTATATTATGGAATGGAGAAAGTGGATTGAGTTTATCCAGAATAAGTATAGGGTTAAGAAGTTTTATCTAGCATTCGAATAAGTCTTCTTTCGTGTTTTTTCTTTTCTTTTCCTATTTTTTTTATATATATTTAATAATGTTAAGTTCTGTTTGTTCTTATATAAGTTAGAGAGTGATGGATTTTAGAATTTATGGTTGTTAGTATAGGGTTGCTTATGATTGCTTTTATATATATATACCTTGTATTTAGCTCTGGGAAGTCCGGGGGGGGAGGGGGGTGGGGGGGAGGTAGGGGAGGGAAGAGGGAGGGGGGAAGGGGGGAGGTAAGGGGGGAGGGAAGAGGTAGGGGGGAGCTAGGGAGGGGAGGGTGGAGGGGGATGGGGGTTTTTAATGGAAAATTGTATTGTAAAACTTTTCAATAAAAAAAAAAAAAGACACTGCAGCACTGATTTATGAAGAAAAGCAGAAGAGAAACAAACATCTTTTAGATGTTTTCGTCCACAATGGCTATCCCAAAAATTTCACAATAGGATGTTTATCATCCAAACCTCGACAAAATACACAGCCAACCACAACACAAAAACATGTCCTGCCATATATCAAAGGAACATCCAAAATGGCTTCCAGAATACTGCAACCCCTACAAATAATGATAGCTGTTCTGTACCAGCCTGCTACCGGCCCTGCAGAAAAGGCAGGGACAACCCCTTTACAAGAAGGCAAGAGGCTGGAACTAAGCCTGCCAAATTTATGGACACAAAAGCAAACAGAGCAAAAACAAGACACGAACCATGAAACAGGAGCTATTCAAACGGTTGCCTTCAGCAAACCAGCCCTCCCACGCATTCCCCTTTTAAACAGTTCAGGGCGTGGCTTCTCTCTGCCTCCTTCTGAGGTGCCCCATTGCCTTCCTCTGTTTACTCCTGATTGACTGCCTCCTGCGTCGGGCGTCCTTGAACAGGGCCAGCTGTGGGTCATCTTCATCCACGCTGTCAGGCTCACACAGCTGGGTCTGCATCGTAACCAGGTGGGAGGGGCCTGGCTGAGGGCTCTCATCAGCAAGCTCTCCAACCCCCTCAGCAACCTCTCCAACACCCCCTCCTCCTCTGAATCGTCCAACCCAACTGCCGAACCCACAGGCTGACCCTGAATCACAACAATAGCTCAGAAATCCATATTTACACTCAGAAAAGAGCTATCTAAAGTCAAAGACAAAATACAGAAGGAAGACAACAGGATATCAGGATCCGCAGCTCACTGCATTGTATGCGCAGCCCGGGGGTGGGGCTGAGGCGGCAGGGGCTGCCACTCACTGTCTCCAGGCAGCTTCACAGATCTAAGACTGACCACGTTTCGGATCAACGCTCCAAAGTTATAAATCAGTGCCTGGCTGGCCTGGGCCAGGTTTGAGGCAGCGGGGCCCAGTCCCTCACTGTCTCAAGGACAGCCCCTTGGGCCACAGCTATCCACATTGCGGGCCGGATGTGGCCTTGAGTTTGACATATCTGTTCTAGGGAGACTAAAAGTATGGGCATTTGGTTGATATATAAAGCATGAAAAGTTATCATGCTATTGGCACTCATGCAGGATGAAGGAAAGAAAGGTGGATTTCAAACTGTTGCAAAGAAATAGTATTTCATTTTATAAGGAATATCCATTGTGTTTTGACTATAGGATTTATTCAAGGCATTGAAACAGATGCCACATTCTTGAACAAAAATTCCATGAAATAGTATTTCTCATAATATTAAATGATGTTCTAAATATCCTAGAAAATATAAATTATAAAATATAGATTATTGCTAAAACAGATAAAAGGTCACACTATTCATTACAAAATACTCTATCTTCTGAGGACAACACTGAATTATTTTACCTTTCTTGTTTTCCTCCTCTGTTTCTGCCTCACCCTTACAAAATAGAAAATTATTCAGTCATATTTTTAAGGATATATTTGATTATATCTTATACATACTATAAAGATCTTTTATAATTTATAATATAAGCATTACAAGATTAGTATCTTATAAAAAGATACAAAAAGATTTGTTAATAAAACAGATGCCACATTCTTGAACAAAAACTACATAAAATATATACCGTACTTCTCATAATACTAAATGATGTTCCAAATATCCTAGAAAACATAAATCATAGAGTATTGCTAAAACAGATAAAAAGCCACACTATTCATTACAAAATACAATAATTAGCATGCAAAGGTCTGAAAAATTGGAGAGGATAGCAAATGAAGGTGACTTCAGCTGAATTAGAGCACTTTCTTCTGTTTTGACTGGCACAAGCCTTCCAAATGTCTACTATCAGGTCCTTTTATATAGACATGTCGGAGACTGAATTCAGAATAATTATTCAAGGCATGATTTTAAATGTTTAAATAATGGTTTTCATTATTTTTCAAAGATCAATAACAAATCAGAATTTTTTAAAAGTGGGAAATCAGTTTTAACACAACTGTCATGTCGTGGAACTATGTGCAAGGGTTTTACTTGAAAGATAGAGTAGATAAGAGCCTGAAAGGAGAGGAAAATAAAAACACTAATTAAGTTAACACAGAAACTAATTGTTCTTTTACAGTTACACATCAATGGGTTTTATTTAAAGAAGAAATGATATCCTTACTGTTACAATTATTAATTGTAAACTGGACAGCAAATTTGTTCTTGTACTCAAAATATCAGGCTAGAAACCAGGAGACAATGAATTCCTCCAGCAGTCCCTTAGACATGAAGCCAGCTATCTTAAAATCTAGGTAAATAAGAATTGTTTGGTTGTCAGTTCTTTGTATTGTAGCCAAACAGATGTGAATCAATCACACCATTCAATGACTGCTTCTTCTGAAGATAAAGCTTCTTCACACAGGAATTAATCCAATATGTCTTTGCTTTGGCTTCCAGATCATTCTCTCTCTCTGCTGTGGGCAACTATCCACTTTTATCCAGAATCAACAGATATCCTTCAAATGCCAACAATGGTCTTTCAATGAAGCTTTTAGTACTGCTGGTAAATGACCTTGGAACATTGTCCAGTTGTCACATATTGCATGCAGGTTATATTGAAATTAATCACTCAAAAACATATCAATGTGTATAACTTCGGAACTGAGTTCTAAAAAGATTGCAGGAAATTTCAGTCTGTTACAGGAATGTGGGTATCACCAGCTGCTTAGCAGATAATGGCTCGTCGTGGCATAATAGCATGGCTGTCTCGAATAGTAGTTGTGCTTGTGTTCTTCTGCTGTGCAGCATCTGTGTTCTACATGTTGACCTGCACACCAAGAAGTAACCATCAGCAACCTGCATTCTTCAGAGTTAACAGTCCAACAGGAAAAGAGGAATATCAGGCAATCCTACAAAAAGGAGAAGAATATTATTGGGACCATATCAACAGCCTGAAAAAACAAATTGCTGAGCTGAAAGATAAGCTTCAGGAAAGGAGTGAACCACTGAAGAACATGCAAGGTCAAGATACTGATGCACAGGGGTTTAGATTAGACCTAGGAAACTCTGAGAAATCCCAGAAAACCCTGCTGCAGTTCCTCCATTCCCAGATTGACAAAGCAGAAATACTTACTGGCATCAAGCTGCCAACTGAATATGCTGCATTGCCCTTTGAGAGCTTCACTCAAGAAAAAGTTTATCAGCTGGAGATGGGACTTTTACGTCATCCTGAGGAAAAGCCTGTGCGCAAGGACAAGAGGGATGAATTGGCAGAAGCTATTGAGTCAGGGCTGGAGATTTTAAATAGGCCAAAGAATAACAGCAACATAAATAATCAAATATACTCCATCTCTGACTTCATAGAAGGTGTGTTTTCTGGGAAGTCACTTAAGAATGAATGAAGAAATTATGGGTGGGGATGTCTTAAATGAAGATAAGGTTGCTGCATGTATTTCTATCCTCAATAGACTGTTCATAATTTTTTGCTAGTGTTACATGTTCTAATAAGCCACTGAGAGCAATAGATAATTTGTAGTAATACATGATTCCCAAATAAGGAATTCATAAGACAATATATTATAAAATTATAAATGCCTACTGCTAAAATTACAGAAGTAAAATCAGAGGGATTATGTATAAAAATATTTTTTACTTCTTTAGAAATTCTAGCTAATCATTGCCTTCTCTTTTCTAATAGGCATTCGCCGGACTGAAAGAGATAAAGGCACTCTATATGAGTTGATATTCAAAGGAAGCAAAAAATATGAATTCAAGCGCATTGTCCTTTTCAGACCATTTGGCCCCATTATGAATGTTGCAAACGAAAACCTCAATATGGCCCACACTCTTATTAATGTCATAGTGCCACTGGCAAAAAGGGCCAGCAAGTTTCAGCAGTTTATGCACAATTTCAGGTTGGTATCATTGCTATTGTACACTCTTATGGCAGATGAGAAGTTGTAGGGCAGTGTACCTAGACTTTGTGTTTTGAAGATTTATTTTGTAGATTTATTTTAGATTTAAAAAAGAATATTAATTTGAAATATTTATCTATGATGTAGATAAGAGTGAACAACAACATGATGGTGCATAATCATCCAATAATATTTCTTGTAGCAAATTATATTATTGGTTAATATAATAGACTTAGTCTTAGTTTATCACCCAGAATTATTTGTTTTGGCTAAGTAAGCTATGATTAGGAAAATTTGTGAAAACAAAATGTCTGAGTCAGTAGAACTGCTACTCATATCAAACCAGTGGGAAATATTCAGGCTATTGATGAATAAAGTTGCTTAGACTCTGGCTAGGCAAATCTTTCCAAAATGTCTAGAACCTGATTTGTGGTATGTTCTGAGATGGAAGTTTGAACCAATGATTCTTGAGGAAATAGACAAGATTCTCTGCTCATCTGGACCAGACTCCCTCTTGAAAGTAGCCAGGAAGATGACCTATGGTTAAATCTATGATTGGTATTGGCCTCTTTGAGCGAGGTGGTGGCCATCCTTGGATCCAACCATTTTAGATAATTATTACCCATTTTTTCCTTTTTTTTAGGGAACACTGTTGAGAAGATAGTCAGTCTGCAGTTGATAAGAGCCCTGGAAGAAGCAAATTATTAAGACCCATTCTGGTCAGGTTCAAGCAGAAATTCAGTACAGAGACAGCATTAGTTGTACTTGTGGACAATCTGTGATAGAGTCAGGATGGAGATGGCACATCAACAGGAGATGATGGAAGAATTGTATTTGCAGACTTTCGAGATCTGATTAATGTAACTGAACAATAGATAGAATTAACTTATCTGGTTGTGTTTCCTGCCTCGTCTGCCTGGTAAAGTTGACATTACTATAATTCTCCTGCTGTCTCCTTTACAGCCAAAGAAACTAGAGATGATTTATTCTGAGCCTATTGCTTCACCAACTATCCAGCTGCAGGCTATGTTATTTCTTACCTGACCATTCCCTAGGCAACATGCCTTCACCCTGTCTCCCCACATACCATGCACTGGGTGCCACTTTGCTTCTGAGTGCAATTCAAGATACTGATTTATTCTATAAAGCCCTACGTGGCACAGAGATTGCTTATTACAGGTTACTACAGGGTTACAAGGGTTACAAGGGTTACAAGGGTTACTACAGGTTACAAGGTCGGCAGTTTGGCGGGTCGAATCCCAAGTGCCGCGTAGCAGAGTGAGCACCTGTTACTCGTCCCAGCTTCTGCCAACCTAGCAGTTCGAAAGCACGTAAAAATGCAAGTAGAAAAATAGGGACCACTACGGTGGGAAGGTAACAGCATTCCGTGCGCCTTTGGCGTCTAGTCATGCCGGCCACATGACCACGGAGATGTCCTCGGACAAGCGCTGGCTTTTCGGCTTTGAAACGGAGATGAGCACCGGCCCCTAGAGTCGGAAACGACTAGCACACATGTGCGGGGGAACCTTTACCTTTACCTTTACAGGGAATCACCCATATCCTGGAAGGTTCATTCAAACAGGACTGTCACACTCCAGATTCCTTTAATCAAGCAATGCCATCTGTCAGGACCCCACAATCCTGCTTTCTTTGTCATATAGTGTGCCCTCTGGAATGAGGTTCTGCCTGAGATATGTACGGCTCCCACCATGATGACATTATAGAGGCTTTTAAAATCTGGGTCATCTCCCAGGCTTTGAGCTGGGGTGTTTGGTACCTCTTGTTACATATTGGATATGTTGTGTTGACTGGAACTGCCATCTCTTTAATGCTATGCTTTTATCTGAATTGTATATTTGTTACTTTGTGTTATTCTGTTATTTATGCTCTCAGCCTCCCAGAGTCAATTGAAACTAGGCAGTGTCAAATTGGAAATAAAAAATAAATAAACTTTCAAGGAGATACACTGTGCATTCCAAAGTGCTGTTAGCCAGTTCTTTGTCTGATTCATGTAACGTGATTTGTTTGGTTTGGCTTAACATGTTATGTGAATTCAGCTCATTGTAATTTGGTTGCTATAATATATGGCTTAGTTAGTACAATGTGCCAACCCAGTCACTTGTGCCTTATTGAACCAATTATATCTAAGCACCACCATAGCTTAATACAATATGGAGCACATATATCTAATTATAGTTTTGAAATATAAGGGAGAAGTAGGTTTGGCTGCCACTGTGTTGGCTTTCTCCAATTGCTGTAACAGATTCCAAGAATCTATTTAACAACTTTCATTAAGAAGACTGCATGCATACAAGTGCAGATTTATTAGGGGAAGTGAAAATATCAGAGTAAATCACTTAGTTGTGAGATTTTAAAAGCCCTGTTAATATTTCATGATTTTTTTAAAAAACAAAACAACAGATTGTATGTCTTGCTTTAAAGGATGAAAATTCTGACCAAGAAATATTTTATTATAAAATGAAGGTTAAAACATTGATTTTGGACCAGTTTTTATAGTGAGCCAATATGGAACAGAAGTTAAGGCACCAGGATAGAAATTCTGAATTTTGTCCTTCCTTCAGCACAGAGCCAGCTGGGTGAACTTGGGCAGTCACTTTCTTTCAGCCATAGGAAGCTGGCAATAGCAAACCACTTCTGAAATCTTGCCAAAGAAATTGCAGGGCCTTGTCCAGGCATTTGCCAAGAGTCAACATAGATTCAAAGGCACATACAAAAAGTTTCTATAAGTTTGAAATTACCAGTATGGATGTTGGAACCTTTTGATAAGAACAGGTGTTTCAGGTTCCTAGTAAACATTTTGGAAACAGAACAGTCAAGCTCAAAAATTTTTATATACCTTCTCTCTGGATACAGATATAGATAAAGAGTAAGTCAATGCATGAAGGTAAGGTGCAGTGTGAATATATAAGGTGTTACAAATTAAAGTTGTAAGAAAATATGCTTATGATCCTCCATTGGATTTCTATTTTAGGGAGGTGAGTATGCAGCAAGATGGAAGAATTCACCTGACTGTAGTGTACTTTGGAAGTGAACAAATGAGCAAAGTCAAAGAAATCCTAGAAAACATATCCAAGTGAGTAAAAAATTTATCTTAATATTATTTTGAATTTAGAAACCAAAAGAAAATGAAAAGATGGATTTCCTGATTCTACTCTTCTCATTAATGGTTAACATTTTCAAAAAGAAGTGGCAAGTCTCAGGATAATCTGGAAATCCTATTGTTGTTTGGCTGAAATCTTAGATAACTAATTCTAATCATCTCTAAACAGAAAAAAAACTACTGAGCAATCTGTGTGTGCTTAGGAGCATCTTTAAACAATACTGGAAATGCTATAAACAGAATTCTTTTCAAAATTGTTATTGACAAATCATCATCATTCAGATAATTTGTCCTGCACTGACAAGAGTAAAATCTTAATTAGCTTAAGTTAAAACATTATCTCTTTTTTCTTTTTCTTGGAAACTTCCAGCAATAGAACAAGCACAAGGAGGCAAGCTGTTCTATTTATTTCTCACTGTATTATAGAACTTTCATTATATTGCAATTATACAACAGGCTTTTGAATAAATTTTTAAGCCCATCTACCTTTTCCAGTAATAATGGAATGAGTCCACACTAAATCATTGTTAGATTAGATCTATTGCAATCAACAGGACCAAACAATCTCTACAGATTTCACTTGATTACTCTAAGAAGTCTGGATCCAACCCCATATTTCTACAACCAGTTGATTTGAATCATATTTTCCTTTTAAAAATCAGCTGAATACTACTGAGACATTTCAAGAGGAAACTTTGGCAACTAACAGAGCTTGTTGCTTACTATAAATTAAAATGTAGCATTAAAAACCAACTAATATATCATCGTAAAACATTATTTTTATTGTATTTATTTATTAAACCAATTTAGCTGCACATCCAACAAATAAGCAGCATACAATAGAGCTAAATGATGGCCTAAGTCATAAGATGGAGGATTTTCTTTCCTGCATATAAGAGTCGGTCATGATAAATGTATTAATCTCTGTTAATCAAAGTCTCTGTTTGTCTTACAATAAAAATTATGTACAAATGATAATTGGTGAAGGCCAGATAAAACTTAAATATATTTTTTCCTAACAGATCAGCTAATTTCAGAAATTACTCATTTATCCAGCTGGATGAAGCGTTCTCCAGGGGGAAAGGGCTGGACGTGGGTGCAAGATATTGGAAAGGAAACAATGTTGTACTATTTTTCTGTGACGTGGATATATATTTCACAAAGGAATTCCTGAACACATGTAGATTAAACACACAACCAGGTACAGTCAGCCATTCATGATATGATGGACAGAAATTCAATTTGCACCATAAGCAGTTTGTTATTCTTTTTAACACTGAAGATACTTCATATGTATATTCCTTCAGAAACTTGTCAGCTCCCTTTAGCAAAACTGTAAGTATAATCTGAAAGCTCAGCTAATTTCTCCTGTATACATTTCAGAAATTAGAAAATGTATATAGTCATCATCTGTAATGATCATGGAAAGTATTCTTCCCTATAAATATGAAAATCATTGTAATAATGAGGGGGCTCATCCTGAGTGATTCAGTCACTGAAACAGATAAAGAAAAATCTGAACCTGTTGATACAAGCAAATGGGCAGACATCTTAAATCCATGAACATAAAATTTTAAGATACAATTTGGAAAAGTTCCCCTCTCAGGTGATTTTCATTTTTTAAAATAAAAAAAGACTCCATGTTTCCTTTTGTCTTTGGAACATTTCCCAGGACTGGCTGAAAACTAAATTAGAAAAAAGTCCAAATCCAGAAAAAGATCCAGCAGGAGCTCCTTCATTACAGATAAAGAATAGAAGAACAAATGTAGCAACATTGTCATTCCATATGTTTCAGAAATATCTGGAAAACTCAGGAGAATTTTCAACCAATATACATGTGCATTTTAAACCCAAGAATACACTAAGGCAGAGGCTTGTCCACCCCAAGGATAAAACACCCAGACACAAACTGAGCATGATGTGATATATGCAATACAATACAGTGATCTGTACATTGGTGAAACAAAGCGACCACTTCACTAGCGCATGGAACAGCATAGGAGATCAAACCCATCAGGACAAGATTCAGCGGTCCATCTGCATTTGAAAAACTAAAGTCACTTTTTTGACATCAGCAAAATCCATATTTTGATAGAGCAGATCTTGAAAGAGGAGCAAAAGAGGTCTTTTACGTTAACATTGAGCAGCTCCCTCTAAAAGAGGGGGAGAGATAAGACACCACCTAGCTCCAGTCTACAATGCAGTCCTTGCAGCAATTCCCAGAAGATTCCACAACCAATTGCACTCTGGTGACTCTGAGGGCACAGATAACCCCCAAGTGGCCTCAATGGCTCTCAGAGAAAGTGCTAACGACCAGATGACTGCAAAGAAATACAATCCTTCCATCTTCCCCCTCCCCAAACATCTGATCAGAACCTATCCTTCCATCATCCCACCATCCAGTCTCAATTGTCAGTACCTATTCTCCCATCCCCCTGATAAAATTTCTTGGATGAGAAAAAAAAATGTTTTCTTCCTCAAGGAAAAAACAGTCCAGTTAGCTTTTGAAAAAGCACTTTTGAGAAAACCCCAATCCCATAAATCTATACTGGAAATACAGCAAGCTAAGACCTAATGAAACCTAAAAATGGATGAGAATTGTATTTTAAGGACTGTGGAGCAGTGTTTATATGGTAGATCAGTAAAAGCTAGAACCCTCTTTAATTTTAGAGGAAATATCTTGATATTTAGAGCCATTTGGTGTAGAGCCATATGTTACAGAAACCAGAAAATCACAACTTCTAGTCTTACCTTAGGCATGAAGTCAGCTGGATGATCTTGACCAGTCGCAGCCTTAAGGAGACCATGGCAAGGCATTTCTGAAATGTTACCAAGAAAACTGTAGGGACATTGCTAGGAAGTTGCTAGGAGTCAACACTGACTCAAAAGCACACATACAGGTATTAACATGTAAATCATACTTTCACTTCTCTCTTCTTACTTAAATATATTTAAAAATGAAGTAATAGTAGCATTTAGACTGTTTCCAACAGAAACATATAATTTCTTACTATGTCTACACCTATTCATTGCTCTGAAATTTACCTTTTTCAAAATGTTCAAAAGCAGATTTAGCAAAAAAAATATCATATTTTTTCAACTCTTATTTCTAGGAAAGAAAGTATTCTATCCTGTTCTTTTCAGCCAGTACAACCCAAGTCTAATATATGGACAGCATAATTCCATTCCACCCTTAAAACAACAGCTGGTAGGTAATTTGTTGTTCAACCAAATGCACAGACTGAAAATTCTTAAAACCTCAGCAGTATTTGTTGGAGCCTTTTTCTATTTTGAGTTAATAGCACAACTGCAAATTTATTTAAGGAATGACACTTGAGGCTCAGACATACGCGTACTAGGAAAATACCGTATTTTCCGGTGTATAAGACGACCGGGCGTATAAGACGACCCCCCAACTTTTGAGATGATTTTCAAGATTTTTCGTCTTATACGCCGGAAAATCAGCGAGCCCGGGAAGGCACACCCTCCCCTCTCACTGTGGAGGAAGTAGGGCAGGCTGGCATCTGGCGGGAGCTGGCAGGGCAGTCCTGCACACGCGCGCGCTCCCCGGCTGTTAAGGAGCGCTCCTTAGCAGCCGGGGATTGTGCGTGTGTGCAGGACTGCCCTGTCGGCTCCCACCCGACGCTCTTTCCTCTTGAGGCAGCATCCCCAAGGACTCCTTAGGAGCCGGGGAGCGATGCTGCCTCAAGAGGGAAGAGTGTCAGACGGGAGCCAGCAGGGCAGTCCTGCACACGTGCAACTCCTGTTTACAAAATTCTTATTTAAATTTGTTTTTCCAACAATATTCAAAACATTCTTACTGGTTAAGATTTTCTCAAAATTAGTTACACTAAAGTATTTAACTCTTTTTTCTCATACAAGCCATCCCAACAATTTTATAGTTCTCATATCCTAAAAAAAAGAAAAGAGGGGGAAAAAACCAGAGAAAACATTTCTTTTATATAAATCATCCCCAAATTTTTATATTTCTCATGTCAAAAACCAAAACACAATAGAAAAAAGAAAGAAAAAATACTATGTTACTTGAGGGATTCATTCCTCTTAAATTAATCTTCATTTATATCCAAAATCTTTCTATTTCTTTAACCATATTCAAACAGATGTTTAATTTTTAAATATTCCCTCTGGTAAATCTTATCATCTAGTTTCCTAATTCTCACTTTAGCTTCTTCTTTTTTTGCCAAACATCTTTCCTGATCAATATGCTTCACTGAATCAAATAGTCTTCCCAT
Organism: Vipera ursinii; assembly: GCF_947247035.1. Taxonomy (NCBI): domain Eukaryota; kingdom Metazoa; phylum Chordata; class Lepidosauria; order Squamata; family Viperidae; genus Vipera; species Vipera ursinii. The sequence continues at coordinate 44,252,450 of NC_139517.1, forward strand.
AATCTTGTAAATGTTGTTGCAAGTATAAAACAGGTAAGATGTTTTTATAGGAAGGTTTCACTCCTTCATATTCATTGAGAATCTTTTCCTTTCTTTTTTTCTTAATTTTTTTATTTATCATTTTTTGTCTCTCAAATTCTCATAGTGGCAGAATCTATTTTGTAAAATCTTTTCTTGCCCTCAAACTTATTTTGTGATCTTAAGAGCATAGGTTATCTTTTCCATGTCCAGTATTTCCTGTAAGTTTTTTTTCATCTGGGTTACGTCATGAGGAAGCTAAGCTCCACTACATCCTTATTGGACCCGTGCCCCTCCTGGCTGGTTTATTCGGCTCGGGATGGGACACGAGGCTGGATCCATGCAGTGGTAACTGCTTCATTGAAAGAGGGCAGTTTCCCCGCAGCCTTGAAAGAAGCGGTGGTGAGACCCCTCCTCAAAAAGCCTTCCCTGGACCCAGCTGTTTTAAACAACTTTTGCCCGGTCTCCAACCTTCGCTTTCTTGCGAAGGTTGTTGAGAGCGTAGTGGCGCATCAGCTTCCTCTGTTCCTAGAAGATACTGATTATCTAGACCCGTACCAATCGGGTTTCAGGCCCGGACACAGCACGGAGACGGCATTGGTCGCTCTGATGAATGATCTCTGGCGGGCTCGGGACAGGGGTCATTCCTCTGTCCTGATCCTATTAGACCTCTCTGCGGCTTTTGATACCATCGACCATGGTATCTTACTTCGGTGTCTCAGGAGATTGGGAGTGGGAGGCACTGTTCTTCAGTGGTTCTCCTCCTACCTTCTGGAACGTTCACAGTGGGTGTTAGCGGGTGACCAGAGATCGACCCCGAGGCCTCTCATTTATGGAGTTCCTCAGGGGTCGGTCCTCTCACCTCTCCTGTTTAACATCTATATGAAGCCGCTAGGTGAGATCATCCGTGGTTTTGGAGTGGGTTATCATCAGTATGCTGATGACACCCAGCTTTTCATCTCGACCCCAAACCACATCAGTGATGCCCTTGACGTCATGTCCCGTTGCCTGGAAGCGGTCCGGGAATGGATGGGGAGGAACAGGCTTCAACTCAACCCGGACAAGAATGAATGGCTGTACATACCGGCATGTCAGGATATTCAGAGTATTCCATACCTTAATATTGGGGGCGAGTTACTGCCCCCCGTAGATAGGGCTCGCAACCTGGGTGTCCTCCTAGATTCACAGCTCTCCTTAGAAGATCACATAGGAGCTGTGACTAGGGGGGCTTTCACTCAGGTTCGTCTGGTGCGCCAGCTACGACCCTATCTGGACCTGGATGCCTTACGTACAGTCACCCATGCACTTGTGACCTCTCGTCTTGACTACTGCAACGCTCTTTACATGGGGCTGCCCTTGAGAATCAGCTGGTACAGAGTGCAGCTGCACGGACGCTTTTGGGGGCTCCCCGATACTCCCATATTACACCTCTGCTTCGTGAGCTGCACTGGCTTCCAGTTGCCTTCTGGGTGAAATTCAAGGTGCTAGTGATGACATACAAAGCCCTACATGGCATGGGTCCAGATTACCTACGGGAGCACCTACTGCCAGCGTCAACACCCCTCCGTCCTGTGCGCTCCCACAGAGAGGGCCTCCTCAGGGTGCCACCGGTCAGAGAATGCCGGCTGGTGACCCCCAGGGGGAGAGCATTCTCGGTGTGTGCGCCAATCCTCTGGAACCGCTTACCAGCCGAAATCCGGATGGCCCCCGACCTTCGCACATTTCGGCGAGATTTAAAAACCTATCTATTCCAGCAAGCCGGCCTGGCCTGATAGATTTGGGGTTTTATTTGTAGATCTGGGGTTTTATTTGTTTTATTGTTGGTTTATTGTATACTTACTTTGCTCTGTACACCGCCCTGAGTCCTCCGGGAGAAGGGCGGTATATAAAACGAATAAATAAATAAATAATAAATAAATAAATAAATATTTCCTTCTATTGTTGTTTCATCTTGAAATCTCTCTTCTGTCTCACATTCAGTTGTCTGTTTTTTCTGCTCACTCTCTATTTTTATTTCCCGTTTTGTATTGTAAAGTTAAATTGGAGGTGTGCTCATTTATATTTTCAAAGTTATTTTAAATTTCCTCATGGTTTGAGATCATTGTTGTTTGAATTAGTTGTAACATAGCATAAATCTCCTTCTGGAAAGTATCTGTTTTTTCTTGGTATATTCTTTCTGCAGATCTCTAATTTTCCATGATAGCCAAAAATCAGGGTTTTCCTATCTCTGCAGACAGCTTTAGAGTCACAGTTGAGTCAGTATTTGTAATCCAGAAAGGTCAGCTTTTTTTCTAAAGTTTATAATTCTCACCTTGTAGATAGCTCAAAATATTTTCTTTTTTTTGTCACAGCTGTACTCTGTTATTAAGACATTGAAAGTCACCAAAAACAAGTTATCTTTTCCTGGGCTTTGCCAGTTCCTGTAATAGAACAACTTCTCTTGTATATTTTCTTCCACTACTAGAGGTCAGCACCAGTTCATTTTTCAGTAATAGACAATTGTTTACCAATTTTCATGGTTTAAAAGGAAAATCTTAATAGATTCCGCTGATTTCAAACGTATCCAAATTAAGTCTTATATAATTTCATTTCAGTATATTTCTGTTCCCTCTGAAAAGTTTAATTAATTAATTAATTAATTAATTAATTAAATTTTTATACCGCCCTATTCCCGAAGGACTCAGGGCGGTTTACAGGGCATCTGTAGGAGGGTGGGGCAAAGATCCTCCCTCCTTCTCACTTTTGGAGGCTTTTTGCTTCTTGGGGTTTTTCTCCCCCCTCCAGGAAATCAATTTTCAAATACAAGAGAGAAAATCACTGTTCTTACCCAGTTCCAAACACGTTGTTTACATTCAGTTTCAAGTAGTGCATTTGGGCTTCTGCTGCTTGTAGCTTGGGCTAGACTCTGAAATTAAGCTAGCCTTTCTCCTACTGGTTTCTGGAGGGCTTTTCCCAAACCAATCAAATCAACCTGTTATGTATGCAGGCACCTGCATAGCAACAGCCACCAGGGGGAGCTGGGCTGAACGGTTTCAGCGGGAAACCCAGTTTTGGCGAGAAACCTAGGGCCAACCCCATTGGCTGTCCGCTTACCTGGCCGAGTATTTAAGGAGGCCAGGTAACCCTCATTCCCCAGTTCACTACCCCCCTCCAATAAAGAGCTGAACTCACACACCGGCTGGCATCTCTTCCTTGCGTCGGACCCACTACACAATAGACCACCATCTCTCCGCAATCAGCAGGACTTCCTTCCTTCTTTATTGTCTCTATGGGGCAACTTCAGGCCCATTTAGGGTTCCCTAGGAGGCAGACATTGGCTGTAGGGTGTGGAGCTCCACGATCCATTGGCTGCTGCACTACTGCGCAAAACCAGAAGCCTGAGACTGGTTTTTTTCTAGTGAAGGCCACCCATTCTTGATGACTGTGCAGAAGACTTCTCTTAATGACACCATTTTTAAAAGCCTTGGAAGCCATTAATTACAAATAACTAATGTTTTATTGGTCATGCAACTGTTTTGTTGATTTTTAACAAAGTACTTATTGTTCTATTTTAAAATAGCACTGGAATGCATTTATACCTTTTATTTCCATATTTGTATAGTTTAGGTTTAACTCATCGCTTAAAAATTGAATAGTATGATATACTACTATTATTTTGAAACTGTAGAAAAACAGGCTTTTTATTTTTCCCTTCATTCTTTTTGGGTTTTAATGATAATAGTTTTAAGGAAACAAAATCTAACAGATTCATTTACCAGTGTACTTTTTAAGAAATTATTTTTAAAAATCACATTTGGGATATCCAAAGAAAAAGTGATCCTTTGTATATTTCTCTAGCATTGTAGAAAAGGATGGCAGAAAACCACTGACTTTTATTCATTACAATGCTGAAATCCCCTCATTATTTCTCCAGTAAGAGAGAAAATACTCAAAAATAAAGCAAATCTGGTCTCTAAATAAGACAATTTTCACTTTTATAAATCCTTACTGGCAACACAAGGGGTGTAACAACTTAAAGGATGTGCCTCTCATTGATTAGGAGATCCATTACAGCTTTGCACTGAGCAAAAATAAGGATTAGGTCAAAAGGGATTATTTAATTGCAGCTAAAACATATCTTGTTTTTTCCAGGTAATAAAAAAAGAGACAGGATTTTGGAGAGACTTTGGGTTTGGAATGACTTGTCAATTTCGTTCTGATTACATCAATATTGGTAAGACACTATGCTTGTTTAAGTTTGCCAGGCATCAGTGCCAGAATATTATGTCTTTTTTGTTTATTTTTGACTTTGAATTAACTCATCCTTTAATATTAGAATATTTAATATTTAAGCAAACCAATCTATCTTCACAATCTACAATCATTGATTAAATAAAACATACCCATTGAAAGAAAGAAAAAAACTGTGATATCATCTCAGATATAAACATCCTTGAAACAGGATTTCTGAGGGATATTCTCCCAAATCCACTTCCAGAACTCTCCCAGTTTTTATTAATGTAACTTGATCATGTCTTTAAATATGTCCAAGAAGCCTTTTTTATTTAACTAATATTTACTTTCCAAATTAATGACAATTTCATGGAGCCCCACATTCTGTTATTAATAAATTGTAAAACTCTTAACTTGGAAATATTCAAAATAAGGTGGACTCTGTTTGCAAATTGATTCAGCAGTATTGTTTGTACATATCCTGTATTTTTCGCTATATTATTACACTTTTCTGACTATAAATCTGGAAATAGTTCATATCTTACTTTATTATGTCATGACAAAGTTTACTCAAAGTTCCTGTAGCCTCTTTTTCTGTAACAGTACCTTATTAAGTTTTGCTATTGAGTTATATATTGTTTCAAAGCAAATATTCAAATATATAATGGAACATTATTTTTTCAGTATGGCAAAAAACAAGACCATTTTGATTATTTGTTCTAAATAATATATTAACAACAATGTGAAATTCTTTTCTCAGTCTGAAATATGAGGGAATGTGAACTTCTGCTAAATGTATACACATGAACTTAGAAACCAATAAAGATACATTTCAAGAGAAAATAATATCCTAATGCCCCTTTTAACCTTGAAAGAAAATAAGAGAGAGATAAGAGACTGATCTCTTGAGGACTGATACAACATGATAGTTTTGTTAATACAGGTAGACTTCACTCACCAATGACAATATGGACTTCTAACTCAGTCAGTAAGTGGTGTAGTCATTAAGCAGGATGTCATGTCACTGTGACTTGCAACTTCCTGCTGGCTTCCCCATTGACTTTGCTTGTCAAAAGCCAATTGCAAAGGTCACAAATGACAATCATTTGTGAACTGCAATCCCTGCAGCCATCATAAGTGCGAGCCAACAAATGCAAGCCAGTGAATTGCAATCGGGTGGCCTCATGGACACTTTGCTGGTTACAACTTTGAGGACTGGTTGTAAATCTTGTTTATTAGTGTTATCGTAACTTTGAATAGTTGTTGAATGAATGGTTGGAAAGCAAAAACTGCCTGTTCTTGGATAAGAAATCCCTGAAATAATTGCAGCATGCAGAACAGACATCCATTCCTAAAGCATAATGATGCCAAAGTGGTGAAAAATACATTGTGACAGCACAGCACAAGCTCTAACCTTTCCCACTTCATTGTCACAAAACATGCAAGTAAGCAAGAGGTGGAACTTGTGTTGTGATATTGCAATGCATATTTCATCAGTGCTTGCCTACTCGTGAATGCCTGCAGGCAGAATGACTTTGCTAAATCTGTAGTTCTTTTCCAATGGCCTACTTCATCTTTCTGTTTATTGTAAATGTTGCCACTCTTTCTTTTCTCATTAGGAGGGTTTGATCTTGACATTAAAGGATGGGGAGGAGAAGATGTACATCTGTACCGTAAATACCTTCACAGCAACCTCATGGTTATCAGGACACCAGTCCGGGGACTTGTCCACCTTTGGCATGAAAAGCATTGCTTAGACGAGCTGAACCCAGAACAATACAAGATGTGCATCCAGTCTAAAGCTATGAATGAAGCTTCTCATGACCAGCTAGGCCTGCTGGTCTTCCAACGGGAGATTGAAGCTCATTACCGTAAACAAAAAGCAAATAATAGGAATATGTGAAGGCAAAAATGGGTCTTCCACAAAGCAAAATGTCAAACTTAGATTATAGTTTAAGAAAAGCTTCTTAGGGAAATTCTTGGGCTTAGAGGGATCTTCATAATCTTTTAGGTTTGTGATAATCAATATCATACAAATAGATTTCAAAGGGTAGGAGAGGCCTTCTTTCAGTTTCTCTTACTTTTTCATCTCCAGCCCTTTGGATTCCCAATTGCCAGAAAAGATTTGGGACTGTAGAAAGAGATGAAGGGAGAAGGATGAACACACTTTTTTTTTAAAATCCCATTTATATCCCGCCCTTCTCCGAAGACTCAGGGCGGCTTACAATCTAAAGCACAAATCAATGTGCTTAGCAATAGCCTTCATTCTATGTATATGCCTGCTTATTAGGGCTTTCGTCCGCCCCCCCCCCAGCGGTATTATTACAAAGTCAGCTTATTGCCCCCAACAATCTGGGTCCTCATTTTACCTACCTCGGAAGGATGGAAGGCTGAGTCAACCTTGAGCCTGGTGGGACGCGAACCTGCACTGATTGCAGGCAGCTGGTGTTACTTAAGGAGGCATTAGCCCACTGCTCCACCAAGGCTCTTGCTCAAATGTAACATTTCCATATTAAAGTAACATTTATTTTTGGCAGATACTTCATATTTGGTTTTCCTTCAACTGATATATAAGTAGATTGTACAGAGTGTTGCATTTTAACTGTTGTCATGAATGTGAATGTCACCAAGACCAAGAAAGCTGTTTAAATTGAGACTGATGATAATAGACTTTATCAATTCTGGCTATGTGCTATATATACCTCTGCTATACCTCTGATATATTCCCGATATATCAGAGGTCTGATCACATTATATACCCAATTTAGTGAGAAATTGGATGAGCCATATGGAGGGAACATAATAAATATTTTTTTTCTGGCCTTGGCGACTTATGTGATGAACGTGAAGCTGTTCAAAGAAAGTCAAGAAATCCTACATTGCAGAAGCCATATTCTGGAGAAGTTACTAAATTCCTTAAGAGTTAAATGAAATTAATATGCAATGTTAAACACGAGAGAACAAAGTGCAATCAGTTTCTATTTTATATTAATGATTAAAAAGATGAATTGGTAGCAGGTAGAATGCTAAATGCCTAAAGTTTAAAATTGATTTATGTATGGAATGTAAAACTAAAGCATAATCCCCAAATTAAAAAAATAAATAAAAATTGTATTTGTGCAAACTGTGAATTAAGTCATACAATTACTTGCTCTTGGATTCTAAAAAGTATTAATTTATTTGATCCCAATTCAGGCACTTATGGTTATTTATAATGTTGCTTCTATTTAAATGTAAAACCTTCCTGATAATAGCACATTGTAATACAGAAGATAGACACTTTACAAACGGATTTCACTTTACTGAACAATTTATAACCCTGTATACCTCACAGTCTCAGCTGACTGTTGTACTGAAAAGTAGTTGGAATATGAACTGCATATATCTGAGAGATATTCATAAGCACTGGAAACTGATAAAGCCATTTTAGCATAATGAATAAGAAATACATGAAAGCTCAGGTGAAACGGCCATCATTCATTTATTTGTAACTCCAGTCATTCTCTGACTTCAGTCCTTCATCATGATTTTATATAATCAAGTAGAACTATTGATTGTATGTTAAATGCAGGCTGTTTTGAGGCAAATGCAAGGCACTGAAGGAAGAGAGAGGAATGTTTAAGTGTTCATCTGCCCTCCTAATCTTTTCTGCAATCTTCTTTCCCAATTGTTTTTACTTTTCCTCCCAGATGGATTAGGATGCTGCAGTTTCATTTATAGTCATGTGACCTTTTTGAGTTTTATGGTTTTACATATCAGGACATCATAAAAATCATCTGGGCCTTAGATGTTCTTAAAAGTAGGTAAATCCAACCTCAAATGAATCACCACACATGACATATTACACCATGCTATCATTTATTTTACAAATAGAAAACCAAAATGGAGACACTGTGTGAAAAACTAAGTGGAATACTATGGTTTGCACAATTTCTGTTCATTGTAGCTATCAGTTTTTGAATATCTTTTCCAAGGCTTCATGATTAATTTATCAAGTGCTGGTCTGCAACATATTTCTTGACTGCTTGTTGATGGTTGTTCCTGAAAGGCAGAAGCTATCCACCTCTTTGCTATCTTCATTGTCAGGTCAAAGACTGGTTCTCTATTGCCATTAGTATGAATATTTAATAATATTCCTTTTTTCCAGTTTGCCTCCTAACATTACTGGAACATGTATATATATGTGCAGGGATGATATTCCAATATAATATCTGAGTTTTAAATACATTTGCCAATTCAGCTTGCATGTTTGAAGTTTGGAAAATGTTCCTCAAAATGGAGCTTTAATAAATAGAGGCATGGATGAAAATAGAAGTATATTTTCCAGATGTATTTAAATATTATAATCTGCTAATATTGATAGCTAGAAAAATAAGAAATCAAGAAACATCTCCAAATTCTGTATATAGAATACAAATAGCCTTTGACAAAAAGCCTTTTGCATCTATTATAACAAGTGAGTGCTTTCTTCTTGGTCTGAGATTATTTTCAAGTGAAGTGAAGCACAATTAGAATAGGCAATGACTTGTTCTGTTCCAAAAACATATTTATTTGTAACATTTTCAGAGAAAAGGGTAAAATGTTGGGGCATTTGTAATGTTTACTTTTTATGACTCTTTCAGTATCCATCTTTCCTTGTTTGAGCATTTTTTTTACTAAAGGCTCTTCTCTCTCTGCTAACTATTTACTATGCTTGTCCATCATAGACCAGCTTCTTCACACTAGGAACCTCTCTGTCCTGGTCAGCTTGGATGCAAAGAAAAAGGGAGGAAAAGCACATTGTACCCATACTTACAAATGTATATTCATCCACACACAAAAACATTGTTCTGAATTTCCCGTGCCCTGCCAGCATGCAAAGACTAATTTTCTAAAGAACTAGGTCATAGATCTGACAGTGAAGTTTTGATTCATGCAATGTCTACTACCATTTTTAAAGGAACACACAACTCCCTATGAAACAACCATGTGACTATCCAACAATGTTTTAGCAGAGAATAGAGCAAGAAAATGTGAACAGTTGGAAGCTCTGATGCACCTGTTGTTCTATGATGCACTATGGGCATATTTATACTCATCACTCATTCATGGTGATGAAAACCAACCTTTCAGGGGATTTGAAGTTATGAAGATACTTTAACTACTTCTGCATTTGGAATTTTCCTCAACGATTTTATTTATTTCATTTTTATTTTATTTGTTAAAGTTATATGCTTCCCATCTTGCAGTTCGAGGTGACTTTGAGTAGTTTACAATATAATGAAGTGTAGAGATCTAAAAACAATTATAAATGTATATAGAATACAATCCTTTCAAGAATGAACCAGAGGTATCAAATGTCAACTCTTTGGAATAGTTCCTTATAATTTCATTTAACAGCAACTCATGCAGTCAGGTTTCAGTTTGAACAAAGAAAGTTCATTACCACAATTGCCTGTAATGGCAATTGTACTGTTATTCTTTTGCTGCTTTCTTTAGGATTTTGATTTATTTTTTTGCTTGATTGAATTTATTTCTTGTTTATCAAACATACTTGAATCATACTTTTAGAGTTAAGGAACTATTGTAATAACTAAAGCTGCTCCATGTCAGCAGCTGCCCATTCTATAAACTTCCTCCATATGATAAGTGGATTTTCTAAATATCTGTAGGAGATGAGCAGGCTGGGCCCGAGAGAGAGGTCAAATGCATCCTCAGTCTTGAGTCCCTTTATATCCACAAAGAGATTTAAGTCCAGCCCACTTTGAATTTCATTCATATCCACCACCTATTTGCTTTGACTGTAGTTCAAATTCTTGAAGAGATCATAAGCTTGCAATAAATCTTTATATTCATTTGAACTGCCTGGACTTCCTGATTTTCCTGCACTTGACAATATCACTCAAAAAGATTAAAATAATCCAGTAACTGTCCTTGTTGTCCACAGGGGTAATGAAGACATTCCTTCCCCAATGATGTAATGGGCTCATACTAAAAAAGAAAGGCACAACATATAAGAAATCATTCTTCTAAAATCGTATCCCAAAGATCTGAACTTCAGTAAAGTTAGTATTTAATTTTCGAATAATGACTGTTTAATTATTTACAATTGGCTTCAAAGCATTTTAGGTAGCAAGCCAAACCATATTAATACATTTGTTTAAAAGAAATTTAAGAAAATTGCAATTTTCTCAGCCCATTAAACTGGAACTTGGTTCTGAAATTGTGAAATAGTTTTAATGAATTACAAGAGTAAATTGTAAAATAATTTTAGCAAAGTTAATTCCTAATTTTATCAAGACATCACAAATATTAACCAATACAAAATCATAGAATCATAGGGCTGGAAGGGACTCCTTAAACCATTCTGGATAAATGGTTGTCCTATATTTTCTTGAAAGCCCTCAGTGATGGAGCACCCTCGACTCTGAGAGCCAAACTATTCCACTGATATGTATTTTCTATAGTTCATTTTTCCTCAGTTTAAAAATGACCGTAAAGACTTTTCAAAACAACATTTCAGAACTGACCTTGTACGTAATGCTGGTCACTGAACCAGGAATTCATGGAGCTTATTGCAGTTAAGGGAAACTAGCATTTTCTCGTATGCTCAAACATTTGGCTATGGACTTATTGACAGTTGCTGATATGCTGCCATTTTTAATTTTCCTAGAATGCTCTCATCTCATATTGTATATAGTATTATGCAAGGGCATTGTATGATTGAATAAGTGATTAGAGGAAAGACTAAATAGGCATTTTGCCTTCTAACTTGGAGTTAGCCTGTTATGTATGCAGGCACCTGCATAGCAACAGCCACCAGGGGGCGTTGGCCTGGACGGTTTCGGCGGGAAACCTAGGGGCAACCCCATTGGCCTTTAGCTTACCTGGGCAGGTATATAAGGAGGCCAGGTAGCCCTCATTCCCCAGTTCACTTCCCCCTTCCAATAAAGAGCTGAACTCACACACCAGCTGGCGTCTCTTCCTTGCGTCGGACCCACTACACAATAGTGGCGACGAAGGTGGGATTGCTGCCGACCAAGAGCTGAAGTCACTGGGGAAACACTCCGCGAGCTGAAGGGAAAGGCATTTTTCCTTCTTCCCCCCACGACCGCCAGCCAAACTGGCAACGCCAAGCGCCACATCCATGACCAAGACCACAACTGCTGCCGTGGCTAGAGCCGGACAACCCCGCGAATTCGAGACCCGCCACCCCGAAACCTGGACCCGTTACCTGGCTCACGTTGAACTGTACATGTGGTTCAATCAGATATTGGAGGACGGTGCAAAGGCAGCCGCCCTGCTCTGCCTGGGGGGGCCAGCGCTGCTGGAAGTCGCCGCAAACCTGTTCCCCCAGGAGGCCATCAACACCGTTGCGTACCGAGACCTCGTGGCCAGGCTCAATGCACATTTCAAGCCCCAGCGCTCCAAGGTGGCTGCACGGTCACAATTCGAGAAAAGGGACCAGCGCCCCAATGAGACCGGCGCCGACTTCGTCGCCGCTCTGCGGGAAGCTGCCATCACTTGCAGGTTCACAAATTTGGAGGAGCGGCTACGGGACCGGCTGATTTGCGGCCTACGCGACAGGCGGCTGCAGGAGCACCTGTTCGAAAGAGAGGAGGTCTCTCTCCAGGAAGCTGAGGACGTCATCCTAGCCCACAAAGTGGCCTGTGGGGACGTCCAAGCCTGCCAGGGAATCCGGCCCGGCAACCAGGCAACCAGCGCCCACAGGCAAGGGGCCACAGAGGAGGACGACCTGAGCATCGACCTCCTCCAGCAGAAGTCAACCTCCAACCAGCGAACCAGACACCCAGACAGGCCCAGGCCTCCCAGCAACACCGCCATTCCTCAGAGGTGCGCAGGGTGTGGTGGAAACCACGTGCGCAGCCTCTGCAAGTTCCGGTTCACCACGTGTCAGGCCTGCAAGAAAACAGGCCACATAGCTGCCGTCTGCCGTAGCCGCTGCCCCCGGGAGGAGATCCACGAGCTGCAGCTGGAGGAACCGCCGTTTGAAGGTACTGGGGCCCCCACCAAAACAAAAATTGGCTATGTCGAGAGCCGGCTGGCCATTAACCACATGGGTAGCCGCCAGCTGCTCAAACCCAAAATTAGATTAGCAATCCGTTTGCAAAGCGTCCCTTGCAGCATGGAGTTTGACTCCGGATCAGCGGTCTCGATTATTTCGGACGAGACCTTTAACCACATAATTAGCCAGAGCAAGCAACGGATTAAATTACGGCCTACTAAATTAACCCTGACCGATTTTCAGAATTCGCCGGTCAAGGTGAAGGGGGAGGCCACCGTTTCAGTGAGGTTTAAGGGTCGCGAAGGGCACCTGGACGTTGTAGTGGTAGAGGGCCGCAGAGCCAGCCTGGTTGGGCTGGACTGGTTTGAGGCCCTGGGAATCTCAGTATCCGGGAACCATCGGATCCAGGGGGACTCCATTGAGGCCATTTGCCGGGAGTTTGCCGACGTCTTCGACGGGTCATTAGGCAAGTACACCGGGGCCCCCATATCGTTCAAGCTTAACTTGAACGTCTCCCCCGTTAGGGTCCGGCTGCGGCGAGTCCCTTTCGCGCTCAAACAAAATCGAGCACAAACTAGACAAGTTGGTGGCCCAGGGAATCTTAGAGCCCGTAGATGGAGTGGAGTGGGAAACCCCCATCATGACCCCCCTCAAATCCAATGGGGAAATAAGGATCTGCGCCGACTATAAGTGCTCGGTGAACCGCACCCTAAACCCGCACGCTTACCCAGTTCCCGCGGTCAGCCACGTTCTTGCTTCCTTCCAAGGCAGCGCAATTTTTGCAAGGCTCGATCTTGCACAGGCGTACCAGCAACTCACGGTCACTAGGGAAACAGCTGACATCCAAACCATAGTAACCCATAGGGGGGCGTTCCGGGTGAACAGATTGCAGTTTGGAGTCAGCATTGCTCCCGGCATTTTCCAGGAGGTTATGGAAAAGACTCAAGGGCATTCCAGGAGTCTGCCCCTATTTTGATGACATCCTGATCGCAGGAGCATCAGCAGAGGAACTGGCAGGTAGGCTTAGGGAAATGCTGGCAAGGCTGCGCACGGCTGGCCTCAAACTCAAAAAGGAAAAATGCAGCATAGGCGTTCCTTCCACAGAATTTTTGGGGTTCAGAGTAGATGCTAGGGGAATCCACCCCACAGAATCCAAGGTGAGGGCCATCAAACTAGCACCCACACCCAAGAACAAAGCAGAGCTTCAGGCATTCCTGGGTCTGCTGAATTTCTATCATACATTCCTCCCACACAAGGCAGCCATCGCTGAACCGCTCCACAGGCTGCTAGACAAGCAGGCAACATGGGCCTGGACGGCTACCCATGACCAGAGCTTCAAGGCCCTGAAGGCATTGCTGTCGGACAAGTCCACAGTAACCCATTTCATCGAGTCCAAGCCCATTTGCATCGCCTGCGATGCATCCCCTTATGGTGTGGGCGCTGTCTTAAGCCACCTTGAGCCCAACGGAGCACAAATCCCCATAGCATACTATTCTAGGACACTGTCTGGAGCAGAAAGAAACTATGCCCAAATAGACAAAGAAGCCCTGGCAATCGTGGCAGGAATCAAGAAATTCCACGATTACTTATATGGCAGGGAGTTCACTGTCTTCACGGACCACAAACCACTCCTGGGCCTATTCACCACAGACAGGCAAACCCCCCAGATTCTGTCCCCCAGGATGCTCCGGTGGTCCATCTTCCTTGCAGCATACAATTGCAAGCTGGTACACAAGCCAGGGAAGGAGATGGGCCATGCAGATGGTCTAAGTAGGTTCCCCATAGACACACAGGACCCAGACCCAGCACCAGCCACACAGATCCTAGCCCTGCAGGAACTACCCGAGTTTTCAGTTCTTGCCAAGGACATTGCCAGCCACACAGCCACAGACAACATCATGGGCAGGGTGCACTCATGGGTTTGCACAGGGTGGCAGAACAAATCCCTGGGACCAGAGTTTCAGGCCTATTTCATTAGACGCAACGAAATCTCCACACACAAGGGGTGCCTCCTTTGGGGTAGCAGGGTCATCATTCCACCCGCACTACGCGCCAGGGTATTGGACTCCTTACACGAAGGGCACCCGGGGGTGGTCAGGATGAAGGCACTGGCTAGGAGCTACCTCTGGTGGCCCGGGTTGGACAAGGAGATTGAGGATCAGGTCAAGGCCTGTTATATGTGCCAGAGATCCAGGCCAGAAATGCCACATGCACCAGTACACCGGTGGGAGGCCACACACACGCCATGGTCCCGCATTGACATTGACTATGCGGGGCCATTCCAGGGTCAACTATTTTTAGTAGTGGTGGACAGTCACTCCAAGTGGTTAGAGGTAGTCCCTGTCCCCAACATGACCTCGGGGAGGACAATCCAGGTGCTCAGAGCTTTCTTTGCCACACACGGCCTCCCCGACGTAATTGTGTCTGATAATGGGCCTCAGTTTACTGCTGCTGATTTCCAGGCGTTCTTGAAGGCGAACTGGATTAGGCACGCCACCTCTGCGCCTTTCCATCCATCTACCAACAGGCAGGCCGAACGGATGGTAAGGACGACCAAAGACGCACTCCGGCGCATCATCAGCGGGGATTGGCACCACAGACTGGCCAAATTTTTACTAGCCCAACACACAACACCATGCGTGGCTACCGGCAAGAGCCCAGCAGAATTGCGATGGGGACGGCGCCTCATCACCAAGCTGGACCGCCTACACCCAGACCGTGTAGCAGCCGAGACCGGAAGGGCAACATCACCATCATCACCATCATCACCATCACCACCAGCATCACTACCATCACCATTGCCATCATCACCCACACACAGGGTCCTCAATCTGGGGGACCTGGTCTGGGCAAGGAACTATGGGACTGGACATCCTTGGGTTCCGGGGACAGTGGTCGAGAAAACAGGACCCCTTTCGTACATTGTAGGGGTGGAGGGGGACAGACGCATAAGGCGACACATCGATCAGCTCAGAGGAAGAGTCCCTGAGCACATCACACACGGCCCTGAGCACGCCGCACACATCCCTGAACTCAACACACATGATCAACAGGAGGACCACACTCCAGGAGGGGTCAACCCAGCCGAGGACGTCACAGAGCAGGGACCAGAGGAGGAGGACTTCCTGATTCCGGCTCCTTGCAGCCCTGCACAAAGGCCTCAGGAACCCACGGTCCAAGCCCAGGGGCCAAGTACACCCAGATGATCCAACCGTCCACACAGGACACCAGCCTACCTCTCGGACTATGTGTGCAAGTGACCCTCACACAAGGACACCACTGTTTTTTTATATATATAATCATAGTTATAGTAGTTGCATGTTGTTGTTGTTATGTGGTTCTTCTCTAAGGGGGGAGGGGTGTTATGTATGCAGGCACCTGCATAGCAACAGCCACCAGGGGGCGTTGGCCTGGACAGTTTCGGCAGGAAACCTAGGGCCAACCCCATTGGCTCTTAGCTTACCTGGCCAGGTATATAAGGAGGCCAGGTAGCCCTCATTCCCCAGTTCACTTCCCCCTTCCAATAAAGAGCTGAACTCACACACCGGCTGGCGTCTCTTCCTTGCGTCGGACCCACTACACAATAGGCCTGTAACTGTGTGATTGAAAGAGACATATTTGTATTGAAAGCAGTGAGAATAATTTCAAAACTCCTTTAAAGCAGTTATTGAATTCCATAGGGTACTCTGCATTTCTACTGTATACATTCTACAGAAAGAATATTTCATGCATCAGAAACCTCTAATTTTGGTATGGAATGTGCTGAAAAATAAGAGATACCCACCTTGTGATATTCAACTAGGTCAGCTAATGTTGAATGTTGAAGTTGGTCGACACCAAGGAAACTATATGAATCTCCAGAAGCATCTATCAGAAAATGTTTGCAGCCCTCTGCTGATAAATAGGAGAGAACATAGCCTTTGATTTTTTCACTGACTCGGATGAGAAAGCTTCCAGGTGCCAAACCCTCCAAAAGTTCTTCTGCTTTTTTGGTGGTTAAAATACCTGTTCTCAAAACAAAAGCAATATAAGTAAGGAAGAACTCATGTGTTACATAAGAAACGTGTTCTAAAAAAAGAGACTATCTTTCTGTCTTTGTCTTTCTATATGATTGTTGATCCAGAGTTTTCATTCACTTAAACACTTTCCCAGTTAATACTACATAGTCTTAATGACATAAGGCAGTTTGGGGTTTTTTTAAAATATTTTCTGCAGAACCCTACAGTTTCCTGACATTAAAAACAAGCAAACCCCACCCACTTCTCTTGAATGCAGGAGCACCCATAGCACTTTTCAAAGATATGGCAGAAAGGGCGGGACTTGTCAGCTGACATTCAAAAGCCCCATCCACATAGCAGGTGTTTGTGCTTGTGAGGACTCATCACTGCATGGACCTGAGAAGCAGGCAGTGGGGGTTCCAATTTTTAAATTTCTTTTTAAGTTAACAGCCACAGCTAAAACAGGTTGGGGGGGAATTAAAATCTATGTAAATAATCATTATAAGAACCTTTTATTAGAGCAGCACTAGACAGAAAACATGTTCCTCTCAACCTCAGTGTACTGAAGATGTAGGTCTTATTTTATTATATAGTTTCTCCTTTTCCAAGGCTCATGGTTGATCCTGACCTAGGAATTCTTAGATTATTTAATGTAAAATTATCATCAATACAGGTAGTTCTTGACCTACAACTGTAACTGTAATTGTGACTGGAAGTCTGGTTATAAATTGCTATGATTGTAAATCAAGGCACTCACAGGACTGAGTAATTTTCCAATCTTAATTTTTCACATTAATGAACATGGTAGTTGTTAGGCAAGCTCATTCATATGAAATCAGCAAAAATAGTGCAAATTGTGGCCATGTGACTACAAAATTCCACAACCAGCCATAAAGCATCTGTTCCATGGCCACTGTAACTTTGAATGGTTGTAAAATGATTAATCCTAAATTAAGGATTACCTGGATTTATACATCATTTTTCAAGTGCTGAAAACCCTTTATAGATACTAATACTTATAGTATCTTTTGTATGAGAGAGAATGTTTTGTTATAGTCTTAGACCCATAACCTATAAGTAAAATGGCCAAGTGAGATTCAGCCAGGAGAAATATTTTATTACAGTATTTGTAATATTATAATTGCAACTAATATTGTAATTGTAAAACTGTAACTGTAACCTGTAACTTTAAACAAGGTTATTTCTTCCTGAAGATCTAGTTAAAAACTTGTTAAACTATTTCTATTGTATTTTTCTTCTCCTTATTAAAAAAAGTAACTGGAATTTTATTCTAATTTTACAGGACTTTTCTTCCTATTTTAAGAACTGAATATCAGGTTAATATTTGTTCTAGAAATCTAATCTTTCTGATTGTCACTGAAACATGCTGGTTTAGCAAACTATATAGGAGAAATTTGATAGAAATATTCTTTACTTTGTTGAAACTCTTTTTCCCTTACATAAATGTGGTATTTCCTATTAGTCTGGTAGTTTCTTGAATTCTCATATCTGCAATGTAAATCTCTTTCTAGGCAGGAAGAAATGAGGCATGATATTCTTACATCCAATGGAATTTTTTTATGCTTGCAATATTTAAAATCAAATGAACTGCATTACCAAATAACTGAGTACAAGTTTTAAACCACTGTGTAGCTCTGTATCTGTGAACACTACGTAATATGTCTATGTAATATACCGTAAATCTTCATGTTGGGGGAAGATAGTGCTCAATTACGAAAGAAGGAGTATGTCAGCAGACATGTAAATGCTCCATCTTACACTGCTCTCAGGCTGAATTCTATACCTTTTCATTGAGATAAGTCAATGGCTATACAGTACCATGGAACCAAGGTGCTATCTGATCCATTGATTTCTCAAAGCCGGCTCGGAGATTGATCTGCTCTTCTTTAAACCATCGAACTATCCTCTCCTGAGTAGAACTGGAAATAGATCTTTGTAAGCACTGTTTTCTACCATAGCAAAAAAAAAAGTGGTTTAAATGTTTAGATGGATCTAAGTTCAGTTCTAATGCAAAAGAAAAAAGCCACTTACACATTAGGAAATGTGCATAAAAGCACACTAATCTTTAGACTTAAGTATATTTATTGAAAAATAATGTTGTACATGATTAAAAATTATATAAATATAAAAAGAAAATTAGAAAACCAAAAAAATATGAAAAGATTGAAAAGTGAAAACAGTAAAAGTCAAAGAATGAAAAAAGAAAAAGAAGCAAATATATAAAGAAGTGAGTTCTGGTTTTTTCCCCCAGCAGATTATTACCATTTCTGCCCTTCCAAATTACATAACATGTTTCCATTCTTCCCATAAACAATCCTTTTTAATCAGTAAATCCTGAAATCACCACTTCATTTTTATGGAGGCATCTCTTCCTAAGCAGAAGGTGCTTCTCTGTATTACTGCTGTGAGCATTTGCTTGGCATTTTTTTGCATGTCCAAACTGCATTACCAAACAAAGGGAAAGAGGAAATGTGAGGCAGAAGTTTGCTTTTGCATACAACCTGTGGTAATAGGCCTAATGTCTTGCTTGCACTAAAGCTTCCATGATAATCATGAAACCCTGTTTTGCTTTAGCATCATTTTTAGAGAACAGTTCCTCCCCTTGTTCACCTGTCATGTCTAATTTAGTTTTTGCAGGAGAAATAAAGTTCTAAAAGAAAATAATAGTTCTTAATAGATGTGAAAATTGGGCATCAGACCTATAAGTAAAGCCACAAAAGAAACTGTAATGAACCATTATCAGCAGGAGAAAGTAATATAACCAAGATGTAGATAAAGATAACCATTTGCAATCCCACATACATGGAAAGGGGAAAAGTAAGTATTTATGAAGAAGTGTGGTAAAGAATCAATAAAAGGTATGTGGTGGTATCAGAAATTATAATGTATCTTAACGGTTTAAGGAGAGACATATCCAGAATAAAATAGCTAGACTCCTAAATTCCTGTTCTGCTGATCTTATTTTGCAGTCTGATCTTCCATTTTGGTGACACACTCTGACTTTGTTGATTTTGCATTCTAGATATTCAGTTGTGCTGTACATTAGTTGATTGGTTTCTTGCAGTGAGCTGGTGCTTATATTTCATTTGCACTGTTGGCATCTTTTAATGCTTGTGGTAGCTATTTCTTTGGAATAAGCTTCAATGCAGACAACCTTATTCTGATATTTTTGTGCTGTTCTAGATGCTCGGTTATTTTTGGTTTCAATTCTTCTACTACTTTACTTACAGGTCTTTGTTATTTCTGAACTGGAGCATCTGGTTTCCAAATGAAAACAATTCTATACCTCTGCTGGAGTCCTCAAATACCAACTCTCCCTTATTTGCCTCTGCGGTCTGACTTTGATTTCTCTGCCCTGGGTTAGACCTTTAAAGTTCTTCCAATTCTGCTTCTGTGAATATTTCGTATTGTAAATCGACATTGATCTACTAGCTTCTGTTATTTCTGATTTCGGATGTTCTTTCCAAAACTGGTTCATTTGTTTAAAATATCCTCTTCTTGTTGGATTTGATCTGTAATAACAATTCATTATTTCTTTGTTTTCAATCACTGTATATTTGCGATGGGTAAACACCTTTCCTTCCAGTAGTTCTGCAGCTGCTGGCTCTGATTACTCAGCCAAAATCCTGAGTCCTGAATCCTGTATCCCATTTTTCACCAGAGGTCTTGTTGTTATTTTTGTTGTTGTTAGTTGCAAAATTGTGTCCGACCCATCGCGACCCCATGGACAATTTTCCTCCAAGCCTTTCTGTCCTCTAGCATCTTCTGGAGTCCATTTAACCTCACCCCTACTGCTTCAGTGATTCCATCCAGCCACCTCATTCTCTGTCATCCCATTCTTCTCTTGCCCTCAATCTTTCCCAGCATTAGGCTCTTCTCCAGTGAGTCCTTCTTTCTCATTAGGTGGCCAAAGTATTTGAGTTTCAACTTCAGTATCTGGCCTTCAAAAGAGCAGTCAGGGTTGATCTGCTCTAGGACTGACCGGTTTGATCGCCTTGCAGTCCAAGGGACTCGCAGGAATCTTCTCCAGCACCATAGTTCAAAGGCCTCAATTCTTTGGCACTCAGCCTTTCTTATGGTCCAACTTTCACTGCCGTACATTGCAGCTTGGAAGACCTTGACTATACACACTTTTGTTGGCAGGGTGATGTCTCTGCTTTTTAGTGTGCTTTCTAGATTTGCCATGGCTTTCATCCCCAGGAGCAAGTGTCTTTTAATTTCTTGGCTGCAGTCCCCATCTGCAGAGATCTTGGAGCCCAGGAAAATAAAATCTGTCACTACCTCCATTCCTTCCCCATCTATTTGCCAGGAATTGAGAGGGCCGGATGCCATGATCTTGGTTTTCTTAATGTTAAGTTTCACTTTTTGCACTCTTCTTTTTCACCCGCAACAAGAGACTCTTTAGTTCCTCTTCACCTTCTGCCGTTAGTGTGGTATCATCTGCATATCTTAGGTTGTTGATATTTCTCCCGGCAATCTCAATTCCAACTTTTGTTTCATCTAGCCCTGCCTTTCTCATGATGTGCTCTGCATATAAGTTAAATAGGCAGGGTGACAATATACAGCCTTGCCAGACTCCTTTCCCAATTTTGAACCAATCATTGGTTCCATGTCCAGTTCTCACTGTTGCTTCTTGACCCGCATATAGGTTTCTCAAGAGACAAATAAGATGGTCTGGTACTCCCATCTCTTTAAGAACTTGTCACGTTGTGATCCACACAATCAAAGGCTTTAGTATAGTCAATGAAGCAGAAGTAGATGTTTTTCTGGAACTCCCTAGCTTTCTCCATGACCCAACATATGTTTGCAATTTGATCTTTAGTTCCTCTGCCTCTTTGAAATCCTGCCTGTACTTCTTGTAGTTCTCGATCCACATACTGCTGAAGTCTAGCTTGTAGGATTTTAAGCATAACTTTACTACCATGTGAAATGAAGTGCAATGGTGCGATAGTTTGAACATTCTTTGGCACTGCCTTTCTTTGGAATTGGAATGTAAACTGATCTTTTCCAATCCTGTGGCCACTGTTGAGTTTTCCAAATTTGCTGGCAAATTAAGTGTAGCATTTTTACTGCATCGTCTTTTAAGATTCTGAATAGCTCAGCTGGAATACTCTCACCTCCACTAGCTTTGTTGTTGCTCAGCTTTCCTAAGGCCCACTTCACTTCACATTCTAGGATGTCTGGCTTGAGGTCAGTGACCACCTCATCATGGTTATCAGGGATGTTAAGCTCGTTCGTGTACAGTTCTTCTGTGTAATTTTGCCACCTCTTCTTAATCAATTCTGCCTCTGTTAGGTCTCTGCCATTTTGGTCGTTTATTATGCCCATTTTTGCATGAAACATTCCCTTCATCTCTCCAATTTTCTTGAAGAGATCTCTTGTCCTCCCTATTCTATTGTTTTCTTCTATTTCTTTGCACTGTTCATTTAAGAAGGCATTCTCATCTCTTCTAGCTATTCTCTGGAATTCTGCATTCAATTGGGTGTATCTTTCTTTTTCTCCCTTGCATTTCACTTCCCTCCTTTCCTCAGCTATTTGCAAAGCTTCCTCAGACAGCCATTTTGCTTTCTTGCATTTCTTTTTCTTTGGGATGGTTTTAGTTGCTACCTCTTGTACAATGTTGCGAACCTCCATCCATAGTTCTTCAGGCACTCTGTCTATCAGATCTAATTCCTTAAATCTATTTGTCACCTCTACTGTATATTCATCAGGGATATGATTTAGTTCATACCTGAGTGGCCTAGTGCTTTTCCCTACTTTCTTCCGTTTAAGCTTAAATTTTGCAACGAGAAGCTCATGGTCTGAGCCGCAGTTAGCTACTGGTCTTGTTTTTACTGACTGTATAGAGCTGCTCCATCTTTGGCTGCAGAGCACTTAGTCAATCTGATTTCTGTGTTGACCAAATGGTGATGTCCATGTGTAGAGCTGTCTCTTGGGTTGTTGGACCATCGTATTTCTATGACCATTGTATTTTCTTGACAAATTCTGTCAGCCTGTGCCCTGCTTCATTTTGTACTCCAAGGCCAGACTTGCCTGTTATTCTGGTTATCTTTTGGCTTCCTACTTTAGCATTCCAATCCCCCATAATGATAAGGACATCATTTTTTGGTGTTAGTTCTATAAGGTGCTGTAGGGCTTCATAGAACCGGTCAATTTCATCCTCTTCAATACCGGTGGTTGGGGCATAGACTTGGACTAGCTTGATATTGAATGGTTTGCCTTGGATTCAAACTGAGATCTTTCTGTCATTTTGGGGATTGTATTCCAGTATAGCTTTTCCTACTCTTTTATTGATTATGAAGGCTACTCCATTTCTTCTGAGGGATTTTTGCCTGCAGTAGTATACCTGATGGTCATCTGAATTAAATTCACCCATTCCTGTCCATTTTAGTTCACTGATTCCTAAGATGTCGATGTTCAGTCTTGTCATCTCTTGTTTGACCACATCCACCTTGCCTTGATTCATGGTTCTTACATTCCAGGTTCCTATGGAGAGAAAATCTTTACAGCATTGGACTTTCCTTTCACTACCAGATACATTCACAACTCAGCGTCCTTTTGGCTTTGGCCCAGTCACTTCATTCTTTCTGGTGCTACTAGTACTAGCCCTCTGCTCTTCCCCAGTAGCATATTGGATGCCTTCCGAACTGAGGGGCTCATCTTCCAGCGTCATATCTTTTTTCCTTGTCCATGGGGTTTTCATGGCAAAGATACTGGAGTGGGTTGCCATTTCCTTCTGCAGTGGATCACATTTTGTCAGAACTCTCTGCTATGACCTGTCTGTCTTGGGTGGCCCTGCACGGCATAGCTCATAGCTTCATTGAATTACGCAAGCCCCTTTGCCACGACAAGGCAGTAATCCATGAAGGGGACCAGAGGTCTAGGAACTCTAATATGTAGCGTGGTTCCTGTTAACCTGGACAACCAAGCCAGTACAGATTTCTGTACATTACATTTAACCATTTTTTTATAGGAGAGACACTCTGTCTGATTCCTCTGATGAGACCTGTCCAGTATCATTGAACCTCTATAGCTCTTATCTCCTCAGAGAGCAAAGCTACATATCCACATCAAGGTAGTGCCTCACTGAGGTATTATTATTATTACTGTTATTGTTGTTGTTGTTGTTATTTAAGATTTAATCTTCAGTTCGATTCACAGTCTCGGATTGGTAAAAACTTAACAGTTCAAGTCCTAACCAAGGTCTTAAGAACTATTAAGGTAATGTCTGAGCATATAGGCAGTTCCAAGTAAGGTGGGGTTTTGCAAACTCAGATTATTCAGATCTAATAAGTTCAAAATTTCCATGTATCTAGGCAATCCTTTGGGTATTGCTCTGAGGGCTCCTATTACTATTGCTACAACCATTGATTTCTTTCTCCACAATCACTCAACTTCTATTTGCAGATCACAGTATTTCATTATTTTTTCTAGTTTTTTTTCCTTCAATTGATGCATCACCTGGTATTGCAATATTTATTATTTATTTATTTATTTTATTGGATTTATATACCGCCCTTTCCCGAAGGACTCAGGGCGGTTTACAGGGTATTTAAAACAAAGATCGATACAACCAGATGTTTTTCTTTTCCACAATAGTCCCAAAGATGCATTTGCACGAGGCAACTGGACTTTCTTGTTTTTTCTTTGAAGACGTTTTGCTTCTCATCCAAGAAACTTCTTCAGCTCTGATTGGATGTGGGGAATGGAAGGATTTAGACTCCTTGCAGACAACCCTAACACACTTAGTATGGGTGTGATTGAGGAAAGTGAAATTATGTTAAAATATGACAAGGTGAAAACAATAAGGCAGGTACTTGCCTTACTGTTTTCATCTTATCAAGATATATATGAACCCTCAAATTAAATACATTCTTTTTTAAAGGGATCGTATAAGCTAACAGTACTGTATTTTTATAAAAGAAAGTAAAATGAATGAAGGCTACTGCTAACGCTTGTAAGCCGCCCTGAGTCTTCGGAGAAGGGCGGGATATAAATGTAATAAAAATAAAATAAATAAATAAATAATAATAAAATTAAATAGTCCTATCTACCAGCATATATGGGAGGGCAGTAATTAATTTTTCAATGCCTTCGATTAACCTAAAGCAGAGGGGAGTAATTAATTTTCCAGTGGGGTACAGGAAAAACTGGGACTGTTGTGGAAGGCTGCTGCACTGCCCCTGTCCCCCATTCCTCACCCCATTGATGTTTCAACCCGACAATGATGCCCGGCCGCCACCATGGGCCAGACAAGAACAGCCAAAATTCCAGATATGGCCTACAAGCTGTAAAATGCCCAGGTTTGATCTAAAATCTTTTGATTTTTATACCATACAATGAAACTGTCCAATAAAATCACTAAAACCTGTGTATAATATGGCTATTGCAGGCAAGGTTTATTGTTCCCAGCCCAATTAGAAAAGGAAGAAAGATGACATACAGTAGAGCCAACTTGGGCTGTATATGTCTTCCTCAGCAGTACAGTGACATTCCTCCAAGTTACTAACCTCTCTGGTTTCTCATCAACTATGTCAGCTGTAAGGTTTTTAGGCTTTGGTGGCAGAGGTGGAGGGAGTGGCTTTCTTTGCTCCTGTCTCTTAAAGGTCTGGGAAACATCAGCTGCTTTGCCCTTGTGGATGCCCTGTAATGACAGCCTCTTGTAGTCATCTCGTGCGTGTTTGGCAAGGGAGCGTCGCCTTTCATCTGCTACTTTGGACCTCCGTACTGAAATTGAGAAGGAACATTGTTACCCAGTCATTTTTTCAAGGTCCAGAACCACCCATAGGAATTATGAAATCATGCCCATGAGAGGGAGAAAGCCAGAGAGAATAAACAACATGTAAAATTATTCTGGTACATGAATGAACTTCCATAACAAAGGATTTGCTTGGACAGCAGTTCAGAATCCGGTTTGAACTTGCCAGTTCTCATGACACTAACTCAGTTCCCAATTATAGCCAGTCTATTGTACAGAAATACTGCTTTGACCCCTACTTTCTCTTTCTCATTTCCTTCTTTTCTGAAGCAGTACAACTCAGCAAAGCTTTTGGGTAGTCTATCCTCCATTGAATGCTGGGAAAGATTGAGGGCAAGAGAAGAAGGGGACGACAGAGAATGAGGTGGCTGGATAGAGTCACTGAAGCAGTAGGCATGAGCTTAAATGGACTCCAGAAGATGGTAGAGGACAGGAAGGGCTGGAGGAACGTTGTCCATGGGGCCACGATGGGTCGGACACGACTTCGCAGCTAACAACAACAACATCCTCCATTGGTGGAAACCCCCACCACCTTTCTCTCATCACAGTGAGTGATGAGAACTACATATCAGCTTCACAAAGCTTTTAAGGGACTGGGAAATAGAATGTGCAGTGGACACCTTGAGGGGTGGAGATGCCTTCAGTCTGATCAGTGCTTCTGCACTGGTATTTGATTTAATCAACTTAGCTCTCTGGGTAGGTGGATTCCTTGGAGAGCCAAACTCTTGTGTAAAATTTGAGGGGATTTGTTTTCAAATAAGGGACATGGATATAAATAGAAACTGAAGTTTAATAATTCCAACAGAGAGCCAAAATTACTACTTCTACTGTACAGCAGAAATTCAGAGAGAAAAAGTCTTCGTTAAATGTAACATTTAAGCATTACAGTTGAAATTTTAAAGTATTATTCTGTATAGCTTTGTATAGCCTTGCATATCCTTTCTCCATTCAAAATTATAAGCATAGTCACATAAAAGGGGCCAATATTAGTGTGCATACAAGATTCCAGCCAATCAGAATGTTCTTTATCCAGTTTTTGAATTGATTCAGAAGGGTAATCTAGACTTATTTCTTCTCCTGTTCTGGTCTCAGTGGTGGTCTTCTTCACTGGCATTTCTCTAACCTGTTAAAAGATAGACAAAGGTAATGGTTTCATTTAATGTACCAATAATTTTATTCCATGCTAATAATTCACATTTTGACTTCATAAACAGTTGTAGCATTTGATACTATAAAAACTGTATGTTTTGAATGTTATCATAGCTTGATGATTCAACTAAAATGTAAATTACAGATTAAAATTAAGGTTACCAGCTCTTCTGTTGACCTGGTATCTCCAAATATGTTCACTTGGCCACAATGACTGGAAAGATAGGGATTAATATGCAATACATTTTGAGAATCACTGGATGAAGGAAGGCTGCTTTGACACCAAGAATATGATACTCTGCAAGCCACTTTAAGAGCCAATATCTCCATTCAATGATAGCTAGTAGCACTTTTTCTTGTCTGAGTTGAACATTTTCATGTCAAAAGACTAGCAGATAGTGTATGTTAATCAATAATACTAGAAATTAGTATTGTCTTTGAAAAAATGTGATTGCTGATTCAAATATATCTGTCTTCCCTAATTTGGACCTTACATGTTTCCCAAAGAATATGTAATAACAGAGTGCTGTCTTTTTTCCACAGCATTCTTAAGCCATCCTCCCACAAATTTGGCCATACCATTTACTACCCATTCCCATCACATACAATAAACTAACAAAATCATCTAGAAATGTAAGTTTGAGTATTTATATGAGTGCATGCTGGGTTATTTGGGTCACAAGTTTATGATATTCTTTCTAATTCTTTTCAGTGAGTGTTTTTTTCAGTGAAGCCATTTTCAGCAACAGTCCCATTTTATCAGAAATTTTTATTGATTGAAAATATCTTTGAACTGAAGATCCTTTGCAATGACATTATAGTGGGAGATTTTCTTCAGTTCTATGTTTGTTGACTTCAGCAAAGGATTTCCCAACCATTCTTCCAACTCTATTTATACTTTGCCCTGCTCAAATATTTTTATGACTGCATGTTTGTTATCAAGTCACAGATGAAAGTAACCTCAAAGATGCAGAACCTGGTCTATTCTGAAATATTCTCCTATTCCTCTTCTGTTTTGACTGAAAGCAATGGAAGAGAGATTTTCCATTTGCTTCCTCCAGCCATCTATTTTTTATGTTCACTTTCACAACTGTAACCACCCAAAGTTTTTAGTTTAGAATTGACATCACTGAGATGTTGCTGCAATTACTGAATACAAAAACAGTGCCTAATTGGTTACACAAATAGAAAGCTAATGAAACCTGGAGTCAGCAGGAAGGAATACTTAAAACTGGGCTCAGATTCCCCTTGGAAATACATTACCCACCCAAACAAATTTCCAATCCAACACCACTATGGAGGCATGCATGCAATTTGCGGACTTTAAATGCATATAATTATTGAAAATTGGTGCTAATATTACTAATACTAAAATATGTGGCTAGAGAGCATATTATAAACACAGTAGATATTAAATTTCAGGGGAAAAAATCCAACGGTGTTTCAGAAACTCAAGAGAGTAAAATCCTTTGGTAGATCCTGCTTGATTCAAATGTCTCCCTACTTGGCAATTCTTTGCATAATTTTGAGCCAGTTACTATCTCTCAGGCTCAACTATGTCACAGATTTCTGTGGAATGGAGAAGAGGAAGTATCCACTGCCCTGAATTCTTTGTAACAAAGATAAGCTAAAAAAAGAAAAGAAACAAATAAACATCTAAGCATTCAAAAGCAAACCACTCATATTCACCCAGAATAGAAGAAGTAACATTGCATATAATATGCTAAACATTAAATTTGTAAACCTCACTTCTGATCACTTTTGGAAATAGCTCATTAACTACTTATAAGCTATTAGAGACCTTCATATTGACAAATGCCCTTGAATCTCTCTTCAAACCTGAAAGACAATTTTAAGCATAAGCTTAAACATTTAAAGAAACTGAAATAAATAAAGGTAAAGGTAAAGATTTCCCCTGTCCAGTTATGTCCGACTCTACAGAGCAGTGTTCATCTCTGTTTCTTAGCCGAGGAAGCCAGTATTGTCCAAAGATCCATCTGTGGGTTTGTCAAAAACAGTTCATGCCAGACAAATCTTATTGCATTCTTTGACCAAGTGACAAAATTAGTGGACCAGAGGAATGCTGTAGATATAATTTACTTGGCCTTCAGTAAGGCATTTGATAAAGTAGATCACGACCTACTACTTGATAAGATAGAAAAATGTGGGTTAGATAGCATCCCCACCAGATGGATTCGTAGCTGGCTGACAGACCATATTCAGCATGTGGTCCTCAATGGAACTGCATCTACATGGAAGGAAGTGTGTAGTGGGGTGCCCCAGGGCTCTGTTCTGGGCCCAGTGCTCTTCAACATCTTCATCAACGATTTGGATGAGGGGATAGATGGGGAACTCATCAAATTTGCAGATGACACCAAGCTGGCAGGAATAGCCAATACTCCAGAAGATTGGCTTAAGATACAGGAGGATCTGGACAGTCTCGAATACTGGGCGCTATCTAACAAAATGAAATTCAGTGGTGAAAAAAGTAAGGTTCTACACTTAGGCAGGAAAAATCAAATGCACGGGTATAGTATAGGTGGTACCTTGCTCAATAGTAGTTACTGTGAGAGGGATCTCAGAGTCCTAGTAAACAATCACTTCAATATGAGCCAGCAGTGTGCTGCAGCTGCCAAAAAAGACAACACAGTGCTAGCTGCATTAACAGAGGGATAGAATCAAGATCACGTGAAGTACTAATACCACTTTACAATGCCTTGGTAAGGCCACACCTGGAATACTGCATCTTGTTTTGGTCACCACGATGTAAAAAAGATGTTGAGACTCTAGAAAGAGTACAGAGAAGGGCAACAAAGATGATTGGGGGACTGGAGACTAAAAACATATAGGGAACGGTTGCTGGAATTGGGTATGTGTAGTTTAACGAAGAGAAGGGTGAGGGGTGACATGATAGCAGTGTTCCAATATCTCAGGGGCTGCCACAAAGAAGAGGGAGTCAAGCTATTCTCCAAAGCACCAGAAAGGAGGACAAGAAGCAATGGATGGAAACTAGTCAAGGAGAGAAGCAGCCTAGAAGTAACAAGGAGAAACTTCCTGACAGTTAGAACAATTAACCAGTGGAACAACCTGCCTCCAGAAGCTGTGAAAGCTCCAACACTGGAAGTTTTTAAGAGCAGACTGGACTGCCATTTGCCTGAAATGGTATAGGGTTTCCTGCCTGAGCAGGGGGTTGGACTAGATGACCTCCAAGGTCCCTTCCAACTACTACTACTTCTTCTTCTTCTTCTTCTTCTTCTTCTTCTTCTTCTTCTTCTTCTTCTTCTTCTTCTTATTATTATTATTATTATTATTATTATTATTATTATTATTATTATTATTATTATTATTATTATTATTATTATATTCAGACTGTTAGAAATAAAAGAAAGGAATATAAAGTTTGGTTTATATTTTGGTTTATTTGATTGTTAAAGCAAAATGTTATTTCTGGTAATCCTTTATGGACTTTCTGCTGACAAAAGGACTCAAAACTGTTGTATCTAATGTTACATGCAGTTGTTTATAGAAAAGAGATGGCATATGGGATGAAAAGGTAAATATTAGTAAGCTCAGAGGGAGGGAAGATGTCAGGCCCTAGGCCTCTGTAATGTGGAGTGCCTCAGGGCTCCCCCCCCTCCCCATTCTTCTTTAACATCTATGTGAGACCACTGCAGGAGGCCATCCAGCAGCACATAGTATGGTATCATCAATGTGCTGTTTTTATAATTGGTAAAAAGGTAAAGTAAAGGTAAAGGTTCCCCTGCACATGTGTGCTAGTCATTTCCAACTCTAGGGACCGGTGCTCATCTCCGTTTCAAAGCCAAAGAGCCAGTGCTTGTCCGAGGACGTCTCCGTGGTCATGTGGCCAGCATGACTAGATGCCAAAGGCGCACAGAACGCTGTTACCTTCCCACCGTAGTGGTCCCTATTTTTCTACTTGCATTTTTACGTGCTTTCGAACTGCTAGGTTGGCAGAAGCTGGGACGAGTAACAGGCACTCACTCTGTTACGCAGCACTCGGGATTCGACCCGCCAAACTGCCGACCATCTGATCGACAAGCTCAGCGTCCTAACCCACTGAGCCACCGTGTCCCTTTTATAACTGGTAACCAGATATATATCTCAGCCTCTAGCCATTAATTGGCATATGTCATTTTTATTAAGAATATATATATTCACAGATAACTGAAGCTTGCTTCACCACTCTTATGACCACGAATGAAGTTTTAAGAAAAACTCTCCCCTGTGCTTAGTTACTCTCACTCTTGTTGCTCATTTCCCCCCAACCTTCCAGTTTATCTACAGCCTTGGGATTACCTGGAGATGATGCTTCCGATTGCTAAAAGGCCCTGATTCTGGTCAGCTTTTTAAAAATCAGATATGGTTAGCTAGGTATTGCCAGCTTCTCTGATTCCAGAAAAGATAATGGAAACATTTTGCACTAAGTCAGATGCTGTTGAGATACTATTCTTCTCAATATATGTCTATAGAGTTATTATGTTCCAGAAGAGCCAGGGTTCACACTGTACAGTAAGTTTATTTTTCAGTTTGTGACAGCAAAATACCAAAAAAACCTAGCACATTTAACATAATCTTCCTCTAATTTCTACTCCCTATTGACAAACCTTTATGCTTATAACCATTTATGAAGCTGTAATCAAGGCTCACTAACTCAGAGCTTTTTTTCAAGTGGTTTTTTTTCCAGTTCTTGATTACCTTCTTTAATCAGTGAAGTGAATAAATGGACCTCTTTTCACCTTATCTACCATAGCTCATGTGACCCAGGAACCAGCCTCCTTGACCAACATGCCTTCGTTTTAATCATTAACCACAGGTACATTAATTTAATAAGTGATTTCACTGAAAATCTATTCCTGATAGAGTATTTGCTGCTTTTATGTAAAAGGTAACATGTCTAATTTAACTCCAATGAATTACTATTAAATACAAGTAAAAATAAGTACTAAAAATTCTTGAAAGATTGTATCTAATTTTATATATTAAATTATTCTAGGATAGAAAAATAACAGTAATGTAGGAAATGTTCCTCCCCAGTTATTTTAGCCCCCTTTTTAGTACAACCTGGTGCAGCCAAGAGGTGGGGGTGGAAGTAAAACTGAAATACAAGGATGTAGTACCTACAGTCTCAATCTTGCAGGACCACTCAAAACTATACTTTCAATTGCAAATTTTGAAACAGAGTTAATATTCAAATAATTCTGCTGAATGATGATTTCAAGAAATTAATTTAGTCCCCCTAAAAAAATTAAGCTCAATTAACTGGGCTGGTCATCTTGAATTTTAGACTTTGCATGACAGCCTTACTCCTCTGTGTACAGTGCAAGTGTACAGTGTAAATAGAACCATTTATATGGCATTCAGTGAGATATAAATTAAAACTATTATTTCCTATATGCATAATATTACAATGCAGCAGCATTTTTTGATACTGCTGTGTCACCTGTAATGGGAGGGGGCACACGTTGAGCATCATGGCACAAATACCGTATTTTCCAGCGTATAAGGCGACCTGGCGTATAAGACGACCCCCTACTTTTAAGAAGATTTTGAAGGTTTTGTCTTATACGCCAGAAAATACTTACCCGCCGGCCCTCCCGCTGCTCCTGCGCTTCTGCCGGCCCCCGAGGTGCAGCATTTTCCGGACGGCAGGCAGCACCGGAGGGCAGCCGCCACCCCGCCATGGCCGGCGCCCCTCCTGCTTCCCCCCAGGCCTTGAACTTCTCCCATTTGGCGCAGGGCAGGGCAGCTCCGCCCGCAGCCTCTTTTTTAGAACTCACGTGCCACTTCCCTCTCACTGTCGGCCGAGGCGCGCTCGGCCCGGGCTCCTGGTCCCTCTTCCCGGCCGGCTTCCCGCCCTGCCCCTCATGGAGCTGGCCTGGGCGTGCAGCCTCTCGGTGTGGCTGCTTTTCCTGGGCAGCCTGGCGGTGCGGCTCCTGCGCTCTGACCTGTTGCTGAGCCGGTGGCTGCTGCTGCGCGTGCGCGTGGGGCTGCTGGCCGTCCTGCAGGCGCTGGGCCATGCCGTCCTGCCGCTGCCCCTCAGCACCGCGCTCACGGCGGCTGCCTGCTGGCTCGTCTCGGCCAGCACCGCCCGGCGGAAGCGCATCCCCGTGGGGGGAAGAGCGGTGCTGGTGACAGGTGAGTCTGGAAGGAAGCCTGAGGCTACAGCTTTCCCAAGTTGCTGGTCCCCAAAAGTTAGGCTCCCCAAGTCTCCTTCCTTCCCTCTTTGCCCCATGCGAGTTTGCTCGAATGTTGCAGCTGCTGGAAGGCCCCGCCAAACAGGAAGCTAAGCCTATACCTTCAGAACTGCAAAAAGCCACATGGTTCCTCGCGGGGCTTCCCGGAACAAGGGGCCGGCAGCCGCAGCCCCAAGCCAGGCCGAGAAGAGCGGCAGGCATGGGGGAGAAGCGGGGCCAGAGGGGGAAAGCAGGCCCAGGGGGCGCCGCCCCCGCCCCAGGCCAGTCTCTGGGAGAACCTTCAGCACAGGTACGCCCCTCTCGCCTTTGTCCGCCAGCCCGCCTCGCTCCCCGGCCTCTCCCAGCGCCTCTGCCGAGCCACTCGCGTGGGAAGCGCCGCTCGGCTTCACGCGGCCCACCCAGCAGTCCATGGAGAGGCGCACACCACCACCCCCCCATGAAGGGAAAGGGAAAAAGCGCCTCTCCGCCGCGGCTCCGGGTCCGCGGGCGTGCAGAGGGCGCCGCTCCCTAGCCCGCGAGTTACCTGCAAAGCTTCGCGTGGGGAGAGCCACCCGACGCTCCCGCCCAGCCGTGTCCCGGAGCCGCGCTGGAGATAGCTCGGTTGCACGGGGCGGCCCGGCTTTGCAAGAAAGTACGCTCGACTGATTTGTTGTTTTTTTCGGCGTATAAGACGACCCGGCGTATAAGACGACCCCCCAACTTTTGAGAAGATTTTCAGGGGTTCAAAAGTCGTCTTAGACGCCGGAAAATACGGTAGCTTTTTTGGTTTAACTTCCTGTAGCAAAGTTAATCTTTATCATTCCCTCAGTGTTGATTCACCTGAATGCTCACTGGGACCCCCAAATAACTCCTAAAATCATCATTCATTGGTTTCACCATGGAATTCTTTTCCCCTCAGCTTTCATTTTAATGTTTGAATAGTAAGAAACAAAAACATTACCTGGACACATTCTAGATTTCTGTAATTTCCAACAGCTGGTGTGTTTTCCACTTTCTTTGGTAAATCTCTTTGCACAAAATTTTTATTGTCTCGCAGTATTTCAAATCTAGGTTGGGTCTCTGATAGAAACTGTGGAGGAGATAATACCAAACTCTCTGTGACTTTTTCCATTGGGGTTCTTCTATAAAATAAGAAAACAAAGAGTTTTTCAAGGAAACAGAAGCTTTTCAAACAACTTTGGTTTTTACCTGCATGTGCAGCAAATAAAAGAAGCTGCAATAGGAATTAATGTAAAAAATGTTTTGATAGGTAGCTATATCTCTACCTTCGTATTACATAGCACTGAAGTGGTACAGTTGTAGGCTGGCCCTTAAATTATCCTTAAATTAAAGTTGAGACTCTAGAAAGAGTACAGAGAAGAGCAACAAAAATGATTAGGGCATTGGAGGCTAAAACATATAAGGAACAGTTGCTGGAATTGGGTATGTCTAGTTTAATGAAGAGAAGGGCGAGTGGTGACATGATAGCAGTGTTCCAATATCTCAGGGGCTGCCACAAAGAAGAGGGAGCCAAGCTATTCTCCAAAGCACCAGAAAGCAGGACAAGAAGCAACAGATGGAAACTAGTCAAGGAGAGAAGCAACCTAGAACTAACAAAGACAGTTAGAACGATTAATCAGTGGAACAACCTGCATCCAGAAGTTATGAATGCTCCAGCAATGGAATTTTTAAAGAAGAGTCTGGACAGCCATTTGTCTCAAATGGTATAGGGTTTCCTGCCTGAGCAGGGGGTTGGACTAGATGACCTCTAAGTCCCCTTCCAACTCAATAATAATAATAATAATAATAATAATAATAATAATAATAATAATAATAATAATAATAATAATAATAATAATAATAATAATAATAATAATAATAATTATTATTATTATTATTATTTGCACAGTCAGCCAGATGTTCAGACTGGATTTTGCATTTTTGTCTACCTATCAAGTCCTTACCTGGGATAGGCAGATGTGGATGTATTGTTGTTGTTGTTGTTGTTGTTCAATACACACAAATCTGTTAATATTTTCCCACATTTAGATTATATGGAAGATTCATACAATTATAATTGAAATGGCTTCCTTCCTTTCCCCTTCGCTCCCTCCCTCCGATCAGTGGCACTTCTCTGTCATAGAAACTATTGATAGCCTTACTATGAGAATTATAGGTCTGGGCCTCTGTGCCAGCACCAGTTTCATGAAGTTAGATTTAGAATTGGCTATTGGAGAAAAAGATTGAATGTCCTCTTCCCCAGCATCTGCATTTGGACTAAAATGTCAACCAGTAGCAGCTGCATAATTGCAGTTATAAAAAAATAATGGGAGGCTTCTAACATAGAACTTCTGCCTGCCTCAAGAACCTGTCAACAACCCTGCCCACTAAATAATGAACTCCTGTTTTATTTAATCACATATAGGCTTGTTCTTCCTCTCTTGAACATTTCACAGTTGAAACTAAGGACAAATGGTGCCCTCTTCTCTTCCTTCTTTCATTCCACACTATTTAAGATTCTTGTCAGTCTGCTGTGTAGTGACTTCATTTAACTTGCAAAATTCCTTCCTACATGCTTTTTCCTATGTTCTTCATCTGAGGTTGGAGCACTTAGAGGAAAGAAAAAACTCATGTGCAAATGCTGTGTGTCAACTTTAGTTCAGCATTTAATAGGATCATTCCTCAGCATTTAGTAGATAAACTAGGCCTTTTAGGTTTCAGTACTCCTTTGTGCAACTGGGTTCTTCATTTTCTCACTGATAGGCCCTAATATGTGAGAGTTGGGACTAATATTTCTAACACTGTGTTCTTGAGCAGAGCTTCTCTTCAGGGCTGTGTCCTAAAACTGCTATTTTCACCCTGCTAACCCATGACTGTTGTGTAAGGTTTGCTACCAACTAGATTGTGAAGTATGTAGATGATATAACAGTAGTGGGCCTTATTCAGGATGATAATGAGGGCGATTACCAGGAGGAAGTAGAGGGTTTGATGAACTGGTGTAATAAAAACAGCCTGGTTTTAAATGTAGGAAAAACAAAAGAAATCATTGCCAATTTCAGAAAAGGCAGGCCCAGCCATACACTTCTGTTTATTAATGATTCAATTGTGGGGGTGTTTAGTAGTATCAATTTCTGGGTGTGCAGCTGACGAGCAGATTAGCTTGGTCACTCAACATTGAGGCACTGGTGAAGCGGGCACAGCAGTGCCTGCATTTTCTGCATCATATGAGAAGAGCACTTCTTCTTTCCCTATCCTTACCACAGAGGCATCAGAATTTCATTTTTTAATGTATGCCAGTGTGTTCACAGAAAAAAGTGACAATAAAAGTTATCTCAGCTTATCTTATCTCACCATCTTACCTTACCTTACCTTACCTTAGTTTATCTTATCTTACATTGTTTGAGAACCACAATGTTTCTTTGGGATGTACTGGGGGGGGGGGGGGAAATTCCATCATTCAGGAATCCAGTCTGTTTTCCACAATGGAAAAATAAAACTTGGAACAATGCTCTTATTTTTTAAGTATCCTGGTTTCTTTGAATAATTTGAAAAGTTTTTTAAAAATAGAAAAGTGTAATATTTCCTTATTCCTAGGAATTCTGGGAAGTGAAGTCACAGTCTTGAGGATGCCAAATAGAAAAGATTGGGTAGAGCACAGGTTGGCAACCCACAGCTCTGGAGCCGCATGCAGCTCTTTCAGCCTTCTCCTGCAGCTCCCAGTCGTCCTCCGCCATTTGCAGAGAGAGAGAGAGACAGAGAGAGGCATTTGCGCTTCCCCCCCTGTGTTTATGTGTGTCTGTGTGTGTGTGTGTGTGTGTGTGTGTAACAAGGAGAGTGGCCTCATGCTGTTGTCTGACAAGCTTATTGGGCGGGGCTCCTGCCTTTGCTGTGTCTCCGCAGAAAGCAGCATCTCTCTCTCTGTCTCATACACACACACACACACACACACACACACACACACACAGAGTGGGTGCACCAGTTTTGCGGCTCCCAGTGTTTTCTTTTCTCTGGGAAACGGGTCCAAGTTGCTCTGAGTGTTTAAGGTTGCCAACCCTTGGATTAGAGTCTCTATCCTTCGTTATATCCACATTGGACAGCAACCCATAACATGCAGTTTGTACTAGTCAGGACCTGCCTTGAAGAAATTCCTTTTAATGACAGATTTGGTGTATTGTTTTCAGTATTGGAAGGCTGTACTAACCTTATTTTTTCTACTTGCTGAAGTGACTGTTGCTTCACTCTTTCAGCAAGAATCTCACTACACAGAAGGTCATATGGTTTATCCAGCATGTGTTCTCCCATTACCCATACCCAGATATCACCATCTGCACCAAGCTTCCACTGAACAGATTTTCCACGGTCTGCAAAACAACAATAAAACTGCTTTAACATCAATGAAATTATCAGTAATCTACAGTGTGTTCAGTGTACCAGTTTCCTTTACCATCCACGTGCAGTTCCATCTGGTTGACTCTTTAATGGAATGGCAGAGTGGCCTTCAATATTTTACAAGCTCAAATGAATTTAAAAATTACATAAATTCCATACGGGATTCAAAGGCACCCATTTATCCTTTCCATTTAAAAAAAATCAAAAGGAGAGCCAATATTTTTGTACTACTGCTCTAATAGATATGAGGGGAAAATTTCAGAGACTTTTGAGATTGCTGATAGATTTAGATTTAGATTTTAGATTTTATTAGATTTATATACCGCCCTTTCCCGAAGGACTCAGGGCGGTTTACAGGGCATTTTAAAATCACATCAATATAAAATACAAAGTTAAAAGAGAATTAAAAGATTAAATTATCCCTGAAAATAAAACCCCAGTTAAAATAGAATAAGCAAAGTGTAAGTATATGAACTAACAATTATCTGTAGTAGTTTCATCCAGACAGAAACTTTGTTTTAGTCATTGACCAATAAAAGTACAGGGTTCAATCTGGGTCAGTCATTAGGACCAGAAGTTTTGACTTCTGAGCTTTTAGACTCGAACTGGGACATGTATATTCACCTTCATTCATAATAAAAGTGCAAACAGTAAAATGAACAATACAAAACTATCCCATAACAATAATAATTATTAGCAATTAAATGTGGGCATATAATATAATAAATGTATCTTGATTTCATCCATATATCTACCGCTGCCAGTATTGATGTGGGCTAGTTGGTTCATTCATGCTCCAAATTGAACATTGGATATAAAATAATGGTAGGGGGAACCAGAGATCAAACCACTATGCTGCCTTTGCATATAAATGTATTCTAAATTCCAAAGATACCATATGGACCTCCATTTGCCTATTCATTATAATATTTGTTTCTAACTTAATTGTTTGAGACAGAAAGTTTTCATTCTAATGGTTGCATTCTTGGACTGATAACCTTGCGAATGTTCTATAAACCTTGTTTCTAAAGGATAGGACAAGGCCACATATTTTACTAAACATCCATTGACCTATTTCCTCCATTCTTAAACAATGATATCTCATAATTTTATTATATACATATATACATACATAAACACATACACATATATGCATATGTGTATGCTTATGTACTATATGTACATGTACACACACACACACACACACACACACACACAAACACACAGATATACACACAAAGAGATTCTCTCTTTAAATAAGAAATTTTCAATCCTAATTGTCATTTTTATAGTCCAGGTCAGTAATTAACCTCTTGGTGTCCCACAGTCTCCCTTCAAATTAGTCCCTTAGGTAACAATTTGGCTTGGAAATGACTGCACTTGTTTTATGAGGATCAAAGTGAGTTGTTTGGGGAAAACAAGATCAAACTGTGCAAAAAAAAGAAGAAAAAAAGAACATAAGCCCATTGGAGTCAGCTACTGATTAATATGAACAATAGATTACTTAGCTGAGATGAAATATAACATGAACTGTTTTCACTTCTTGTCTTTATGGTGCAAAATAGTTGACAAATTTATTACCTCCATCTCCCTCCCACCCACCATTTACCATAAAGGTACATGCTTCATATTTCCTAATAAAATAATTACATCTGGATGCAGGAATGAGTGACAAGAGGAAAAATGGGTCTGAAGGCTGCATAACCAGCTGAGGAGGCCAACCAGATGAGCTTGATATATAGCTATAGCCTGTCTATAACTAAAAAAAGGAAGCTATGGTATGATTGCTTTTTGTTATCTCCACTGGAATTTTTGCTTCCCTTAAACAATGTTTGTGCCTGCCAAGGGCAGTAGGTTGGGCCTCTCTTTAAAGAATGTCAGTCATGGCAGTGTCAAGAAAATTAATCTAGTGCAGCTTGGAAGCAGATTAAATAGAGAACCAATCTGTCTAGAGCTGCTTCAGGCCAGAAATTTGTAATTATTATTATTATTATAATAGCAGAATACTGGACCAGATAAATTCTAGCATTCAATGAGAAGTGATCTGTTTGTAAAATCAAGGGCAATTTATATTAGTGGAAGAAACAAATAAGATTTATTCTGTTTTTAAAATTGTATTATAATTGTACTTCAGTACTTGACTGCTTCAAAACTCATCGAATTTGATACTCAACGCATTTTGATATGAAAATTTGTCCCGGTCTTTGTCATTTGTTTGATACTTGATGAGATGCTGTATAGGAAGAAGGAGATGGCCATGGAGAATGGACAGGAAATCAGCTATGCCATGAAGATCACTGCAAAAGGAAGTTGGGGACAGCTGCAGAAGACAGACAGGAAGTTGGCCATGCTGGAAAGATTGCTGACATAGGGAAATGTATAGATAGGAAGTCTTTCCCAGCTGAAACAAAGGGTCACATGGTAAGTCACGTGGTTTGTTGGTACTCTTCATTTTTAGTACTCATCATGCCTTCCAGAACCAATTAATGAGTACTGAGGTACCACTGTATTATAAAACATAAATAGTACATTTTATTATTTGAGTACAATGGTATGTATACAATATTGATTTGAAATTACTAACACTCTAACATTTAGATGGCTTAAGTCTTTAGAGGTAAAGTTTATGTTAGTATTAAATTTTGCATCCAAAGATAAATGTGACTTTAATAAGCAACTACAAAATACAACAAATCATTTGATACTAAAGTCTCTACTGTTTGCAATAGTGCCAAATATCTGTAGGATGAGGGTGAAGCTTCTTTGTCTAAGCTTGTGGAAGAGCTTGGAGAACAAACCTTCACCCTTGTCTCTATTATTATTATTAGATTATTGTTTATACATATTAAAGATTTTAATATTTTAAGGTTTTTTGCAGATGGTAAAATATTCCTTCTATTTCAAGGTATTTCCAAATTTATTGTAGGGATGTATGACTTATCTGTCTTGGATATTACTGATTAAGTTGTATACCAATTTTAACATTTTCAACTATTTTTTTAATATATTTTTTAGATTTTATGAGTTTGGTCCATAATTCTCTCCATTATTGTATTTTTATACTGCTTCTTATTTGTTCTATCATCTTTAAGTAGGGATTTATATATGTGACCTGACAGATAGTTTTCATTTTGTATAAGCACTTTGAATTCAATCTTTTTTCTTAATATCCTTCCATTGTTATTAAGATCAGATTTTATACTTCTAGCAATTTATAAATACATCAATCACAGTACATTCTGATCTTCACTGAATAATTATTGCTGTGCCTTCTATTCATGGAATCTGAGTGGGCCTTGTCTGCATATTTAATTACATGTTTCTTAATCTGTCTCCAACACTGAAAGCATTGAAGGAGAGGTTAATGGTGAAACTGTTGAGCTTATTATTTTCCTTATATAATTCCATGCTTTTATCAAGCTATATCTAATTAATACTATTTATTCTATCTTGCTTTATTCTGTCAAGCTTTGTTGGACTTACAAATATTGACATAAATTATTCTTCCAAGAAATGGAAATCACACTGCACAAAAATATAAT
The DNA here is from genome assembly GCF_947247035.1 of Vipera ursinii. Lineage (NCBI taxonomy): Eukaryota > Metazoa > Chordata > Lepidosauria > Squamata > Viperidae > Vipera > Vipera ursinii. The sequence goes on from NC_139517.1 coordinate 44,292,736, forward strand.
ATCAAATATAATTTACTAATATCAGGATATTTCAGATGGGTACTGAGGTTGCATTCATAATTCCCTGGTTCCATGTGTAGTTAAAGAGACCCAAAAGTAATAGAAATTGATAATCTTGTTTAATGCCAGTTAACAGCATTCATATTGTAAAAATAGGATAGGATAGGATAGGATAGGATAGGATAGGATAGGATAGGATAGGATAGGATAGGATAGGATAGGATCTGGAAGGGACCTTGGAGGTCTTCTAGTCCAGCCCCCTGCTCAAGCAGGAGGACCTATACCATCTCACACACAGTGACTGTCTAACCTCTTCTTAAAAATCTCCAGTGATGGAGCGTCCATAATGTCTGGAGGCAAGCTGTTCCACTTATTAATTGTCCTCACTGTCAGGAAGTTTCTCCTTAATTCCAGATTGCTTCTTTCTTTGATCAGTTTCCAACCATTGTTTTTTGTCCTTCCCTTTGGTACTTTGGTGAATAACATGCCCCCCTCTTCTTTGTGGCAGCCACTCAAATACTGGAATACTGCTATCATGTCTCCTCTATTTCTTGTTTTCTTTAGACTAGCCAAGCCCAAGTCCTGCAGCCGTTCTCCGTATGTTTTAGTCTCCAGCCTTTGATCATCTTAGTTGCTCTTCTCTGAATTTGTCCAAACTCTCAACATCTTTTTTGTGATATGGTGACCAAAATTGGCTGCAGTATTCCAGGTGTGGTCTTATTAGGGTTTTATAAAGTGGTATAAATACCTTGTGTGATCTTGATTCTATGCCTCTGTTTATACAACCCAGGATTGTATTAGCTTCTTTGGCTGCTGCTGCACACTGCTGGCTCATAGTTAAGTGATCATCCACTAGGACCTCAAGGGCCCTCTCACAGTTACAGTTTTTAAGCCAGATCTTGCCCAATCTGTACTTGTGCTTTTGATTTTTCCTGCCTACATGTAAAATTTTGCTTTTCTCCACATTGAAACTCATTTTGTTGGATAGGGCCCATTGTTCAAGTTTGTCAAGATCTATTTGGATCCTGAGTGTTGGCTACTCCTGCCAGTTTAGTGTCATCTGCAAATTTGATGAGTTCCCCTTCAATTCCCTCATGTAAGTCATTGATGAAGATACTGAAGAGTACTGGGCCTAAGACGGAACCTTGTAGTACCCCACTCCTTACTTCTCTCCATGTGGATGTAGTGCCATTGAGGACTACTCATTGAGTATAGTTTGCCGGCAGCTACAGATCCATCTGGTGATAATGTTGTCTATTCCACCTTTTTCTAACTTACCAAGGAATAGGTTGTGGTCTACCTATCAAATGCCTCACTGAAGTCTAAGTATATTATGTCCATAATATTTTGTTGGTCTATTAGTTTAGTCACTTTGTTGAAGAATGAAATAAGATTGGTTTGGCATGATCTGTTTTTAACAAACCCGTGCTGACTACTAGTTATAACTTTGTTTGCTTCTAGTTGTTCGCAAAACTGTTTTTTTATTAGCTTTTCTAGGATCTTCCCAAGTATTGATGTTAAACTAATTGGTCTGTAGTTTCCTGGGTCCGTTTTTTTTTCCCTTTCTTGAAGATGGGAACTACACCAGCCCTTTTCCAATCCTCAGCTACTTCCCCGGTGTTCCAGAATTTTTGAAAGATGTGGTGCAATGGTTCTGAGATAACATCTGCCAGCTCCTTCGGAACTCTGGGATATAATCTATCAGGCCCCAGTGATTTATATTTTTCAAGGTCAGATAGGTGTTCTCTTACCATTTTCTTGCTTATTTTAATTTTTGTTTCTAATTTGTCTTTTGCAGTGGTTTTTTTTTGCTATGTTGGGCTGGTTTCTTTTTGTGTGAAGACTGATGCAAAGTATGAGTTAAGCAGCTCTGCTTTCTCCCTGTTGCCTGTTATTTCCTTGCCATATTCTCTCTTTAGTGGACATTCAGTTTCCTTGACTTTTTTCTTGTTAATATGTTGGAAGAAACTTTTTTTTTATTATCCATGATTTCTGTTTCAAGTGTTTGTTCGTTCTGAGCCTTTGTTTTCCTGACTTCATCTTTGCATGTTCTGGCTGTCTGCTGATAATCAACCTTAGTTATGTGTCTCTCTTTCCATTTTTTATTACTTGTCCTTTTTGTCTTTCAGTTTGTCAGAGAGATCTTTATGCAGCCATGCTGGTTTCTTCCTGAACTTCTTGTTAGTTAAATTGAGCAACATTTATAAACATAACATCTAATTAAGCATTTAGGCAGCTGCTGGCTATGCAAAATACTATTATCCAAACCTTCAATTATCTTAGCTGTTATTTCAAAGCCATTTGCAAAACATCTTCATGAACCTGAATAGAGAGGAATCCCTCTATCATAACCAATGGGCATCTTAAGGAAGGAAGAGCTAAAAAGTCTATTTTATAGCACAAATTCCATGTTTTATGATACATAAAACTGGTCAAATACATTGATTTTGACCAACACGTTTCTTAAAAAGTCCCTTGTAAAAATGGGATTCCCTGGTGGCTGCCACCTCCCTGCCACGCGCTCTGTCCACCACTGCTGCTGGCCTCTTCAACCCAGTCGCAGGAGAGATAGTGGGAGGTGTGAAAATGGGAAACCCCCAGTCCCCGCTTTGCACTTTGCCCACCCTCTTGCTTGCCCGCTCATCCAGCTCTCCCTTCTGCCAACCATAGTGAGTGACGACTTGGTGGCTGTGAGTGGACAGAAGCAACTTGGTGGTAGCAAGCTGGCAGTAATGAGATGGCTGCGCTGAGTTATCCTGGACTCATTTTCCTTTCCTTATCCTCTTATTTCAGGTGGCCAACTATTATTTTGTTTAAATGCTTTATATGGAACTGGTATGTTTCATCATGGAGAAAAATCTATATGGTCACTAAGAGTTAACAACGACTTTATGGCACATAATCACTTAAAAAATACCAGCAGTATTATATCACCTTCTGTGTTTTGCATCTAATTTCAGTCTGTAGAAAAATCTCCAGATTTTCTGCAAAAAAATGAAACACAAGGGCAATTCTTTCTTCACCATGAGACTTTCACTCCTGAAATCTCTATAAGGCAATCTGAATGCAGTATCTATTCATCTTTACTTTTAGTGAAAAATAGAAACAAAAACCACTGTCAAACCCAAAGATTCTGCAGTGACAAAATTCTCCTCCAACTCCAACTTCACTGACAAGAATAACATATTCCACACTTAAAAGAAGGGGACAAAGCATTTACATTTGATTTTCTAGGCCAGGGACCCCAACCCCAAGGCTGCAACCTACTACCAGGCCTTGAGCTGTTTGGAACGGGAACGCAGAATTAGTGGAAGTGGCAGAAGTATGAATTGCAAAAAAGTCTGCCCCACCTTACTCGGAACTGCCTGTATTCTCAGACGTTACCTTAACAGCTCTTAAGTCCTTGGTTAGTACTTGAACTATTATGTTTTTACCATCAAATCGAATTGAAGATTAAATCTCAAATAATAATAACAACAACAACCCAAGGAGCTTTACCCTGTTGTGATGGAGGCTTGTGTGCTCTGTAGAAGAGCGAGATTAAACTTGCTCCAAATCAACTATGGTGAAAATACGTCAAGTGAATTCTATAGAGGATCAAGTTATCACCCAGATCAACAAAACTTGCATTGAATGCTATGGCTCCTGGGTGTTCAGCAAAATTATGCCACAGTGCTTAGCTCCCTCTGCTAGGCAACCAGGGCATGGAATTGACAGGCAACTGGAAGACGAACAAAAAAAAATGGAAAATTTTTGGACAAAGTAAGAAAATTAAAATTATGGAAGGTTATTATCAATCTGAGCCAACAAAACATGGATTTCAAAAGTGCATGTTCAAGATTTGGAAGGAGAATCACCTGGATACGGAAATCAATGAATAAAGACTTATGGATCAGAGGCATGTTATTTTGAAGCACAAGCTCTTCATTAATGCCGAATTACAACAGACTGCAAGCAGAGAAGCCCAAGATCAAGAATAACTAATAATAGAGATAATTTAGAAGTGGAGCAACAAATAGTGGAGAAAAGGAAAGAAATCAGAAGAGCGGATGAGGAACAAGAAGCAAGAGCTGGATTAGATCTCGAGGAACCAAGATCTTGAGCCAAATTAACTGAGATTAAACTGAATCAAATTAGTAAGAGAAGTTTGGCTAAATTATTTAAAAATGTTAATGAAGCTGTCCAGACTATTCCAATAGAAACATCAGCTCAAACAAACCAACTAATGTATGCAGCAACCTATGTTACTACTGAAGAATTGGGCTTGAGAATTGGAAAGAATAAAGAAATTAAGAAAGGAAAACCAAAGTGGAAAATCCACCTGGAGTTAAAAATAAAGAAAATTCAATTGGATTTAAGTAATTGTAAGAATTTGAGGCAAGGAACCCTGAAGAATAAAAAAAAATCAGATTTAGCCTGACAGCAAGATACGACCTGGGGGGAAAAAGGAAATTGCAGTTGTAGTTGAAGAGCTGAAACAAAGAGTTGTGGCTGTTGCAGAGAAAATAAAGCCATATGATAATCGAATAATGCAGTTTCAGCAAAATTCACAACTTTGAGCAAATCACCATCATTTCTTCCAACGCAGATCAAAACACAGGAATTGGAAGCATTCACCAAACGTATCAATTCGGGGGACAGATACATCAAGTTCATTCTTGAAGATGTTAAGGAAAATAGTCTAGCCTTCCTGGACTGTGCTGTATACATTAAGGAAGACAGACGCCTTAACACTGAAATTTACAGGAAACCACCACACAAAGATCAATATTTACATTTTGATTTTCACCATCCACTGGAGCACAAAATGGGAGTTATCAGAACCCTACACCACAGAGCTGAAGGCCTGCCTACCAGCAAAGAAGGAAAAGAAACAGAAATAAAACACATCAAGGAAGCCCTCAGAACATGTGGCTATCCCAAGTGGGCCTTCATCAAATCTCAAAAAAGATCCAGCAGGAGCTCTTCCATAACAGACAAAGAAAAATGAAGCAACATAGACATTCCTTACATTGCAGGAATATCGGAAAAGCTGAGGAGGATCTTCAGCCAACAAAACATACATGCACACTTCAAATCCAAGAATACACTAAGGCAGAAGTATTGTGTAGTGGGTCCGACGCAAGGAAGAGACGCCAGCCGGTGTGTGAGTTCAGCTCTTTATTGAAGGGGGGTAGTGAACTGGGGAGTGAGGACTACCTGGCCTCCTTAAATACCTAGCCAGGTATGCGGACAGCCAATGGGGTTGGCCCTAGGTTTCCCGCCGAAACTGGGTTTCCCGCCGAAACTGTCCAGGCCAACGCCCCCTGGTGGCTGTTGTTATGCAGGTGCCTGCATACATAACAACCCTCCCCCCTTAGAGAAGAACCACATAACAATGAACCACTTGCAGCTACTACAACTATGTACACTGATTCAACACTAGTATATAAAAAAACACAATGATGCCACTGCATGGGGGTCATTTGCACACATAGTCCGATAGGTAAGCAGGTGTCCTGTGTGGCCGGGTGGACTGTCTAGGTGTGGTTTGGCCCTGGGCTTGGACCACGGGTTCTTGAGGCCTCTGTGCAGGGTTGCAAAGAGCTGGGATCAGAAGGCCCTCCTCCTCTGGTTCCTGCTCTGTGCAGTTCCTGGCTGGGTTGACCTCTCCTGGGGTGTGACTCTCCTGGGCTCTCCTGTTAGGAGCTGGCAGAGGGACCCTTCCTCTGAGCTGGTCAATGTGTCGCCTTATGCGTCTGTCCCCCTCCACCCCCACGATGTAAGAGAGGGGTCCTGTTTCCTCAACCACTGTCCCCGGAACCCATGGATGTCCAGCCCCGTAGTTCCTTGCCCAGACCAGGTCCCCTACGTTGAGAACCCTGTGTGCAGGTGATGATGGCAATGGTGATGATGGTGATGGTGGCCTTACGGTCTCGGCTGCTACCCGGTCTGGGTGTAAACGGTCCAGCTTGGTGATGAGGTGCCGCCCCCATCGCAGTTCTGCTGGGCTCTTCCCGGTAGCCACGCGTGGTGTAGTGTGTTGGGCGAGCAGGAATTTCGCCAGCCTGTGGTGCCAGTCCCCACTGATGATGCGCCGGAGTGCGTCTTTGGTCGTCCTTACCATCCATTTGGCTTGCCCATTGGTTGATGGATGGAAGGGCGTGGAGGTGGCGTGCCTAATCCAGTTCGCCTTCAAGAACGCCTGGAAATCATTAGCGGTAAACTGAGGCCCGTTATCAGACACAATTACGTCGGGGAGGCCGTGTGTGGCAAAGAGCGCTCTGAGCACCTGGATTGTCCTCCCCGAGGTCATGTTAGGAACAGGGACTACCTCTAACCACTTGGAGTGACTGTCCACCACTACCAAAAACAGTTGGCCCTGGAATGGCCCTGCATAGTCAATGTGGATGCGGGACCAGGGTGTGTGTGTGGCCTCCCACCGGTGCACTGGTGCGTGTGGCATTTCTGGCCTGGATCTCTGGCACATGTAATAGGCCTTGACCCGCTCCTCAATGTCCTTGTCCAACCCTGGCTACCAGAGGTAGCTTCTGGCCAGAGCCTTCATCCTGACCACCCCCAGGTGTCCCTCGTGTAAGGAGTCCAATACCCTGGCCCGTAGTACGGTGGGTATGATGACCCTGCTACCCCAAAGGAGGCAACCCTTGTGCGTGGAGATTTTGTCGCGTCTGGTGAAATAGGCCTGGAACTCCGGCCCCGGGGATTTGCCCTGCCACCCCGTGCAAACCCATGAGTGCACCCGGCCCATGATGTTGTCTGTGGCTGTGTGGCTGGCAATGTCCTCGGCATGAACAGGACACTCCAGTAGTTCCTGCAAGGCTAGGATCTGTTTGGCTGGAGCTGGGTCTGGATCCGGGGTATCTAAAGGAAGCCTACTTAGACCATCTGCGTGGCCCATCTCCTTCCCTGGCTTGTGCACCAGCTTGCAATTGTAGGCTGCAAGGAAGATGGACCACCGGAGCATTCTGGGGGACAGAATTTGGGGGGTCTGCCTGTCCATTGTGAACAGACCCAGGAGTGGTTTGTGGTCCGTGTAGACAGTGAACTCCCTGCCATATAAGTAATCGTGGAATTTCTTGATTCCTGCCATGATTGCCAGGGCTTCTTTGTCAATTTGGGCGTAGTTTCTTTCTGCTCCAGACAGCATCCTGGAATAGTAGGCTATGGGGATTTGTGCCCCGTTGGGCTCAAGGTGACTGAGAACTGCGCCCACACCATAAGGGGATGCATCACATGCGATGCAAATGGGCTTGGACTCGATGAAATGGGTTACTGTGGATTTATCTGACAGCAATGCTTTCAAGGCCCTGAAACTCTGGTCGTGGGTGGCAGTCCAGACCCATGTTGCCTGCTTGTCTAGTAGCCTGTAGAGTGGTTCAGCGATGGCTGCCTTGTGTGGGAGGAATGTATGATAGAAATTCAACAGACCCATGAATGCCTGAAGCCCTGCCTTGTTCTTGGGTGTGGGTGCTAGTTTGATGGCCCTCACCTTGGATTCTGTGGGGTGGATTCCCCTGGCATCTATTCTAAACCCCAAGAATTCTGTGGAAGGAACACCTATGCTGCATTTCTCCCTTTTGAGTTTGAGACCTGCTGTGTGCAGTCTGGACAGCACCTCCCTCAGCCTACCTGCCAGTTCCTCTGCTGATGCTCCTGCTATCAGGATGTCATCAAAGTAAGGGCAGACTCCAGGGATGCCCTTGAGAGTTTTCTCCATAACTTCTTGGAAGATGCCAGGAGCAACACTGACTCCAAACTGCAGCCTGTTCACCCGGAACGCCCCCCTGTGTGTTACTATGTTTGAATGTCAGCTGTTGCCCTAGTAACCGTGAGTTGCTGGTACGCCTGTGCAAGATCGAGCCGTGCAAAGATGGTGCCGCCTTGGAGGGAAGCGAGAACATGGCTGACCATGGGGACCGGGTAAGCGTGTGGGTTCAGGGCGCGGTTCACCAAACACTTGTAGTTGGCGCAGATCCTTATTTCTCCGTTGGATTTGAGGGGGGTTACGATAGGGGTTTCCCACTCCCCCCCATCGACGGGCTCTAAGATTCCCTGTGCCACCAGCTTATCTAGTTTGCGCTCGATTTTGTGTTTGAGCGCGAAGGGGACTCGTCGCGGCCAGACCCTAACGGGGGCAACGTTCGAGTTCAGCTTGAACGCTATGGGGGGCCCTGTGTACTTGCCCAACGACCCGTCGAAAACATCTGTGAACTCCCGGTAGATGGCCTTGACGGAGTCCCCCTGGATCCGATGGATCCCGGAGATGGTGATTCCCAGGGCCTCAAACCAGTCTAGCCCAACCAGACTGGCTCTGCAGCCCTCTACCACTAGAACGTCCAGGTGCCCTTCGCGACCCTTGAACCCCACCCAAACGGTGGCCTCCCCCTTTACCTTGACCAGCGAATTCTGAAAATCGGTCAGGGTTAATTTTGTAGGCCGTAATTTAATCTGCTGCTTGCTCCGGCTGGTTATGAAGTTAAGGGTCTCGTCTGAAATGATTGAGACCGCTGATCCAGAGTCAAGCTCCATGCTGCAAGGGACGCCTTGCAAGCGGATTGTTAATCTAATTTTGGGTTTGAGCAGCCGGCGGCTACCCGTGTGGTTAATGGCCAGCCGGCTCTCAATATAGCTAATTTGCGTTTTGGGCGGGGCCCCAGTACCTTCGAACGGTGGTTCCTCCGGTTGCATCTTGTGGATCTCCTCTCGGGGGCGGCAGCTACGACGGACCGCGGCTATGTGGCTTGTTTTCCTGCAGGCCCGACACGTGGTGGACCGGAACTTGCAGAGGCTGCGCACGTGGTTCCCACCACACCCTGCGCACCTCTGAGGGTTGGTAGCATTGCTGGGAGGCCTTGGCTTGTCTGGGCATCTGGCTCACTGGTCGGGGGTTGATTTCCGCTGGAGGAGGTCGATGCTCTGGTCGTCCTCCTCTGTGGCACTTTGCCAATGGATGTTGGTTGCCTGGTTGCCGGACATGGTTTCCTGGCATGCTTGGATGGCCCCGCAGGCCGCTTCATGGGCTAGGATGGCGTCCTTGGCTTCCTGGAGCGAAACCTCCTCTCGAACAGGCGCTCTTGCAGCAGCCTGTCTCGTAGGCCGCAGATCAGCCGGTCCCGTAGCCGCTCGTCCAAATTCGAGAACCTGCAGGCGACGGTGGCTTCTCGTAGGGCAGTGAGGAAGTCGGCACCGGTCTCGTCGGGGCGCTGGTCCCTTTTTCGAACTGCGACCGCGCGGCTACCTTGGAGCGTTGGGGCTTGAAGTGTGCATTGAGTCTGGCCACGAGGTCCCGGTACACGACGGTGTTGATGGCTTCCTGGGGGAACAGGTTCACGGCGATATCCAACAGCGCTGCCCCCCCGAGACAAAGCAGTGCTGCCGCCTTCGCACCGTCCTCGGATATCTGGTTGAACCGCATGTACAGTTCAACGTGAGCCAGGTAGCGGGCCCAGGTCTCAGGATGGCGGGTGTCAAAATCGCGTGGTTGTCCGGCTCTTGCCATGGCGGTGTGGCTTGCGGCCTAGGTCGAGGTGCAGTGTGTGGTCTCGGTTGCGGATGCGGTGACCGGCGTGGTCCGGTCGGCTGACCCGGTCAGCTGGCGGTTGTGGGGGAGAAGGAAGGAAAATGCCTTTCCCTTCAGCTCGCGGAGCGTTTCCCCAGTGACTTCAGCCCTTGGTCGGCAGCAATCCCACCTTCGTCGCCACTATTGTGTAGTGGGTCCGACGCAAGTAAGAGATGTCAGCCGGTGTGTGAGTTCAGCTCTTTATTGAAGGGGGGTAGTGAACTGGGGAGTGAGGGCTACCTGGCCTCCTTAAATACCTAGCCAGGTAAGCGGACAGCCAATGGGCTTGGCCCTAGGTTTTCCGCCAAAACTGGGTTTCCCGCCGAAACCGTCCAGGCCAACGCCCCCTGGTGGCTGTTGCTATGCAGGTGCCTGCATACATAACAAGAAGCTTGTCCAGCCCAAGGATAAAATACCCAGACACAAACTGAGCAATATGGTATATGCAATACAATGCAGTGAACTATGTACAGAGCTGTACATTGGGGGAACAAAACAACAACTTCATAAAAGTATGGCACAACAAAGGAGAGCAAACCCATCAGGACAAGATTCAGCAGTCCATCTGCATTTAAAAGACAAAGGCCACTCTTTTGAAGACAGCAAAGTCCACATTTTGGACAGAGGACCTCTCGTTTGAAAGAGGGGTCAAAGAGGCCATCTATGTCAAAATTCAATAGCCTTCTCTCAACAGAGAGGGAGGGATATGACATCATCTATCTCCAGTCTACAACACAATCCTTTCAACTGTTCCAAAAAGGTTCCACACACATTTGCACTACTCAGGTGACTCTGAAGATACAGATAAGCCTCCAGGTAGCACTAACTGCTCTCTAAAGGAATGCAAATGACCAGTGTCTGCAAGGAGTATAAAACTTTCCATTCCCCACCATCCGGTCAGAGCTGAAGAAGCTTCTTGGATGAGAAGTGAAATATCTTCAGAGGAAAACAAGAAAGTCCATTTGTCTTGTGAAAAAGCATATTTGGGATAACTGTAGTGATGAACTTGGTGAAGTTGAAATCAAATGAGGAATCTTCCAAGGTGACTCATTGTCACCTCTGTTATTTGTATTTTTGAATGGAAAGGAGTGGGAAATGCTGGACTAATAAGCAGGGGTGAAAAGGTGAAGAATTTTGGCTGATCCCAACTCTACCATAGGGATTGTGTGCCAAGTAATAGGCTGCTTACTTTATTTTTAACTGCCTGTTTTTTACTATACATAATGCAGTTTCAATCATACTGTCATGGTTGCCATCTTTACTTTTTTGACCATACTGTTATGTATTGGGCTTGCTTGTTAATACCACGTGGTAACGGCTGGTAGGTTGCGAGAGCAGGGAGCTAGCTAATGGCTCCCAGCATCTCAGACAACCCATCTCCAGCGCTGCTATTGGTGGCCCCTAGGCGGCAATAGGTTGCTTCAAACCTATTGGCTGCTGCCTAGGGGCCAAGGTATAAATTGCTGCAGCTGCAGCCCTGTTCTCTAGTTCAGATCCTGCAAGAAATAAACCATGCTCTTTGCTGAACTCACTCGCCTTGTCTTCATTCCTGCACAACAAACCCAACACATACCTTGCAGCCATCCCATGGTATCCTTTGCCTATTGATTGTTGCTACAGTCAACAACCTGACTGTTGAGAAAAGTGCATGGTTGAAACAGATGTGACATAATGTCATATCACAATCAATGGGATTTTTAATTTGAGAAGAGTGACAGTTTGGTTGCCAGGAAGCTTCACCTCATTGCAAATACACCTTATGTTCACCTATTCCTTTCCACAAAAACCTTCACAGTATCTCATTTCCTTTTTCTGTAGCATAATGTTGAAGGTTTATTATTATTATTGCACCAGATGTAGCTCAAATGGAGAGCTCCCTGTTCTTTTTGCAAGTCCCTCTTGGCCAGATGAACTGGCTTACTGTGTTCTCAAGGTCCTGCGGTAAGAAGGAGTAAAGGTAATTGGCAGGTTTGCTTCAAGTAATAGGCTGCTTACTTTTTAAAAATTGCCTGTTTTTTAATATGCATCATGCAGCTTCAATCATACTGTCATGGTTGCCATCTTTACTTTTTTGACCATGCCTTGCAGCCATCCAATGGTATCCTTTGCCTATTGATTGTTACTATAATCAATAACCTGACTGCTGAGAAAAGTGCTTGGTTGGAACATATGTGACATAATGTCGTATCACAATGAATAGGATTTTTAATTTGAGAAGACTACTGGACAAAGTGCCACATGGATGGATGTTCCCTATGAAGAAGCTATGAAAACGTATTCCTGTCAAATTTGCTTAACTTCACTAGTCAATCTCATCTTTGGCTCACTTCATACTTAGAATTTAGGAAAAAGAGTCACTTATCTAACCAGCTGGTTATTCAGATTAAAGTTTTAATGATTTATGTAAAAGCACACATTATTTAAAGCTACAGAACATTGTTTTTTTCATTCAATAACACCATTGAAACTTATTATATGGCAAACTTTGTGTCCATGCTTAGAAAGTGAAATAAAATTCTGGACGAGAAATAAGAAAGAAAATGGTCACACTGACCTTTCCTCAGTACTGGCTTTGGGGTGGTAGCCACTGCTTCTCTTTCTTTCCACCTTCTCACCTGCTCCTGCCTCATCTTGAAGAACAAGATCTGCTTTTGCTCTTCGCTGAGTTCAGCCAGGAGCTCTGGGTCCACATACATGTCTGACAGGATCTGCTTCAGCATGGCTGGAGAAAGCTTCCCGGCATGAATCAGTGCTGTCCGTATGTGAGAGGGTCACGTCACTCGCCGCCACTTGTACAGACACGCATGAAGAGCCGAGGGAGAGGCACAAATCTACCCCCACCCTAGAAAAACAGCAGGAGTGCAGGCTGTCCACATGGCAATTATAGCCTTAATGCCTGCAGCCTTATTTTAGATCAGACTTCCTGCAATGATGGAAAAGAAAATCTAAATAACAGCCTGAGGGAAAACAGGAATTGCCTTTCACAGAAAGGTAGTCTCCAGGATTAAGGAGAATTTAATCAGAACAGAAACAAGGAGGGGAGAAGTCTGCCTTAATCTGATACCACGTCAAACCACTCCCTGCCCAAGTTGCAGGTGTGTCTACCCCCTCTCTGACTCAGCAACCAGAAAGTTAATGTACCAGTCACATGAGAAATGAACTCTGACCTTCAGTTTAAGGAAAGGGCTCTGGCAACCAGGAAAGGAGAGAATGCCTGTGAACAAAGTGACAGCAGCAAAGGGAAAAGAAATATAATGCCTTCCTTGTCTGTTTTCTTAGTATTTCCTGGCTGGTGAAATAACTGGTGCCAATTAAAAATTATGATCTTTAGTGTCAGTAAGTTAGGGTATCCCTGAGATTTATATAAATCATAACATTTATGAAATTATAAAGTTTATAAAATTTATTAAAATTTATAAATTATAAATCAATCAGTTAATCTTATTATATTCTAAGGGTGGGGAGAGAAAGCTAAACAGTGAGGATTGAAAACATTCAATGGTTTCAATGTCTACCGTGGAAGAAAAGAGAAGAGAAAAGGGAAGAGAGGGAGGGAAATGGCTCTTTTAGTGCACTTCTAGAAGGTGCGGCAGGAGGCCTTCATGAAGAAAACCACTATACTCTGCTACCATAGTTTGTAGGTTCCACTTAGGGAAGCTAAAAGCCAGCCTAAGAACTATGACTCGAGGCCTTAAAAGAGGGACATTAAAGAAGGAACAGAACTAGCAGTGGGTTATAGTGGGGACCCCAAGGTTGATAGAAGAAACATAGCAAGTAAGGTCCTAAAGAGTTAAACAAACCAATAGCTTACGAGAGAGCAGCACGAAGATCAGATACAGGATGCTGGCTGTTTACTAAAGGTGGGAAATAAAACTGGTTAAAAAAAAGATTGGTATGTAAATTGCTGGTTGGAACATGGAATAAGAATTCTTATAGCTGTACCACTGTATTAAAGGCCAGGCTCCCAGTAACAGGGAACCAGAAATCTGCCTGTTCAAAGTCTTTGTAGCCCAGATAAACCACTGAGAAACTTTCCCCAAAGACATAGCAGTGCCTGACTTGCAAAAGGAGGATTGTGTTCAATAAACACAGAGATAATTATATGTTATCTTTCATGAGAAATATTGTGGTTAAAGACAAAGAGGCTATTTTGATATTATTAAGAACATCAAACCCTGCATTCATCCTGGTTGGGCTGGGTCTGTTTCCCTGTCTAAAAGTAATACTTTCCATAGCTACCTGAATCCAGAGCTTTGGCAAGAACATCACATGGACCTGCTTTAGGATAATCTTGGGAAAAAGAAGTCCACTTTTGTTAAGGAGCTGCGGCGAAGATGCATCTGGTAAGCATAGGCTAGCTTTTTTTACTTGTGTGAGATAAAGCTGCATTTGAAGGGAGTTTGGCGTTTCTCTGTAATAGCTAGGTGGTCATTTCTTTATGTCTGAACTTCATAATCAAAGTTTTCTAAAAGCAAGATGTTTCTGCTGTTGTAATGCGCAAACCCTGAATGCTTTCCTATGGAGGAAATGTGCAGGTTACAATTCAAGAAACATATCTGCTTTCAAGAAATAGACATCTTTAGTGGCAACAAGGGCATATGCAAGACCATATCCACTGTTTTAGAGATATCTCTTTTCATAGAGGAAGGACAGCCATAGGATAAAAATGCCAATTCTCAAATTCCATGAGCTTCAAAGTAAAGTCAGCTGGCTGGCTAATAGCCCAATACAAGTAAAAAAAGCTAGCCCAACCACATTGTAAACAAGTTTAATCAAATGTGTGTCAACAGTTGAAATAGTGTAGGAAATACAACATATGAATTTTAAAGAAAGGGGGGAGAAAAAGAATCACTTTTTTACTTCCTATGCTGTCATAATAGTCATATCACATTGGGTGTAGTGTAAGAAATATTTTTGAATGATTTGTCATGCATAGGGTGCGTGTGTTCTCTTATTAGAAAGTAATTGTGTATCATAAACTTTATTACGGAGCCAGACAAATTATTCCCATTCTACCCTTTTTACTATTGGGCTACTACCTGGCAAGTAGAATGCCATATCCTAAGAGCTTAAGAGATCGACAGTGTCCAGTGCTATGAGCTGATTAATGCTTGTTTCCGAACACTGATAGAAATCAAACCAAAGTTTCCTTAGAGCATGTCTTTATTCTACTGGTTGAATAATGAAAAGGAAAGTTTAAAGTGCTTTCCTGCTCAATTCAGGGAAAATAGTGCAATGATACAGCAGAAATGCTGTAAATATGCTTACCAATAAATAATTAATTGTTGAAATTAATTAAACTTTTAAGTAAGTTATGTATACTATGTTTTTCTATGCCTAAGAATACTCAACTTTTATTCTTCTTAAGGCTCGGCATTTTCTACAAGCTCCAAATCTGAATGCCTGCAGAAATTGGGCTATTAATGCTATAAGCCATTTCAGGGTCAAAAATGGAACAGGACTCTCTTGTTTATAAAATAATTTCTATCAATAGGGGATGAAAATTATGGTCATCCACATCCAAACATTTTTGAATTCTGATTGTCAATAGCTCCAGCCAGCATGAGTGCAGATCAGGATGATCGGAAGAGTTCACATCATCTCAAAGGCCACTGATTCCAATCTTTCTGTTGGATCAGCAGAGTTCCTCTGTTGGTGGGAAACTAGTATTATTTTAAATGATTGACTTCAACCTATCTATAAGCTCACTGGGTTGCTCTACTATGTTTTAAGTGATACTTTCTGATCTACTTGGAAGATGTCCTTTAATCAGAAGTTCTTTTTATGTGGCCTTTTCTAGACTGTATTATGTAACTTTGGCTAGTCATGGGCTAAAAACCTGACTGCCCATATTATTTGAAAATGAGCTGCAGTATAAGTTCTTCTTCTGTGTCTAGGTCAAAGTTTAAACTGCCAGAATGAAGCCACCTTCTTGGCTTTGTCTCAACCAAAAAGAAGGCTCAAAAGAAGTCATTTTTTTTATTCCATTTATATCCCGCCCTTCTCCGAAGACTCAGGGCGGCTTACAAGCTTAGCAGTAGCCTTCATTCTATGTATATGCCTGCTTATTAGGGCTTTCACACACACCCCAAGTGGCATTATTACAAAGTCAGCTTAATTGCCCCCAACAATCTGGGTCCTCATTTTACCTACCTCGGAAGGATGGAAGGCTGAGTCAACCTTGAGCCTGGTGGGACGCGAACCTGCACTAATTGCAGGCAGCTGGTGTTACTTAAGGAGGCATTAGCCCACTGCTCCACCAAGGCTCATTATTTATTATTTAGATTTATATACCGCCCTTTCCCGAAGGACTGTCATTATCATTACACGTTTCTGGTAGTAGCTGACATATTAGCAGATGGGCTGGGCTCTGTGTCTCTTCACATTCACACATGTGTTGTTATCTGCTAAGAGCTTCTCCTTGAGCATATTGGTTTTACACTTAGGCACTCTCAGCCTACTCGGGGTCCCCCAAATAGTATAAGGGGGGGTCAGATCCTTCAGCCATATCCTACTTTAATGTGATTCCTTGCTTGATGGTCTTCCTCCATCTTTTAATTCAGTTTTGTTCTTGCATATTCTCAAGAATGTTTGTTCTTGCCATAAAGCTATTCCTAGATCTGAGTTGGCTGGCTTGGGGCATATGTCTGTTCAGAAGATGTTGAGGGCTATTCTCTTGTTTAGTTTTCTTGGTGTCTACTGCAACCTTTCTCCTTATCTTAGGTGGGGCAATGTAAGTGAGATAAATATACTTTCTCAATTCACATATTTGAGACATCCCATTACTGAACGTATTGCTTCATTGATGGCAATACCAACTTGTTTCACATGTGCAGATGCATCCCATGTTGGAGCAGCATATTCTGTTTCAGAGATGCTCAAGGCCAAAGCTGATGTGCCCAACATAGATGGCTGAGCTCCCATGTGTAGCCTATCAATTTCCTGATGACATATCTCCTCCAACTGATTTTAGCCTGAGTGTTCAGGCAATGCTGTTTAAAATAGAGCATCCTGTCAAGTGTCATGCCAAGATACTTCGTGTTGGACAGTGCTGTCAGTTCCCTTGCCACAACTCTTCCTTTGCATCTCGATTTCGCAAGGTAGAAAGCACACACTTGGGTCTTGTTTAGGTTGGGCCTTAAATGGTTGATGGTATAATATCATTCTAATTCTTCAAGTGCTACCATACGTTTCCCATCAACCTCATCAAAAGTTGATCCTTGTGCGTCCACTGCTGTATCGTCCGCATAGATGAATAGACTTGTGTTGTTAGGGACTGGTTAATCATTCATATATATGTTATATAATGTTGGAGACAATACACTTTCTTGTGGCAGTCATTCTTCTGCATCCTGCATCTACCATTCTTAACATTCAGCATCACATAAAATCTCTGTTTCTGGAAGAAGCTGCCAGTGACTCTGGTAAGCTTATTATCTCTGGTGATATTATTTAACCCTAGCAATATCCTAGGGTTAACAGTTTCATATGCTGCAGGTAGGTTGATGAAAACCACTCTAGTAATTAGCTTTCATTCGAAACCATCCTCAATATGTTGCATAAGGTTTAGGATTTAGCCATAACATGACCTCCCCTGGTCTAAAACCTGCTTGCTCCCTTATGATCTTTTCATCAATAAATTTAGAGATACAGTTGAGAATCATCCATTCCAGTGCCTTTCAGGGATGGCAGAGGAGTGATGTTCGTGGGCAATTTTTCAGATCGTCGTGAGTCTTTGCCGGGTTTCAGTAAGGCAGCAATGCTAGGCTGCCTCCACAATTTTGAGATCTTAAACTCAGCTATACAGTTGTTCATCAATTGTAGGAGGCACTCCAGAGTACGGGGACCAAACTGCTTTATCTCTTCTGTTCTTATATCATCAACAGCTGCTGCTTTATTCATTTTCACAGTCTTTCTAGCTTCCTCCAGCTCGAATACCACAAAAGGGGCATTTAATCGCCCTTCCTCTTATTTCTTTGTTCAGATGGTTGTTCTCACACTTTTTTTACCTTGCACTTTTTCCCATTCTTCAGCAGCTGGCTGGCTACTTGGTCTGCTGTTACATCCATATGCTTTTGTTATTGTTATGGACATTGTTAATCAGCTTGGATTGGTTAATCCCACTGGCGGGAATCCCTGGACACCGGGTTGGGTGCCAGCGGCAAGGCGGGAGATTCCAGCCAGGGGGTTGGCCAGCGTCCTGCAGCTGCCGGACATATAAGCTACCCAAGTCTTGATATCGCCATTGTTCTGAACCAGCCCTCTTCTAGCAAACCCCTATTCAAAAGAAGAGACTGGAGAGCGTCCAAGGCTAAAAGGCTTCTGCCAAGATTTAATTACGCAGTTAACAAAAACACTAGAGCTTGTCTTCTCAAGCGGAAAAGTTGCTTTCAGCAACCAGCCCCTCCCCAAACACTCCTTTTATAGAGAGCTCAGGGCGTGGTCTCCCTGTGCCTCCTCCCTAGGAGTCCCACATTCTTTCTTTGTTTGTTCCTGCTCGACTGCCTCCTGCGTCGGGTGTCCTTGAACAGGGCCAGCTGTGGGTCATCATCTTCCGCACTATCGGGCTCACGCAGCTGAGAAGAGGGCCCCAGCTGGGAACTCTGCCAAGCCTCCACGCCATCATCAACCGGTTCATCTCCCACACGGTCCTCCTCCCCCTCATCTGAGTCCTCCGACACATCTGAGCCGGCTGCCGAAACCACAGGCTGGCCCTGAGTCACAACACTATCCCGCACCGCAGGGCCCTTCCCCCGGGTCTGCCGATCCGGATGCGGTCGGGATGGGAACTGTTCGTGAAACGCAGTCACCAACGCAGGGGCATGAACGGCGGTCGCGTCTTCCCATGTGAAGTCCTCCGGCCCGTACCCTTTCCACTCGATCAGGTACTGGAAGCGACCTTTCAGCCAGCGGGAATCCCTGATGCTGGCGACCTCGTACTCGGGGGTGCTGCCTCCATCACGAGTTCCTGATGGGGGAGGTTCCGCTTGGCGAAGTGGACAGGCCGGTTGTTCGGGGACCAACAAGGACCGATGGAAGACGGGGTGCACGCGCAGGGAACGTGGCAGAGTTAAACAATAGGCGACCGGATTGATGACGGCCTCGACTGGGAACGGTCCAAGGTAACGGTGGTCCAGCTTCCTCGCCGGCCGAGTGGATGGTAGGTTCCTGGTGGACAGCCAGACCCGATCCCCCACCGATAGTGGAGGCGTATCCCTTCTCGACCAATCGGCGAACCTCTTGTAGTCGGCCTTGGCCTTCTCCAGCTGCCGTCGCACCAACCGATGGATCGCCTGTAACTCCGCCATAAATTCGTTCGCTGCCGGCTCCGATGAGTCCACGGGAGAAAGGGGGAAAAACCGGGGGTGATAACCCACGTTGGCCAAGAACGGTGTCATCTGCGTGGAGGTGTGCTGCGAGTTGTTAAAGGCAAACTCGGCTATGGCCAAATAGTCCACCCAATTGTCCTGCTGCAGGTTAACGTAGCAGCGCAGATACTGCTCTAAGATGCCGATGACCTTCTCGGTACCCCCGTCGGTCTGAGGATGATGCGCGGACGAGAGGCAAACCTTAATGTCCAACGCCCGCATCAACTCCTGCCAGAAGCGGGCTGTAAACTGGGCCCCCCTATCGGAGACGACTCTATCGGGAAGGCCGTGCAGCCGGAACACCTGTTGGATGAACATGCGACTAGTGGCGCGAGCTGACGGTAAGCCGCGACAGGGGACGAAGTGCGCCATCTTGGTCAACATGTCCACCACCACAAACACTGTCGTGAAGCCGGAGGATGGGGGTAGATCCGTCAGAAAGTCCATGGACACAGCCCCCCAGGGTCTCTTGGGTGTTGGCAAGGGCTGCAGTAAACCAGGCGGGGCCCCTGTCGCTGACTTGGCCTGCCTGCAAGGAATGCAGGAGGTGACATAAGACTGGACATCGTGTCGGACTCGGGGCCACCAGAAGGTACGGGAGACCAGGTTCAGAGTCTTGAACAGGCCAAAATGCCCCGCAGCCGGGTTATCATGACACTGGCTGAGGACGAGTCCCCTGAGTGGCCCTCCTGGAACATAGAGCCGGTCACGATAATACAGGAGTCCATCCGCGACCGACCAAGGCGAATCTGGCCCCACCTCTTCCTTCCGCTGAGCCACCCACGCCTCCTGCTGCTGCGCCTCCCGGATCCGAGCCCGTATATCCACCGGCTCCCGTACCGCAGCAAAAGACTCGACGGGGATCACTGTCCTGGGCGGAAGCTTGTCTTCCGCTCGGGTGTATTCGGGCTTTCTGGACAGAGCATCCGCTCTCTGGTTGTGCCCGCTTGGTATGTACCGCACCCGGAAGTCAAACCTCGCAAAGAAGAGGGACCACCGGATCTGGCGTTGATTCAAATTCCGAGCGGTCTGCAGGCTTTCCAGATTCTTGTGGTCCGTCCGGACCTCAATCTGATGCCGCGCCCCCTCCAGATGATGCCTCCAAGCCTCGAACGCCGCCTTGATGGCCAGCAGCTCCTTCTCCCAGATGGTATAGTTGCGCTCCGAGGGGTTCAATTTCCGAGAGTGATACGCGCAAGGGAAAAGGGTACCGCTGGGCGTCGTTGCCTGGAGTAACACGGCCCCAATGGCAATGTCGGAGGCGTCCGCCTCCACGACAAACGGCCGTTGCGGGTCGGGATGTTTCAGGATGGGCTCCTTCATGAAGGCGTCCTTCAAAGCCTGGAACGCCTGTTGTTCGGGGGCGTTCCACTGGAACCGAGTCTTCTTCTGCAGGAGCCGGGTGAGGGGGGCTGTCAAGGCAGCAAAGCCAGGGATGAATGTCCGATAGTAGTTGGCAAATCCAAGGAGTCGCTGAACGTCCTTCACGCGACGCGGGGGTTGCCAACTCTGCAACGACTCGACTTTACTCGGCTCCATGGCGATGCCCTCAGGAGAAATGCGGTGACCCAGGAAATCGATGGTCACCTGGTAGAACTGGCACTTCTCCAACTTGGCAAACAGCCGATGTTCCCGGAGGCACTGCAGGACCTGACGGAGATGCTGATGATGCGCTTCACGCGACGGGGAGTAAATCAGGATGTCGTCCAGGTAAATCACGACAAACTGGTCCAACAGATCCCGAAAGATATCGTTCATAAAATGCTGAAACACAGCGGGGGCGTTGGTCAGGCCAAACGGCATCACCGTGTACTCGAAATGTCCATAGCGAGTACCAAACGCCGTCTTCCACTCATCACCCGGCCGAACCCTGACGAGGTTGTAAGCTCCACGCAGGTCCAGTTTCGTGAAGATCTTAGCCTCCCGGAGTCGGTCCAAGAGCTCGGGGATGAGGGGCAGCGGGTAGCGGTTACGCACCGTGATGGCGTTGAGTTTCCGGTAGTCACAGCAAAGCCGTAACTCGCCCGACTTCTTTTTGACGAAGAGCACGGGCGCAGACACTGGCGAGGACGAGGGCCGGATGAAACCACGAGCCAAATTCTTTGTCAGGAAGTCCCGCAATGCAGCCAACTCGGGCTCCGACATGGAGTACAAACGCCCCACTGGGAGAGGCGCATCAGGGACTAGATCAATGGAACAGTCATAGGGCCTGTGCGGGGGTAATTGGTCCGCCTCTGACTCGCTGAACACATCAGCAAAGTCGGACAGTTCGGGAGGCAAGGAAACCCCTGAGGAACCCTCCACCTGGCCGGCACAGATATGGCGGGTGTGGTCCACGCACTGCAAACTTGGGAAGGTGACCAAGTTCTGAGACCAATAGATCTGTGGATCGTGCGCCCGGAGCCACGCCAGTCCCAAGACCACGGGGAAGTGCAGATCCGAAGTGACGTAAAACTGAATGGCCTCCACATGGGTACTGATGGCCATACACACGGGTTGCGTGGCGGCCGTAATAGGCCCGGACAGGAGCACTCGACCATCGATGGTCTCCACAAGCATGGGCGGATCCACTGGACACTGGGGAACAGCCCATTTGACCACAAAGGCCGAATCCATAAAGTTAGTGGTAGCCCCAGAGTCAATTAAGGCATGGACCGGAATCCCCTCTGGCTTGCCAGGAAGGATCAGTCGTGCCTCCAGAATCAAATGCCGTGGAGGTTCACAGGCACCGTCGGAACGGCGTCGCTCGGCGTGGTCGTTGTGGGTCGCCCGATCTTTCACACCGTCTAGATCGGGCTCGGGCCGTTTCCCGATAGCAAAGCAGGGGACTTTCTCGGGGCAGGCTTGGTCACTGACGCCCGCTGACGCTTCTTCGGGCAAGAAGCAGCCAAATGTCCAGAGTCCCCACAGTAAAAACACAACCCCTCCGATCGTCGTCTGTCCATTTCCGTCACCGATAGACGGGACCTGGCGGCACCCAGCTCCATTGGCTCCTCCCTCTGGACTGGAGGCTCACGCACAACAGGGGCGGCAGGGGTCTGTGGGGTGGCACGGCGACTCTTACGCTGCTGCAGCCGGGCATCGATCCGCAGACAAAGATGGATCAGCCCATTCAGGTCTGAGGGAATGTCCACGCGGGCCAGCTCATCCAACATCTCCTCTGACAAGCCATCCTGAAAGGCATCCACGAGCGCAGCCTCATTCCAGGCGGAATCCTGGCTAAGCAGCCGGAAATCGCTGATATAGGCCTGTAGAGGGCGCTGACCCTGCCTCAAAGCTTTCAGGCGTCGGGTGGCAGTCTGCGCCTTAATCGGGTCCTCGTACATGAGGCGCATATGGTCACAAAACCCCCCAAAGTTATCCAACAAAGGGCTAGGCTGTGCCAACAGAGGCATGCCCCAACGAGCTGCATCTCCCGACAGAAGGCTCAACACGAATCCCACCTTATCTCGGTCAGTGGGGAAATCAGCTGCTCTCACGCTGATATAAAGCTGGCATTGTCCCAGGAAGGCAGGAAACAGTTCTGGTTTACCAGCAAATTTATCCGGCATAGCTATCTGACATTTCCTCCTGGGTGGGGGTGCAGCATGTACCTGAGCTTGCAGTTGTGCCACCTGAGCTGCCAGCAAAGTGAGTTGCTGGGTGAGCTGGGCATTCTCGGCAAGAAGCTGCTCCATCGTAGTAATAAGGGGTGGGTGGCTGAAAGCAAACTGTTCTGAACCAGCCCTCTTCTAGCAAACCCCTATTCAAAAGAAGAGACTGGAGAGCGTCCAAGGCTAAAAGGCTTCTGCCAAGATTTAATTACGCAGTTAACAAAAACACTAGAGCTTGTCTTCTCAAGCGGAAAAGTTGCTTTCAGCAACCAGCCCCTCCCCAAACACTCCTTTTATAGAGAGCTCAGGGCGTGGTCTCCCTGTGCCTCCTCCCGAGGAGTCCCACATTCTTTCTTTGTTTGTTCCTGCTCGACTGCCTCCTGCGTCGGGCGTCCTTGAACAGGGCCAGCTGTGGGTCATCATCTTCCGCACTATCGGGCTCACGCAGCTGAGAAGAGGGCCCCAGCTGGGAACTCTGCCAAGCCTCCACGCCATCATCAACCGGTTCGTCTCCCACACGGTCCTCCTCCCCCTCATCTGAGTCCTCCGACACATCTGAGCCGGCTGCCGAAACCACAGGCTGGCCCTGAGTCACAACAGCCATTACTTCCATGTGCAGCTCAATAAAACAATGTAACCGCAAATCCATCTCCCTGTTATTACCGCCGATCCGGACACAACAGTGGCGACGAAGGTGGGATCGCGGCAGAACAGCGGAGAAAGGCGCGTAAGCAAGGAGCGTGCGGAGCAGGAAATTTGAATCACTGTCAACCGCGCAGCGAAGTATCAGCCCAGCGGCGCCGAATCGCGGAAGGCAGTAAGCATGGTTCAAGTCGGCTCGGTGAAGGAATTCGACCCCAGATACCCAGAAGACTGGGAAGAATACGTCGGCCAGGTCGAGGGGTACATATTGGTGAACGGCATAACCGATGACCGGAAGAAGGCTGCAGCCCTCCTTACGATCAGCGGCACACCCATCTACCGAGTCGCCGTGGGATTGTGCCAACCAACCGCCATTGCCAGCGTGTCATACACGGATCTTTTAGCCAAATTAAAGGAGCATTTCACCCCCAAGAGGTCAGAGCTCTTTTGGAGAAGGATCTTCGAAAAAAGAAACCAGAAGCCGGGTGAATCCATAATTTAATTTGTAGCCGCAGTAAGGGAAGCCGCACTCCGTTGTAAATACGACAACCTGGAAGTGCGTATCCAAGACAGAGTGGTCCTGGGGCTTCGCGATGAACAGAATCATTCGCAAAACAGAATCATTGCAAAGCCCTCTGGAAACTTACAAAAAGTTCTGGATGAACTACTCACGTATGAATCCACTGGGAAACGCGAACCCCCCCCACAACAGCAATGGCGCAGCGGGTGAAATCAACCAAGAAAGCCATGTGGACAGTGGGGAGGAGGACTACCCATGGGAAACAGACATTGACGAGATCACCTGGAGAGTCGGAAAAATTACAGCACAGACCAACCGTTCAGAAGGCACCGACCGCCCCAGAAGACATCCACCACCGCAACCGCACAGACCACCGAGAGAAAGTCAGAACCGACCAAGAGACCCCGAATCTAAGTGCAGAAGCTGCAGTGGCAACCACCCCCGAACGACCTGCAGGTTTTGTAACACAAAATGCCGGAACTGGAAAAACCAGCCACATCCAAATAATTTGCAGAGGCAGACCACGCGACAACCAACTCCACGACATCGACACCTGGGCCACAGGTAAGGTAACCCCCCACAAAAGTGGCAAAGAGACCCACAGGCCACAGGCAAAGACTCATAACCGGGAGAAGGGGGCGGCCATTAACCAGTTGCTAAGCCCAAAATTAAAAATCGAGGTTCGATTGCAGGGCATTCCCTGCAGAATGGAAGTCGATTCAAGGGCATCAGTATCCATAATTTTGGGGGACACCCTAGCACACATAGAAGCCAGAAGCGGACAATGAGTTCCCATTAAACAAACACAAATCCAGTTAGCTGATTTCCAAAGGACACCCATAAGAGTAAAGGGGAAGGTCACCATCGATGTTTGTTATAAGGGATTTAAGGGGCCATTAGACCTCCTGGTCACCGAGGGTCAGAGAACCAGTTTAGTTGGCCTCAATTGGTTCAGTCCCCTAGGCATATGGGTGGGGGGAATTAGCACAATTCAACGCCGAACCCTCAAATCCATCTGCGATAATTTCGCAGATGTATTTGATGGTTCCTTAGGGAAGTACAGGGGACCCCACATTAACTTTAACCTGGATCCAGCAATAAGCCCCATCAGGCTTAAGGCCAGAAGGGTACCCTTTGCACTCAAACAAAAAATTGAGACGGAGTTAGACAAACTATTAGGCCAGGGAGTGCTGGAACCAGTAGAAGGGGGCCCCTGGAAGACACCGATCGTCACCCCCCTTAAACCTAACGGGGACGTGAGGATTTGTGCTGACTATAAGGCAACACTAAACCGAGCAATGAAACAGCATGCTTACCCGGTCCCAACAGTGAAGCAGGTCCTCGCGACGATCCAGGACGGCGCCATCTTTGCCAAGCTCGACTTGGCGCAGGCGTATTTGCAACTCACTGTTTCCTGGGAAGCTGCAGACGCTCAGACGATAGTTACCCACAAGGGGGCATTCCGAGTCCACCGTTTACAATTTGGCATTGCTGCAGCTCCAGGCATCTTCCAAGAAGTGATGGAGAGGACCTTAAAGGGCATACCTGGAGTATGCCCTTACTTTGATGATGTGTAGATTGCAGGAAAAAACAAGGAGGTCCTAGCAGACAGACTGGACAAGGTACTGGGGAAATTTAGAGCTGCAGGGCTCAAATTGAAAAAAGAAAAATGCTCCATTGGGGTAAAATCCACTGAATTTTTAGGGTACAGGATTGATGCTCAAGGCATACATCCTACTGAAGGGAAAATTAAGGCAATCAAATTAGCCCCAGAACCAAAAAATAAAGCAGAACTCCAAGCATTTTTAGGTCTCATAAATTTCTACCATACATTCATACCTCACAAAGTGGCTATAGCTGAACCACTACACAGACTACTTGATAAAAAAACTGCCTGGCACTGGCAGGAACAACACAAAAGGAGTTTCCAAACACTGAAGGACATACTGTCTAGTAGGTCCACAGTCACCCACTTCATTGAGGGCGAACCTATATACTTAGCATGCGATGCATCACCATATGGGGTGGGGGCAGTGATCAGTCACATGGACAGCAACGGGGAGCAAAGGCCTATAGCATACTATTCCAAAACTCTGACCAAGGCAGAGAGGAATTATGCACAAATTGACAAAGAAGCATTGGCAATCGTGGCTGGCGTAAAAATGTTCCACGATTACCTTTATGGGAGGAACTTCACAATATTCACAGACCACAAACCCTTCTTAGGTCTGTTCACCACCGACAAACAGACCCCTCAGATTTTGTCACCTAGGATGCTGAGATGGTCAATCTTCTTATCAGCATATACATTTTCCATCAAACATAGACCGGGGAAGGAAATGGGCCATGCAGACGCTTTAAGCAGGTTACCCCTACCAGACACTGACCCAGCACCAGTGAGCCAGATCTTCACACTACATGAACTCCCAGAATGCCCCCTGATGGCCAAGGACATTGCCACTGCCACCAGCAGGGATCCAATTCTCAGCAGAGTAGCAGCATGGGTCCAAGGGGGATGGTCAAAGGAAAGCCCAGACCCACAATTCGCACCCTACTTCAGAAGAAGGGATGAAATGTCATCACACTTAGGGTGTTTACTATGGGGAAACAGGGTAGTAGTGCCAGAGAAGCATAGGGACAAGGTCCTCATCGAACTACTCGAGGGACACCCAGGGATTGTTCGCATGAAAGCCTTGGCGAGGGACTAGACAAGGCAATCGAGGAGAGGGTAGCAGGGTGTTACCAGTGCCAGAAGTTGAGACCAGAACAAGCACACACACCAGTACACAGGTGGGAGGCGACACACAACCCCTGGTCACGTATACATATAGACTTTGCAGGGCCCTTCCAGGGCCAGACATTCTTAGTAGTTGTAGACAGCTATTCCCAGTGGCTTGAAGTAGTGCCTGTTAAATGCATGACGTCTGCGAAGATGATACAGGTCCTGAGGGGACTCTTTGCCACTCATGGTTTACCTGATGGAGTTGTGTCTGACAATGGCCCTCAATTCACATCTAATGAATTTCAGGATTTCCTCAAGGCCAACTGGATTAGGCACGCTACATCGGCACCCTTCAAGCCCTCCTCCAACGGATTGGCTGAAAGGAACGTGAGGACAACCAAGGATGCACTGCGAAGAATCATTGTGGGGGACTGGCACCAAAGACTGGCTCAGTTCCTGCTGGCACAGCACACAACACCGTGCACGGCAACAGGAAAAAGCCCAGCGGAAATGAGGTGGGGCAGAAGGTTGACAACCAAATTAGACAGGCTTCACCCAGATAAGTTGACAGCAGAAACTGAACAGGACTGCTCAGCCAGATCACTGAACATTGGGGACTTAGTGTGGGCCAGGAACTACGGCCAAGGGGACAAGTGGACACAAGGGGTGGTTGTTGACAAACTGGGGCCCCTATCATACATCATAGAGGGGGAAGGGGAACGACAGATCAGGAGGCAAATTGACCAACTCAGGAAAAGAGCCCCTGAGAACACCCCATCTGGCCCCAGAGAGACTCAATCACCTCAAAACAACACACAATACAAACCACCCCAACACCCGGGGGGCCGAGTCACCTTACCAGCGGCCAGGTCCCCAACGCCACCCCCGAGCGGGGCAGAACCCACTGAGATTACAACAGAACCCACTGAGAGTTCAACAGAGACAGTGCCGAGGATCCTCACAGGAACTCCGCAACCTAAGGGCCCCTGGCAAGGGGGGGTGTCCCACAACAGACCATTAGGCCAATTGTGGAGAGGGGTAATGGGTCGGACAACCCACCTGGGAGATACCCAGTTAGGGAACATAGGCCTCCGGCTTACCTAAGGGACTATGTAAGGAAATAATGATGATTCCACAATTGGGGGGGAAGGGGTGTTATGGACATTGTTAATCAGCTTGGATTGGTTAATCCCACTGGCGGGAATCCCTGGACACTGGGTTGGGTGCCAGCGGCAAGGCGGGAGATTCCAGCCAGAGGGTTGGCCAGCGTCCAGCGGCTGCCGGACATATAAGCTACCCAAGTCTTGATATCGCCATTACTTCCATGTGCAGCTCAATAAAACAATGTAACCGCAAATCCGTCTCCCTGTTATTACCGCCGATCCAGACACAACAGTTATGGTTGTTTTTTAAGGAGTTTCAAAGCTTGTCTGCTATGCTGTTTCATGTGTAGCTTCTCCCCGACATGCACCATCACAATTTCCAATTACCTGCCAGTGCTTGCATTCGGCTCTTGCCCAGCTTCAACTGTGTCTTCCTGGAAAGAGTCCTGGTTATAAACTGCCTGATATCTATCCAGTAAAGATTTAGTATCTCCAGTAATAAGCATAAGTTGAAAGGATTGTATATAGCATTACCAAAAACAATTAGTTGGAAATGATGGCTCCCTTCATTTACTCCCCGCTCCCTGATTACCTAAGTTTCTGTTGTTTTGTTAATACTCTTCCTTCTGCATAGTTACAGTAGATGTTTTAGACTCCAAATGGTTCACAAGAGGTAGAATCAATAACATACATTCTTTTACACTGCAGGTTTTATACAACATTAGATTTAAATCTTATTTTTCTCCTATCAGCAATGTCTGGACAATCAGACAGCTCCTATATTGATTTTCTCTTTGCTGACAAGGTTTTCATGCAACCTGTAATGTTGCAAACTTTTATTATTTAACATTAGATTTCACAACAGATCTATAGTAGGATTTAAGATGGATTGCTGTATATCCTTATTTTTTTATCTATTTTGATTCCTTTCCCCCTTTATCTCTGTTTTACTTGCCTAGCTTAAGGGTCTAATAAAATTGAACTGAACTGAACTGGGAAATTAAAAAGGAGAGATTTCGTGGTTTAAATGTTTCTTTGTTTTTCTCCTGGCAGGTATTCAGCATAATGAAATTCAGACTCTTGTATTTCCTCCCACTTGGGATTTTCATGTTTTTATCTGTGAGTATTTGCCAATGTTCCTGTATCAAGTAGAACAATCAGTGTTGGATTCCTTGGGTTTAAAACATACTTCAAATTTATTTGGAAATAGTGGGCTGTATATTCATCAAAAGCCCTAGAATCAGACTAGCTATTCACTAATTGTCCCTATCCCATATCTTCCCAATTCCCATATAAAGTAAATTGCAAAAAGAAGTGCACTGGAGAAAAACAAATACACAACCTATAGGCAAACTCTTGTCCTCAAGGTAGATCACAATTACAACCATCCTCACCTTGACTGTTGATAGTGAATTCGTTTCAGTTGTCAGAAAACTGTTTCAAGAGAGAATCCTTACATCCTTACAGAATGCAACACAAAACTACTTTTATTTCCTGATGTCTTTGGAGTCTGGAACCTAGATTTTAAATGCCAGTCCCATAGCAAAGTATAAGAATTTTGTTCTCTCACATGGTCAGCATATCCATGCCTCCACTAGTGTGACTCCCAGTTTTTAAGAACAAGTAACTCTTGGCTTCTGTTTATCTCGAAATGTTCAGAAAACCACAAGCCACACCTATCTTTTGTGTTAAAAAAAAAAGCCAGCATTCAGTCTCTCTCCTATCCTCTGCCCACCTTTTAATTTTCCCCCAGAATCTGAGTGGAGGAGAGGAGAAGCAAACTTCCAAAGACTTAATAATTCTATGAAATTAAATTATCTCACCAGGATGTTTTAATGCAGTGCTTCTCAACTTTGGCAATTTTAAGAGGTGTGGACTTCTGCCAGAATTCTTTATCCAGTCAGGAACCAAGAGCCAGATTTACACAAGAACTGCTAATAGGAAAAATCCCTAATCACAAATTCTCTAGAGCTTCAGCATCTCAAAAGGAAAATAGATTTGGTGGTGATTTGCAAAGTACAGCCAGAACTCAATGATGAAATAAACACAGTCTTGGTGGGGGAGGTGCCACATCTTTTTAGAGAGACAACCACCTGTCCCCACAAATTCCTACAGTTTAAATTTCACCTCACTATTTGCTCCCCCCCACACACACAAAGTATGGGGGCCAATTTTTGTTTTAAAAATACAGTATCATAAAACAAAGTTGTGATATCATTTGGAGTTGTACATTGCACCACCCGGGAATGCTTAAATCTAAAATTTGTATCTTTTTTAATGTTAAATATGTCCAGTATATTTAAAGCATAATTAATTCATGGTCATCCAACATAAAATGGAAAAAACAGAGTAACTACTTGCAAGAGGTGTTACCTGACAGCTCATCCAGGTAATTAACCTGCAGACAGAATCCCACAGAAGATTTTACATTAATCAAAGCCCACTCCCTCTCCCATTTTGATCATTTATCTGATTTATCTGAAATATTTGCAGGTTAGTGATAATTGATCAAATGATGATTAGAAGTTCTTATGACAATTGCAACCTAACACTATATGTGAAAGCAGAAAACTAAAACATTAACCTGACCAATAATTCAAAACAGGGATTCTCAAACCTTCAGGCACTATATAATCTCTGGGGCACTATTAAATGAATACAACTCCTCTCCATGAAATAAAATTATGAGTTCATGGATTTCCAAATTATTACATTTCAGTCTATAAACTGGGCATTCCAGATACTGTGAAACTCCAACTAAAGCAGCCATAGACAGTCTGCTGCAGGTTATGGATACTAGGTTTTGGTGCTTAGCATTATCGGAAGGATACAGGCTGTCCCTTGCAGGCAGAGCGTCTTTCAGAAGGAAGGTCAGTTTTCAAGGAAGAGACATTAATGCATGCTACTGTAACTCTTGTCCAGTTTCCAAGCTTTTTACTGCTGGAAGCAAAAATGGGGGGGAAATCTACAGTGTTTTTGGAAGAAACTCCAGCCAAAGTCATTGCAGCTCTTTCCTTAGCTGCAATGCTCTCACTCTGCAGGAACAACCTGCCTACAGTAGCTCCTCCTAGAGGGAATCCTCCAAAGTGCATTGAGTACCATGTCGCAAGATAGGCCCCCTGCCCTGAACAATGAATGTTCACCCCAGTTCTTTTTATTCCTGGGAAGAGAGTATTTTTTACACAATGTTTTTTCCCAACAGAGGATGAAGCATAGCTAGAGCCTTGTCAGATAGCCTAAAAAATATTTCAACCAACCCCTTTCTTATTTGGTTTAGACCTCTCCCCAATGTCACAACTCACAATGTCAGAATCCTGAATTACAGTCGTTCATAAGATAACCCAAGGGACTTAACTGCAGGCAGCATGAAAGCCATCCTATTTCAGAGAAGGTTGGCTGGGATCAAGCTAAAGGGAAAGTCTTGGCCACAGAAGTCATCAAGAAAAAAAGATTCCTTGTATTTGGAGTAGTAAAAACGTTCTACTTTAAATGCCTTAATGGGAGAGGCAAACATGTTCAACTGACTTACTTGGACCGTGAAGTAATAAGAAGCTTCTTGAGAAATATATATTTTTGAAACATGGGGAGAGCAGCAGACTTTGTGAATGGCCACTAAATAATGTTTTTGGCTGACTGGCAGTGAACAGACTTTTTTTCCCCTCACCTGAATGCAATGCGTACAATCAATACTCTTTTATGGAGAATTAAGGGGTACCAAACTTGGGTACCAATTTACACATACCAAACTGTACACCACAGATCTTTTAAATGAAGGCATTTTTATTAGCAAAAGTATAAGAAAACTGCAGGAAAAATTGACTCCTCTAAGCAGAGTAATCATGACTATGTTTCATGTAGAAGTAGCCTTTCCACTTCAGTTGTTCTCTGGCAGCTGAATTTTTGTTATGAAGTCATAACTTAGTGGAAATCATAATTAAGAAGACAAAAAAGCAGATATTCCGTAGATATTTTAGTAATTCATATTAAAACAGCATCCATTATGGATATGTTCCTAAACAATAAATAAGAAAATTTCAAATTAGGGTTCTATAATAATAACTGTTGTATTATGTTCAGCTGGCATCCAAGTCCTAAAAAGTGCAATGGGGCAGAGGTTAGATAGGTAACATACCGTGGCAGTATTTAGCTTTTTTGATACAAGGCCCAATTTTATACAAGTGGCCCTCAACTTATAACCACCAGAAATTCTGTTGCTAAGCCATTGAGTCGCACCTGATTTTACTAACTTTTTTGCCACAGTTATTAAGCAAATCACTGCAGTTTTTTAAGTGAATCATGTTGTCATTAAGCAAATCCAGTTTTGCCCATTAACCTTGCTTGTTGGAAGCCTGGGAAAGTCTCAAATGGTGATCAAATGACCCCAGGATGTTGCAATTGTCATAAATACATGCCAGTTGGCAATTGCCCAAATTTCAATCACATAACCATGGGGATGCTGCAGTGGTCATTAAATGTAGGGACTGGTTGTAAGTCACTTCTTTCAGTGCTGTTGCAACTTTGAACGGTTGTTAAATAAATGGTTGTAAGTCAAGGACTGCCTGTACTCTCCCAGTCCCAGATTTTAATGGTCTTGTCTTGAGCACTTCAGATTGGAATACTCACATTACTTCACAATCCCGTTCCAAAATGGGATCTCCTCCTCCTCCTCCTCCTCCTCCTCCTCCTCCTCCTCCACCTCTTCCTCCTCCTCCTCCTCCTCCTCCTCCTCCTCCTCCTCCTCCTCCTCCTCCTCCTCCTCCTCCTCCTCCTGTGTTCTCTGAGGTTTTCTTGAATAGAAAGATTAGTAAGAAAGATGTCTTTTGAATTAAGTGATCAACATTTGAGATTAACTAGATTCAGATCTGGACTGCTTTGGAATAATGTTGCTTCAGTTGGATAGATGATGAATCTACCTGAATCAGCCCAAATATAATGTACATTTCTATCAGATACATACAGCAGTGGTGTGACCTCCCTTTTAAGTACCAAATCATGCAATAATCACATATTTTCTTAATATATCTTGGACAGATTACGATTGCCTATCCTGTGTCAAAGTATGGAGCTCAGTATGCACAGTTGGTAAGCACAAGAAGTTTTTTTAATCAATAACAGTTATTGCATTAAAGCATTAATACCATTTAATTTTTGTATGTCACAGAAGAAATTCCTTTAAATTCAGTTCCTAAAAAGATAAAACTCAGTTGCTTAACATGTTGGAAATCTTCATCCTTATATATTTAACAACCTAATATCTGTTGATGCTAAGTTGTCCATGCAAATTTGTCTCAAATATTATTGGACACTTATTTTTGCTATTCCATTGTAACTGCACTCAGTTTTTACTCAATCCATTACACTATTCTGTTGAATTAAGTTACAGATATTCTATCCTTGCTATTTGAACCATGTAACACTGCTTATTTGGATGTCTCTTTCTTGCCACCTCCATTATCTAAACAGATGAGATATCAAACAAAATGTATTGGAATGATGGAGGCGAAAGGTAGAATAGGATATATTGCCCTGGCACATTCCAGATGTGCTGGCACAACCTACAGAATTCCCAGCTTGAATGCTCTTCTTGAGAAGTATTTCTTGTGGAAAGGAGTTAATGCCTGAAAAGTCTAATGGGAAATAAAGTTGGTACTGCTGCTGGCCAGCAAGCCAATTTGACAGATTCCTAGGCAAGGTTTTCGTAGATATTTGGTTAATCATAAAAATGAAGATTTTTATTTAAAATGGACTGTGTAAACACTTTTATGGTGTTGTTGGAAAGCAGAGCAATGTAAGGCTACGATCTACAATCGGCTATACCAGGAGTAGGTAACCTTGGCTCTTTTATGACTTATGGACTTCAATACCCAGAATTCCTGAACCAGCCATGCTGACTCAGGAATTCTGGGAGTTGAAGTCCACAAGTCATAAAAGAGCCAAGGTTCCCTAACTCTGGGCTATACAAACAATAAAATCAAACAGTTAAAAGAAAAGTAAAAAAGTAAAAAGTGTCACTCTATGTCCAACATTAATTGCTGCTTCACTTTAACTGCTCTGACAATAAATCTGGCTATTATGGTTTCAAAATTTGAGGCTGAAAGTAAAAGGTTGGTATAAAAAAACCTTTTATCCCAGGTACACTTAATATAGGAAGTACACTTAACCACAATTGAGTCTGGAGTCAATTGATCATAAGTCTTAAGCAGGTCAACTGACTCAATTTTACAACCATTTTTAATCATGGTCATAAAGCTAGATAGCATGCTAATTAAGAGAATCATGTGAATATTAATTAAATCTTGTGGTGATTAAGTGAATCCACTCTCCAGAATGGACATTTTTTGTCAGAAACTGGCAAAAAATATTAGAAATCAGCAAAAAAAATGTGACAAGTCATAGTCATATGACCAGAGGACGCTGCAACTGGTATAAATGAAAAAAATGTTGCTAAGTGACTAAAACCCAATCACATGACTGTGGGGGTCTGTGTGGCAGTTGTAACTTCAAGGATGTCCCATAGGTGCTTTTTCATGAGGCAGTTAGACTTTCTCTTTGAAGATATTTCGCTTCTCATCAAAGAAGCTTCTTCAGCTCTGACTGCAAGGAACATAAATCCTTCCATTCCCCACCATCCAGTCAGAGCTGAAGAAGCTTCTTGGATGAGAAGACAATCATGACCTGGATGACTGAGAAACTCCATAGAGGGTGGCGGTGTGATCCTCATACCGGTGGTAGCATCGCTGTGAACCTGGTGGCAGTGGCACCACAAGTCTCCTACAGGCGCTGGCATCGCTAAGAGCCTTGTGCACGTGATTGCAGTCGTATTTGCATGGTACACATGCTTTCAGCCTGTTTGTCCATGCACGTGCATTTATGGCCACGTTCATGTTTGCGCATCTGCATGTAAGGTGCCTGCCCCTCCCTCTCCCACCGGGCTGCCAACCCAGAAAGGTTGGAGACCCCTGCTTTAGAACAATGTTTCTCAATCTCAGTGTTTCAGATGTGTGGGCCAGCCAGCATGCTGAGATAAGATGAATTTGGCACTCCTGCCATATAGTAGGTACAAATGGGAGAGTGCTGTGCCTACCCTGAAAAATAATTTCATGAAGCTAAATGAAGTAAAGGCGTACAATGTTTTGTAGGTTCCTAGAAGCTTATGTCTAGGATCTGTATAAGTCAGAATGGAAACAGACTAGCATTAATATTTGTTCCATTCCTTTCTGACACTTATTGCAGATCCTCCCATCTCATCGACTTTGTGTAAGTAATGATTTATCTTGAAATTTTTGGGAAACAGTTTTCCAGCTCTTATGTTAAATTAGATATTCATATCTGTCATCACTGAAATGTATTGTTCAGTGGTGGCCCCTTTGTGGCACAAAGATACAGTAGTTTTCATACAGCTGTATATCTCTGCCATAGTGAGAAGCTGTGACCACCACCTCTTAGTGCCTGGAGGCTGTTGATGTCTGGATGGGGAGCAAAAGGCTAAAATTGAACCTTGGCAAGGCAGAGTGGCTCTCATCTGGGGTTTTTTAAATTCTTGGAGTATTGCCATCTTTTGTCATGGAATGGGTTGCACTGCCCCAGAAAGACCCGGTGCATAATCTGGTGGTTCTCCTGGACTCATGACTCCTGCTTGAGGAGCAAGTGGCAGTCATGGCTAGGAGGGCCTTTGCACATCTTAGTGTTATGTGCCAGTTATGCCCATTTTTGAACCAATGTGACTTTCTCACAGTCACCTATGCTGTCTGGACCACAGTATTGCAGTACTTTCTACATGGGGCTGCCCTTGAAGAGAATTCAGAAACTTCAGTTAGTTCAGAATCCAGAAATCTGAAGCCAGTTTTGAGCAAGCTTAGACTTGCACATGTGTCACCTCTTTAGCAGAAGGTGCACTTGTTAATCTACTTGTGAGTCCAATTCAAATTGCTAGTTATCACCTTTAAACCAACATCTCTTGTGTCCAGGCTATTTGGAGGACCTCAACTCCCCTATTAAATCCACCTAGCCCACCAGCATGTTACTGGTCCCATCAATTAGAGATGAGTATCTGAATCACCTATGTGTTGGGCAACTATATCAGTTTGATAATAGATAGATAGATAGATAGATAGATAGATAGATAGATAGATAGATATAGATAGATAGATATAGAGATAGAAGATAGATAATTATCATACATAGATAGATATTATCTATCTATCATCTATCTATCTATCTATCTATCTATCTATCATCTATCTATCTGCCTGCCTACCTACCTACCTACCTACCTACTTACCTACCTATCTAGAGATGAGAGAGAGAGAGAGAAAAAGTCAGATCCACCTAAGCCTTTCTTTGGCATTTCTTCCAAGTCAGAGGAGAATAAGACAAGCAATACAAGATGCATAGTTTGATCATAGTATTGGCTTTCCTTTCAGAAATTCAGAGGAAGCCTCACTATCCTGTCCTTCTTTCCTACCTACAGATTGGAGGTCACTTGTTATTTGCAGATAGCAGGGATAGCAGCAGTGGGTATAGAAGATGCATATTCCAGATGCAGGTAAATTATCATCCACCTGTTTTTGCTTATACCAGCTCTTTCTCACTGGTGCTTTACCAAATGAGCAGGAACTCCATTTCTCACTAATTTTCATGGGTGATACTTGTCAGAAACTCTAAAAATTGTACTTCCCAGCCATGGCCTCTCTGTAGACATTATAGAAAAACTATGTTAGTCTATGGTAGCAAAAATCAGGAGTAATGTTGCAGCATTCTTTTTGACTAACACATTTTCTTAAAGGCATGGGTTTCCCAGAAAAGGAGCTCGTTATCAAATGCATAGCATGGCTAGACCTATGTAGGGTATAAATTGGAATGAGGCAAGGGGAAGACAGGTGATTATGCAGGTGAAGGTTACATGTGAGACAGAATACAAGTATCTTATCAATGAGCAATTTAATTGTAATGTTGAAAATTCATTGTTTGAAATCTCATTAGCAACAAGAAAAACACAATAATGATGCTAAAATAAGAATTAGATTGTGTAACAAGCCCAGATATCTACTTTGTCCCAACAACTGTACCAATATACACATGAGATTAGAAGCACTTCCACAGGTTCTTTGTCCAATGTGACTTATGCCATCATCTGCCAGCAAAACCACTCTGGAGTTTACACAGGGAAAGGTGGACAAATTTTGTGGAAAAAGGTTAATGGATACACGTTTGACATCAGGTCTCACAACAAGGGCAAAAACTCTTAAATGACTGCTTTAAAAAAAAGAGATTTCAGCAACACAATTGAATAAGACTGCTGAACTCACATAAGAAGGCTATCTAAAAAGATCTCAACAAATGTAATGAGTTTTAACACATTGCAATTGTTAATTGATAAGCACCTGCATAGCCAGTTTATCTCCCTCCCCACCTCCAGTGCTGCTGAAGATTTGCATGTTTTAATTTAGGATGAGGAATTGCTACCCTCTAAACCTTAGCCTGATCCTTCTGTCTTCCACTTTCTTTATCTCAATTTAAATCCTACATCAGTCTAACAAGGCATCTAATTAACTGAGCTTCAGCTTGCAAAATTTTACATATTTTAATAAAGTATGAGTGTCAGAAATAGTGCTAACAGGTTCTTTCTGATTTATGGCCTCTCTATGAAACAAATTTGTTTTGTATATGCAAGGTTACTATTACTCCATCTGCACTGAATTTCCAATGTGTCCATCATAACAAGAGAAGATGCAGCAGCTCAGGATGGCGCTGTGTGCCATTGTACATGTCTGCAGTTTGTAAATACCAAGTACAACCCAGTGAATGTACTTGGTAATTTTCTTTGCTCAGAAAATAAGCGAATGCCTTCACTTAAGAAAGCAAGGCAAATCTGAAAATAAAATTAAAAGAACAAAAAGACAATTTGGAAGACACAGGTAACTCTCTCTGTAACATCCCAATACACGTTCCCTTCTTCTACCATTAGGCACTAAACATACATAATTTGGAGAAGAGGCAGGATAATAATTGTCATGCCAAAACCTGATTTTCATGTTACTGGTGACAGCCCCCTTTATGGATTCATATTTTGTGGTCATGACCAAGAGGATGGTTGGAAGGCAAGAGTGGGAGGAGTGGGAAAAAGTTGTCTCATGCTTCAGCATTTCCCTGCCAAACAAAGGCTTCAATTTTTGCACAGCAAGATCCTCCTCCCCTTTTGAAAGAAAGGGGACAGCTCTGGTCCAGGAAGGCACAATGGTGCTGTGCCGTAAACTACTGTTATGTGGAAACTGTTGAGTCCTTCCAATGGAAGAGCCTATTTAACAGAAGCCCTTATAGTGAGGACTTCAACATTTTTTCCAATAACGGTCAGCCCTTTTTAAAAAATGCCTTTTCAGACAAGGCAGAAAAGTACAAGGATAGCAAGAGCCCCCAAAACTTCCTGGCCTCAATTTTACTCAAGATTGTTCTGCAAACACGTTCAACAGTGCAATTTCAACAATACAGACTACATTTTTTTCATGGCTAAATAATAGTGCTTGCTGCCATCTAGTGGAAAGATAAATGAATTGTATACTGCGTACAATACTACCAACACACTTAGCCTGACAACATCCAGTTTATCGATTAGAAATTCAAACTGCATTAAATAATGAAATAGGTCCTCCTGTTTTGATTTGAACCTGAATTGTGTCTACATGTCTTTGGTGGAATATACTTATATATGTCCTGGTTATCACTATTGGACAACATCATATTGAAAATGTATTCTGTTTTCAAGGCATTCTCTTCAAATCATAAAAAGGGCATTGGCTTCACAATTCTTTCCTAAATGGAAGAAAAGTTCAGTGAAATACCCTAGAATGGGATGTAGGTTTGTTCTGTACTTATCTTAATTGCAGAGTGTGACTTTCATGGATGATCAACACTTCAGAGGTTTGTCAGCCTCTCTGGCTTTTAATGCCTGTTACATCTTAGCAGAAGAGATCAGTGCCTAGAGCTGGTGGGTTTTTTTTTTAAAGTGAAA
Organism: Vipera ursinii; assembly: GCF_947247035.1. Taxonomy (NCBI): domain Eukaryota; kingdom Metazoa; phylum Chordata; class Lepidosauria; order Squamata; family Viperidae; genus Vipera; species Vipera ursinii. Next base: position 44,331,251 of record NC_139517.1, read on the forward strand.
CAAAATTGCCCGAACGGGGCATACAGGAAGGTTGCAGAATGATGGAAATGTTAGACATATATTTGCCATCTTGAAATAATTAAGGAAAGCTCAACCGCACTACCGATAGTTAAACCGAGATATTTCTGCCTCGCTGTTCTTGCCCCAGCCTGCTTCATGCAGACGAGAACATATAGCTCCCATAAGCCCAACCAGTGATCAGGGAGGCTGATGTACAATAACATCAAGAAAGCCCATCCTTGTTAATAGAAGGTATCTCTGATTTTTGGGTGTTCACAGCCTAATTTTCTTTATCTTTTATTCTAGAATTCAAAAATGTACCTGCATTGCTATTATGGTTAATATTAGATTAATAAGTGTGATTACTATGTAATTAGTTGACAATTCTAGTGATAGAATTTATAGATATAAAATCTCTGCAAATTTCTTCACAGCCTTCCAAATGGCTTATGCCAATGTCCCAAATTGTCAGGCAACGAACCAACATATTGGCAATGAAAACTCCAAGGGTTCCATCTTTTATGACTCTAAAACCAGGTGTAAGAATATATTTTGGTGGAGCTGCAGCACGTTCTTTTCTAAAGATCCCCTCTCCTCATTGTTGCCCCAGACTCAGCGCTACTTCCACTACATTCAGAGATGCCAAGGACTTAGGATCAGTTTCTCGCTCTCCAGGAAACAAGTGTCCTGCAGTCACCCAAGGATTTTCTATTGATACCACAAGGCAGGCCACTTTCTATACCACTAAAATGCCCAGAGGTGATGCTTAATGCCTCTTAAGTTCTAAGAATTAAACCTCAGGCTTATTCATTAATTCGGTTAGTCTTCAATGAAATGATACTAGGCACAGCACTTCCAAACTGATTTGTTGACTCCAATTAAATGTGAGAGGAAAAATGTGGATAATTATTTAAATTTTAGGAATTATGTCAATACTGCTTATGATTGTTTCTCGCATGATAAGAAATTATTTTTGTTCTCTGTGATTTCTTATGAATCACTAATGATGCAGCTGAGTGAAGGAATGTAGTTCTCAGTTGGGGAATGGGTCGGGGAGGAATGAGTGAAGTAATACAAGAGAATATATGTAACTCAAGGCTAAACTGTGGAGTCCAAGCAAAATCCAAAAACACTAGGGTATTCCTGGAAGTTTGGCACTCAGACAATTCAGCCATCAATAGACACATTGAGATAACTACACTTATATACCATTTAAAAGACAAGAAAAATACTAGGATCAGAAGACATCTCTCATAGCAAGCACCCAGATAAACAAGGATTAACACCAAACACACAATAAAGTGGAAGACAAAACTCTAATCAACAAACTGCAGAGGAAAAATATATACCCCATCAACACTGGCAGAAAAAAAAAACATTGAATATAAACTAGGAACAAATCATGTGCTGACTAGCACTGAGGATGTTAAATAGTTAGGTAATGAAACTTTGCAATCAAGCTCAGAAAGAACCAAGGACTCAGCAATAAGTGAACTGTTAAGGAGTTTCAGAAATGATTATTCAGTCCTGAGAAAGAGGAAAGCCTGAGAAATTAAAGAAATTCAAAGTAATCTGTCTTGATTTTTATTTGGTGTTTGATGGGGCAGAGATTCTGTTATTCTACCCTACAGCAATAAAGGGCATTGCTGGAAAACTACTGAGTCTGTTTCTTGACTGCGTTTTCCTTTAAGAGCTGGCAATTTGCCGTTTTGCTCTGTATTGAACCCTATCTTAAGATTCATTAATAGAAGAAATTATATTTTAATAAATAAATATAATAGTGATAGAGGGTTCAAGTATATTGTGCGTCAATAGGAGAAACATCGAAATCCTAGGGATGTGTCATCTCTTTTGAAGGCCTCCCTCCTGTTATCTCTTTATATCACTTCTAAGTCTACTTGACTTAAATTAAAATTCTAATGTAGAGAGCTATGTGGAAGATAATACATGACCATTCTGATTTACCTCCTGGAAAAATTACCTCCTAGAAAAGATATGTATGAACTAGATGCCTTGAAACATAAATTGCTATTATTTAGGACAGGGGTGTCAAACTCAATTTCATTGAGGGCCACATCAGCATTACGGTTGCCCTCGGGGGGCCGGGAGGGCGTGGCCAGGTGGGCATGGCCGGGTGGGCGTGGCCAGCTCAATGCTGCTCACTCAGCGCAGCTTACTCAATGAAAGAAAGTTGGCAGCAGTGCCCCTGAGGGGCAGGCAGGGTGGCAAAAACAGTTTTTAGCGCTCAGCTCTACTATACCAGCAAATCAAGCAATCACACCAGGGTTACCCTTGTAGGTAGGTGCACTTGAAGCAACGTGTCAAAAACTTAACCCCCCCTAAAAAAGTTTTCACACTTATGACCGTTGCAGCATCCCCAGGGTCATGTGATTTACATTCGGATGCTTGGCAATCGATTCATATTTATGATGGTCATATTGTTCCAGGGTCATGTGATCGCCTTTTGCAACCTTCTGAGAAGCAAAGTTAGTGGGGAAACCAGATTCACCTAACAATCATGTTACTAATTTAATTTCTCTCTCTCCTTCTCTTTCTCTCCCTCTCTCCCCCTCCCTCTTTCTTTCTCCTCTCCTTCTTTCTCTCTCTCCCTTTCCTTCTTTCCCTATTTTTCTCTTTCCCTCTATTTCTCCCTTTCTCTCTCTCCGTTTCCCTCCCTTTTTCTCCTTCTCCCTCTCTATTTTTCTCTTTCCCTCTATTTCTCCCTCTTCCTCTATTTCCCTCCCTCTTTCTTTCTCCTTGTCTCTCTCCCTTTCTTTCTCTCCCTCTTTCTCTCTCCCTCTATTTCCCTCCCTTTCTCCTTCTCTCTCTCCCTCTTTCCCTCTTTTTCTCCCTCTTCCTCTATTTCCCTCCCTCTTTCTCCTTCTCTCTCTCCCTTTCTTTCTCTCCCTCTTTCCCTCTCTCCCTCTATTTCCCTCCCTTTCTTTCTGCTTCTCTCTCTCCCTTTCTCTCCCTCTATTTTTCTCTTTCCCTTTATTTCTCCCTCTTCCTGTTTCCCTCCCTCTTTCTTTCTCCTTGTCTCTCTCCCTTTCTTTCTCTCCCTCTTTCTCTCTCCCTCTATTTCCCTCCCTTTCTCCTTCTCTCTCTCCCTCTTTCTCTCCCTCTCTATTTTTCTCTTTCCCTCTATTTCTCCCTCCTTCTCTGTTTCCCTCCCTCTTTCTTTCTCCTTCTCTCTCTCTATTTTTCTCTCCCTCCCTCCCTCTCCCATTGTCCCTTCCTTCTTTCCTTCCTTCCTTCTTCCTTCCTTCCCTCCCTCTCTGTCCTTCCCTCTCCGCGTTAGAGCAGTACCTACGGAGGCAGCCCTGCGGCCCGGCTTTCTCTTGCAGAAGGCAGACTGAAACGGAGCAAGGAATGCAAATCGCCCGATCTCGCGCTTCAGCGATCTCCTCTTCTCGGTTTCAGTTTCTTTTGCTACAAGACAAAGCAGGCTGAAACGGAGCGAGGGAATCTCCCTTGCTTTGTTTCAGCCTGCTTTCTCTTGTAGCAAGTGAAGCTGAACCCGAGCAGAGGAGATCCTAGGAGCGCGAGATCGGCCGATTCACATTACTTGCTCCACTTCAGCCTGCCTTCTGCAAGAGAAAGCCAGGCCGCAGGGAGATTGCAGGAGCCAATTGCAATCTCCCTTGCTTTCACTTGCGGAGGTTGGGGCTGGCCTGGGCATCTCTCCCCCTCACCGGCTGGGTGTTGTTCGTCCTCCCCCCCCCCCGCATCCCACCTCACTCCCTCCTACCTCCTCCTCCTCCACTTTTTTTTTGGAGCCGCAGGAGACTAATAAGATGCAAATAGTGCTGGGTTCCACCAGCCCACGTGCACTTGCCTCCTACTGAGCAAGTGCTCAGCCGGGCCGGCGCCAAGGTGGTGGGGGCCGGACCTTTGTAATTTCTGGGAGAGTTGTGCGGGCCGGATTCAATCATGTGGCGGGCCGTTTGTGGCCCGCGGGCCTTGTGTTTGACATGTCTGATTTAGGAAAAGGTGTGGCTCAGTGGGTTAGGACACTGAGCTTGTCGATCAGAAGGTCGGCAGTTTGGCTGGTCGAATCCCGAGTGCTGCATAACAGAGTGAGCGCCTGGTACTCGTCCCAGCTTCTGCCAACCTAGCAGTTCGAAAGCACGTAAAAATGCAGGTAGAAAAATAGGGACCACTATGGTGGGAAGGTAACAGCATTCCGTGCGCCTTTGGCATCTAGTCATGCCAGCCACATGACCACAGAGACATCCTCGGACAAGTGCTGGCTCTTCGGCTTTGAAATGGAGATGAGCACTGGCCCCTAGAGTTGGAAACGACTAGCACGCATGTGCGGGGGAACCTTTACCTTTACCTTTTAACACCAAATATCCAATGACCATGAGTAATTATAAATAAATAAATAAATAAATAAATAAATAATATTTATAGCAATACATCTTATAAATAAATGAAGAAAATTTTGATGAAGCAAACTAAAATCTCAGTCAACAATAATTTACATACAACATGGACAAATTGTAAGACAATAAGTTGCATATTTGATTGCAGGACAATATGAACAACTACTAGCCAGAAAAGAATTACAAATCTCTGTTCAGTCTTTGAGATTTCTTGTTGAATTACAGAAAACAAAATTGGGTAATTTGCTTGCTCAGGATTCTGGAGCATTGTTATCAACCAGAGTAGACAATAAAATAAGGAATTTTCTAGAGCCAATCTCTGTCATCTCCAATTAAAGAGGACTGCAGAGGAATTAAAAAAGGAAATTAATCTTCTGCCTAAGAGAATCCAGAGTTATTGTGAGTCACAAGAACCAATTAAATTAGATGGATTTGACTTTATATAAAACTGCTTGATAAATATCAAAAGAATTCAATATACAACCAGAGTTTTCACTCTACAAAGTCAAAGTAGTACTGCGGACAAGATGTAGCACACAGAGTACTTTTTTTTTTCTTTGCCACTTGGGATTTAGCAACCCTTGGTGACAAATTAAAATTAATCCCAGTTTAGAATACTATAAAATTTGAGGTAGCACTGCAATTTATTTTACTGCAGGTCAACATATATTACGTATTTTAATAAACTAAGTACAAAATCTTAAATAATCTATATAGTACCAATTTAAATACTACTTATTTTATAAATATAGGTAGACCTCCCTTGCTACCTCATTCAGCAACTAATAAAAGTTTACCCGTGCAGAAAAAATAACATTATGGCCAATGCCTACATTTACGAGCTTTGCAGTGTCCCTCGGTCATCTGATTGCCAGTACAGGTAGCCCTTGCCTTTTTTAAAAAAAATCCCATTTATATCCCGCCCTTCTCCGAAGACTCAGGGCGTCTTACAATCTAAGAAGCACAAATCAATGTGCTTAGCAATAGCCTTCATTCTATGTATATCCCTGCTTATTAGGGCTTTCGCCCCCCCCCCAAGCGGCATTATTACAAAGTCAGCTTATTGCCCCCAACAATCTAGGTCCTCATTTTACCTACCTCAGAAGGATGGAAGGCTGAGTCAACCTTGAGCCTGGTGCTTAAATATAACAATATAACATATATCTCTATGTCACACTCTATAGAACTATCCATCTTTTTCTAGTTTATCTTTTTATTTTTTTGTTTTCTATTTCTGTCCTGTTGAAGTCTTTTCTTTTTCTTCATTTTTTTTTCTTATTTGTTCTTTGCTAGGCTTCTTGATTTTTCTCTTTCAAATCTTTGCTCCATCTGAGCAAAATGGCTCCAAGAACTTTTATCTCTCACCAGTCTGAGGGAAGGAAATAAACACCTCTCTCCTCAGTTTTCTCAGCTGCTGCCTCATTTCCTGGTGCCTCTTCTCATCAGGGCTACCTAGCTTTTAGTTTGCTTTTTTGTGTTTGTTTATTTAGCCTTCATGAGACATGTGGCTGCAGAGCTCTCAGGTAGCCATCTTCTTTTCCCTTCTTTTCTTTGCCCAACACTGATTGGCAGTTGGACCATCCTCACAATAGGGAGGGTCAAGAAGAGAGAAGATCCTTTTAATCTGCTCAGACAATCTTGCCCTCTACAATCCTCAATAAATTATGTGATTTTATTCCAGTTTCCTTCATTTTCCATCAATGAAATTCACTGTGATTTCTGGACTTCAAAGCAATTTCTGTGACCTCAACTGATCCCAAAATTTCTCTTCTTAAGCAAGACATTTGTTAAGTGAATTTTGCCCCATTTTATGATCTTCCTTGCCATAATTGTTAAGTGAATCACTGCAATTGTTTAATTAATAACAAAGTTGTTAAGTGAAATCTGGCTTCCCCATTGACATTGCTTGTCAGAAGGTCGTAAAAGATAATCACATGACCCCTGGAACACTGCTACCATCATAAATATGAACTAATTGCCAAGCACCTGAATCCCATGACTAGGGAATGCCGAAAGTGTGAAAAACAGTCATAAGTCACTTTTTCCGGTGCTATTGTAACTTCAAATGGTCACTAAACAAACTGCTGTAAGGCAAGGACTACCTGTATAGTCAGTACACATTCTCCTGTGCCTGACCTGTTGTTTTTCTTTATTTCTCCCTTTGTAGAGTATTGGAAAGATTGTCTGTAAAGAGGTTGCTTGGTTGTTGTTTTTTCTCCCTCCTTCTTAAACATGTGAATGGGTGGAGAGGAAGCATACAATTTCTACTGTGTGTGATCTATGGCCCCATCTTTGCAGAAGCAAAGCAAAAAGATTGGCTAGGAAAGGATTACAAAGAGGAAGCAGGCACACAAAGAGAAGTGCACGACGCTGTTTGTGTGCTGGGCTTGTGCTTGGCAGCACCAAAATATTGTCTGCAATATGTATTCATTATTGAGTGCAGTCCCTTCCTCTCCAGTGAATGTAGATACAGACATTAATTTGCTTCTTGCTAATTATCCTGGCACCAGGATCAGCAATCAAAGGGCAGAAGAGTGGTTAGGGTGCAAATAAAGGCCAAAGTGTGAAACTTATTTTTGTCGGTTATAAGATGCAGCTTATAAGAACAAGAAACCAGGCCAGATCCAGGTTACTTCTGTTACAATGCCTATTTACAAGAATCTCATTACACTGATTGTGTTCTCTTGGGAACGATCAGATAAGGCTTTGGGGATTCTGGGGAAGCAAGATTTGTGCCAATTTCTGCTGTGCCAGCACTCTTAAGATCAACCTCCTCTTCACACTTCCCCCAATTCTACCTAGAGTTTTTTACCAAATCATCTCAGGGACTGGGTAAGCCTATTTTGCAACCAATTTTTCCAATTGTGAAATTTCCCTGATGAAAGATGGCAGCCCCAATATATTTTCAGTAATACTTTCAAAAATTGAAACGGAATATTAGGCTTTACTTATTAGTAAAATAAACAGCATTAATACATAATAAAAAACAATCACAACTCAGTCAAATAAATGATACTAAATAAGTATATATTTATTTCCATTATCCAAAAAGTAAGTAGATATAGCAACTGTATTTATTTCTTTCCTTTTAAAAATCTACTGGGAAAAAAGAAACTCAATAAATTATGATCAATCGCAATGTGATTTTTTTAATAAAACAAATGTTTTCAAAATAATAATCTGATAGCTTTTACATGGGATTTCTGCTAAAAATGGTTTTCTTTAATATACTATCAAATAGTGCTCTTCATCTTTGAAAATCCCTCTGTACTGTTGCAGCTACTTTTACTTCCAAGGTACAGAATGGAGCCATTTCAGATGCAAGGCACTCAATGCTGGACAGTTTGTTTCAAGCCAAAATCCATTGAGAAGAAAGCAAGAAACTATGACCCACTTAACTTGAACAAACCAAATCATCACTTTCAATCTTTTGTGGTATTAAGAAAAAAACAAAACCCTGTAAGGTCTCTCCAAGATGAATGCAGGAGACAATGATTTCATTCAAGAGATTTTAGCCATATGCATACCATATTTAATCACAATAAAATCCAAAATAAGAAAATGACAAACACTCTGAAAATATGCAAAAGGCAACACATTTTAATCCAACATTGTCACCTTCTTACATCTTCTAACATGGTTTCTAATTTGTTAATAATTCAGTTTGATCTGGATGTGAAATTTAACATACTAGGCTTCTGTATCAGCTACAATATATTACTGACATTTAAGAAAATGAGAATAATTTCTAATGATTTTTTTCTTATCAAGATGTTTTGCATCACAAAGCCATCCAAGATTGGTTCATACAAATCATTTCTAAATTTCATGTTTAATCCAATAAAATACTATTAATTTTCTTCTCCTTCTGCATCCCCCTCCTCCTCCTCCTCCTCCTCCTCTTCTTCTTCATCCTCACCATGATCACCTAAATCCACATCATCTTCATCTTCAATCTTTAGAGGAAAAACAGAAATAAAACTGCTATTTAGTGTATTATATTAAATGGACAGCTTATTTTTAAACTTGCTAATTATTTTAACATGTTCAAGTAAAGAATTAAAATTTAAATCTATCTCAAGTTTTACGTTTAAAAATAGCATTTCTCCATCATCTGAGACCATCATCTTTTTATTATAGAACCTATAAGATAGAAATTTATTTACTATATTATGACAAGAGAATATTATTTTCACCAGGCCAAGAGCCCCATTTGCCTTTGAACAGCATATTAAAATTAGACTCCATCAAAATAAAAAGCTGGTCAAAATGCAACTAAATGAATGGCTAAACTGATTAGTTTGATAACTATAAGACTGAAAACACTTTACGAACTTTTTGCTTAAAACAGATAAAAAGGATGTATTTCTGGGTTTACTGATTTAAAAAAAGATTTATATGAGGAGAATGAAGCTTATGCCATATAGTTTTGCTACAAAGAAGATCAGTTGCTTTTTTAAAGTATTTTCTTTTTCTTTTATTGTTTTCAACACTTTCTTTTTTTTCTTTTATACTGTTTACCTTTTAATTTTGTAAATAAATTCTTTAATGAAATATTAAAATATAAATAAATCTGTATAGTAAATTTTAGCTTATGATTATATAGCTATGCAGATGTATATTATAGTTTCTCTAGCTATAAAATTAGTTGCCAAAAGCAACACATCAATGAGAGTAGTTGTTAGAACATGGTAATGGATTCTTTGCTGTTCCCATTTAGAAGCTAGGTGCCAGGTAGAGAGAGAAGTATTTAATGAACACAGCAAGCACTTAAAATTAAACCTTCGCTTTTTTCCTTTTTAATTTCTCTCTCCTTCCCCCTCTGACAAAAGTAGATGAGCAGAGCCTCCAGTTACATCTTTTACATTTTGCTGATAACGGTCCAGGGACTCTTTCTCTTCCTGTCTCAGATAAGGGAGCATTAGCACCCTCAGGCCTTGGCGGCCCAGGAGATATGGCCCTCATCTTCCTTCTGCAACTTCCAACACATGCGGGATTTGCTTCATTTCTGCTCCCTCTCTCCTTTCTTTAAAGATCATCATTCTGCCCAGAGGAGGCAGCCAGAATTACTAACGTGGCAGCTAAACCATATTCTTCTAGACTAGAGCAGTTGATATACCCAAACAACCCATCTCAATATGAAAAACCAATCTGTAATCCATTAATTAATGTATTTTATGTAATATATCTTATTTTAACAAAAGGTTAAAATTAGTGTTGTAGTAATACATTTCATAAAAGGGACGTGGTGGTTCAGTGGGTTAGGATGCTGAGCTTGTCGATCAGAAGGTCGGCAGTTTGGCGGGTCGAATCCCGAGTGCCGCGTAACAGAGTGAGCGCCTGTTACTCGTCCCAGCTTCTGCCCACCTAGCATTCGAAAGTACGTAAAAATGCAAGTAGAAAAATAGGGACCACTACGGTGGGAGGGTAACAGCGTTCCGTGCCCCTTTGGCGTCTTGTCATGCCGGCCACATGACCACGGAGACGTCCTCGGACAAGCGCTGGTTCTTCGGCTTTGAAACGGAGATGAGCACTGGCCCCTAGAGTCGGAAACGACTAGCACGCATGTGCGGGGGAACCTTTACCTTTAATACATTTCATACAATGTAAACCAAGGCTGTGACTGCTGAGGCCCTGGATGATACTCATGGAACACTGAGGCTCCACAGAACTCAGTTTGAAAAGCACAGTTCTAAAGGGTTGGTACAAATTTGGGGAGACACAGACACAGACAGTTTTGTCATGCATCTAAATTTAGCTCTAAAATTGTTCCAGCGAGTTCAAGTCTCACACTTGCTTTTGCAAATTTTGTATCTTACCGGTTCTCCAAGTTCTTTGAGTTTATTCTTTAATCCAACTATTTTCTGATCCTGATCTGCCAGAAGAACCAGGAAGTCATCTTGTTCTTTTTTAGATTCTGCAATTTCCTGCTGCAGTTTGCTTTTTTCATTTTTCAAAATTGCCACAGTGCTATTAGATGATTCCAGTTGCTGTTTAAATGAAGACTTCTCCTCATTGAGTCTTGCAATTTCATTCTGGCACAGAAAAGTATAAAATATTACATTCAGAGACATGTTACCTTCCATGAAAAAGTTGTGTGTTTGGAAGGAAGCAACATATGCTTCATATACCATAAAAATCAATATCCTTTTAAGGTAATTTATGTATTCCATATAAATGGTCATATGCAATGCTTTATTCAGTCTCATCTAAAATCTATTTTTTAGAAGTTTATGCTTCATATAGTTGATCTTTAGTAACTTTTTAATATCCATTTCCCAAATGCTCTGTCCATTTTTAGAAACTTGACAAATGATTCTAGAACTGATCTTTGAAGATGGAAAAAAATAAAAGTACAGCAAATCTCAGCATGCATTATTGATTGATCATTGCTTAGATCCTCTCTCATCTCAGGGGTAACATCTTTTGATATCTCAATGAACTATATATTACAGTATAGGAGCCTTAGAATGAGGACACATAATTAAGATAACAGCAATAAAGAACTATGACTCTACATACTTTAAAAGTACTTTTTTGACCACGTTTATGGGCAATGAGATCTCACGTGCCTCGATCTCACGTGCCTTGCCTGCTAATGACTGTAATATTAATGTCTAAACATAATCTAGGACCGTGGTGGTGAACCTATGGCACGCGTGCCACAGGTGGCATGCAGAGCCCTCTTTGTGGGCACGTGCGCTGTCACCCCAGTTCTAGGCCTTCAGCTGGGTTTTATAAAACCTTTTCGCTTTAGGCCTCTGCCGCCGTGTGCAAAAAAAAAGGTTCAATCAATCAATAAATTTCAACTTCTTGTGGGGAAAAAAAAGATCTTGCAAAGTTGGAATTGATTGATTGAACTTTTTAGTCCCACCCAGTCTGTCGTTACCACCGCAGCCACGCCCACCCAATGGACCATGCCCACCCAATAGGCCACACCCACCCAGCACCCGACAATACATAAGAGAGTTTTGGGTTGCAGTTTGGGCATACGGTCTCTAAAAGGTTCGCCATCCCTGATCTAGGATATTAGCAAGAAGCAAATCCACACCACAATCAACAATGAGGATTATATTTTTTTTCTGGAATGCTTATTATAATCTAGAGTTAATCCATCAATCAGTACATCTAGACATTAAACAAAATTGTAAAAAGCATTTTATGCCAATAATACAAAAAGACTGAAGTTATCACTAAGACAAAACTATAGATTGTTAACTCTAAGGTTAAGTTAAATATCCAATATCTTTATTAGTATGTTTTACTATGTGTTAAATACCTTTAATTCTTTATTCTCCTGCAAGATCACTGAAAGTTGTGTTTCCAGGTCAGTTGTCTTTGCTACCATATCAGCACTACTATCTTCTGATGCAGGAACTGAAGTCATGTTCTGCAAAATAAATAACATTGAACAAAATTATAAAGCTAATAGTTTTCAGAAAGTATAATAACTGTGATTGTCTTATATGATATAGTATAGCCAAGAATCAAATGTGATTACTGATGGCTGATGCTGAAAAGGACAAAGAGATTAAGGGGACTACTTCTATTTATTCTAATTCTCCCCCCCAACCCCCCCCCCCCAAATAAGCCAGAAACTAAAAGGCAAGGAAAATTCTTAAGATCCTAACATTTTCTAAAGTTCTTGCTTCTCAACCTGAAACTTGATTATTTGTGCCCTCAAGTTATCAATCTCCTGTGAGAGAAAACATATTAAATTCAGCTAAATATAAATATATTTATAGGTCCAAGACTAATCATATCATGGTAGATCTGATAATAAAAATATTAATAAATTTGAACTGGAATAATAGGTAAAAATAAGACAAGAAAATCCTGCTGATGATGTTACCTAGTCTGGAAACAACGTTCAGAAAATAAATTGAAACAAGCCTGGAGAGCAAATCACTGCCAAAATTTGAATTGGTTTGCTATTGAAGTACGGGTAACATGCAGATTTCAGTCTATTTCTCTCAAATATCACAGAAGTTGCTAACTTTATAAATTGAACTTAATGCAGACCAGACTCTTATTCAAAGAAAGTATCAAGAATTAATCAAGATGACTTTTAGGGATTCTTTGGGCTGACTTTGATGCCCAATTTTCAGCAGGGCATAAAATATTTTACCCATCTCAGATTGCTTCACTTGTAATTTTTATATCTGAAAATACAGCAATATTATTTATGCTAGAGATATATCCAACTTGGATTTTTACTATGTGTATCTCACTGAGCTACCTTTGAAGAAACTTTAGCTCATGAAGGAATATGGAACCAAAAACAATACAAGATTGCTTGTGAGATCAGCAGTGATCCTCCTATGACACACATAAGAGAAATCAGGTTTCTCATTTCTAATTATCTGACACAGGGAAAAAAGAGAAAACTGAATTGTACAACTAAAAGCCTACGGGATCTAGTTACAAAATCAAGACAAGGGCTCCCTTTTTGTTCAAACTGTAGTCATACCTCATGAGCAAGCAATGCATGGTTTCTCCCACTGTTATACAAAGGTAGCCTGACCAAATACTTTAAAATAGGCTACAGGAATTTCCTACCTTACATAGTTCACTATTTAACTGAGTTCCAGTAGATATATTAGTTTGTAATGATTGTTCTGTTGCTCCTTCCATTGTTGTTGAAAGTTTCTATAAACATCAGACATATAAAAACACCCAGTTGTTTAAAAAGCATAAGCACTTTAAACTATTGTTCTGGTTTTATTTTTTTTTAAAAAGCAGCAACCAGGATTATAGCTTGAGACACAAAATTGCAATTACACAGTAATGATTGGTGCCATCTTGGAAAACTAGCATATTTTGGCATATTGCATTGAGGATAGAAAATAAATTATGCAAATGGAATTAAATATTATATTACATTTTTAAAAAATTATCATACTAACAAATATGCTGGGAATGCCAGGAAGTATTTGAAACAGTCATGCTTTTCAAAAAAAATAAATAAATTAAATACCAATTTTATGCTATGGACTTCTAAACAATTATGAGATTAGTAAATCCATAGTATTTCATCTATAAACCCAGATTCAGTTTTTAAAAATAAAGCTTTATATGCCTGGATTTCAGTTTATTCCTAGTGAAATTAAAATAAAAACATATATTTTTGGTGGGTAGTCTCCCATCTTCTATTGCTTCGAGAAATAAATTACAGGAAAGGTCTCATATTTTTCTACATTACAGGTTTAAATTTTATGGATTTAAACCACTTTCAAGTCAGTAAGCTAATTGTTTTTAATAAAATGCCTACTTAAAAAAAACAACCAAGAGTTTTCTATACCAAACCAGATTTTATACACCAATAAGAACCAACTGAACTTATCAATACATTTTATCATATCATCCAAACCTATTAAGCTACATTTCTCATTCATTCATTCATTCAGCATACTGCCTAATATAATCTGAGATAATTCAGAATAATTGCAACAGCATATAAAATATAAAAGATGAAAAATCAATTGCTTTAAATTTGATTAAAAATTAAAATGCCATAAAAATAAAAGTAAAAAAAGAAAATGGCTCTTTTGCCATTTTCCTTAAATACTAGGACAATATGCACCAAAGATTCCCTTGGGAAAAGCATTCCATTCCTTGAAGTCTCATGGGGGAATCTGTGACAGACAGATGAACCTATGGTGTGCAGGGATTCTTCAAATAGCCTATTCTGCTGGGTAAAGAAGCAATTCCATAGTGGGAGAGAAAGTGCCTTTGAATCAAGCACCATATTATTTAAATTCTAAAGGTTTACACCTTAAAGCATGCCCATAGGAGACCATCCATATCAATGCAAATCTTTCAGCACTATTATCCTGGTTTTGACAAATGTTCAGAAAACATACAACAAATTCATCTGTGATCAAAATGATAAAATGGGAAGGTTTTATAGAAATCTCTCAAAATGTACATAATGATCAGAGTATCAAGGCAACTTCTTGAGAACCTAAGTACATTCTTCATGTCATAGGGAAGTTACCTGTAAAAGCTGACTAATGTAGGGAACACCTTTTAATACATTATGTATCTGGCAATTATATGGCTCAGCTATTTTGAGTACCATGCTTTGGAACCACTTTTTGAGAATAAGAAGGGTTTCAGAAAGGTGCTCCTCTTGCTCTTCACCCCCAAATACAAAGAAAAAAAAATGTACTGCTTGGAAATATATTTCTTTCCCCTGATTTGACGAAATTATGGTCTGCTGTGATTTGGGAGAAAGAAAGGAAACAATTTCTTAATCATTATTTTAGATCTGACCAGGAAAAACTAATGGGTTTCAGATCAGATCAGATGCTTATTACTAAGAATGAAACTTTACTGCTCACCAGGGTTTCAATCAAAGAATCCTTTTCTCTTAGCTGTTCTTGCAGTAATTCAAGTTTGTGCTTCCATTCCTCCATTTCCACGTGCAATTTGCTGATTTCTTCTGACTGAACACCATTTATCTGACCCATATCACTGTGCAAACTATGATGCTGATTGTCTTTTCCTATTAAGCAAATTGTAAAATGATTTACTTCTAGCATTTCAGATAAAAAAATTAAAACATTCTTACTTCAATGTATTTCAAAATTATAATTCCACTAGGAAATTGCAGAATTAAATTTAGACAGTTGTATCAGAGAACTACTTGTCTACTGTCAGACAGACAAATTGAAACAGAAATTCCGGTATAAAATAATAAATAAAATAGGACAAATGAATACATCATGAAGAATGATGTTTAGTAGTTTATTCTAAACATTTCACTTCTTAAACTAGCTTTCCTTGAGGCAACCTTTGAAATATTGATATTTTATCTAATTTATTTTACTGGCCAGTATCTGGTAATTGCTGAAATGCTTAGAAATGAACTAAAAGAGCTTAAGTGGGTATGTATGTGAAGACTCTAAGACTATTTATATATAATATGAATAAAAGGTTAATATACAAAAGAGTTGGATTAGAGAGATATTTTGGTGTATCAAATTTATTACCTGATCAACTGACTGCAGAAACTAAAATGAAGGCAAAGGAAAAAAATTAAAGGAAAAGATGCCTTCTTTTCAAACTCATCACCTGGTAATAATATCCCTGCAGTTTTCTTGACAGGATTACAAAAATCAAATGGCCACTGTCTTCTGTTTAAATGCGTTTTAAATTTCCCTGTAAAACCTACAGCTCTGGAATTGTCAAGTGATTCCTCATCTTTGGACTAATTAAGTTCAACTCCGCTTGGGTTTTGAGACTGACCAATTTCTTAACATTAAGAAAACCAAGATCATGGCATCCGGCCCTCTCAATTCCTGGCAAATAGATGGGGAAGAAATGGAGGTAGTGACAGATTTTATTTTCCTGGGCTCCAAGATCACCGCAGATGGGGACTGTAGCCAAGAAATTAAAAGACGCTTGCTCCTGGGGAGGAAAGCCATGGCAAATCTAGACAGCACACTAAAAAGCAGAGATATCACCCTGTCAACAAAAGTGCGTATAGTCAAGGCTATGGTCTTCCCAGTTGCAATGTATGGCTGTGAAAGTTGGACCACAAAAAAGGCTGAGTGCCAAAGAATGAGGCCTTTGAACTGTGGTGCTGGAGAAGACTCCTGTCCTGCAAGGCGATCAAACCGGTCAGTCCTAGAGATCAACCCTGACTGCTCTTTAGAAGGCCAGATCCTGAAGCTAAAACTACAATACTTTGGCCAGCTAATGAGAAGGAAGGACTCACTGGAGAAGAGCCTAATGCTGGGAAAGATTGAGGGCAATAGAAGAAGGGGACGACAGAGAATGAGGTGGCTGGATGGAGTCACTGAAGCAGTAGGTGTGAGCTTAAATGGACTCCCGAAGATGGTAGAGGACAGGAAGGCCTGAAGGAACGTTGTCCATAGGGTCGCGATGGGTCGGACACGAGTTCGCAGCTAACAACGTTAGGTAAAGTATCATTGTCTGTTGAGAGTGAAATACAAATGAGAAATTTCTTAGCTTCTAAGGCAGGGGTAGGCAACCTTGGCTCTTTTATGACTCGTGGACTTCAACTCCCATGCATGGCTGGCTCAGGAATTCTGGGAGTTGAAGTCCATGAGTGGTAAAAAAGCCAAGGTTGCCTACCCCTGTTCTAAGGCAAATGGGGAGAGATGGCACTGTGGCTCCAAACTGGTGCTATCAGTTAAAGCAAATTTTTAATCTATCTGTCTAAATTTTTGTTTCCACCACTGTATCTCTCTTTGGTTTTGGGGGTTTCTTAAAAAAATACCACTCTACAGATGATAATCTTGATGAAATTCTGAGATTGACTTTATGCACTTAAATAGTCTATTGTCTGTCAATGATTAATGCCAATTTACCACATTCTTGAGCTGTTGAAAGTGTATACAACTCAACACAATTTAAAATCCCATGGCCTGCAAGTTATTTCTCAGGAAAAACTATGCAAAATACTATTAGCATTACTACCTAGCTGTATTTTAAGGAGGTTATATTGGTCCTTGTGTTGCTGGATTTGTGAAACTTGTTGCGTAACTGTTGTCTGCAACTGTTCATTTTGAATTTTTAATGATTCTACTTGTTTCTTCAATTCCTCAAGCTCCTGATCCTTTAAAATAAAATAAAAAGAAACAAAATTAAGTTTTCACCCATTTTTTAAACATAGGTCTACTCTCTAATTATGCCTGGGATCTTGAATCTTTTAAGATTTCTAACTGAGATGCTAAATTGACCAACTGTATTAGTGCAATATAGATAAAAATATTTTGGGGGGGGGGAAATTCACTGAAACATGAGATAAAAAATGACACCAAGGACTAAACTATTTTACTTCTACCATTTACAGATATTCCTTGATTTATGATTATTTGTTTAGCGACAATTTACAATTCATCCTCCTACATATGTCTGCTGCAGCATCTCTGTGATCATGGGAATGAAATTTACATGCTTGGCAATTGGCATGTATTTATGACAATTCCAGTGTTGTGGGGTCACATAATCCCCATATACAATCTTCCCAGCAAGTTTCTGATAAGCATAGTCAATGGGGGAAACCAGAATTGCTTAACAACTACATTATTCACTTAATGAAAGAGGCAAAATAGATCATATATTAAGACAGTCTGAATTTTACTGATAGATGTTCCAGTCCCAATTGTAGTAATAAGTCAAGGACTACCTGTACAATAACAGGCCAAGACCCCATTCCCGCAAGAGGATATTCCACAAAGTAATTCCTGAGAGTTTAGAAGATCTAATATATATGGGGTCTTCACTTACTGACCACAAATGAGACTGACAACTTCATCAATAAATTACATTTTCATATAGTGAAAAATCAGATAACCACACCTCATTTACAATGGCAGTTTATCAGTTCCAGCTGTGATCATTAAGCAAATCATCACAGGTTGTGAAATGTGATGTAACCTGATAGCAACTTGCAACTCCCATCAGCTTTGATTCTGCCAACTGTGAAGGTTGTAAAAGTGCAGGTTGTCAAATGCTGGAATCATGATTACCCTGGGGACAGTCACAACTTGGTAGACTAGTTTAAGTCTCCCATATTCAGTACTGTCATAACTTTGAACAGTCACTGAATAAGTAGTCAGAAAGTAAGAATTATCTATAATATCTTTCAATTATGAATAACAAATTTGACTAATTGATGTTATAGCTTTTTAAAAATTCTTAAATAACTAGTGATTGCAAATTGCTTTTTTAAAAATCTTAAATAACTAGTGATTGCAAATTGCAAATACCTAGTATTAAATGGAATTTAGGTGATATGTACCGTGTTTTCCCCAAAATATCCTGAAAATAAGCCCCAGTTAAGAGCCCGCCTACCCTGTCCCACCGTCTGGTTGCACGAGGGGGGGAGGCACATGCATAAAAATCAAGCTAGGGCAGGGATGAGGAGGTAGAACTGCCCCACACCTGCTTACCTTAGGACCGCTGCAGCCAGGCCACCCGTGCTCCAACACCTGCTTCACCTCATGGCAGCGGCACCAACAGCCCCATCCAGCAGGAGCCCATATAGCCGCCACCAGCCCACTTCTGTGGCTGCTCGCCACCATTCAGACGCATCCCCCCACCCCCACGGGAGCTCCATTGTGAAGGCCTCTGCCAGCTTCCCTTCTTGGCTGCAGAGGCCTTTCCCAAAGCCTCTGATGGTGAAGCAGAGGCCGGGAGTCAACACGTCAAGCAGTGGTGAGAGGCTGCAGAAGAAGTGGGCTGCTGGTGACCATGCAGGCTCCTGCTGGATGGGGTTTAGTGCCGCCGTGAGGTGAGACAGTGGGAAAAATAATTCATCCCCCCAAAATAAGACCCTAACGCCTCTTTTGGAGGCAAATATATATTATTTTTGGGGAAACACACTATTATAGCAGAGATGTACTGTGCATATAAGACTACGAACTACTGTGTTTCCATAATTTTAAATAAATCTCAGTATAATGTGTAACTTGGGCTTAAGATATACCTTTAAATGTGCATAGTATATCTGAGATTAAATGTAATTCACTTAAAACAAGATACATTATTTACCTGTACTCTAATGACATCTTTATAGTGTGTCACTATGTTGTTATGTTGTTCTAAACTTTTTTTCACTTCTTCTTCCTTTTTATCTTCTTCACTTGACTTATAAATTGCCTTTGTTATAATTCCTGTGAAATGATGATTTATAATATTAGATAATTTAAGTCAAATGTTGCAGCATTCTAGATGACTATAGAGATTAAGAGTTTAAAAGGTGTCATCATTAACATAATGGCTATTCAATATTTCTCAATCACTCAGATTTTTTTCCTTAAAATGCTAAAACAACCTTTCTTATCTGATAATACTGTTACTTTAAAATAAAAAAAAAACATTTTGATAGAAAATATTCAATAAGCAATGGATCAGGAAACATTTCTCAGTCATGTCATGAGTTAACTAAACTTGTTGCAACTTTTAACTCCCACAATTTCCCACTGAGCTTAACTCTCCACAATTGGTTCACATTTAAATGAGTTCAATAAACACTAGTACAATAGTACACCACAGGCATAATATGTATACTCTGATTTCTGTGGAGAAATATGAAAGCCTCAGAAAGAACAAACCATTTTTCTCAAGCCTTCTGCCCAAAACTGAAAATAAAATGAAAAAATACACAAAATATGTATTGTGTATTGTTATTTCAAAATATTCATATCAAATCATGAAACAGACAAATAGGCAAAAGGTTTATCTCAATATAAGTGAAAAATAATTTTCAGAAGTCCATGGAAAAAAGAAGCAGAAGAAGCAGAGCCTTCTAAGAAACCCAGAAAATGAGACCATGGAGTCAAATGTGGCAACATTTGAATTCTGAGCTCTGGTGTCTCTTCTCTACCTGGTTCTCAGTTTCTATTGAAACATTAATCTTCTCTATGTATCTATAATATATAACTTACTCTATTTTGCCACAAAGTAGATGATTTCTTCCTTCTTTCTCGAATTAACTTTTTGCCAACCTGCTGATCCTAAGCAGGTAAGAATGAATAAAGAGATGCTACATTTCACTGTGTTCAGAAACCTTCACCTCCACTGGTTACAAACTTTTAAAAATTAAATTAACATACTTTGCTTAATAGATTTTCAAAAAATAAGAAATTGACCTCATACCTCTACATGATGCAATAATAAAGGCTGTGAATGTATAATTTTTCTGATTTTTTTTCTTTGAATTCTCAGTATCTATGGAGATTCTCAGTCATCCAAGTCATGGTTGTCCCAAAGATGTTTTTTTCAAAAGGCAACTACACTTTGTTTTTCATTGAAGATATTTCGCTTCTCATCCAGTCAGAACTGAGGTAGCTTCTTGGATGAGACGTGAAACATCTCCAAAGAAAAACAAGGAAGTCTAGTTGCCTCTTGAAAAAGCACCTTTGGGACACCCCTGAGTTCTCATAACTTTTTCTGTTACATCAGAATTTTCAGAAATTATATACAATCTATATAAATTTATTAATTTTGATGACAAGATTTTTTTAAAGAATTAGAACTGCTGGTAAATTGTACTTTCTCCTTTTTCAAATTAATACTCCAAGAAATGATGTAACAAGTCTCACCTTCCAGTTCTTTCACCAGCTTTGTAAACTCATGATCAAACATCATATGATCAGGGCTAGAAAAGTTTGGCTGTGGTTTCTGAGCTGCTCGGGAATAGAATTCATGTTTGCTAATAAATCCCAATTTCTCAATAAAAATTTCCTTGCCAATCCTTTTTTCTATAAGCTGCTTTAGTTTTTCTCTAAAGGGGAAAACAGAATTATGTAATAATTCTAGCTGAAAAAAATCCTCTTTTTAATCATATCCCTAACCCTCAAAATCTTAGTTCTTTTTAATAAAAAAAAAGGATAAAGAAAAAGATCAGATAAATAGTATGCAATAAGTCAGAGTGATGGAGAAGGAAAAAAGATGCCTTCAGATCTTGTAGAGAAATCAATTTCAGTGTGAAATAAATTGAGACAAATTACAGAAAATCAAGCAACTTCAGAATATTGGAAACAATGAGAAGACAAACTAAGTGATAGTTTAAAAATAGTTATATGTTTTTATTTTGCTTTTTCAAGCCAACATTATTCTTCAGTAGCACTGGAGAGACAGCCTCTAATTCCAAATGACATTTTATCAGTTTCAAACTGTTGGGGCCATAAAGTTTATAACTAATAATAAAAAAGCATGTGTTTGCCTTAATTAATATGGAAAGTTCATATATTTCCTAATACAGTATTTACAATGCAAAATATATTAAATGAAATATGAATGCCAATATACTCACTTTTTATAATTCTCAAGTGAATTGTCATTGTAATAAATGGAGATTCCTAGTAATAGAGCACACAATCCTTGAACCAGCTGCTCCTCTTCTCCAAGGTTTTCTGCTATTTGTCCTGTTAGCTAGATCTTTGGCTAAGGATGCTAGAGACTGAAGTACTTTTCTTTGCATCACACTTTAGAGTAAAAAGATAACAATTTCCTTGATTTGACTTCCGGTTCCTTTTTCCAGCGGAGCAGTCCGAAGATTCAGAATGCCGAACCCTTCGGCTGAAATTTCTTTTTGTTGGGGACCCTAAGGGGCCAGAACCCACCCTGAAGGGGTGGAACGAAGGAAGGAAATCCCAGGGAATTAGGAGAGACAGCGGTCTCCCCAAATGGTCCAGGAGAAGCCTCCCAGAAACCAACAGAAGGCTGGCTAACTCCATTGTCCAGTCATAGCTGAAAACAACGGAAGTCATAAGCTTTTAAACTAAGCGGATTTTAAACAGCATGCTTGAATCTGGGTAAGAATATTGATTTTCTCTATCCTACCTATTTTCCTGAAGAACAAAGTCCCAAAAATAAGAGATCTCAGGGGGGGGGGGAAGGAGGGGGATTCTACTCCCTTCTTTTGGTTACCAGAAGCGGCAAAACCTACCCTTTAGAGAGAGAGAAAAAGACTAAAAAGATCTGAAAAATGAGCAAACGCTGACACCTACTGGTGGGTGAGGATTTTTCTTTCTCTGACCCTCAAAGTTCTTTAAAAATGCAGCTGTGTAAACAAAGTGAGAGCAACAAATCTGAAGCAATGAACACTTTACAAAAGGAAACATATGATAAGCGGGAACAATTTCAAAGAACAATGATTTTAAACCACAAAAAAATACAGAACAACCTTGAGTGTATGAATCAACTTATCTCCAACTTAATTTCACTCCAAGAAATTTCCCAGGAAAATACAGTAGAGATGACTGAACATAATTCTGAGAATAGAGACTTAAAGATGGAAATGTATAAAATAAAAAATCATGATTTAATTCAAATGGAAAATATTTCAACACATTCAAGCAACTTTGAAGTTAAGGAAAAGAATGAGAAAAAATACAGGGAAACAAATGATGCAGCAAAACATACTGATTAAGAAAGGCAATGGCCAGAGAAAAAAGATTAAAATAGAAATCAAGAAAATAGATGATCGGACTTATCAAAGAGAATACTTAAAAAAGAAACATTTGTTTGACTGTGGAAAAACTTTGGAATATATTACTCTTAGAGAGATGAATTATTATTTTTTATTAACTAATACAATAAGAAATTTGTTTGAATATGGCTAAAGAAATGGAAAAACTTTGGAATACATTACTCTTAGAGGGATGATTTTTTTTAATTAATACAATGTTTTTTTTCTTTTTCCTTTCTGTAAAAAAAAGTTGAAATGATTTAAACAAAGCAAATGTTTTAGTTATTTAAATATGACGATAAGAAAAGCATAAAAATGTGTTTAAAATGAGAGTTAAAGGATTAGATGATTAGATCTATTGAATGGAATGCTTGAAGTTTAAATAGATTAAATACATTCTCAGCTATGGTCAAAAAGAATAAGAAATTGAGGGAATAAATATATATTAAATTAGGAGGGATACATATTTTAAGTAGTATGTTATTTTTTTTGTATTTCAGTGCTTTTGTCTTTTTTTCTTTTCTCTTCTTTTTCTCCTCTTTTTTTGTCTCTCTCCTCTTTTCTTTTCTCTTTCTACTTTTTTACCTATTGATTAAGAAATATAAAAGTATGAGAGGGCTTATATGGAAAAAAATAGAATTAAATCCACCAATGTAAATGTAGTTAATTGTTGAGAAAATTGTTACTAGTAAGAATATTTAGAATTTGGGGGGAGAAATAAGCTGAAATAAGCACAGTAACAGGATTTACGATAAGGCAACTAAAATGACAAATAGGAATATTGGAAAAACTATATACTTAATTGTTTATCAAAATAATGAGAATTGTTTTAATCTAATGTTTGCAAAGAAAGATACTTTGGGGAAAAGGGAAATCAACTGAAATTAACATATGGAATATAGATTATAGAAATCAATTGTTAAAGATTGTCTTATAAATGTTACCCAGACAACATACTGTTTACAAATTACTGAATGATTTATGTTATGTTTAAAAATACCAATAAAATAAATACCAAAAAAATTCCTTGATTTATTTTGATTGAATGGCCATATCAATGCAGATGTCTTAGCATCAATTTATTTAGCTATTTATCTGTTCATTCATTCATTTATTAATTTAATAAATCTCACTCTATGACTCGGTACCAATATAAGTGGCTTGCCACTGCCTTCTTTCATAAAACTTTCTGATTTACCAATCTGGTTACAGCTTTTGGACTTCTTGGGAGTCTCTTACTTCTAACTTAACTTTTTCACCACCAGCTTGTCTTGACTTAGGTTTTTATCTAAATAACTTAACTACAAAGCAATCAGTTGTTTATTCATTTAACCAAAACAAATTTAACGAAACACTGTTATTATACTATAACAGAAACATGTAGCATGCTAATTTTAATAGAAGACAGTGAAAATCTATTCATGAGCACAATGTGAGATATTTTAATAATAATTTAATAAATGTCAAAATTGCAAAAGATGCATTTCTTTTAGTGTATTGTCACTTCTGGCCTTTAATTGAAACTTTATATCATTACTACAGCAAAATATTAAATTGTAATTCTTTTAAAAGGATACAAATGGAATATTTTCTGGATTGTGAAGAAAATTTGTGACAGCAATGGGGCAATTGCTTAGCCATGTGCAAAGCAGCATTAATAATCCAACCCTTGTCTGCACTTTGCTTCCCTGGAAAAAACAAAAGCAAATATTATCTCTGTTGCATCATAATTCTCAAGGTCATCAATCAATCAACCAAAACCATTCCCTAAAAGTGAGGAATGCACAGGCCTTGGGGAAACTTGAAATACAATAAAATTTCAGGAAAAAAATTGGGAATAAAATACCAATGGAGCCTGATGAGAACTGTGCATCCTTAGTATTTGCAACTGGAAAAGAAAATTATTGTGAGGAGTGGGCTGGGGATTATTGCTATCAGCTAGGAAAGGAGGCTGGCTGAAACTGAATCTTGACTTTATTGTGTGGTAGCAATCCTATCTGGCTGAATAATATTTTAAAAAAGATTATGAACTATGGATGAATAGAGAACTGGATTACCAGATATAGCAGTATCTCCTTATTGTCCATTGCTAACTCTATGTGTAGCTGCACAAAATTTAGTTACATTATAAGTACTAGCAGGCTGTCTATCCCAAAGTAAAAAGATGAGAAGGAATTCATCTGGTCACTCAGAAAATTTACTAAAATGGCATAGTACATTTATTATGTAGATCTATACAGAATTTATATTACAGCAAGACATACAAACTATTTCAAGAGTAAAACTGGGCTAAGTTCACTTAACAACCACTTTGCTTAGCAATGGAAATTCCAGCCACAATTGTGGTCATAGGTTGAGGACTTGTACATGAGGGCAAGTATGACATTATTTTCATTACTGAAACTTGGTGGGATTTAACAATGCCTGGAATATACAAGTGGATAGATTTAAATTGTTCAAAAGAAATAGACCTAATAAAAGAGGAAGCAGAGTTGCATTATTTATAAGAAATAACTACACCTATATAGAAATGCAAAAAAAAGGATGAAAATCTTCTTGAATACATTTGGGTTAATATAAAAGGAAAAAGGAATGACATTGCCATAGGTCTATACTACAGGACACCCAATCAATCAGAGGAAATAGACAAATGTTTTGCTAATCACTTAGCTACAATGTGCAGGAAGCATACTAGAAGAGTAATGGTAAATTTTAACTACTCCAACATCTATGGGGAGACAAACTCTGCACCAAATGGAAGATCAAACAGGTTCCTAACAAACCTGACAACTTTGTCATCCAAAAGACAGAGGCAGGTACTTGACGGTCAGCTATACTGGACCTAATCCTTACTAACAGCAATAAAATGACAGAAGGGATTGATGCTGCAGGAACTTTGGGAGAAGAGCAACCATGTCATATTGGAATTTAACACAACAGAGGCACATGCAATAGAACAAAGTCATGCTAGTGTTTTAGACTTTAGATATGAACACACTTAGCTAGGGAATGATTCCATGGATGAAAATTTCAAAGGGAAAAACCACTCAAGAATCTCTGAAAAATAAGAGTATAAAAGCCCAATCTAACAATGCCACTGAGAAAGAAAAATAAGAGAGACCCCAGATGAAACCAGCAGTTGCATAAGCAAGTCTCTGATAAACTGAAAAACAAAAAGGAGAAGTCAGAAAAGTTAAAGCTCAGAACAAACTAAAACATTCAACAAATATAAAAAATAATTTTAAAAATTTCTACATATAAAAAGCAAGAAAAATGTCAAGGAAACAATCAATATTGGGAAAGGATGTCAAGTTGGCAATAGGCAACATGGAGAAAGTGCAATTGCTTAATTTATTCTTTGCATCTGTCTTTCTACAAAAGGAAAAAAAATAACCCAACCTAACAAAAATACATAATAAAAGACAGATTAGGAATACAAATCAAAGTAGGCAAAAATAATAATGGTAAGACAACATATTTCCAGACAAATTTAAATCACCAGAACCAGATGAATTACATCCCAAGGTTCTGAAGAAGCTGGTAGACGTGATCTTGGAACTACTAAACCATAACTTTAAAAAAATCCAGGAGCACTGAGGAATTACCAGAAGACTGGAAAAGAGGTGATATGGTTCCAATCTTCAAAAAGAGGGGGGAAAATGGACCCAGGAAATTTCAGACCAATCAGTCTGACAACAATACCTGGGAAGATCCTGGAAAAGATAATTAAGCAGCGTATTTGTGAACATCCAGAAACAAGCAAAGCTGTTACTAGAAGCCAACATGGGTTTGTCAAAAACTTTGGCAAAGTGACTAAGTTAATGGACCACCAAAATGCTGTGGACATAGTATACCTGGACTTCAGTAAGGCATTTGACAACATAGACCACAAACTTATTACTGGGTAAGATAGAAAAATGTAGGATAGCATCTCCACCAGATGGATTTGTAACTGGATGACCAACCACACTCAATGTGTAGTCCTCAAAGGAACTACATCTATATGGAGAGAAGCATGCAGTGGGATAACCCAAGGTTTTGTCTTAGAACTCAGTACTCTTCAAAATCTTCCTAAACAATTTAGATGAAGGGATACAAGAGGAACTCATCAAATCTGTAGACCAAGCTGAAGGGAATAGCCAATACTTTTCACACTAGCAGTGCTAGTATTACTTTCTCCTGCAAAGACCATACTTTACAAGACCACACTTGGAATACTACATCCAATTTTAGTCACAATACAAAAAGATGTTGCAGAAGGAGTGCAGAGAAGAGCAATAAATTTGGAAAATCAGGAAGTGTGAGAAAGAAACTTAAAATTGCTCCCCTTGATTCTGTGGTGGCACAGTGGTTAGAACAGGGGTCCCCAACCCCGGTCCATGGACCAGTACCAGGCCACGGCATCCAGCAAGCGGTCTGCACAAACAAGCAAAGGCCCATCCGTGGGATGCAGGCAACATACAATAACATGCACCCTCCAATCCATGGAAAAAACCCTCTCCCCGTGGAACCAGTCCCTGGTGCTCCAAAGGCTGGGGACCTCTGAGTTAAAATACAGCAATGCAGACAACTTCTACTGACTGCCAGCTGTCAGCAGTTCGATTCTCACCAGCTCAAGGTTGACTCAGCCTTCCATCCTTCTGAGGTCAGTAAAATGAAGACCCAGTTGGGGCAATATGCTGACTCTGTAAACCGCTTACAGAGGGCTGTAAAACACTATGAAGCAGTATATAAGTCTAAGTGCTACTGCTGTAAAAGGGAGAAATTCTATCAGGTTTTTAAAATTCTGTTACTGTGGCCAACTTCAATAAGGTGAATTTTTTTGGTGGTGATTGCTTCCTGATCTGATCTACCTCAGGGAATGATACCACCTAAAGCACTAGTATTATGCTGAGAGGACTCGATACACTGAATATAATTACTTCTAGCCAGTATTTTTATCATTTACTTCTACAGCTATTTGGAAAATGAAAGGAAGATAGGTTACAGCTGCATCATCCACTTGCTTTAAAGAGATATAGCCACATGTTATCTTCATGCTTCCCTATAATTTGAAACACTTTTTGTAAAAAAAAGAAAAAGAAAATGATTCTATAGGTTAAACAGGCAAATGTTTCAATAGTTATAACCCAATAAGAATATTTATAGTCTTAAAATCTATTCCTGGCTATTTCTATCTGTTTTTGATATGAAAAAAATCAGTCTCTTTACTTAATGGTTGTTTTTATTAGCAATAATTGATTTTGCAATTGTATTTTGCCATTTTATTTTTGTTTATTTATATCCCTTTAGTATTTACAAAAAATGCACAAAACATATCCAACATATCTCCTATTTTCCCCACAACAACCCTGTCAGATGAATTAGGCCAGTGATGGTGAACCTTTTAGAGACCAAGTGCCCAAACTGCAACACAAAAACCACTTATGTATCATCAGGTGCCGGGTGGGCGTGGCCCATTGGATAGGCATGGCTATGGTGGTAACGGCAGACTAGGTGGGACTAAAAAGTTCAATCAATTCCAACTTTGCGAGATTTTTCCCCCCCCCCCAGAAGTTGAAATTGATTGATTGAACCTTTTCTCTTTTTTTTGCACACAGCGGCGGAGGCCTAAAGCAAAAAGGTTTTATAAAACCCAGCTGAAGGCCTAGGACTGGGGCGACGGTATGCGTGCCCACAGAGAGCGCTCTGTGTGCCACCTGTGGCACGGGTGCCATAGTTTCGCCACCACTGAATTAGGCTGAGAGAGACTGACAGCTCTAAGATCACCCAGCTGGCTTTCATGACTAAGGTAGGACATGAATTCATGGTCTCTTTCTTTCTAGCCTGGCACCTTAACCACTACACCAAACCAGCTTTCTGTTCTGTTCTTCTGTTCCTTTTATAACTTAAGCAAAAAACTTTATAAAATGTAAGATCATTCAATATATAAATCTTATCCTAAATAGTCAGCAGAAAATACTAATCAATAGAGTGAATCACTTAATAAAACAAAATTTAATCTGAAAGTTATTTAATTATTTAAACTAAGTAGGAGGAATACTAATCTGAAATACCATGGTTTGGAAACACCTCAGTTTTTTATCTTCTGTCTGGTTATGAAAAGCAAGAAAGTACTCATTAAACTTTGTAAAAAACAGATACTGAATTTACACTAAAAGAAGAGTAAAGAAGTCAAACTACAATTAGTACCCACTGGTTATACAAAGACTCTTCGGAGAAAGAAAAAGCACCCTTAACAACCATGTTTCCCATATCAGTAATCAAAACCACCAAGAGATAAGACAGTTTGTTACTAGAAATAACACCAAGCAACAGGCACAAACTGTAAGTACATAAAAAACCCTCAAACAGTTAATTCATAAAACACAGCAAAGCTGAGATAGCAAATAGACCCTGCTACAATGAAAGGAATGCTTTGCGTTCATCAATACATACCCGTCTGTCGATCTTATCACCCTGTGAACCATACATTAAATATTACAAAGGAATGCTGTAGGATGTTAAAATAATTACAATACTGTACAGAGGTGAGCTGTTTTGATTTTCATTAATCTGAGACTAGGTATATGGATGACATAGAAGTTTATTTTAAAAAAATAAATAAATAGCAACCCCTTTTCAGAACAAATACTTTTGAATGAGAAGAGAAGAAAGATTAACACTGAAATGTATTATGTATAATTTAACATCAGCCAAATGAGTTTTGCTTGGTTTATAGGGATTTTATTTCATTTGAAACTACCTACCTACTGATTTGTTTTCAGAAAAAATAGTTTGCACAGAAAAAAGTAGAATGAAGTTCATAATAATTTTCCATGCTGCTCTGAAGGAAAAAGTGTTATTTACTGCATATAAAAATATGCAAGAAAAATGTTTTCCTCCATCCTATATATACAAATATTTGAAACATACACATTGTACAAACCAATAACAAAATAACTGAAAGTCAATGTAAAGACTATTTACTTTTGTATTATTGATAAATTTGTAAGAAGGCAAGCCCACATGTGGTCTCAACAAGTGGCCAAGGTTTTTTGTACACATTCATTTCTTGGCTTCATATTTTCATGGTTCAAATATGTACCAATGCTCTGATTGTGGGGAAAAAAGGACATACTATTTTTGTCTCACCTTTCATTCCCTTATTCCAATTTTTACTTCCTTCAAGATGTACTGTATACATCAAACAGATTATACATGCATTTCTGATTCTTTATAATTTGCTTAGATGTATACTTTCCCTTTCCTTATGACATTCAAAACATAACAAACACTCTTCCAATATTTCCTCTCTGTAGCTTTATGAGAAATTGGACTGACAGAGCTTACATAGCTGAGGACAGATTTGAACTTTGGTCTCCTTGGTCCAGTTATAATGCAATCACACCACACTATTATTTTCCATGTATGTTACCCACAGACATTACCCACATCCCAGCAAACAACGGGTTTTAATAATTCTAATCGTTGGTTCTACCCACATATGCTTATCAGAATTAGCACAAATTAACAGAAAATACTACATATTAAAAGCAATAGTTTGTGCCACGATCATTTAATAGTGCTTTATGGTTTACTAAACATAATAATCAAGGAATTTTATAACAACTCTCTTTTTAAAGAATGTTTCTTTATGGATACTTCTAAAAGGATTCAGTTATAGGTTCATTATGCTGTACCTGAGCCAGAATGTTAGTGCACTGCTGAAGTAAGGACACTGGAGGATTTCCAATACTAGTTGCTAGCTGTACCCGTAGCAGCTGCTCCTTTAGAGTGGCATTTTCTTGCAAAGCATGGGCCAATGCCACAGCTGCGCACCAATTTGAAACAGAATCTGTAGAAAAGAGTCCTCCACAAAGAAGTTGGCCAGCTGAGACAGAACTTCCAGTAGCTGTAAAATAAGCAGTCAATTTATTGACAGGACTACTATTTCAGACATGTTCACCTATGTAAAGCTTTTGAAATACCTGGGACATTATCTAAAACAGGAATGTTTTGACATTGGTTAGGGGCTTCAAGGAGCATAGCCAATTCAAATGGTGAGGAAAAAATGTGTGGGCCAATTTTGGACAGTTATGCAGGAGTTACAGGGAAAAATGGAAGGGATTTCCCCAGGAGAAGTTAAGGAGAATAACAATATCTTATAGTTTGCAGAAATTTAAGACATCATATTTACCCCTTAAAATACCTTTGAGGGGAAAAAATCAACTCTATGTATGAGAGTAATTTTTATCATTGGAATATTGTCAACTGATCTTCTGTCAGCATGATTTTGTACTTAAACTGAAATGTTCAATAGTAGAACATTCTCCACTGTTTAATAAACTATGGAAAAGTTATCTTGTAGAATAAAATGTACTGAACGATATGCTGACCTTAAAGGTATATATAATGTGTGGCATCTATTTAAGAATTCCTCAGGACATTAAGAATACCCAGAGCAAATAGCAGAATGGAAGCAACCTTGGAGGTGTTCTAGTCCAACCCTCTGCTTGAGCAGGAGACCTTATATACCATTAGACAAATGGCTGTCCAGTTTCTTTTTATAAACCTCCAGTGATGAAGAAGCACTCACAACTTCTGGAGGCAAGCTATTCCACTGGTTTACTATTCTCACCGTTAGGAAATTTCTCCTTACTTCTAGGTTTGGAAGGAGCATGTAACAGAATAAAAAATCCAAAGAAAAGTGTTAGGAGAGTCTAATGCTGCTCAATGCTGCTTTATTTTGTTAAAAATAGCATCATCAACATTTCTGGAATCCAAAAGGGATTGAGTGAAATGGATTTCACACTTAAGGAAAAAAAAAACTATTCTACAACATTAAAGCAGCAGAAGGATTTTCAAATAATATACAGAAGGATGCAATATTTCTATTATGTCATTTCATGTGTTATGCCAATAATGTCAAACTTGTTTCTAGAACAACTGCAAATGAACACAACTGGAAAACTCTACAATTACCATTTATAAGGACAAGCCTCCTGAAAGTGAGTAGAATTTTCCTCCCTTGTGCCACCTCACAATTAGGTATTTTTGTACCTAAAGTTAAAAGTATGAATTTAACTTTTCAATAAATTAATTTTCAATAAATTAAATTAAATAATACTGTACCATCAATGGTTGAAGGTAGAAGAGTTGAAACAATTTCTCCTTGCCCTTTTTGGTTTTTGTATAAGAAACACTGGAAGCAATAAAGGACAGCACAGCGCAGCACAAATGGTTGTCTCTCATTTACCATTGACATAAGTAGCACAACAATTGCAGGCCTGTGATTGAAATAATTTTTTTTTAGTTTAGGTCTGTATGTTTCCATACGAATGTGCATACATACATAAAATTGACACATTAATAGGCAAAAGAAAATATATTATTTAACCCAAGTAGTCAGAAAACATGTGACTTATTCACTCTCTCATTTTTGTTTTTCAAGTTTTTCCAAGTAACTACTTCATCTTATACATTATTTTTTTCTTAATGTGGTTCTTCTTCCCAGGACAGCAATTTACAAAAATTATTTGAAAGTAGAAGTTTCAGTTCAATGCTTGGGGTCTCCAGAAAAGGTAAAGAAGATGGCAGAGGGGTAGCTAGAAGCAATTACAACTCAGTTATCACTTTGAGTTCCAGACCTTCCATCAATTCTTTTCAACTCAATTCAAAAAGAAAATGACAAAATACTTTCTTTCTGACACTAAGAAACAAATGATTTGCAATTCATAAACTGCTGATAAAAACCCTGTTTGAGTATATGAAGCAACTGTCAATACATTATTATCAGCTTACTACTAGGTTCCCGGATGAAACAGATTATTTGGAGGTTTTCCAGTTAGGGTTCAGCCCTGAATATGGCACTGGTCACACTTCTTGATGATCTCTGATGGGACCAGCATGGGGATAGTTCGTTCATTCTTTATCTATTAGCAGCCTTTGATACTATTGATGATGATATATTTCTAGAGTGGGTTTGGGGGTTGCAAATGGGGGGGCATTAAGTTGTCCTTGTTCACTTCCTTCCTCTGAGTTGGTCTCAGCTGGTGTTGATAGGAAGCGAGAGGTCCAGCCCTCACCCCCTGCTTTTCAGGGCCCTACAGGGCTCAGCACTTTCTCCACTTCTATTTAACATATACATCAAGCCACTGGATGAGATTATCCACCACCATGGGTTGAGAGGTCATCAATATGCTGATGACACCCAGGTGTATATTGCAGCCCATAGTTAGTTAAGTGATACTGTGGCCTCCCTCTCACGGTGCCTGGAGGCTGTTATGGGTTTGAAGGCGAGCAATGGGCTGAAACCCTGGCAAGACAGAATAGCTTTGGGTTTGGGGTTCTTCAAACCATGGAAAATTGCCATCTCTGGTCTTGGATGGGGTTTCCCTCCCCCAAACAGTCCCAGTGCATGACCTTAGAGGTTGTCCTGAACTCATGACTGAGTTCTGCTTGAAGAGCAGGTGGCAGTCATGGTCAGGAGGGCCTTTGTGAAACTATGGGTTGTGCATCAGTTATGCCCTTTCCTGACCAACAATCTCTGCTCAAAGTTATTAATGCTTTGGTCATCTCCCATCTTGATTAGCAGTGCTTTCTACATGAGGCTGCCCTTAAAAAGTATCCAGAAGCTTCAACTGGTTCAAATCTGACAGCCCGCATAGTACTATACAAGCCTAGATTTGCACACATGTTTCCTCACTGCAGGAGCAGCATTGGCTGCTGATTTACTTCTGGGCCAATTCAAGGCTCTGGTAGTCACCTTTAAAGCGCTATATGTCCTGGGACTAGGTTTTTCAAAGAACCATTTTTCCCCAATCTTATCTACCGGACCAACCAGTTCTCCACCCCTGATCTAGTGGCACCAAGAAAGGACTTCTTTGTGGTAGCTTCTTCCCTGTGGAACATCATCACTGCAGAAATAAGACTCCTGCAAAAGGCTTGGGAATTTCAGAGTGATATGGAGGCCATCAAGTAGTTCATCTTATTGTTGTGGCCAGGGGGAAGGGGTTTACTGGTTTCAAACTAAAGCTTTATTGCTGTAAACTGCCCTAATTCACTATGAGTGAATTGGGTGGCCATATAAATTTTCTTAATAAATAAATAAATTTTGAAAACTCAGAATACTATCTAAATCAATTTCCACTTCTTATAGTTAAATAGTAACATTTAGATTTTCACATCCAGTTTACACATAAAGGTGTTTCCTTCCATAAAAATTCATTTTTGCATTACATTTTCTTTAACATACCTTGGAGGATTTGAAGGTGCATTTACTGAAGCAAAGTAATCTTGATTCATTTGAGATCCTCGAATTACTTCTGATACAGTGTTAATGGTCTAGAAAATAAAAATAAAAGAACACAAAAAGATCAAACCTAATAGCTACAATATCAGAATCAGGAAGTGAACAATGACTTGATATTGACTTCATTTCTTTTATTTATGCTACATTATGCAAAATGCATACTACGAGTATTTATATTTATTTACGAAAATACCTAACTTTGGTTCTCTGTATATATTGTATCAGTGAAGATGGCATGACTGCTGAACAGATTTTAAGACTGGACAATATTTCCTTACTTGTTACTCCACACAACCAGAAGAATATGAAATTACTGAAAGTTCAGCAAATTTTGTATATGTAGTTGTTTACATTGAATGTTGATTTATATGTGATCATGTGATGTCATACTTTGCAGACAACTTTTACATGCGATCCCATATAATGTCAAAAACAATGAAACTGAATGACATGAATTCCATTCACTTGCAAATGATGTAAGACACCATAAAATATTCTAAAATAATATTCTCTAATAACATTGTTAACATGAAGGTTAAATTTATAGTAGCAAAAGAAGACCTGAACTCTTTAGTTTGTCAAAAGTTTTCAATAAACTAAAATTAGTTAAATTTACATTTGAAATGATGAGATTGAATCAAGTACAGGCAATCCTCAATTTACAATAGTTCATTTAGTGACCATTTGAAGTTACAATGGCACTGAAAACCATTTTTCACACTTACAACCACTGCAGCAATTCCATGGTCATGTGATGAAAATTTAAATGCTTGGTAAATGGTTCACATTTATGGCGGTTGTAGTGTCCTAGGATCATTTTTACAACCTTCTGACAAGCAAAGTCAATGGGGAAGCCAGATTCACTTAATAATTGTGTTACTCATTTAACAACTGCAATGATTCACTTTACAACTGTGGCAAGAAAATTGTAAAATGGGGCAAAATTCACTTAACACATTCTCACTTAACAACAGAAATGTTGGGCTAAAACTGAGGTTGTAAGTTGAGGACTACCTGTAATAATATGTGCCATTATCTTCAAGTTCTACAGAAATTTTAAAAACTTCGGTATTTCAGAAAAGGCTATGATAATTTCCTCTTATTATCTGATTGTTACCTTGCAACAGTCATTATTCTATAGTATTTTACCTCTGTAAGGATATCAGCAGGAACTCCAGTTGCCATCAGAATTGTACAAAGCTGTTGTAATAACCCACAATGAAACATGGTTTTTTGACAACTGCTGGTGGCACCAGGAGGATTTGTAGGAGACACCAACACTCGTACCAGCTGTAAAGAAAATAAACAATGATTTATGTATGCTGAAAGTATCCAAAGCATCATTTTTAAATTACTTCAAAGATAATGCTATTCCATTTGATATTAGTACAAAACTTAGTTAGACTCCATTTGGTTAAATGTTACTTCATACTGACAAAAAAATTTACCTGCAGCATCAAATGCAAATTGGTTACTTTCTGTGCAGACCAACCAGCATTATCATCACCAACTTCAAACCAAGGCTTCATGCGCTGGATATAAGAACCTTCCTTAAAAAAATTCTGATTTGAATTGTTATTTTTCAACAAATTTTGGAGTAACAGAAGACAGTCCTCCACTACTATGCCTGCAAAATAGAGTAGTTAACAGACATTAATTTCAATAACCCTTATAAATCTGAACTATCTGATATTGTAGATTTCATGGACATACCTCCATCGCTGTTACCCTCGTCTGTTATGACATCTAACAATCTTTCAAATGCATTTTCAAAAGCAACTATTTTCTGGATTGCTGCATTACTTTTTGTTAACTGCTGAAGTAACAAAACACCCTGAAGGAGAGAGGGGGAAAAATGACATTGCAGTTAAAAACAAAAGAAAACAGCCACCAATTGCAGACAAGAACTAGAATATATATCCCATAAAATCACTTAAAAATTTATGAAAATCAATCGAATAAGAATCACTATTTTCTCTCATATAATTTCATCTTCTGTTGCTCAAATTCCTTTAACAAAAAGAGAAAATGAAGGAGAAATAAGTAATTTTGTCAAGCAGTCATGCAGCTTCTTCAGGTGACTCAGAACTTCTTCCTTGCCTGTGTGCTAGGGTTTTGAATGCCACATTATGGACTAAAAATAATAGAATTTGATTGTTTGAAGTTAATTGTTTGAAAAGGCAGTCTAACTCATTTGAATGGCAAGGATAAACTGTTTTTTAAAAATTACTGTGCTAGTTATTCTCTAGTTAAATTTTAGAATTCTCTCTCAAATTATTAGATAAATAAATATGAACTTGCAGCTGGGAAGTTTGGGTTCCTGGCTCTTTCTTTGTTTGAACTTTGCAAAAAATAAAACATGCTGCCTAGTGTGTACTGATAAAGCAGCTGCACCTGAATACCTATCTCTAACTTATCTTTAAGCGTATATTTATGTAAGACACTTATTGAAAAATGAAGATTTTGTTTTAACTACACAAAATGTATGTCTGATAATTTATAAAATAAGAACAGTAATCACAGCATGTAGAAGAGTAAGGAAAATATAAGATTTAGGGATGTGAAATGTTAGATAATACATTTATAAGCAAAAAATCTGTCAGTTCAGATTAATACTTTCCTATGCAAAACAACCAGCACTTCTAAAATCAATGAAATTCATTTATCAATTTACAACAAATCTATCAATCCCTTAAGATTTTTAGCATGAGATTACATTAAAAATAAACGTATTTTCTTCAAACACAGTTTATCTATAATATTCTGCAATAATAACAAGTTGGCATATACGTCATGTAATTATCATCTACTCCAATTATATCATCTTTTCACTGGAACATAAATGCTAAGAAAATGCTGGGCTGGTTTTGTAATTGAGAAATGAATGTCATTACTAAAAGGTTATATGAATGTAAAACATCTACTCACATCATTTCTTATGACCTCTCTAGAATCTGCTAGTAGATCCATTAATCGTGAGACTCCTAAAAAAAGAAAATGATTAACTTGAGTTTAGCGAAAAATTATCTATTGTAACAAAGCCACAGACATTCAAGATCTCAAGAAGTCTAGTCTTGTCTGGCCAGTAGTGATTGAAAAACCAAGGTCTGCCTATATGAATTCCTATATTCATGTCATAGGCGACATCACTGAAATATGACACACACACCATATTCTTTTCTTGACAAATTAGGGAAGCAAGTTTTTAATGGCTTGTTGGCATTAAGAGAATGAAAACTAGCCCCGTCTAGCTGTTTCTTGCACCACCATAACCTACCTAAATATTCTGGCTAAAAATACTACCACATATATGGAAAATTATGCTCAACTTTTTAAAAATAAATGTTATATTTATTTTCTATTATTACAAAACACAAGTGCTTAGTAAACAACGTGATGTCCAGGTACATTTGTTACTCAATGCTGTATCTTAACTTTTCCAATACAAATCTATACAATACTACACAATACAGTGTTTTTCCCCCTTGGAAAAACAACAAAAACAACAACGATGATGATGATGATGTTGGAAGGGACCTTGGAGGTCATCTAATCCAACCCCCTGCTCAGGCATTCTTCATAATGTTTTCATTTTCTCAACATTAAACAAATACAAACACAGTTTTCACTATTATTAGTACATACAAAATTAGGTATACATATCCTTTTCATATTTTTCTAGAGTTATACAAATACCAAAAGTATCAATTTATAACCTCTTTTCTAACCACTTTATATTTAAGTTGTATTTGCAATTAAAGTCTCCATATTAAACCAATGTCCTGTTTTTCAAGCTTATTTAAATTTAATTTTCCTTCAGTATTCAAAATATTCAAAAAATATCCAAAATATTCAGTTAATTAAATTTGTGTAGGTGAAAGTTTCATTTATACAAGCCATCCTAGTTTTTTAATTCCCATATCAAAAAAGGATGCTATTCCAAGTATAAATCGTATCTTTCTTATTATAAAAATCTATTTATATCTATGTGCTATCTATTCTTTTGACCATATTCAAACTAATATTGGATTATATAATACCACATCTGGTATATCAGATCTTCTGTTTATTAAGTCTAACTCTAGCTTTCTTCCTTTACCAGTTGGCTTTTCAGGCCAAAGTAATTAAATCGCCAAAAAATTCCTTCCTGCTTGGAATGGGAAGAACAATTTCAGTAGGATATTTTTGAGGGGGAATTCCACCCAATTAAACAACTCCCACTTTCCTTCTCTCTCAGTTTTTTTTTTCATTTTTTGTCTCCCCATTTCGGACATTTCCCCTAACAGCTTTATAATCCGTTTTTTAAAATCTTCTTCCTTATCCTCAGGTATACTTTGAAAACCTAAATAACAGAGTGCCTTTTCCATTTCTATTGTTGTAATTAAGTCTTGCAGATTTTTTTTTGTCTGTGCCAGTTTATGTTTCCCTTCTTTTATATCTTGTGTCTTTAAATCAATTTCCTCTGCTTCATCTTCTGTTTTCTGACTTGTTTGTTCATTCTTTATAGTCGTTTTCTGGGAACTTTCTACTTGTAAGTTTAGGTTAGAGATTTGCTCAATTGTATTGTTGTTTTTAATTTCATCATGGTTTTTTTCCTGCATCTTCTTTATGTGAAATAATTGTCTCCTGAATTAATTGTATAATGTATTTCCTTCTGGAAAATGTTTACTTCTTCTTGAGGCATCATTTCTGCAGATCCCTGGTAAACCTGGCTAGGGGCTTCAGATGGAAATAATAAGTATGTTTTCCTATCACTTTTAGCTAGATATAAAGAATCTATTTTACTTTCCCCCTCCAGATGTTCTATCAGAAGTGTTGTGATCCCCAAATACTAATCTTGTCTAATACCACCAGTCTTAATGTCTATAGAACAAAGTCTTATCTGGTTCTTCTGGTCTTTATATGTTGTCTTTATAATCCGATAGGTTCCAGAATGTAAGTCCACTACTGAAAGCAGAATTTTATAATAGTCCTTCTGCTAAGACATCCAGAAATTGTCGATCGGCCGAGATTTACAATCCAAAATATTCATAGTGTACAAAATGTTCAACCACCATAAGAACAAACCAAAAATGTCCCCCAGACAAATGTAGCCAAAAGTAAAATTTTTCTCTCTCTCTCCAAATAGTTAAAAATCAGAGTTCAGTATATGTTTATAACCCAAGGTCACCAGGTTTCAAAACAATTAAGTTCTCACACTGCAATAAGTATGCCAAAATATTTTTCTCTGTTGCCAGCTGTTCTCTGTTAAAAATCACCAAACAACAAAGAAGCTAGGTTGTTATCTATTTCTAGGCTTCCTGCCAGGTCTGCACCAGTGGTTGCAGCTGTATTGCTATACTCTCATCCACCACTAGATGTCATTCAATATCCATTTTCCAACTCTTAAAACAGAAGGTTGATTTCTTGTATTTCATCCCAGTATTTTTTTCAAAGAGAAAATCTTAACAATTTTCTCACTCCTTTATATTACTTCCACTTCAGTGTTAAGTATTTCTATCAATCCCCTTCCTTCTTGCATTCAGAGATTTTTAGCTTCTTGGAAGTCTTTTCCAGGAAATCCAGTTGCAAAGTAGTAAAGGAAGGATCAATATTCTCACCCAGTTCCAAACACGCTGTTTACGATCTGCTAATTAGTGCTTTCTTTCTTCGGTTGTGTTAGCTTCAGGCTGGTCACAGGAATGCAGCCAGCCTTTCACTGCCTGTTTGGAGAGCTTTCCTCAGATCAAATGGATCGACCACCGGATCGACCACCGTCTTTCCGTGATCCCCTCCTTCTTCAACATCTCTCTGGGGTGACTTTAAGACCCTTTAAGGGCACCCTGGCAGGGAGAAACCAGCTGTGCGGAGCGAAGCACCACTTTACCTTGGCTGCATCGCTTTTGACGCAAACCAGAAGTCGAAAATTATGCTCAGATTTTGAATAGATTAGAAAATTCACAAGATGAGATGTGAAGCCAGAGGGTGCAATTAATCTTATCATTGGAATGCCAAGCAAAAACATCTTTTAATAACTTATAGCAATGAATTATTTACACTTTCTCATAG
This sequence comes from Vipera ursinii, assembly GCF_947247035.1. Classification (NCBI taxonomy): domain Eukaryota; kingdom Metazoa; phylum Chordata; class Lepidosauria; order Squamata; family Viperidae; genus Vipera; species Vipera ursinii. The sequence goes on from NC_139517.1 coordinate 44,370,927, forward strand.
ACAAAAACAGGTTATTCAGATTATAGCAGTAAAATCCATTTTAGTTGATTACAATACACTATATACATAGCACTGAAAATCTAATCCATCCATCCATCATCTTAATTATCGAGATATTCTAGAGAGACACTATGAATAATAATGCAATTGCCATATTCTTTAATGGGCAGCTATTGCACAGTCCTTAGTTCTGAAAGTTATGTAGTTCTTAGACAGATTCTGAGCCCTAATTAAGGCATTGTTCCAAAGATGCTTTTTCCAAAAGGTACCTGGGCTTTTTTTTTTTTTTTGAAAAAGTTTTGCTTATCGTCCAAGAAGCTTCTTCTGATGGGTGGAGAATGGAATGCTTTATATTCTTTGCAGTCATCTGGTCATTACCATTTTGAGGGTTAGTTGTTAGTTCTTTGAGTGTCCTTGAGCCACTTGGGTCTTTATCTGTATCCTCAAGAGCACTGCATATACTACACTGAACTGTGTCTGGATGTTTTGTCCTTGGGGTGGACAAGCTTCTATCTTAATGTATTCCTGAGTTTAAAGTGTGGACATATGTTGTGTTGGTTGAAAATCCTCCTAAGCTTTTCAGATATTCCTGAAATGTATGGAATGACAATGTTGCTCCATTTGTTGTTCTCTTCTTTGTTATGAAAGAGCTGCTGCTGCATCCTTTTGTGGGTTTCATGAAGGTCCAATTAGGATAGGGCATCCTTGATGTGTTTTTGTTCTTTCTATTTTCCCTCAGGTGACTCTGATGATACAGTCCCAAGTAGCCTCAATAACTTTCAGAGAGCTAACGACCAATCTTCAGAGTGCTGACAACCAGATGACTACAAAGAATATAAATCCTTCTATTCCTCACCAGAACTGAAGGAGCTTCTTGGATGAGAAAAGAAAAAATTTCAAAGGGGGAAAAATCAAGAAAGTTCAGATGCCTTTTGGAAAAAGCAGGTTTGGAACAACCATGACCTGGATGATTGAGAATCTCCGTAGGCATTTTCTCTAGGGGTTGATTATATAATACCTTAATTGGTTCTGGAACAATTCCAAAGCCCCCAGCCCTTGCCCCACATTACCTACCTACACTGCCTGAATCAGGGTAAGGTTTGATCCAGAACAGAGGTTCCTATGTCGTGGCATTCCATTACTCAATTATGGTCTTCAAAACATTTATTTATAATTACTCTTATCTTTTCATACTAAACAAAACATTATTTACCCAGAAAGCTAATGCTGATGATTTTAAGTTTTTATCAATTGCTTTGGATATCTGTTTTCATTTCTGTATGCTGCCCGGAGTCACCATGTGTGAGTTGGGCAGCCATATAAATTTGTTTAATAAAAATATTAACTAACAGATATTACATTTAAAAAGGTATGCAAAAGGTTTGAAAATACTTACCCATAGGACTGACTAGGATTATCTGCTGCACTTGGGGACCCTGCTGTTTTAATAACGCTGTAAGAAGTTTAACTCCAGGCCACCGGACATGAAAATCAAACTCCTGCAATAATCATATATTTCATTGATAAATTATTAAATTATTATTATGCCAGTAATGTAATACACCAGTTCTAAAGAGGCTAGTATTTACATTTTTTCCTGGGGTAAGTAAGTAATAAACTATTGACTGAAATATTACAAATCTGCCAAATAATTAACATCAAGCAATAGCAATACCTAAAAAGTTTTTCTCAAATAATTTAGGTTAGTTTATAAGAAAAAAAAAAGTTTCAGGTAAAATTAAGGATACCTGTGTGAAATTAACTTGTCGTAGTCATAACAAATTCCTAGGATGAATATCCCAAGCAAACTGTTTCTTAATTTTATCCATATAAACCTTATGGATAAAACTTTAAGATCAAATTAAGTACACACCCACACCATTTGGTCAGTGCTCCAGGTTCTTAGAACTACCCTGTATTATTCCCACAACACAGATGCTAAGGATGAAAGCAAAGAATGTAAACAAGAGATTGTGGTAGCTTGTTATGACTCTCTCAGATGGATCTTCATCCTTGGAAGAGGAGGAACAAAAGAAATATACAAGACGATTCCAGTCCAGTATTTCAAACATAATTCACATGCCACAGGGCTCCCACCTTTTTTTTCTATCCCTTGGGATGCCTCAAATTATACATTTGAATAAATAGAAGTGCACTATCCCCATTTTTCCTCATAAAATGCAAACAAAATATGTGAATAAAATTTGTTCTATTAAGTGGTTGAACTGAGAATACTCAAGTGAGTCATAATAAGCAAAAGGAAGCTAAAATATCCCTCATTTCTGGACAGAACAGTAGTGCAGCATCTGTAAGAAAGATGTGATCACAATGGGGATTTCTCCATAAAATTTTTCCACTGTAATCCTTTCTTGCTAACTTTTATCCACTGACTCAAGTGAAGTAGGAAAAAAATGGCAGGAATCACCTTATGTTTTGTCCCCTCCCCCGCTTCCAACACACACAAATTTCATGACTCCTTGCAAAATTCCTCTTTCAAAATATGTATCAGACTGAAATGGTTAACTGGGAATGTTGTACAAATGTACTCCACTTATGAAAGTTGCAAACTTTCACAGATAGAAACAAACTAGTCCCTAAGTCCATTCTTGAAAGTCCCAGAAATCAGATTAAAAAAATTAATTTCTGGTGCACCACACATATTAATTTCTGACAACTCTCTCCTGTCTCTCCCCCACCCCACCCCCATTTCCTTTCTGACCTTCACAATGCTAACAATGTGGACATATTGAACAGAACTCGGAGGAGAAGATGACGAACATGATACGATCATTAAGCACAGAAAAGATCATGGAACATGTGAAAAGTACAGTGTCTATACCAGGGGTCGGCAACCTAAAAAAGAAAAAGAGCCACTGGGAACCGGTTCCATCACAAATTAAAAAAAGAGGGAGCCGCGTGCGTGTGTCCATGCACGCGCATGCGCAAAAAGGTTTTTTGCGCATGCGCGGACGCACGCGGCTGCCATTTTTTAAAAAATGAGATGGAACCGGTTCCCGGTTGCCTGATGGCGACGGCCCGTCTGCAAAGCTGCCGCTTTCGGCAGCTTTGCAGACGGGCCGTGGCAGCTTCCGCAAAGAGCGGCGCCCCTGCCCATTCCGAGAGGTGCGCGCGCACCTCTCCGAACGACCGGAGGTGCGCGCGTACCTCCGCGCGAATGGGCAGCGGTGCCGCTCTTTCAGGAAGCCCGCCGCGGCCCGTCTGTGAAGCTGCCGAAAGCGGCAGCTTAGCAGACGGGCCGCGGCAGCTTCCGCAAAGAGCGGCGCCCCTGCCCATTCCGAGAGGTGCGCGCGCACCTCTCCGAACGACCGGAGTTGCGCGCGCACCTCCCCAAAGCGCACCTCTCGGAATGGGCAGGGGCGCCGCTCTTTGCGGAAGCTGCCGCGGCCCTTCTGCTAAGCTGCCGCTTTCGGCAGCTTCACAGACGGGCCGCGGCGGGCTTCCTGAAAGAGTGGCACCGCTGCCCATTCGCGCGGAGGTACGCGCGCACCTCCGGTCGTTCGGAGAGGTGCGCGCGCACCTCTCGGAATGGGCAGGGGCGCCGCTCTTTGCGGAAGCTGCCGCGGCCCTTCTGCTAAGCTGCCGCTTTCGGCAGCTTCACAGACGGGCCGCGGCGGGCTTCCTGAAAGAGTGGCACCGCTGCCCATTCGCGCGGAGGTACGCACGCACCTCCGGTCGTTCGGAGAGGTGCGCGCGCACCTCTCGGAATGGGCAGGGGCGCCGCTCTTTGCGGAAGCTGCCGCGGCCCTTCTGCTAAGCTGCCGCTTTCGGCAGCTTCACAGACGGGCCGCGGCGGGCTTCCTGAAAGAGCGGCACCGCTGCCCATTCGCGCAGAGGTACGCGCGCACCTCTCCAAAGGTTTGGGGAGGTGCGCGCGCACCTCCGCCCATTCGGGGAGGTGCGCGTGCACCTCTCCAAACGGGCGGTGCCACTCTCCATTTGGAGAGGTGCGCGCGCACCACTGCCCGTTGGAAGAGGTGCGCGCGCACCGGGCGGCTGGGAGCCGCAAGAGACGGCTCAAAGAGCCGCATGCGGCTCCGGAGCCGCAGGTTGACGACCTGTGGTCTATACAATCCACAATAATAATCAAGAGAAAAGGAAAACTGATGGAAGAAATGGAGATGCTGTTCAGTATAAGGACTGAATATTAGCACCAGTGTGCCCTTTGTCCTAATATTGATCCAGGAGAAAACTAAGAGCTTGTTTCATGACTCATAATAGGAGGCTGGTAAAAGCATTGCTGAACACACATTTGTTGGAAGTCATCAGTGGTTCCTGAGTTTTAAGGGTTATGTGAACCTGCATAATATGAAAGTGAATGGAGAGGCAGCAAGTGTGGATGTGGATGCATACTGGAAGTTTCTGGAAGCCTTCAAGGAAATAATTTAGGAAATTGGTTATTTGTCCCAGCAATATTCAATGTGGATGAAACACGTTTTATTTGAAGAAAATGCTGGACAGAATCTATATCAGCAAGGAGGAGATGATGATGCAAGGCTTCAATTGTGAAGAATAGCTAACTGTGATGCTAGGTGCTGCTGCTTCTGGTGATCTGAGCCTAAAATTGCTAATGATCTGAGCCTAAAATTGTTAATCTACCACTTTGAAAACTCTTGAGCATATCTCAAAGAGCTCACTTCCTGTTGTGTGGAAGGATAACAAGAATGTTTTGGTCACCCTTCTGATCTCTGAAGACTGGTTCTTCTATCACTTTGTCAAGGAAGTGGAGACATATCGACATAAGAAAAAACATTGACTCCAAGCTTCTGCAAATTCTGCACAACACCCCAGGTCATTCACTTTGCCTGATTTCCAACCAAATGTGAAGGTTGTATATCGGCTTCTGAACACCATCTGTCACCTGCAGCCTATGGACCAGGGACTAATAGCAACCTTCCAAAAAATATTATCTTTGCTGCACATTTAGGCAGGCAGCTCGGGCAATCAAAGCAGATTCCCAGATGACTTTCATGCCATATCAATACTGGAGAATGTGCCAACATTATCACGTCAGGTTTTGCCGGATGCAGTAAGGCGCAAACTCTACTTTTGAATGTTTTTACCTACTTTAGACTTGCGAACAAAATGGATTTGTGAACAGCAACTAGGAACATAACCTTTTTGTAAGAAGGGTAATATATGTATTTGCTGTGAAATATCTAATTCTAGCTACAGTAAACAATAAAAAGAGTAACAGCTTATTTCTGTCCAAAATTTCTGAAATAATCACCAACATTAATATAAAATACTCTTGAAATAAAGGTAGTCGTTGACTTGTAACAATTTGTTTACTGGCCATTTGTAGTTAAAAATTATTTGCAACCAGTCCTTGCACTTATAAACATAGCAGCATCCCCACGGTCACGAAATCAAAATTTGGCTGTTTGGCAACCAGCATGTATTTACGATAGTTGTAGCATCCCAAGGTCATGTAATCACTATTTGCAACCTTCCCAGCTAGCTTTTGACAATGAAAGTCAATGGGGAAGCTGGATTTACTTAAAGACTGCATGATTCACTAAACAACTGCAATGATTTGCTTAACAATTCTGGTAAAAAAAATAGGTTGTAAAATTGGGCACAACTCACACTGACTGCCTTCCTTAGCTATGCAAATTCTGATTCCAATGGTGATCATAAGTTAAGAACTACCTATAACTACTTACAGTGAGGGGGGAAAAATTGATCCCCTGCTGATTTTATACGTTTGCCCACTGACAAAGAAACGATCAGTCTATAATTTTAATAGGTTTATTTTAACAAAAAAATGCATTTCAAAAAAGTTATAAATTGATTTACATTTTAATGAGTAAAATAAGTATTGGACCCCTTCGCAAAACATGACTTAGTACTTGGTGGCAAAACCCTTGATGGCACTCAAAGAGATTAGATGTATCTTATAGTTGACCACCAGGTTTGCACACATCTCAGGAGGGATTTTGTTCCACTCCTCTTTGCAGATCCTCTCCAAGTCATTAGGGTTTCGAGGCCAACGTTTGGCAGTTCGAACCTTCAGCTCCCTCCACAGATTTTCTATGGGGTTAAGGTCTGGAGACTGGCTAGGCCACTCTAGGACCTTAATGTGCTTCTTCTTGAGCCACTCCTTTGTTGCCTTGGCTGTGTGTTTTGGGTCATTGCCATACTGGAATACCCATTCACAACCGATTTTCAATTCCCTGGCTGAGGAAAGGATGTTCTCACCCAAAATTTGACAGTACATGGCCCCCTCCTTCGTCCCTTTGACGCGGTGAAGTTGTCCTGTCCCCTTAGCAAAAAACACCCCCGAAGCATAATGCTTCCACCTCCATGTTTGATGGTGGGGATGGTGTTCTTGGAGTCATAGGCAGCATTCCTCCTCCTCTAATCATGGCAAGATGATTTGATGTCAAAGAGCTTGATTTTGGTCTCATCTGACCACAACACTTTCACCCAGTTCTTCTCTGAATCATTCAGATGTTCATTGGCAAACTTCAGATGAGCCTGTACAAGATCCTCCCATGTAGTTCTGGGCTGATTCCTCACTGTTCTCATGATCATTGAAACTCCACGAGGTGAGATCTTGCATGGAGTCCCAGATCGAGGGAGACTGACAGTTATTTAGTGTTTCATCCATTTGTGAATAATTGCACCAACTGTGGTCACCTTCTCACCAAGGTGCTTATCGATAGTCTTGTAGCCCATTCCAGCCTTATGCAGGTATACAATCCTGTCCCTGACATCCTTGGACAGCTCTTTGGTCTTGATTATGGTGGAGTTTGGAATCTGATTGATTGATTGCTTCTGTGGACAGGTGTCTTTTATTCAGGTAACAAGCTGAGATAAGAAGCATTCCCTCTAAGAGGGTGCTCCTAATCTCAGCTTATTACCTGTATAAAAGACACATGGGAGCCAGAATTCTTGCTGGTTGATAGGAGATCAAATACTTATTTCAGTCATTAAAATGAAAATCAATTTATAACTTTTTTGAAATGAGTTTTTCTGGATTTTTTTTATTATTCTGTCTCTCACTGTTAAAATAAACCTACTGTTAAAATTATAGTGGGCAAACGTAGAAAATCTGCAGGAAATCAAATAATTTTTCCCTCACTGTACCCAGGTACACTACACTATAACAGCAGTAACTGTGAGGGATCTAGGAGTCCCAGTGGGAAATCACTTAAATATAAGCCAGCAGTGTGATGCAGCTGCCAAAAAAAGGCAATACAGTCCTAGGCTGCATCAATAGAAGCATAGTTTCAAAATCACATGATTAGTACTATTTTATACTGCCTTGGTAAGACTACACTTGGAATACTATGTCCAGTTTTGATCACAATACAAAAAAAGGTATTGAGAGTCTAGAAAGTGTACAGAGAAGAGCAATAAAGATGATCAGAAAGGTTAAAACATATGATACACTATTGTAAGAATTGAGTATGTCTAGTCTAATGAACAGAAATCAATTTCAATTCAGAATAGAGCTGGAAGGGACCTTTAACATCTTGTAGTCCAACCCCCTGCTATACCATTTCAGACAAATGGCTGTCTAGTCTCTTCTTAAAAACCTCCAATGATGGAAGCACCTACAATATCTGAAGGCAAGCTGTTCCACTGGCTAATTGTCCTCATTGTTAGGAAGTTTCTCATTATTCCAGGTTGCTTCTCTCCTTAATTAATTTCCATCCATTGTTCCTTGTTCTGCCCTCTCGTGCTTTGGAAAATAAGTTGACTTCCTCTCCTTTGTGGCAGCCCTCAAATATTGGAATACTGCTATCATGTCACCCCTAAACCTTTTCTCTAGAGCAGGGGTAAGCAACCTTGGCTCTTTTATGACTCGTGGACTTCAACTCCCAGAATTCCTGAGCCGGCTGGCTCAGGAATTCTGGGAGTTGAAGTCCACGAGTCATAAAAGAGCCAAGGTTGCCTACGCCTGCTCTAGTAACCACAGCCAAATCTTGCAACCATTCTTTGTATGTTTTAGTCTTCAGGCCTTTGGTCATTTTAGTTGCTCTTCTCTGCATTAACACTGATGTCTCAACATCAAGGACTAAGAGTGACATTAAAAAAGTCTTCCAATATTTGAAGAGCTGCCACAGAGCACCTGAGGGCAAGACAAGAAGCAATGGATGGAAGCGTAATAAAGAGAGATCAATTCTAGAGTTAAGGAGCAATTTTCGGACAGAGAACAATTAATCAATTAATGGTTTGCCTCCAGAAGTTGTGAGTGCTCCACCTCTGGAAGATTTTAAGAGATCAGACAGCTATTTGTCCAGAATTATATAGGGTCTCCTGCGGGTTGGATTAGAAGACTTTCAAGGGCCCTTTCAACTCATTTATGCTTTATTTATGACAATGTCACTCAGTTAAATGAAATACTTATTTAATAATTAAACAAAACAATTCTCACCTCTAAATAAGTCAGCAGAAGAGTTACATTTTCATGTTGCTTAATGAAAATTTCAGTAAACTGACTTCCAAATTCTTCTGTTTGTTTCTGTGAATTTTCTTCTGTAACATTAAATACAGTAAAATTCAGAGGTCACAACAAGGATAGTTTAAAATAAATATAATAAAAATATTAAAAAGTGAAATTGAACAATTAGACATATCTTTCATATTATATAAGAATATTTCAGGACTATAGGTGTTGAGTTTATAGACTTAGTAGTAAATGCTAAAATAAAACAAACTCAATGAACTAGTAATCAAACATTCAAAAATATAACAGTGCTTTATCTAAGACTTCCTTAACCCATTCATATTCAGAAAAAGACACTGTTGAATTTTCCAAACAGGAATCCCTTATGCAAAAAACAATTTCATCTCATTTTTTTAAGTTCAAAAGCCTCTTCCTGAATGAACCATTTATTAAATCATGTACTGCATAATGTCTGGCAAGTTTCCAATTTTGTGTGTGTATGGGGGACATTCTGAAGAAGGTAGTGTAGTTATAGAGAATACTGGTTGAATGATGCTTAGGCCCAGTTATATGATGGAAACATTATTAGATGTGGATATGGATGAGGGCAATGTAGTCTTTCTGGTCCTTTTAGATCCCTCTGCAGTGTTTGTTATCATGAACTATGGTATTCTTCTAGACTGCCTATGAAAGTTAGCACTGTTTTATGGAGTAGTATGCCTTCCACTTCCAGCTTGTAAAGGGTAGGAATTTCCTAAGCCCTTGGCCTTCCTTAGTGGGCAGACCATATATTTTTGTCGATCAATAACCATATAAAATTGTTGGAAGAAGTTGTCCATTAGTTTGCAATGGGTATTAGGTGCAGTGATTATTGAAGATGAAGATAATCTGGGCCAAGCAGGAGATACTGTGTATATACTTTTTTTTTACTGTGTATATACTTTTGTGTGTCTGATATCTATAAATAAAATCTAAACAAGACCTAGTAATACTGACTTTATCACTGCATGATTGAATTACTATAACTCTGTTTCAGACCTTGAAGACTTAGAAACTACAGTTTGTTCAGAAACTGTCAACTTGTTTGCTGGCAAGTGTGAGCCATTATAGCAGGATAATGCTTGTATTCTGAGATTCTATATTATATAATATATAGTAGGTTTCCATATATATTTCAATGTCTTGGTTATGATTTGTAAAGCCCTTTAGGACACGCATGCTTTTTCTCTATGGTGTTATGTTCTTTAAACTGAATCTGTCCTACATATTCAAACTGAAATGATGGAAGTTAAAAGCAAGTCGTTTGTGCAGTATCCGTGACCTTGTGGTACAGCATTCCCTGGGAAGTCAGGATAGCTTCATGCTGTTATTTCAGGAAGAAAATGAATACAGTTCTTTTTAACTATACATTTGGGAACTAAATGTGAGTTGTGGGATTGTTGTTACCCTATATTTAACATGATCTATGGTTTTAAAACAGCTGTAGTGGCACAGTGGTTAGAATGAAGTATTGCAGGCTAAATCTGTCCACAGTCAGGAGTTTGATCCTCATTGGCTCAAGGTGGACACAGCCTTCATCCTTCCGAGGTCTGTAAAATGAGGATATGCTTACATTATAAAGTGCTCAGACAGTGCTGTAAACATTATGGAGCAATATAGAAGTCTGAGTGCTACTGTTATTATACATATTTCATTTAGTGTTATAGTTAGTGTTATTAATTCTATACTTACTTTAATGGATTTGTTATTTTTGTCATGTAGTTACATTTTATTATAGATTATTCTGAAGTGTTTTCTACTAGTGTCCCCTGGTCTTTAGATAGGACAGCCTATCTATTTTTATATATAAAATATTTTTCCGTTACTTCACTGAATAGTCCCAGATTTCAACTGCTATGTACCATACAGGACCCTTATACAGAATTGCACAATGTATTCTACTTGTAATACAATGAAATGGTATTGGGGCCATATTATGTATATAAGAACATAGTATGAATAAATTTAGCTAAGATTTACCGGTAATTCTCAGTTTCTCTATTTTTAAAGATTAAATTCTTATTGTTTCTGTTTTTTAGTCAACAGTAGAGTTCTTAAACTAGCATTGTTAATTCAGATAAAAATTGCAGATATCAGTCCACTCTACCATTTGGTCTGGCTTTCCACTTTGCAGCAGTTTCCAATGGATGCTGCCCAAGCAATGCGCAACAGGAAAGCTTCCTGAGAAAGAATGACTGCAGAAATCTTCAATATATATTGTCCAATACACTATGCCAATACCTATCGGTTCTTCCACTTGTGAGAGTCTGGAACCTAGCTAGACTTCTGAATGGTCACTTCATTAATGCTGATCTGAGGTGCCTCTTATTAATGTCAAATCACAGATACTCTCATACTGGCTGTTCCTTATTGAAAAATTATTGATGGGAACCAGCTGTTTGTAGAATGATGGTTCCCTACTGGTTACAAATCTTTTTCTTTGTCAGATTTTCCTTCTTCAGAACTGAAAGGGACAAAAAGATTTTTTTCTGCTTGACCTTACAAGAATTGCTATTTCTTGCACTCAAGAGGTCAGCATCATTGATAAACCTATTTCATTTCAGAACTATGTGACTGTCTTACATAAAAAATCTGTATTTTCAGAGCAAAATGGAAAATGTAATTTGACACAGATTAATTGTGAAATCTTTTCATAACTGTGGAACATTTACCCTTTTTAATTACAAGATAGACACTCATTAACTATGAAATCAATATGATACATAGCACTGAACATAAAAATGTAAAAATATGTGGATCACTGTTAGTGTTGTGACAAATAATCATAAATTGTAAAACAGACCAGAAGTCCTTGCTGATCTCCACCTCCAATTTTTTTAGGAAAAAAGCAAAGGAGAGCTGTCAACATACTGTATTTACTGAAAGGTGGGTTAATGTTTACAGTACATTTTTTTAAAAAAAAATTAAAAATAGTGCGTGGTATAGAGGAGAATTAATATGAGAAATAGACAATACTAGGGAGATAAATACTGTTGATCTTATATCAAGGAGATTAAATTACATCTGCAAATCTTGTCTATATAGAAGTCATATTTTTTCCACTGTTATGCATATACCAATGCTTGCTAACTGCCTAGAACACAACATTATAGTGTGCAACAATTTATCCCCAAACAAAGGGTAAAGTAGGAGATATTGTATAGTGCTTGTGTATCCCATTTGATCATGTGGATTTTCAGCCTAACTGGTATAAAAAAAGTTGATCCTAGGGCATTTCCTACTATACTACAGAGTTACTCTTGTGGTCAATATCTATGCCATCCTTCACAAGGCTTTTTAATTATGCCCGACTCAGTTCCATTCCAGCAGAAATTCTATTATTTAAAGTTTGACTGTAGTCGTGGGAGTATTTTTTTTTGGTGGGGAGAAGGAGTGATTTATTTTTTTCTTTTATTATTTCCACTAATAGTTTTCATACCATTTTATCACTTATCTTAAAGCAATTGCAGCCACAAGATGTAATAAACAAGGCTTTAAAGACTATTTGCAGTCTTAAACATTCACCAAGGTTCTTAGCAGGGGATCATGTTCTATCCCCTAAAAGAAATATAAAGAAGCCTAGTGTTACATTGCTATTTTATAAATGTACACAGCTTGGGATCAGATAAATTCAAAAGTTGAAAGGTTTCAAAATGATATACTTCCAATCGCAAAGACTGGAGTTGATCTGAGTTTCAGGAAGTTAAAAATTAAGAGAACATTATGCAGGAAATGACAGCAAGAATTACAGTGAAGTATAAAAATGATAGGAAATGATAGGAAAAAAAACTTCTTTTATATTGGCTGTACATTGATTACAGTTCATAGATTACATGTACTGTTCCAAACACGTATAGAGTAGTTGGCTGGGATAGAGAGAAATCTTTTTAATAACTTAGCTTTCGTCAATCCTCTGTTGACATTGTCAGAGTAAAAGCTGGTGGTTGGAAAACTTGCTTATACAGCTAGGTGGATATTTAGTGATCTAGTCATGGATTGCGTTACCGGTCTACCCGCCCCCCGCTCTCCCACAGTTGGCTGTGTTGCTCCTGATTGTGCCATACTGGTCAGTGTCTGCCTCAATTTTAATGTTTTCCCTCCCCCCAGCTGCTCCGCCCGCTGGCTGCGCCCGTCCTGCCGCACGCGGCTGCTTAGCATCATTACCAGATCATCCCTCTCGCTGTCTTGTCCGGCAGCATCGTTAAGCTGTATGCCTCGTCCTGATCGCACTGGCCTGCAGTCTCTCCCCCGATCCTGCAATGGGTCGTGCTGGTGTCTCCATTCCCCCATTCACGGTGACCTCCTGCCGTTCCATGGGTAAGCATCCTGGATCTTTTGTACCTCTATTCATCCGGTGTAGAGGTGGTAAAAGATTTGCCCACTCTGATGCCTTGCGCAGCTGTTTGTGCCTTCTCAGCGTTTGATATGCTGGTAGTAATTCTACATGTCGGTTGATCGAATATTGATCCAATAACCAAGCTTCTTTTAATAAGTGGCCACCTTTCGTGGAGTCCTGGGCGATGGCCTCCGCCCCCGCAAAATTAAATGTATGATCACTCTCAGCTACATGCGCTCATGCTTGAGAATGCTGTTCATGTTGTCTGACCACTAACTCGTGCTCGTGGACTGTAATCCGGAGACATCTGACGATGTCAACAGAGGATTGACGAAAGCTAAGTTATTAAAAAGATTTCTCTCTATCCCAGAGTTCAGTGGCTTCATTGTGTTTTAATGAGTGTACCTGGGATTCAGGTTTTTAAGATAATTAAGGATATATATATTGTTTTTTCTGAAAACATATCTCTCTCTCTCTCTCTATATATATATATATGTTTGTGTGTGTGTGTGTGTGTGTGTGTGTGTGTGTTAAATGCTTGTTAACTATTTAGATTACACTGCCTTGTATGCAATCAGCCCAGGTTCGAATCTCAGAAGGGTATAGCTGGCTGAGGACAACTAAGGAGTCAGAAATGCATCTCAGTTTCCCTTTAATTCTTTGTTAGTAATTTACACAAATATATATATATATATATATATATATATATATATATATATATATATATATATATATATATGTGTGTGTGTGTGTGTGTGTGTGTGTGTGTGTGTGTGTGTGTGTGTGTAATGAATAAGTATATTATTAACCAGGTGAAAACTGTTTTATTTTCTCTCTACCTTGTTTTTCTAGTTTAAAGCATGCTAATGGATCCAACTCTGTTTTAAAAGGATACTACAAAAAAGTCAATTTGCTCCTATAGATTATTCAAGGAATAACTTTCTTTAGCAATTATTTTGAAACAGTATATTAATTGAAAGCTCTTTAAGAAAAAAACAATCCAAGTATTTTACTTCAGTATCTAATATTATCCATATTTATTTCAATACCTAAAATTACTACATGATTCCCCTTAACATGAAGACCATGTCAAGTTTGTGTCAAGACATTTGTGTGCATGTAAAAAGTGCTAAAACTAATACTATTTTCTAAAATATAGCACCCTTTTTTCAAACAGGTGTTGTGAATAATTAATAGAATTACAATTAAATGCATTATGCTGATATACACTGTTTTTTTTTACCTTCAGAATCATCTGTCAGAGCAGAGGAAAAGAGAGAAAGTTTTTAAAAAATAAAGCAACTTCTATTTAATAATGCAAAGCACAGGTGATTTTATACAACAGATGTTGAAAGGAAGAATACAAACTGGTGCTATAGAAAAGATACTTTACTCATCCTCTTCTAGTTAGAAGGGAAGGCTTAAGCCCCTCCCTTCAGATACATATTTTAACTTCAACTGACAATAGTGTAACATCTTTACAGTATGTGGTTCTTGGTGGGACTGTCACTGACTGTGAAAGGAACTAAGTCTTTAAATCCAACTATAATTCTTGGTCACTGAAGATGGAACTGAAAGAACAAAAAACCCTAGTATACTCAGAGTTAGTTTAATTATTATTAATTATTATTATTAATTTTATTTGTATACCGCCCTTCTCCCGAAGGACTCAGGGCGGTGATGTTAAAGGGCGGTGATGTTAATGTTAAAGCCTCCTCAGTACTGATCTGTGGAGCCTCACTTTTCTATCTTATAATATTTAATGTATGTAAATGGTTCAGACCAGATCAGTATCTTCAAAAAAATTAAGATAAATTCTCACCATTGTAGCCTTTGATGTTGCTGGCACTCTGACCAGATATGCTAAGAAGAGTTGTGCTGTCTGAACGTGCCATTGCAATATATTTTCTGACACACTTGCTGATGGTAAATTCCTCAAGTTTATAGGTGATAAGACTGAATATATATTTAGTATATATCTGTGGTACTGGTACATTCTAAGTACTCCAGATCATGGCAGGTTTGTTATCTAGGGTGGGAAGGGGGAATACAATCCCTTGTGCTCAGTGGAGTTTGGAACTGACAATGGGTATGAAGCAGAGGTCTAGTCTTAGCACCACCTTACCTTGATATTCTTTTCACAGAGACAGCCCCTTATTCTGTAATCTTCATAGTTAATTTGGCTACCCAAAATAGGTATGCTTTTGGGCATCTACCAAATAGGTTTGGTAGCATGGATGCTCTTAGGAAAGGATGCCCTTCACCCAACCGGGACATAATCCAAAGTGGCAACCAACTGATACAATGCATTAGCTGTCAGCCTTTGCCAAGCCCCATCTGGATGGCAAACCCAAGATGGGCAGGATAAGAATGTAATAATGCAACTGTGAAAGTTAGTTCTCAGGCAAATTTATAACAAGCCAATGAAGGGAGGATTTTTGGGTTGTGCTGCTTCAGCTCACTCTTACTGAACTCTTCCTTTTCAGTGGTTCTCAAAATCTCCCAAAGCCCTTCCACTTTGGTCCTATTTGTAGGAATCTTAATAGTTCCAGAACTACTGGTTCGGATGTCATAAGTCTGTCTTCTGTGCTACCAAAAGCATGCCTATCAATTAGTAGATTTTGGCATAGCCAGGTGTCTAGAGATTAAGATTTCCTTTGGGTTGATGTTGAGTCCCAGATGCAGGATCCGCTATACAGGCATTCTCCCAATATTGCGAAAGCAATTTACAGTATTTTGTTTCTTATTGGGCCTATTTAATAAAACAGCAGTTCCAATCCTTCACATCAACATAGTACTGTGGATCTTTTTAAATTACTTTCTCTAACATGAAACGTTTAAAAAAAAGCAAAAGGGTAAAGCTGGCAACTTTAAATAAGACAAAAAGAAACACAATGAAATGTGGCTATCAGTAGAACAAAATAATTTGAAACAAGAATGAAATGAGAACCTTTAATTTTAAAAATTCCAACATAATTACTTTACTTAGTTTGATTTATAAGCATTCAAATTGATTTCTGTGACCATTGGCTTCAGCATATACTTCTTGAATTTAAAACAATGCTCTTGGATGCTGCTTATTTAGGTAACACTACATTAAAAAGAAAACATGCAAATCCAAAACAAAAATTCCTAAAGACTAAAGCAAAATTTTTTTTAGCTTGGATGCAACCCTAAACTATGATCTATAACTACATGAACTTCACAAGCCTGGGGTACTCTATTTTTCCTCACTTCTTTGTAGCTGCACTTGAGAAGGACTCAATATATCCCATCCAATAACCATTTTGCAAAAATGGGGTGTGTGTTACATCCTGGATTATATCTTGTTTTTTTCTGAAATAGTCATAGTACCTCAAGTTCATATACAGAAAGCTTTTTTCAACTTAAAACTGGATTTATATGCATCACATTTCCTCTGGCCATTATAGAGGTGACAGCAACTGAGCCAAAATGTAATGCAGCCTTGCACATCTAAAGCAGATCACTATAATTTAAAAAAAAGTTACTTCACCAAATTAAATAAAATTAAGTAAACTCTATTTGTTAAGTATATATTAAAAATAAACTACTTACCTTGTTCTTCCTCTTCCAAATCATTGGACATGATATTACAGAGGGTATCCAAAGCATAACCAATTATTTCCGAATCTGAACTATGAATAAAAGAACAAACTCTCATTGAATATACTGCATATAATACCAACACTGCAAATAATATAATTATATAATCTGATTTCATTTCCACGCTTATTGCAAAGTCCCCAATACTCGATAAGGAGTATGATCAGGAATTCTACTACAGGTAGCCTTTGCATACTGACTGCAATAGCAACTGACAACTCTGTCATTACACAATGTGGTCTAAAAAGAAAAATAATATCACTGTGCCAGACTTATGAGAGCAGTGTGGTAGTTCTGGCTGTGTTGTAAGTGAATCAACTGTGGTCATTAAGTACAATGTCATGGAATCATAATTTATGACTTCCTGCCTGCTTTCCCATTGACTTTCCTTGTTGGAAGACAATTGTGAAGGTCACAAATGGAGATTATGTTACTGTGGGATGCTGTGACCATCATAAATACATAAAGGTAAAGGTTCCCCCGCAAATGCGTGCTAGTCGTTTCCAACTCTAGGGGCCGGTGCTCATCTCTGTTTCAAAGCCGAAGAGCCAGCGCTTGTCCAAGGACGTCTCCGTGGTCATATGGCCGGCATAACTAGACGCCAAAGGCGCACAGAACGCTGTTACCATCCCACCATAGTGGTCCCTATTTTTCTACTTGCATTTTTACGTGCTTTCAAACTGCTAGGTTGGCAGAAGCTGGGACGAGTAACAGGCGCTCACTCTGTTACGCCGCACTCAGGATTCGACCCGCCAAACTGCCGACCTTCTGATCGACAAGCTCAGCGTCCTAACCCAATGGCTGGATTTCAATCAAGTGACCTATCACTGGTACAAAGGCTGAAACTTCAAGGACCTGTTAGTTATAGTTTAATTATTCAGTTCATTATTCAAATTGTTGTTGAACAAATGATGAGTAAGCAAGAAACACCTGTCCCATGCATTCCAGGTCAATTTTCTTAATGTAAATAATTTGTTAATTACACGGATAATTTCTGAAGCTTCTTGAATTTACTAAAGTAGAATGAGATATACACATTATTGCAGAAAAACTGGGCAGATACTGATCAATTTGATTCTCATGAATATATTACGTGCATTTTAATCATAATTCAATTTCATAATTCAGATTTTATTATTGGAAGATCCTATTTGTATATTTTAAAATAATCTGGCAAATCTTACCGGTCTGTTTGGAGAACATGTATAAGATGAGGCATAGCTTGAATCCCCACTTCCAAACGATATTTCTGCCAGGAACAGAGCAAGTATTCAAAAAAATGTTATCATGTTCTACCAATCTAGATGCCAAATGCACATGAAATTTTATTAGAAAAAAACACATATCTACCTTTGAAAGAGATTTAAGGGCACGTACAGCATCTCTACGATCATCAAGTAAGGTGGAAGATGCCACTCTATCACACAATTTTTGAATCTGTAACAGAAATAAAATGATTCAGAAACTAGAGTTCTAAAATGCTGAAATTCAAGATTTATAGCTTAGAATTTATTCCTATTTTCTCACTGTAATCAAAATTAAACATGGTATAATTTATATGTTAGTTTAAAAAGAATATGAATTTATGCACAATTTTATAAATATGAATTCATTTGAAATTATGTGCTACATGGTTTCATACATAGAGAAGTGCAAACCTATAGTACAGCATAGTTGATATTGACTTAATGTTTTGTATGAATCGAATTGCTTTAACCTTTTGGGCACCAGGGACTGGTGCCATGGAGAAAGGTTTTTCCGTGGACCAGAGAGGGTATGGTTTTGAATACTGCCTGCATCTCGAGGATGGAGCAGTTTGTGTGGCCTGGTGGCTGGCATGCTGCGGACCGATACCGGTCCACGAACAGGGGGTTGGGGACCCCTGCTTTAAGGAACCTTGAAGGTCTTCTAGTCCAGCCCCCTGCTCAAGCAGGAGACCCTATACCACTTCAGGCAAATGACTGTCCAGTCTCTTCTTAAAAATCTCCAGTGATGAAGCACCCACAACTTCTGAAGGCAAGCTGTTCCACTGGTTAATTGTTCTCACTGTTAGAAAGTTTCTCCTTAATTCCAGGTTAATTCCTTGATCAGTTTCCATCCATTGTAATATATTTATTTCAAAGTTCTCTGTGCTGGCATTTAAAAGAATATGCCTGTTGATGATCACAGCCATACTAAAGTTATGAAACAAATCAGAAGAATTATTTACCATTGAATTCTTTTTCCCCTCATGTGAGTCTTACACTGGAACCTAAGCTTTATTGCTCCATATTTTTAAAAGAATCACAACCAACACATTTCAACAGTAAAAAGCAAGCAATTTTTTTTTAGTTTTAAATCAATCTAAGAAGATAAATTTATGATAACCATATGTTTGCTTCTTGCAGGTAAAAGCTGGGCATTACAGGGAAAGCTTACAAGACAAACAAGAATTACCGTAAATAATCTGCCTTCATTCATTTCTCCTCCTCTCTGACTTGAAATCTACCAACAATTATTCATTTTTCCCCAGGAAAAAGGATTCATGATGTCATTTAAACCTTAACAATTGTGAAATATATATATTATAAATTACAACTGCTTTTTGTGTAGTACTTGTCAGTATTTTCTTTGTCAGCTCAGGTCCCTGTTACTTGTGAACATCATCTACTGCAGTTGGAATTTTCCCTTCTAATAGGGAGGGGAAGTCTATAGTTCCATACACTGAAAAAGATGGCCTTCTCAGTAACAGTTCCCTCACTCAGGAACAGCCACAAGTTTTTATCATCTTAACATTTAGAAACGCAGAACTATTATTTTCCAGAAATTTTGGTGAAAAAACTTAGTCAGCAGAAATATTTACAATATGCTCAGAACATAAGCAAAATGTTGTTTATGCCTTGTATGTAACAATATTATCAAAGGTCACAGCATATTATCTTCTACTCAACAATCATACTGAGTTTATTTTTCAGTAATCCTATGTGGATGAACCAACTGAAAGAAATGCTTCCCACTTATTTTTTTTAGTCATGTTTAAAATCAAGTTACAAAAAGAAAAAAAAATAAGTAACAAAAACAAGCTATGCGTTACTCTAGCATCTCTTTGTAAGTTACTCTAAAAAGGCTCTTGTATTCTTTTACACATATGCTTTAGGCTTAGTGCATATGTGTAAAGGAATACAAGAGTCTTTTTAGAGTAAATTACTAAAAGCTAAAAGTCATGTACATGTTCTTTAGTGGTAATGTCTGTTTTTTTCATAATTATGGAGGATTAGAGTGTATACTGAAGTTGTGTTGTTTTTAAGGTTGCTTTAATCAATTCTTCAGGGGAGAATATTCTAGAAAGATCAATGTGAATACAGATATTAAAATATAAGAGAACTGGGATTTCCGGTATGCCACACAGCCGCTATGGATGGCTGGGAGACTTGCTCCTTTCCCCCCGTCCAGTTTCGCATCGCTGGAGGGCCCTGAAAAGGGCCGAAAGTCGCCCTGAAGAGGCAACCGGCAAGGAGGGGCCTCGCTGGATCGCAGGAGAGCAGCAACTCTCCCGTTGGACCTGGCGATCACTCCAAACATGTGGACGAAAGGACCGGCCATTATCCCACTGTCACAAGGCTGTGAACAGCCGAAGTCACATTTTCCATCAGGCAACTCTTAAAGCAACACGGAAGAGACTGGGTGAGATCTACCTCTTTTACATCCTAACTACTTTCTGTACCTCCTTAAGCTGCTAAGCATCTTCCCCCCTGCAGTGAGGGAAGGGGGATTTCAGCCCTCTCTCCAGAAAGAGCGGGCAACTAAATACCCAAGGACGTTTTAAATGTTGAAAAAGTAACTGAATCCCAATTGGAACTTTATTTCTCAAAGCATGTGGATTGAAATATTTTTCATTTCCTATTCTTCATTGTCTACTTCTGTTGGAAATCTGGATTCTTTCTTATGAAAAAAGAAAGAAAAACTGAAAAGATTAAGACAACTTTGGGACTCAAAGGGAAACCTTAAAAGGGGCCTGGCTGACTGTCCAGTGAAATAGATAAGATACATAACCTTGAGAACTTTGAAACAACAGCTGTGAAAGGCTTTGTGTTCCCTATCTAGAAAAAAATCTTTCTTTTGGATTTTCTAAGTGTAAAGCCTTTAGTTTAAAATACCAACATGGAAGACCAGGAACAAAATTTATGTATAGATGAAGATCAACAAAATCTTGCTATGTTAAAAACACTAATCCAAATTCTTACCACAACCAATGAAATACTAAGAAGCTATGTGAAGGAACAAGAAGACAGCCCAGATATGAAAGCCCAAACTTTGACCACAATTAAAGAACCATCTACACAAAATACAATAGAAAAAATGAAACATTCAAGTACCATGACAGAAGAATCTACTATTAAACAATACTGATATTTGAAAATCCAGAAAAGAGATTGACAACTTGGAAAAAGGAAAAGGTTTCTTATACAACTCAGAAGGAACTAGAGGATCTAGAAAAAGAACAGTTGGATGAGAAGACAAACAATTCAGAACAACTACATCGATATGGAAGAATAAAGAGACAACCCACTAGACCTACAAGTCCTCTCAAAAAAATGGCGATCGGATGGTTTTGCCAATATCAATTAATATACATGATATTACAAGGAGATTGGTTCGATGACCCAAAAACAAGGACATGGAAGATGATTTGGCAAAGGAAAAAAGCTAGAATAAGACTCAAGAAGAATGGAGTTTCGACCATCTTATTGAAATCTGAAACAGAATGTACTTAAATAGATAAGATGTGTACGTTGAACACAAGACATTGTTATGAACTAAGATAAAGAAAAAAATTTGGTAATTAAAATTTAGCAGTATAAATATTAATAGCTAATTTGAATATTGATTTGTGCATAAAGGTAATGTAAAGGTCAATAATGTAGATAAGCTAAAAATTATCGTTGAAAGTAATAAATAGGTCTATATGGAATGTTAAAAACGAAAATTATCAGTTTAGGCAAGAGCAGATATAAAGAGGAGAGGAAGCATTAAATATTGAAATAAAAAGAAATTTTGATTACTACTTAAAAAAACAACTGAAAATTAGCAAAAAGGATATCATATTGTATCCTTAACTTGTTGACATAGAGGGTGAACAGGATGTGTATTTTGAATATTAGATTTTGTGAGGAATGGTGATAGATGAATTGGGAGTATACTAAAAATCTTGGGAATCATAAATATCAAATGTTAAATCTAAATGTTAGTGGAAATTAAAATTGATAAATCTATTAGGTCATTGATTGTCTAAGTTTGTATGTGAAAACAATTAGAATACGTGTAAACTAAAAACTATGGATATATGTAAGAAAGTTATTTCTATGTGATGGATAGGATAAAACGTCTTTTAATTTACAAATAGACAGTATATATGAAGGGAAAAAGAGAGGAAATTTATGGTAGCAATTTGAAATCTGTACTAATGATATTTGTATGTAATTGAATTACTACTACCCATTCACAAATATGTGAATGTAATATCAGAAAATCAATAAAATTTGTATAAAAAATAAACTATAAGAGAACTATATTAAAAGGCAGGATGTAGGGGAAAAATTAAAATCCATCCTTTTAGGAAATTGTGTTCTCTGATTTGCTTATATGTTTTACCATTGCTTTTTTCTAAAAAAAAAAAGGTGCCAGAACTCAGAGGTGCTGTCACTGGGAGCGATGCCGGTGTCTTGCTACGGTGTCACCGCCCATCCTTTACACCCCCGCCCCTGCGGCTTGGAGCCACATGCTGTGGGGATTCCCCTCCCCGCAGTTGCCACGCCGTGGCCCATGCTGAGCCCCCATCCGGAGCTGCTCCAAACCTCGACCCAGAGCTGTGTTCCTTGTGGCAGTGGTCTCCGGCACCAAACAGCCTCTTTCCAACCACATCCAGAAAAATTTGTAACAAACATTGGAATTCTCAAGGCCATGTTTGGTATTTCCCAGCAATCTGTTACTGGAAGGAAAAAGCAATCCCTGCTGCGTTACTGATCCCAGAGAAGCATTTGCATGTATGCAGGTATCCTTAGGGTGCCATAGTTATGGATGAGAAATATTGCTTGCAAAGTTGGCATTTCTGGATGTAATACAGATATTTTGGACTTATTTTTGTTTCTTTGCATGTTTGATATTTTTAAAAAGGCATGTGCTACTGACTACACTTATGCACATATGTAACATCTTTTGCTAGGATACATGACCACTGCTTGTCCAGAATGTGAAAAGTGAAAGATTGTGACTAAACAAAATTAATGTACAGATAATACCACCAGAAATTATTTTAGCCTTTTTAATAAATGTTATTATTGATGTTAAGCTCATCAAGGAAAACATCATATATTGTTATGTATCTACTGGGTTAATTATTTAAAGACTGAAGTGCAACATAACTAGATTCTAAATAATCTATTTTTCAAAACATACAACAGACCAAACAGTAAAAGTAAAGTCCAAATTAAGAATATTTCATTCTTAAGAATTGTTTAATTTAAAGTGGTTTAGTTGTAATAGATGGTTATAGATTCAAAATAGTTTTCAAGAGTGTACAACAGATACTTTTTTTTCTAGCATCAACTAAATTAGACATATTGAGAAAAATGTTTCTCATTTCTTTCCTGTTACCTTTATTTATTTCATTGCAGAGATGTTAACATAGGAAATAGATTATTTTGTTATCTAGTTTTACCTTCCAAAAGACAGAAGCAGATGAAAAATGTGAGGTTCTTTCCTGTTGGCTTTTTTGAATTAGCTGTTTTAGATTCTAAAAGTTTAGTTCCTAAAGAAGTAACCCTGTAAATAATTTTAATGTCCTCCTCTAGTGCAGGCTCTTTTATGACTCAAAGACTTCAACTCCCAGAATTCCTGAGCCAGCATGGCTCAGCTTGGAAACCTCTCTCTTTCCCCTCAGTGTGGCTGGCTTAGGATTTCTGGGAGTTGAAGTCCATGAGTCATAAAAAAGAGCCAAGATTGCCTACTCCTAAAGCCAATAGAGGGAGCTTTTTTTTTCAAAAAAAGCTGCTAGAACGCCGTTCTGAGCATTCTATGAGAAAAAAAAACCCTGTGTTTTACTACTTGTAAGTGCACATTTGATCTTCTACTTTAATATAATTTTAGAGGATTATTTATAGCACCTTGTTTTTCATTGAAAGTAATCCCAAAGTAAAGTAAAATAGTACTTATGAAATGCATGAGAAGTTTTTAGATTTACAGAATCTAATAAGTTTTAAAAATTAGAATCCAGGGTTCTACTAGACTAGAAATTCAACAAACACACCTAGGTTGAAACTTACTGGTATCTCATGGAGCAATATGCTACCTACTGAAATTATAACCAATTATCTGTACAAATCTCTATTTAATTTGCTGTATTAAAGCAGGGCTTTTCAACCAGTAGTATGCGTACCACCTCTGGTACATTGGCACTTGGCAGCCAAGTGTTAGTGGGGGGAGGGAACGAGCCAAAGCGGCGCAGCACAGGACTTGATGTGAGAGTCTTCAGGAGCTGCAGGGCTGCTGGGGCAAGGCAAAGGCCCCAGGATCAGCACTTCCAGAAGAGAGAGGAGGAGGAGGGGTGCAGAGACAGGAAGAAATATAAAAGGAGGCAGTTTGGGTGGAAGAGGGAGAGAGAGAAAAAAAGGTGCAGCCTTGGGAGGAGGAGGAAGAGTAAGCTGGAGCTGCACCGAAGGTAAAAGGAGGAGGAGGGCGAGGGGAGGACAAAAAACAGGCCGGGCGTGCACACAGGTGGCAGTGACAAACAGGTAAGAAACGCAGCTGGGGAAGGGCTGTAGCATGAGAGTCCATGTTATCTGTGCTACACTGTCCAGCCCCCTCCCAGCCTGCCCAATTTTGGCAGGCAGCGACGCGTTCTCCTCACTGTGCGGAGAGGCTGGGTTGGGCCGGGCAAACTGGCGACATGCCGAACTGCCTGGGCGTGTGCAGAGGCAGCAGTGAGCAAATGTGCCTGGCGTCCTGGGTGAAATGGAAGCACTTAGAACATGGTAAGCCTGTGTGGCAAAACAGTCACCTGGGATGCCAGGCGCATGCGCTCGCCACCGCCTCTGTGCGCACCCAGGCAGGTTCGGAATGTCACTGGTTTGCCTCACCTGGCCCAGCTGCTCTGCACGGTGAGAACTGCTGCCTGCCAGTAACATGGACTCTCATGCCACTCCCAGTGTCCCCTCCTCCCGGAGTCCATGGATGTGTGAAGTGGGTGAGGGCCATTTGCTGATCTCCTTCAGGAGATGTTTGTTTTTCTCCTTTCCTCATTACAAATATCTTCCTGCCACTCTGCTCTTAACGCTGTGTGGCTCTTGTCCAGCAATTTACAGTGGCCTTTCAAGCCATGGCCACCGGCAGCACAGCCATGCTGGCAGCCTGTCCCCCTCCCCTTGTCCCTACCTAGGCAGGGAAGATGGGAGGGAGGGAGGGAAGGAACAGACAACGGGAGGGACTTCGCTTGTCAAAAAGTTGCAAAAGGTGATCACATGACCCTGGGACACTGTGACCATTGTAAGTATGAATCAGTTAACAAGCATCTGAATGTAAATCACATGACTCTGGGGATGCTGCAACTGTCATAAGTGTGAAAAATAAGTGTGAAAAAGTCACTTTTTTCAGTGCTATTGTAACTTCAACGTCATTAAGTGATTTGTTGTAAGTTGAGAACTACCTGTACTTTATCACTTTTTTCCTTTTTTTTGGTCATCAAGGTTTTGACACCTTGCTAGGTGACTGGTAGTACTTGGATATTACCATATCCTAAAAGTGGTACAATCGGTGAAAAGCTCTGTATTAGAGAATGTAAGGTAGTTAGGTGTAAATGCTATCTTGTGCTATTGCTGTTAAAATCCATCAACACCATAACAACTGTACATAAGGACAGTTTTTCCCCCCCATGCTTTCACTCTGTTTAACAACTAACTCCTACAACACTTCAAAATACATAGTAAAGCTGTATTATTATGATATTTATCTTTCCTATTACCTATCCATTTCTTGTCATGACTATAACTTTGCTGTTTGTATCTTACAATTTATATTGGGTTTTTTTAGTATCCTAGTATGATTTATGTTTTTGCTTAGTATTGTATGACTATCCCTGTTTATTTATTATGATTATGAAGTGTTGTATTTCAAGATTTATGACGTATTTCAAGATTTCATGTTGTATATGATTATCACTATTACTTTTATGTACATAGAGAGCTTATGCACCGGAGACAAATTCCTTGTGTCCAACCACACTTGGCCAACAAAGAATTCTATCCTATACTATCCCATCCCATCCCAAAACAATGGCAAATAAGAAATTAGTGATTTTTTTTTGCAAATAATCCAGATCCAATTACCAATAAAACCCAGTATCTTGCTATCACCCCAAATTAAAATATTCATACTTCTTTCTGAACACAAAACATGACATATACAAACAAGGTACAGCAACTGTGAGGAAAATGTGGGAAGCAATTTGTTAGTGCTCTCCTCTAAGTCAATTCAATTCCCATAATATATGTATTATTTTAGCAACAATGCAGATGTGATTTCGTATTCCAGGATATTTTTATTTTATTTTTAATATTATTTTTATTTTTCCAGCTTAGTATAGCCCTAATATATCTTGGTAGTCCTGTATCAGGTACTAAGGCTGACTTTGCTGAGGCTTCTTTTTAGGTCAGCCAAGT
The DNA here is from genome assembly GCF_947247035.1 of Vipera ursinii. NCBI lineage: Eukaryota > Metazoa > Chordata > Lepidosauria > Squamata > Viperidae > Vipera > Vipera ursinii. The sequence continues at coordinate 44,397,034 of NC_139517.1, forward strand.
TTGGCTAGGTGCTATCATTTAGCTGGGCAAAAAGATATAAAATGTTTGAATATGTCAGATTATTTTTTCTGGTCTTATGTGTTCTTATTGTCAATATAAATTCAAAAACCTTTGCACAGAAATACGTACTGTACTACAATATTTGTCAAACGAAAATAAATTTCTTTCTTAGGAACAACTATAATAATAGAAGTCCTCTCTTCTTGGACTCACTGCTGAAATGACACTAGATTTTTTTAAAAAAAAAGACATAGGAGACCCAGGAGACATTTGTTTTATAAGAGGCGACTGCAGCACTGATCTTTAGCTTACAGAAACTAAGGTGGCAAATTAAGCAAAATAAATGGTAATGGTTAAAATTCAGCCCCTCCGCTCGTTAATTTTCAAATATATACGTACTGTACTAAATACAGTATTTACCAGGCTTTATCACCCCAGGCAGAATTTCATTGTGATATATTTTGTTTACGTGGACAGTCTCCTTTACATATTATTATAAAGAAACGCACACAACACAGACGGATTACCTCGAAGGTATTGCCACCCTCAAGCTTCTGTCAAAGCTCTGCAAAAGCAGCGAAAACGCCGCGCGGTGTGCCAAGGGTACAACGTGGGTCTGTAAAGCAGGGCTTTTGCCGGGAAGAGAGTCCTACGAGTCACCATGCAGAGAGAGAGTCCTAAACCAGAACTTTCTTCATCACACTGTTCAACTTACCGTGTCAGCTCCGGACGGCTGAGGTCCAGCGGTCTGGCCGCCCATGACGCCCCGTAAGAAATTCATTTTGTCTCCGTGGGCTCTCTCTCTCTCTCTCTCTCTCAGCGGTCCTTAGGCCGCGACTCCCCACTAGGTCCCCGTCAACTACCGTCAGCATTAACTTTAATGCGCTTGCGTTAAGACGTGGCACCACGGTAGTCATCATAGAGATAGAAACTAATAGTTGTAGGAAGAACTTCCGTTTTTAGTAGATCTTTCTAAACTTGTATGGCATTCGGTTAGGCATCTGAGTTTTAGTCCAATTCCGAACGCGAAACTCGTATTATTTCTAAAGCAAAACGGCTTTTATGTTGTGTTTCGTCATTTTAGATATTCAACATTTAAAATGCAATCAAATCAATGGAAAGCAAGGTGGTTTTACCATTAAATTCTGAATATTTGGCTAGAAAGGAAAGCATTGGAGCAAGGCCAATGAAGGGTGAACTTTTCTGTAATTCAAGGGATATTTTTAATAACGTTCTGGCAAATAAGAATTCAAACTAGCTTCGCATCATATCTTAATATGTTATTAGGGCAACTGGTTAAGAATAGTCCTAAGGCATTGAGGGGACGCCCCATCTGCAGAATTCAATGGTCGATGTTTTTAAAAGTTAAAAACTAAAACTTTGAAATTCAGTTTCTGAATTCGTCACAATATCTTAGATTGCTCCATTAATTTTGGTGGACATTTCTCAGAAAGGGAAAATGTCTTCCAGTAGGAAGAGATGAAATACTATAAATATTAATGTTCAAGAAAAACAAAAAAACTATTAAATGCTGTGAAACAATTGAACGATGAGGCAGCAATAGGAGATAGTGTAACTGAAACAACGCTAAAATATAAAGGCTAGCTAGTTTATATGCAGATCAATAATGCCATAGTGTTGAGTATGTTGGCAGTTAATTTTAGATAGATTGTGTGAGGGAACAAGAATATGAATCTGAAAATTAATTTACTGAAAATCAAGGTAGTTGCATTTGACAGGGAAAATTAACTGTTTCAAGTTACACAGAAATAATGAAAAATTACCAAGTAAATTAATTTGTATTCATCAATAAAATGTTTGTTGAATAAATACCTAGATAAATTAATCTGGTAAAAGAGAGTGGATAGTATGTAGTTTGTTATAATGAGTGAACATTAAAATAAGGTAACAGGAGGCTTTATAACATCCCCGTCAGTTATCCAGTCAACATTTGAAAACCTCCAATGATGGAGCACCCAGAATTCTGGGAGGCAAGCTATTTCATTGATTAACTGTTCTCTCTGACAGAAAATGTCTCCTAGTCTGGATTTCTCTATTTAAGAAGCTTCCACCCATTCTTGTCCTGCTCCTGGTGCCTTGGAGAATACATCTGTTCTCTCTTCTCTGTGAAAGCCCCTCAAGTATTGGAAAACATGTGTAAGAAGGTTCCTCTGTTTATTTGTAATTAAAAGTTGAATATATCAGCAAAAACATTAAACTAAAATGAAGTATATAAATTTAATAAATAAATATAAATAAATAAATAAGGGAAATAGCTAATTATGAAATGTGTGTGGTAAAGCAAGGGTTATTTTAACTTTACCCAATTTGGTGGGCTCCGCACAAAAGAGCCAACACACAAGCATGCAAAGCTATTAGTCTATACCAGGGATAGGCAACCTTGGCTCTTTTATGACTCGTGGACTTCAACTCCCAGAATTCCTGAGCCAGGAATTCTGGGAGTTGAAGTCCACAAGTCATAAAAGAGCCAAGGTTGCCTACCCCTGGTCTATACTATACCACTCTTCCCCATTGCTACATCTACACCTTTTGAGTTTTTACTCCTCCTCCTCGTATTTGTACTACTACTACTTGTGTCCCACTATTCTTTAAATACTGTTAGAGAAAATTATCTCTTTCAAGCTTTTTTACTTCACCCACCCACCCCTTCCCTCTCCCCCCACCATACCACACCAGCTGTTTCTCAGCTCCACTTTTACAGATAAAGTTGCAGTGCTGGCTGGGGAGAGGGTTTAAAAAGGACAACAGAAGCACAGGTGCTGGCCACTTTCTAGGCAGCCTGCTCTCTTACAGAAAGAATGGAAAAGGACCAAGTAAGTGGTGTATTCATCAATAAAAGTGTTTACCAAAGAAATACCTAGATAAGTTAATTTGGTAGAATAGAGTGGGTAATATGTAGTTTGTTGCTAGGAATGAATATTGAAATACAGGGAAATGGGTGTGTATAAGAATGTGATTCTGTATATTTTGTTATTTGCAATTGAAAGTTGAATATTTCAGCAGAGACACTAAATTAAAATGAATCAAGTAGAAATAATTAGGAAATGTATCTGGTAAAGCCAAAAAAATCATGGGTTCTAGAGAAAGGAGAAAACTTTTAATGATTGGCTAGAGGTGAGAATTTTAAAGAACAAAAGATGGTGCATGAAGTGGTAAATGAATGTCTGTGATATAAGCAAAGGGATGGGGAAAGGAAGAAAATGTTATTTTAAAACAAGTACAATGGATAGAATAGCTGCCTTTACAAAAAGACAGAAAATATTTAAAAACCTGAATAGCTAAATACAGTTTTAGGCGACCTCTGTAATGATGGACTGCCAGTGGGACAAAGGCCGCATTATGAGATGTCCTCTGAAAGTGGCTAATGGGATATTTTTGTGCCACAGTTAGTGGGTGTTCTTGTCCATGTCCATCTCTTGGCCTACTGCTCACAGTATAGCAATTAAACCTGAGAAACTTTATTAATGTGTTTATTAGTGTGTAAATCTTGATATATAGAAAGCTCTGGCTATTTAGAGAGAAAGAAAAATGTGGAGTTATTTTCCTCATAATTATGCCATTTCTACAATCTACTAGCCAGGAGAGTTTGGAAATAGAAATGGTGAAAGTGTAATTTAAAACAGTTTTTAGTTTGAGCACCAAATAGTTCCACAGAAGTCAGCTAAGTCCCATCTCATGGTAAGCAGCAGGGGAAACTAACAGTCAGGAAGCCGGCAGCAAGGAAGCAGGTCAGGAGCAGTTTGGATATAGCCTGATAAAGGCATATAATGCCACTTCCTCTTAAGGTGTTATGCCACCTCTGTTGCTCAGCTTTCCTTAGCTAAAGTATGATTTTGGACTTGGCACTTTCCTAAGGTCATATTCTGAATCAGCAACTACCAATTAGTAATTGTCAGTACTCACAGACAGCTGGCAGCCTGTTGCCTTCTGAACTGCAGGCTAAGAGTCCACCTGGTTCTCCTTTTTATTCTCACAATTAGAGAAGTTGAAAGAGTTAATAACACTTGGACATGAAGATGAGCCCTTGAATTGGTTTTCAGTAAAATTGTGGGAAAGCTGCAAAAATCTAATCAGTTAACAGGAAGGAGACATATCAAGAGAAAAAGAAGCAAAAGAGAGGCAAATCTCATTTTCCCTGTTGCTTTTACTTATTTTTCCCAAGCTGAAGGAGTTGGACTGGAAGTGGAAAGATTCCTAATAATCCATACCCACCCCTACAAAGATGCTTCACAAAACTACATCTCAAACAGCATGTTTTCCCCTCACCCTATTGTGTCCCCACCATTCCAGCACTTTCTGGGGTCCCCAATGTTAGACACAAAAATAGTCACAAATTGAAATTCACTCTGTTTGTGTTGCAAATAGAAAAGAAGTTTATTAGACTTCACAACAAAGTCCAAAAAGTAACGGTTTGCAAAGCGTGGTGGATTCAGGAAGGCAAACAATGTAGCCAAACACTGAACCACACCCCAAATTCCAAAATCACATATTATTATACATCCTATCGCGACGCCCCATTCCCTCCCCCATGGCCCCATTGGCTTAGGCTTTGGAGGTTACAATCTATCAGAAGCGCCTAAACAGAATACATTATCTCTGCCCCTGTTTGCTTACATTATACTAATAAGATCCCTCCCCTACTATCAATTCTAGATGAGAGATATCTCCCATCTTCTACACCTGCCAGGGGTACCAGGCACCAGAAGGTACTTAAAAACAATTCCTAGATGGTGACTCACACTGGGCCCCATGGTAACTCCTGTTCTCCCCCTCCCTCCACTTGAGGCCTGTATTTTTCCCCATATTCTCAAAGCATCTACTCAAGCAATTGATTATAAAATTATTATAAAATATAAAATATGATTACATGATAATACTAAAAGCATATATCTTTTTATTTTTAAACTTCCTCACTACTTCCAGTTATTTTCCACAAATCCACCCTTTTTCTTTTTAACCATTCTTTAAAAATAAAACATTAAAATCTTTCCAAATTTCTTTGTATTTCTAATTTCCTTTCATATTCTACAAAATTAGTTTCTTCATTGATTTGTGTAAGGTTATACATTTTTCTCCCTAATGATTCCTTCTGATTAATTTGTATTATTCCTTCCACAGTCCCAATATATGTTTGATTAGCCTGTATACACCTTAAATCTATCCATTCTATATCCTCCAGTGGAATTTGAATATCACTATCTCCCAATATAACTGAATTTAGGTCAGGTTGTGTTTCCGCTGTCTCAATTTCAATTTCTCCTATAATTGGGTATGTGGGATAAAAAGGCTCTTTTGGCGTCAGACCTTTACACATTTGTAACCAATCTTCCACTATTACTATGTCAGAAGGTTCTTCATAGGGACAGACTGGTCCACAATCACAACATTGATAACAAAAACAGCATTCAGTGATACAGTTGCAATCACAGAATCAACATATTATGTAAGGGTTTGTAGAATGCGGAGGTCCACAGCTTCCTCTGGAATCCTTTGGATGGTACAGCATAGGCCACCACTCAGATCGAAAAAGCCAGAAAGCTGCTACTCCTGCAATGAGAAAAACCACAAACAAAATCCAAGCTATTCATCCCACAATGATCACGTCAGTTTTTGGTAATTTTTATTCACAGCGGGTCTTCTCCAGGAATTATTTTCCACTCTTTTGGCTCCACCCTTTTTCTTTTTTCTTTTTCAAGCTGCTGTTTCGATTGTTAGGAGGACTTGGTAGGGACCATCCCAGGCTGGAGTAAGTTTTTCTTCACGCCAGCTTTTTATCAGGACCCAATCACCAAGCTGGAACTTGTGGACAGCAAACTCCAATGGAGGTGTCTGGGCTAACAATCCTTGTTTCCTGAGAAAAGACAAAGCAGAAAACAGCCCCAGTATCTAATCCTTTATAAACATGTCATTAGTTTCATATTGTGGAATTTCCCCCACTTGAGATAATTTAAATTCAACTTGAACGCATTGAAATAGCCTCACCACTAGATATTATAGAGCTTTTTATTTACTTGTTTACATATCATATATTTATCACATTTATTTAACTAGAGTATAAATACAACCATCCTGTTGTTTTTTTAAAGTATCATTCATCCCTTGCAACCCCCTTTCAGTGGCTGCTTCTGTGTCCTAGCTATTGTTTTTTTTTCTTTCTTTCTTTTTCCAAAAGTATGGACTACACCAAGGGCATATCCAGAGTCTGTATATACATTTCCTATTTTACCAATTTCAATGCCTGGTTTAGGGCATATAATTCGCACATTTGTGCTGACCAATTAGTAGGTAGGCCACCAGCCTCCAATAATTCCTTGGTGTGTCCATTCACAATAGCATAGCCATTTTTCCTAATCCCTGCCTCTACTCGGGACGACCCATCTATAAACAGGGATTCCCCTTTTTCCAAGGGACATTCCTCCAGGTCAGGTCTTATTTTTGTTTGCATCTCAATTACTTCAGAACAAAAATGCTCCAAATTCTCTTCATTTGTTTGCGATTTATTTACTAAAAATTGAGCCGGATTCACATTATGATCCGTTGTCAAAACCAAATCATTCTTTTCCATTAAAATTGCCTCATATTTTAAAATTCTCGAATCAGTCAACCAGCGACCTGCTTTTTGCTGGAGAATTGTTCTTACTTGGTGGGTGAGGTGTGCTTACAACGAGAGCCCCCCCCCAAAAAAAGTTAATTTTCTGCTTTCCTGTACTAAGAGGGCCGTTGCTGCTATAGCCTGTACACAGACTGGCCATCCTCTTACTACAGGATCCATAATTTTTGACAGAAATGCTACAGGTTTGCGTTGACCTGCCCAGGTTTGAGTCAAACCCCCATAAGCTATTCCTTCTTCTGCATTTACAAACAAATGAAAAGGTTTGTCTAGATTGGGAAGGCTCAGCACAGGAGCTTGGGTCAAAGCTTCTTTAATTTTCTTGAAATCTTCTTTTTCCTGAGTCTCCCACTCCAAATCCCATGGTTCAGATTCAATCAATTTAGCATATAAAAGTTTAGTTAGACTAGCATAGTTGTCAATCCATAACCTACAATAGCCTACCAAGCCTAGGAATTTTCTCAACTCCTTTTTATCTTTAGGAAGAGGCTGTTTCACCACCCCTTCAATTCTATCCAGTGTTATTTTTCTACTACCTTTACTTATCAAATGTCCCAAATACTTCACCTCTCTTTCAACATATTGTAGTTTCTTCTTAGAAACTCTCAACCCCTTTTCTCCCAAAAATTCTAGCAATTTATCAGTTGTTTCTTTCACTTGATGTCGTTTCTTTCCTGAGATTAATAAATCATCTACATATTGTATCATGTATGTTTCTCCAGGGACCTGGAATTGTTCCAATACCTGTTCCAACACTTGTCAAAACAGGTTTGGAGATTCCGTAAATCCCCGAGGAAGCACAGTCCATTGGTATTGTTTCCTTCCTGTAAAGAGATCCTGTATGTTCCATCTGATTTCTTTACAGGAAGTATAGGTGTATTAAAAGGTGACATGGTAGGTTCTAATAACCCATCTTTCACTAAACCATCAATTACAGATTGAAGACCTTTCCGACTCTCCATTGACAAAGCATATTGTTTCTGTCTTACTACTTCATCTGGACTTGTTAATTCTGTTTTTAGGGGTTCAATTTGCAAACCTCCCCTGTTTCCTTCCCCAAACCACACCTTTGGGTTTATCCTCTTTTCATCTTCTTCTGTTAATACAAAAAGAGGATTTGTTTCTTCCTTAAATGTAATTGTTAGTCCCAATTTTCCTAACACATCTCCCCCTAGCAAATTCACACCTGCCTCTGGTATATACAATAATTTTGCCCTTATATTTTATCCATTTTCTTGCCCAATTTGAATTTCCTCCAATTCTTTTACATAAAATCCTTCTCCTTTCACTCCAGACACTCTAATTTGATTCTGACTAATCTTCATGGTAGGTATTAAAGTTGACACTGAAGTGCGCGCTGCCCCAGTATCAATGAAAAACACTACCTCTTCCTCCTCGGGTTCCACTTCTAAATTTATCAAGGGCTCATTGTGGGACCTAAAAATAAACTGCCCCTGACAACCCTAGTAAAAACTATCCTCTACCTCCCACACTGAGTAAATTTGCTGCTCTCTTTCATGTTTAGGGCAATCCTTTTTAAAGTGGCCCTTCATTCCACATCCAAAACACATTCTCTCCCTATTCTGGTATCCACCCCAAAATCCTCCAAATCCTCTTCCTCTACTCTCATTAACATACTGGTTCCTTTCACCCCTCCTATATCTTGTCTCAAAGGAACTCTGCTTGTTCCCAAACTCTCTTCTAGGAGGTTTTTCCTGCTTATCACTTGCTGTACCTGTTGCTACCATCATCTTACTTTTCTGCCTTACTTTCTCTGTATCCCTCTGAACATACACTTCTGAGCCTCTTTCAATAAATCCTTGATTGGTTTGGCTGTCCAATCATCCAATTTCTGTAGCTTCTTATTTATATCAGGCCAGGATTTAGTAACAAATTGAACTCTGACCAGTGGTACATTGGCATCATCATCTGGATCCATCCCTGTATATTTACGCATACCATCTTTTAGTCTTTGCAAAAAGGCAGCTGGGGATTCGTCCTTCTCTTGTTCTATCTGCAATGCCTTGGTCATATTTTGAGCCTTTGGTATTGCTTCTTTCATTCCTCTAATTATAAGATTTCTCATATCTTCCATATTTTGTCTTCCAGCCAAATCATTGTTATCCCAGTTTGGTCTGGCAAGAGGAAGCTTTACATCTGCCACTACCCCACCATTTGGATGTTCCCTAGTCCAAATTGCTGCTGCAGCAGTTGGAATTAATTGTCTTTCTTCAGCCGAAAATAAAGAATTTAAAATAGCCATCAGTTCATCCCAGGTATAAATGTTTGGTCCTAATAAATTATCCAACTGTTCAGCAGCCCCCAGCGGGTCCTCAATTAGATTTCTCAATTCTTTTTTTAAATGTCCTTACTTCAGATGCCTTTAACGGCTCTTGGACAAAACTTATCCTTGGGACATTGTTCCCATCTACCCCATTTGGCACCTCCCTTAAGGGGAAGGCTGATATATTTGGATGTTTATCAAAGGGAAAATTTTCAATGTCCTTTTTACACTGTTCAATTTCTCTTAGGTATTATTTTCTATCAGTGTGTCCTGCACACAGACATAAAAACATAAAAATAAAAACAACAGCAAAAAGCAACTCTACAAAAATAAATAAATAAACTTAAGATTTTTTTTTAGTTACTGAAATAGTCCTATATTAAACTTTAATATTGCTTTTAATATAAAGATAGTCAAATTCCAATTTAATCCTATTCCAATCAGATGGAAACAAATTTCCATCAAGTAGGTTAAAACTTACAAATCTAAGCAAAACAATTCAAAGTAATTTCTTTTGGTTGATGAATATATATGTCTAACTAAAACTCAATTTCCAAAAAAAAGATTGTCCAAAAATTAATCTCTCCTCTTTCGAGTAAAAAAAATTGCAAACTGAAACTGCAAGAGTGGGCATTAAGTTTCACATCCACCCCCCTTTCTCAGACTGGAATTCTAAGCAGAGAAAAAAAAATGGTTAAAAGGACCAGCCACCCCCCCTCTTCTGGCTGTCTCTCCCTTTCTCACTCTTAAAGTAACACAGTGGGGTTGGGGGGAAGTAAAAGAAACTTTACAAAAATCTCACCACTAAAAAAAAATAGTTTGCTCTCCTTTACATGCATTTTCTCTCACACATCGTCCATGGCTTTTACAACAATAAAATCTGCAGTTTACTGTTCCTTTCACAGCCTGGGACGAGATGGGGGTGGTAGGTGGGTTTGAGGGCTAACACACTCACATTTCAGCAAATTAACTCATTCACTTCCATTCCAACTGCCTGCATAAACAATTTCACATACAAAAATTTCATTTCATACTTTCTCCAGGCAAACCATACATTTTTAAATAAGGCCTTTTTGTTTATTTTTATTAGACACAACACAGATAGACACACATACACTACCTCCACACTCCTCTAACAAAAATGAACTATTCATTGCCTGGAATCTAACAGGCATAAAAACTTCTTTTATTAACATATATGTTTGATGCTTGACATAGCCAATTTTTAAAACTTACATATTTCCATATTTTTAGCAATAGGATTTCTTGGCCACTCAAAATAACAATATTGAATCATGGAACCTTTGCTAACCTTGCCCTAAGGGACTTTCCAGAGGACACCTTATCCCCTTACTGGCCTTATTGCCCATGACTGATCTTTCCTTGCCTGTGAGGCCCCCAACACACACAGTCAACCCATCAATAAGAGTCCCAAAGGATTCTCTTGTATCTACATTTAGTTTGGGTTTTCCTAATTTTCTTCACACATTTATTTTCTGGGAACACTCCGAGAATTGCCTATACTGGTTTACCGTACTGTTATCTTATCCTTACCAATCTAATGAGACCAACTTTCGCTTCACCAAGCTCCTGCTTCCCCTCTTACAGAAGGGTCAGCTCCCACTCCGTCTTGCTACCCCCAATGGTACTCGGGACGTCTAATGCACTCCTCTCACAGATCTCAGATTCAAGCAGTCCTACCCAGCCCTCTCCCAACCGCCTAGGTGGTTTTCATCTGGCCACCCCAGATCTTACTCACCTAGGTCCGTGCACGAAGTTACCCGGTATTTCCTGAGGCCTGAGGCCGGCAATCTCTGTTCCTGTTCCCCTTCACACTTCTGTTCTATTTGCAAGTTCCACAGGTTCTTGGGGCTCTAGGGTTCATTCAGCACTCACCACTCCCGGAGTTCGAAGCTGGACTGTCGAACTCGACAGGGCATGCCTTCCACCTTGTCCACCAAGTTAGGGAGTCCTGAATGAACTCCTGTTGAGTCCCGGGTTTCGTCACCAAAAATTCTTAGACACAAAAATAGTCACAAATTGAAATTCACTCTGTTTGTGTTGCAAATAGAAAAGAAGTTTATTAGACTTCACAACAAAGTCCAAAAAGTAACGGTTTGCAAAGCGTGGTGGATTCAGGAAGGCAAACAATGTAGCCAAACACTGAACCACACCCCAAATTCCAAAATCACATATTATTATACATCCTATCGCGACGCCCCATTCCCTCCCCCATGGCCCCATTGGCTTAGGCTTTGGAGGTTACAATCTATCAGAAGCGCCTAAACAGAATACATTATCTCTGCCCCTGTTTGCTTACATTATACTAATAAGATCCCTCCCCTACTATCAATTCTAGATGAGAGATATCTCCCATCTTCTACACCTGCCAGGGGTACCAGGCACCAGAAGGTACTTAAAAACAATTCCTAGATGGTGACTCACACTGGGCCCCATGGTAACTCCTGTTCTCCCCCTCCCTCCACTTGAGGCCTGTATTTTTCCCCATATTCTCAAAGCATCTACTCAAGCAATTGATTATAAAATTATTATAAAATATAAAATATGATTACATGATAATACTAAAAGCATATATCTTTTTATTTTTAAACTTCCTCACTACTTCCAGTTATTTTCCACACCAACACTTATTTCATTTCAGCTTTGGTGAAGTAGATTAAGGCAATACACACTATGTGGTTATGCAATGTCTTTCTTTGCCTAGAACTCGGGTGGTTTGATCTCTCCTTAATGGGTCTGATTCAATGAACAGGATTCTATGGCAGTCTCCTGGGTCAGAGACTTTCCTTCTAGGTGGGTCTTGCATTTCCCTCCTCCAGTACACCTGCAAATTCAGCCATGCCATAAAATTAAGACACCTTATATAATGGCACTCATGAATCTGATCTATTTTAGGGAATAATCTACTTTTAAAAATAATTATGCTCCTTAAACTATGGGAGAATCTTTTGAAGTAAGTGGCTGAAAAATAATAGCAGTAACAGTAAAAGTAATAGTTCTTATTTTTCTGAAAACATCCTATTTATTCCCATTTCTTTTAAAATAAGTTTGTTTCTGGAGTGCTGTGCTTTATTCTGAAATGGCTCTGGGTATAATTGGCTTTATAAAATTGCAATATTGGATGAATTTCAGTTCTAAAATGCTGTAATCTGTTTTTGTATTTATAAAATATTCAATTTTGGGTTTTTCCCTTCAGGCATTTGGATATAAACAGAATGGGTAGGATTTCAGGATATTATCATTTCAGAGCACTAAAATGATAGAGGTCTTTAAATAGTAGATTAGAATTATGGTTTCTAGAATAATTCAATTTTGCCTGTCCAAATATGAAAAAAAATCCTCATCGGAACCGGAAGTGAGGTTTGTGCAGAGCATTTTTTAATGTCTCTCAGGAGAAGGGAATCACAGAAACCGTTCTCAAAGGACGCCATAGCTCGGGGGCTCTTCTGATTGCCTGCAGATGAGATAGTGAAATTCTTGTGTCTGGAAAACAGCGGAGGAAGGAACTCATGTAGATACACAAGCAGCGCGGGAGAGAAGCAGAACTTCCGGTCAAACTTGAAAGCTGCTATTATCCCGTTAACTTAAAAGTATCTGTTAAATCCTTTGCTTTCGCTTGAGCGGCATCTGTTGCACTCGCGACCCCGCCCACATCTGGCCGCTGGTTAAGGTTGCGCGCGCCGCGTGCTGTTCCCTCCCTGCCGTAGGCGCGTTAGAGACATCCGGTTCCGCCCCGAATCACCGGGAAGGAGGGACGCGCGGCATCAGTCGCTCCTCCCCGTGCCTTTGCCTGGGAGCGAACCGGACCCTGAGCTCGAACAGAGTGCTTAGGTGGGTAACGGAGTAAGATAGGATGAGAAGGCCCTTCCCGGGAGGAGGTGACTTCTTTTCCTTTAAGAGTATCGGGATGTTATCCCTACAAATCAGAGCAGGTTCTCTGTTGGGGCGCTTTTCATTAAGGAAAAGAGGGATGTTGGGTGTGGGGGCAGCTGCTGTCAATAGCACGCAGGCCGACTTCCGTGGTCTAAAGAATTTAGGAAAAGCCTTATCTTACTTTCTTTCCTGAAAAAGGTCACAAAGGACAAAATAGAAATTCAAAGCTCCTTAGACAGCTTATAGCGTATCTAGAGCTGGCCTTTGAAAGCCATCAGAGTATGTTGCCTAAGAATACATACATGCATATGCAGATAGCTTGAAGACCATTTATTAAATTCTAAAATAGAAGTCTTCTAATCAAGGAGAACAGCCCTATAAAGTAAATCAGTATTGGGTAATACTGTGAATTTATTCCTGGTTGGTAGTTACTGACTACTGTGCTATGTGAACTTCGTCAAAACAGATATTGTGTGCTTATATTCCTGGTTACAGGCTAGGGTTGCTTCCTGAGTGTGTTACCATATATGCCGAAACACACATTGCTTTAATACTTTTTTCTTTTTACTGAGCAATAGAACTAATCCTAATAAGATGACAAATTCTGAAGTTTCAGAAAGGCCTAAATTTGCCTGAAATTTTACTAATTTTACTAAGAGTGATTATAATAGAAACCACAATGTTCTTTAAAAATCTCCTAATGGTTCTTCTTATTTTTATTACACTGAGATGGAAATAGATATAACTACAATACTACAAACCTTAGCAGGCAAGTAACAGAATTGGACAAATCTATTTTGCATGCTTGGTTCTCCAGCAGTCATGGCAAAAGGAAAGAGAAGAAAAAACAAGGTAAATTAACACAGGTATGCCACACTACCACTGTAACTAAAAAGAGATGAACATTAATGAAATATTTCTCATTCCCCAACTGTTTATAGATCTAGCTGCATGTTTGCAAATGAAAGCCTTATGCGAGGTGTTCTTTTGCTCCTCAACTTCATCTCTTTAAAATTTGAACCTTAGGTGCCATTATGTAAGGTACATATGGAGAAGGGAGAATCACCCTTAGTAGCATGACATAATATGTGTAAGAAAATGAACTATCACTCCTTATCTTTTGTCATGGTGTTTCTGTGATATAGTGAGGTTCTCCAGTATTTCATCTCCCTTCCCATGCACCTGCAAACATACAGAAATTCTGTGAAATAGAAGTTTCAAGTAGTATTCTTCTGTGGAATAATGCTATATGAGAACAACTCAAATACATGTCCATGGCAATACAGTATTGCATACTTTTTTTAATGTATCTGTGTAATACTGGGACAAGGATTGTCTTTCTACTGCATCTACTGGTGGACCAGTATTGTAGAGAGCCAAGATAACAAGAAATAGCAATATTGAAAGGATCATAATTTTGCTGGTATTTGCAATACATATAAATTAAGACATAGAATTTACCAATAGAGTTTTCCTAGGTATGAGGTTCAAGCCACAATCATCACAGTACCTTTCTGGCTACTATATTCATATTTTTTAGGAGAGAGAAGTATTTAGTTATGCCAATATACAGATATATATGGAAAATAAATGCTTTGCAGTAATCATACTCAAATGCTAGTTTTTTTTCTGCAGTAAGAAAAATGATCAGTGACTGATCTTTGTAGTAGCTATTAATGGACATAGGGAGTGATATAGGCTTTTGGTCTTCAGCAAGATATGATTTGAGATTCTTTGGGTTGTGGTCTGAACACAGTTCTGACAATGTGTTACACAGCATTAATGTTTGCAAACTAATGGATAGCTGTTTGCTAAATCTCTTACAGATTTTCATGAGCTAAATCAGGGGTCTTTAAACCTGGCCCTTTTATGACTTGTGGAGTTCAACTCCCAGCATGCTGGCTCAGGAATTCTGGGAGTTGAAGTCCACAAGTCATAAAAGGGCCAAGTTTGAAGACCCCTGAGCTAAATGAACTGATGCAGGATCCAATTGAATGTGTATTGTTTTAAGATTGATAGGATCAAACAATAAAATCCTTGTGTACTGTGCATACATTACCATGTGAAGTTCTCCAGTGAAAATGATTTCTCTTTCATGGTTTACTTGACCCCTTCCACATTTAGATTGACATGGTTATAGTCAATTATATCCACAGGGTTCTGGGACTGTTATGATATGGGATAAGTGTTTCTGATTTTCCTTTGCTTTTAGGAAGTCAGTTTTATCAACTGTCTTCTTTGTTGACACATGTGATGGTACTTCCATCTTGAGATTGTCTATGTCCTGCAGTGCATTTCAGAAAATTTTAGTGGCTTTTACTTGTTGAGACAATTCTGTTTACAAAGTTTCTTGGGGATTTTTCTGCAAATATTATTTGATATGCTGATTCTGCTTACATAGCAACAGTTGGGTGCAGCATTTAGTTACTTCACAAAGAACATAAGGACAGTAATTTTCACTTCTGTAAGCTGATAGTCTTTGGGAACTAGAAAGTGTGGCACCACTTTAAAGGTCCAAATGGCCTCCACGTAAGAGTTTAAAGCAAATTAATCTAAAGCAGGTTCTGGCCTTGTTCATAATTGATTACTCTAGATTTGCCCTCTTACAATATACATTTCTAGTAATCTAGGTGTCATGGTTCCTATAGATGAGACCAGTAAAAGCAGAACTCCAAGGCAAGAGGTTTCCTTAAAGAATATATTTATTGTCTACAAAGTATCAGCACAGTCAGTAGTGAAACCAAGTCTGGAGTTCCCTCCCAAGTGTTACAATATTACAAAGTTGAACTTTTTTATTATTATTATTATTATTATTATTATTATTATTATTATTATTATTATTAAATTTCTATACCGCCCTTCTCCCGAAGGACTCAGGGCAGTGTACAGGGCAATACAATAAAATATAACATATGAAAATTAAAAAAATATTAAATATTACAGCCCAATTCAATACATTAATACAATAACATTAAAATACCCCTAAACCTATCAGACCAGGCTGGCTTGTTCAAATGAATATGTTTTAGGTCACGTCGGAAGGAGCGAAGGTCGGGAGCCATCCGGGGCTCCACCGGTAAATGGTTCCAAAGGTCTGGCGCGCCCACAGAGAATGCCCTCCCCCTGGGGGCCGGCAGTCGACACTCCTTGACCGACGGCACCCTAAGGAGGCCCTCTCTGTGGGAGCGCACTGGACGAAGGGAAGTTGATGCCGGCCGCAGGTGCTCCCGTAAGTAACCTGGACCCATGCCATTTAGGGCTTTATAGGTCGTAACCAGCACCTTGAATCTTCCCAGCTCAGTACAATGTAATCAATTATGTCCCTCAATAGAATACTTTAGCAGGCTTTCTAATGGAAGGCTCAGCCCACCCAAAATCAGTTAACATTAAAACCACCCCTCCCAGTACTGTGGCAGCCGAAAACGAAGCAAAAATGGCTGCAGCCAATATCGTTGCAGTGTTGACAGTTGGGTCCCCTAGACAAAGAAATCCTGCAGACAAAGAAAAGTTAAAGTTAGGAATCTCCCCGAGGCTTATGAGGAAGCTTATAAAAAAATCTCTGTATTAGCCTATCTGCCTTGACGTCAGCACTTTTTACCCATGTAGCTTCTGATAGAGGGTATCCCACTGTACTAAATACTGTAATTTTCCTTTGTACAATCTAGAATCAAAAATTCATTTTATTTCATAATGGGTTTCCCCCTCCACTTAAAGGGGACCAGGTGCTTTCTTGGGAGCAGGTCTTAAGGAGGACCCCCTGACAAGTTTTAATGTCATGGTTCCGATAGATCAGACCAGTAAAAGCAGAACTCCCAAGGCAAGAGGTTTCCTTAAAACACATGTTTACTGGCTACAAAGTATCGGCACAATCAAAAGTGAAACTAAGTCTGGAGTTCTCTCCAAAGCGTTACAATGTCACAAAGTTGAACTTCCCACCCCAGTATGATGTAATCAACTACATTCCCCAATAGAATACTTTGGCGGACTTTCTAACAGAAGGCTCAGCCCACCCAAAATCAGGCAGCAATGACCTTGGTTCCCACAGGACAAAATATTGTTTAGTCTAACATTAAAACCACCCATCCCCCTTCCCAGTATTGTGGCAACCGAAAATGAAGCAAAAAAATGGCTCCAGCCAAGATCGTTGCAGTGTTGACACCAGGAATATTCCTTAATAATAGGTAAAAAAGAATTCAATGTTATTGTCTTTTACAAGCCGTGAAGTATATCTGGTTAAGTTCAATTTGGAGTATATGCATCCCTTATGGTGTTTGTGTATGTAGTTCTTTGCTTTTTGTTTGGTCACTGTTGCAGTTGCAATTCTGAGCACAGTTGTGGAAATGGGACTATGATAGAGCTTTTTTCCATTTACGATGTTACTTTCTAGTCCCAGCTAAATCTAATAGAAAATAGAAAAATATGTAAATTCCCATGTGCACTTCTATTCTCAGAGCAAATTTTAGTAGTTATTTTAGACAGCTTCATTTTGCATTTCTTAAAAAAATCTTCAAAAAATAATATAAATTAAAAAGAAAAAAAAAGATTTTTTTCCTTACACTCTATGGCAACCAACCAGTTTTTATAAAATTATAAAATGAAGATAATTAAATATGCCTATAGACTTTCTTACTAAGATTCTTAAAAGAACATAGTAAATTTAGACTACAGTTTTGAACATTATTCTAATATCTATAAATTCATTGCAGGTAGGATCTTAGTTTTGAAAGTGAGTAAGAAATTTGGATGAGTGGAGCAGATTATTGACTCTATTGACTCATGAGTTTGAAAAAAAGCAGATCACATCTCAAATCTATTGGAGATCATTGTTCTTGCAAAACAGATTCCATTGGACTTGAGTAACTAATAAATTCAAACACATATAAATAATTGATTATTACATAGAAACTTAGTCAACATTGTACTATATTCAGAATAATTAATCAGAATGAGAAATTACTTTTTGAAATCTGGTGATGAAAGCAAGTGTTTTCTCTTGCTGGTGTTATTTGTTGTTCTTAGGTTATTTGGGGATTGGAAACGGGTTGACTTATAAGGTTCTGGATTTGCTCCCAAAGTCTATTTTTATTTGCACTGTTCAGAATTATTGAAGTATCCAAATATTTAAAGATAATAGAAATAATTAGTTGTAGATATTGTTCAAGAGGCATCCAAATAATTGTAATGAAATGCTTCTATGCCTATTGGAAAAATGTAGTTAAAAATACTTAGGGCAGTCTCTACTTCCTTTGATATGATATAAAGTGGTCAAAAAAATTTGCAATGTAACCCATCACAAATTAGACATGCACAATACATATCCTGTGAGAGTGTTGCAATTCTGCATCAGTAGTGGTTATTCACAATTTTTAATCTGGTTATGCTCATGTAAAGTTTCTTTTTACACATTCACATTTTAGTCTGAAATTCTGCAATATTTATTTTATTTTATTTTATTTTTATTTTTATTCCATTTATATCCCGCCCTTCTCCGAATAATTTTGTAAATATTTCTGTTGTTCTAAAGCTTCCTCAAATTGAAATATCCTGAATTACAAAAAGAAATTCAAATACCTATTTAGCACAAACTGCTAAGCTTTGTGCAAAATTTGACGAAATTTCTTAGAAGTTTTACAGCAAAGCTTTTCTGAATTTGCATGAACTACAGTAAATCAGTTGCAAAAAGTTATTTCACTTTTACTGTTTCATGGTGTATTTTAAAACATTGCAATTTTTTTACAGTAGCATAGTATGCTATAATAGAATGTTAACTGAAAGCATCAGTTTCTCATCTGGATTCTTAATATGAAAATTATTGTAAATGTTAACATATGTTCAGATATAGAATCTTGTGTGACTCCATTGTGAAGGTTATTTGGTTCTACTTCTTAATTTTATTCTCTTGAAAAAGTATTAAATGTGTAGCATTCTATTCAAAAGGGATTTTAATAAACATTTACCAGAAGATGTGTTTTAAATTCTGTGTAAAAAACAAAAATCACCGAATTGTTAGTTAAAATATCTTTAAAATATTGTTGCAAGGGCCATATTTGCAGAGACAAGGAAATACTTGAGTACATCATTATGTTCTTCTAGACTTCAAAGTAACATTAACTAAATTATAAATGTTTAGAAAATCTTGAACTGTATATTATTGGTAGTCCTTGACCTACAATCACAATGGAACCAAAATTTCTGTTGCTAAGCAGGAGAGTTGTTAAGTGATTTTGCCCCATTTTATTATTTTTCTTGCCACAGTTGTTAAGTGAGTCACTGCAGTTAAATTAGTAACAGTTGTTAAGTAAATCTGGCTTCCCTGTTGATTTTACTTGATAGAAAATCACAAAAGATGAACACGTGACACCAGGACACTATAATTTTCATAAATATGAGCCAATTGTCATGTATCAGAATTTTGATCTCATGACCATGGGGATGCTGCCTAGGTCATCAGTGTGAAAAACGATCATAAGTCACTTATTTCAGTGGTCTTGTAACTTTGAAAGGCCACCAAACAAATGGTTGTAAATCGAGATTTCCTTAATACAGGTATTAAGGTAATACCTTAATACATCTGTAAATGTTTATTGAAAAATTCCACAGTGCTCAATGGAGACTTTATCCTTTGCACGCTCAAGCTTCAAATAATTCTGCTATGGTTAAGGTATTGGACTAGGACTGGAGAGATTCAATCAATCAGAATAGAGCTGGAAGGGACCTAGCACAGTTTTGTTCCATACAGTATTAATCTTGTGAACTTTGAAGCTGCTTCTTTCCACTATGTATTCAAGGACAGTATTAATATTTATATGTATTTATATGTAAGGGTGTAGGTATATACATATGTTGTATATAGCATGTTTATAAGAGTGTTATATATCTGTACAATTTTGAAGCAGGCAACAGAATTTCATTTTAATGGGTGCTACTGTGCCCATAGTAAAAAACGACAATAAAGTTTATCTATCTATCTGTCCCATGTCAGACAGGTGACTGTCCAATCTCTTATTAAAAACCTCCAGTGATGAAGCATCTGCAACTTCTGAAGGCAAGCTGGTTAATTGTTCTCACTGTTAGGAGAGAACAATTAATTTATTGTTATTGTTAATTCCAGGTTGCTTCTTGCCTTGATTAGTTTCCATCCATTATTTCTTGTCTTCTGGTGCTCTGGAAAAAAACTTGACCCCTTTTTTGTGGGAGCCCCCCAAATACTGGAATACTGCTATCTTGTCACCCCTAGTCCTTATTTTCTCTAGACTAGCCATACTCAATTCCTGCAACCATTCTTCATATGTTTTTGTCTCCAAGCCTTTAATCATCTTAGTTGCTCTTTGCCCTTTTTCAAAGTCTCAACATCTTTTTGTAATGTGGTGACCAAAATAGATGCAGTGTTCCAGGTGTGATCTTACTAAGGATTTATAAAGCGATACTAATACTTGATGTGATTTTGATTTTATGCCTCTGTTTATACAACCAAGGATTAAATTAGCTTTTTTGGCTGCTGCCCCACACAACTGGCTCATGTTTAAATGATCAGCCACTAGGATTCCAAGGTCCCTCTCACAGTTACTGTTTTTTAGCCAGGTTTCACCTAATCTGTACTTGTATCTTTGGTTTTATCTGCTAGATGTAAAACCTTGCTTTTCTCCTCATTCAATTTCATGTTGTTAGATTGGGCCCATTGTTCAAGTCTGTCAAGATCTTTTGATTTGATTTGATTTGATTTGATTAAATTTATATGCCACCCTTCTCCCTGAGGACTCAGGGCGGCTCACAACAATAAAAATTAAAAAACATAGAGTAAAAATTTTAAAAGAGAATTAAACAATAAATGCAAAATTACAAGACAATTTAACCCAGTAAAAAGCCTAATTTAAAAACGTAGTCAGTCCAGGCCCGCTTGTTGGAACAACCAGGTCTTCAGGTCACAGCGGAAGAACCGAAGGTCAGGGGCCATCCGCAGCTCCGGAGGCAACTCATTCCAGAGGGTCGGCGCGCCCACAGAGAAGGCTCTCCCCCTGGGGGTTGCCAGGCAGCATTGCCTGGCCGACGGCACCCTGAGGAGGCCGACTGTGGGAGCGAACTGGGCGATGGGAGGTTGACAATGGCAGCAGGTGGTCTCGCAAGTACCCCGGCCTAAGCCATGTAGGGCTTTAAAGGTTATTACCAGCACCTTGAATCACACTCGGAAGGTAACCGGAAGCCAATACAGCTCGCGCAGGAGTGGTATAACATGGGAGTACCGAGATACCCTGATAAGCACCCGCACGGCCACATTTTGCACCAGTTGAAGCCTCCGGGTGCTCTTCAAGGGCAGCCCCATGTAAAGAGCATTGCAGTAATCCAGGCGAGAAGTGATGAGGGCGTGGGTAACTGTGCATAGGGCATCTCGGTCCAAAAAGGGGCGCAACTGGTGCACTAGGTGAACCTGTGCGAAGGCCCCCCTGGTCACGGCTGTTAGATGATCATCCAAATTAAGCTGTGAATCCAGGAGGACACTCAAGTTGCGAGCCCTTTCTGAGGGGGCAATACCTCCCCCCCATCAAAAGAGATGGAACTTGTTGGACAATACGAGATGCCGGTATCCACAGCCACTCGGTCTTGGAGGGGTTAAGCCTGAGCCTGTTCCTTCCCATCCAGACCTGCACTGCCTCCACGCACCAGGACATCACGTCAAGGGCATTACTGGGTTGGCTTGGGGTGGAGATGAACAACTGGATATCATCCGCATATTGGTGATACCTCACCCCAAAGCCATGGATGATCTCACCCAGTGGCTTCATATAGATGTTAAACAGGAGGGGGGAGAGAACCGACCCCTGAGGCACCCCACAAGTGAGGGGCCTCAGGGTAGATCTCTGTCCCCCTACCAATACAAACTGCGAGCGGCCCGAGAAGTAGGAGGAGAACCACCATAAAACAGTGCCTCCCACTCCCAACCCCTTGAGCCATCACAGCAGGATACCATGGTCAATGGTATCAAAAGCCGCTGAGAGGTCAAGTAGGACCAGGACAGAGGAACAGCCCCTGTCCCGGTCCCGCCAGAGATCATCCACCAGTGCGACCAATGCCGTTTCCGTGCTGTAGCCAGGTCTGAAACCGGATTGGTATGGGTCCAGATAGTCCGCTTCATCCAGGAATTGTGGGAGCTGACGCACCACAACACTCTCAACAACCTTCGTTACAAAGCGAATGTTGGAGACAGGACGATAGTTATTCAACGAAGCTGGGTCCAGAGCAGGCTTCTTGAGGAGGGCCTCAGCTTGTCTTTTGGGGTGTTGGCTATTCCTTCCAGCTTAATGCAAATTTGATGAGTTCCCCTTCTATTCGTTCATCTATGTCTAAGTCAGATTCAAAATCTACCTTTGTCTATAAAGAGACACTAGATAACTTCAGACTATATTTTTCAACCTAGTCTACTTCACACAATGTTATGGAAATTAAATAAAGAGTATTACAGTATAGGCTGGCTTAAACTGTTGGGGAAAGGTAAGTGTAAATTTAATAAAATTTAAAGAAGTTGCATGGGATTGGATTATTACATTTACAGGCTGTTGATTGGTCATTAAAATCTTCATGCTGTAACTTAAAAGACATTCCTCTTTTTTTGTTTTGAAAACTAAAGATTTTCAAAACTATATTACATTTAAGATGAATTATCTTGAAGAATATGTTTCTTATATAGATATTCTTCCTCTATTGCAGCCTTTGACGTTTACCAAAGAAATGGTGATGGAGAAGCCAAGTCCGCTGCTTGTAGGGCAAGAGTTCGTGAGACAGTATTATACCCTGCTAAATAAAGCACCAGATTTCTTACACAGGTACTTTCTTATGTATGCCTATATCTTACGTAATCAAAATCAACTAAGCAAGCTGGATCTATTTCTTCATATAATGTAACTGTCATTGCCTTTAAAATCAATTCAACATGACCATATCCTAAGAACATTTTGTTATGGTCTTTGGATACTTACTGAAAGATGACTAAACATCTTTTTAATTAATATTTTTATGTAGATAAATTTGATTTAATGTTATTTATTCCAAATATTTGTTTCCAGTATTAAGAAAAATCCCTTGCAGTAAATTATGGAAATGTATAAATTATCTGAATGTAGATTTTTAAACTCTTAAATTTGCCTCAAGTTTATGTTCTGTATTATTCTTTGGAGTGGATAGAATAATAATAAGAAACTGAGGAGCAAATTATAGAAAGTAGAATTATGTGGGAGAGACTGAATTGCTGTCCCTCAGTTTTAACTTTCAAAGGGGTTCACAAAAATAATAAAACTATTTGTCTGCCCAGAATTGTTTAGAACTGGGCAGCTTACAGATTCAATACATTTTAAATATATGTATGAAAAATATTCGTGAATGCCATATCAAAGTGCCATAAATTGTTACAAATTGAAATAGCATGTAAAAAGCTGAAGAAATCTAAAATGCATGCTTTGTATTGATAGAAAAGTGCCCGGCAAACTTATTCATGGAAATAAATACACAAGACAGGGATGTGAGATCTCCTAAATGTTAACTATTATTAGTTATGATTTCTAGAATTTAACATGTTATTTAACATATCACCAATGTTGTTATAATTGTATAGAATGCAGTTAAGCTAGTGGATTGAAGAGCATGCTCAATAATTCAGTTCCCCCTAATGATAATTTATGGTTATTTACATTTGAAATAGGTGTATAACAAGGTATTTGTAGATCATGTATTTGTAAATGTGCATTTATAAGTTGCATCTCATAGTGAGGACTCGCTACCCATTCCTGGCACAGGAAATTCAACACAAAATTTATTATTTTCACAAATAAACATAACTAACATGCCTTCCTCCTCGTGTATTTTCCCCACAACTATAACAACCATGTGAGATATGTTGTGCTGAGAGAGAATGACTGATCCAAGGTCACCCAGTTGGCCTTTGTGGCTAAGATTGGACTTAAACTCAGGGTGTACTGATTTCTAGCATGGTGCCTTAACAAATAGACCAAACTGGCTCTCAAATGCCAAAAACCATAGTTTTCAGAGATACTTCATATAATAAGAATAAAATTAAGGTTTGATTCAGGAAAATCTCATAGAGAAAGAAACAAAATAGTACAGCACAATTTATTTGTAAATTTAAATAAGATTTAAATAAATATTATTGAAAAAAGAAATTTTTAAATAAAAATGTAATAAAGAGTAAAGATTTTCATTGCAAAGCTATTTAACTAACAACCATTTTAAGGTACATATAAAACCACATGCCTAATCTGTGAGAGGGCAGGCTGCCTAGAAACTGGCCAGCACCTCTGCTACTATTGTCCTGCCTCTTTATGTCCTATTCTCAGCCAGCGCAGGAACCTTGGCTGTAAAAACTATGTTGAGAGACAGCTGGGGGTGTTGGTGTGTATCAAAGAGGGAAGGAGGTAGGTTTGTGCGTGGAAATAAAATACCCTGATTCAGCTAGAAAGAAATGCTTTTCTCCAGTACTGGTATTAGGAGTTACAAAGAGTAATAGTTGGAGGAGCAGTAGGAGGAAGTGTAGTAGCAGTGGGGAAGAGTAGAGTTGTGGTGAGCAGTGAATACTAGTCTGTGAAGGCTTGTCTGTGTATAGCATCTAAGAAATTAAATTGTTGTGTTGGCTGTCTTTTGTTTTGGAGCCCACTGACTTGGATACACTTAGAAGAAACCATGATACACCCTTTCATGTTTTCCTCAGCACATGGGAGAAAAGGCCAATAACATTCAGTCCAATAATTGGAGTCAAAGTTCACATATCTAACCTCAAGGCAAGATGGGCAAAATATAAATTGAGTAAATAAATGAAACAACTTGCTTTAAAGGTTTGGTTTGGTTTGGTTTCAAAATAAAAATAAAATAAAAACCAAAAGAGTACAGTTGTTTTTTGCAAAAAGCACCTTTGGGACCACCACAATCTGGAAAATTGACAATCTCCGTAGAAACGTGCTTTAAAGGACTGTTAAACTAAATACTATTCAAGTATTAGTCTGGTATTGATAAACATACATCCAATTTCTAAAGTTGGAGATAAATTAAAATGGAATTCAATCAGCGAGTTATAAAAGAAGAAATTCCAGGATGGAAATTATAACAGAGTACTTAAATTATCAAATGAGATCAATGACTTTATTACTACTTCAACAGTATCTTTGTGTGCACACACAATGTGTGTTTTCCAGTATTTTTTTACTAGTGACAACTACCTACACAAACCCACCCACTTATCCTGAGTTTTTTTAGAAGTGGCTTGTCATTACTTTCTTCATAGGACCAAAAGTGTGATTGACCCAAAGTCACCCAACTGGCTTTATACTGAAGGCAAAACTATAACTCACAACCTTCTAGTTTTTAGCTTGGTGGCTCAAACTAGTTTCACTGAGTAGAGAAACAGGAGTAAAGGCCAAAGACTACCAAGAAATTCCAGGTGCTAGGGCAAGTCTTGAAAAAGAATGATTATAATTTAGCCCAGCCTTTTCTTGAATTTAGAGTTTAGTCAATATACAGCCCTTTCATTCAATTAATTTCTTCTGCTACATTCTAGCAGAAAATATTAAATTAATCACAATCAGTTCATTAAAGGATTACTATAATGTGTTTAAAAAAACAAACAAAAAACCTGCATCTTTTTAAACATCTGTTTGTGCCTAAACCTAATTTTGTGGATAGGCAGGAAAATGGAGTGTCTTTTTTCACCCTCATATTTAATTTTTCAATTGCAGATTTACGGTACTTAAGAAAACTTTTGGCAGTTAAAAAAAGAATAACCATTTCTACCTATTACAATAAGAACAGAAAAAGGAGAGAACCATTGCCCAGCAGAGCCCTTTTTTGTCTGGAGCAAATTTGCTGGCCTTTACATCCTAATTATAAATTACATTCATATCCTTAGCTGCACATAGGACAAAGGTAGTCATGAGTCATGCACAAACCCTTGCTCAGCAAAAACCTTTTTTTCCTTTAATGCTAATAAAAGGACAGAATAACTAAAACAAATAGATTTAAACACTTGCATATCAAAATACAGCATATGCTGTCAAAATGTACCAAGTAGAAACTGCCATCCTTGTTTTGTTTTTTTAGAACTGCCAAAACACTTTGGGGGGCTTATATTGTAGGAAGGTTAAATTTGGGGGCAGGGAGAATCAATTTGGATATGTTAGGATTAAAAACACAGGTGAACTAGGTTTTACCCTGTCATATCTAAAAAACCCGGGAGGATAAGAGGGTGTGGCCTCCATTTTGATAGATATATTTTCTTCACTGCAAAGGTGTATTCATTCCATTGCATTTTAGATGATTCTAGGGTTAGATAAATCTATGTGGAATCTGCCACTAGAACTATATCATCATTCAGTGATTGCTTAAGAACTAAAAGAGAATCATTTGAAATCTTCTCTAGTTTGTTTATTTGTTAAATTTATTTATTGTCACCAAGGGACTACCCTGGGTTGCTTATAAGAAAAACAGAAAAATGAAAAGTGTAAACAAAACGGTATCAAAGTAATGAAACTGTTTCAATATTTATTATTGTCTGTTACTTCTTTGCCATCTTCTCCCATTACTGGACTGATTGTTTTCTTGACTTTTTTTCTTTTCTTTTTCTCACATAATAAATAGAAAAAAGTCAAGGAAATAATCAGTCCATTAATGGGAGAAAATGGCAAGGAAGTAACAAGACAATAGAAAGAAAGCAGAACTGCTTAATTCATTCTTTGCATTTGTCTTCATGCAAAAAGAAAATATAACCCGACTTACCAAAAACAGAGCCATAAAAGACAGACCAGAAATTAAATTAATTTCTTACTTATTAAAATAAGTAAGAAAAGATAAGGGAACACCTGTCTAATCTATAGATTCAAATCACTGGGTCCTGCAGATTACATCCAAGAGTTCTGAAGCAATTGGCAGATGTAATCTTGGAACCATTGTATCATATCTTTCAACTTGCAACTTCTTCTTCTTATTATTATTATTATTATCATCATCATCATCATCGTTATTATTATTATTATTATTATTATTATTATTATTATTATTATTATTATTATTATTAAGTTCTTGAACCACCAGAGTACTACCTGAGGACTGGAAGAGAACTGATGTAGTTCCCATCTTCCAAAAGGGGAGGGGGAACCAAACTCAGGAAACGGACAAATCAGCCTGACAGCAATACCTGGAAAGATCCTGTAAAAGATAAGCAACAAATTTGCAAAAACCTAGAAGCAACCAAAGTTATAACCAAAAGCTAACGTGGGTTCGTCAAAAACAGATCATGTCAGACAAATCTTATTTCATTATTTGATAAAGTGACTAAATTATTGGACCAACAAGATGCTGTAGGCATAGCATAATTGGATTTCAGTAAGTCATCTGGCAAAGTCGATTACAACCTGCTTCTTAGTAAGTTAGAAAAATGTGGGATAGAAAGCATCACCACCAGATGGATTCATAACGGGGTAGCAAACCATACTCAACATGTAGACCTTAACGGAACTACATACACATTGAGGGAGGTAAGCGGTGAGGTATCCCAAGGTTCCATTTTAAGCTCAGTACTCTTCAATATCTTCATAAATGACCTAGATGAGGGAATAGAAGGGAAACTCATCAAATTTGCAGACAACACTAAGCTGGCAAGAACAGCTGATACCCCAGAAGATAGGCTCAAGATCCAGATGGATCTCAACAGACTTGAACACTGAACCCTAACTAACAAAATGAAATTCATTGTAGAGAAAAATAAGATTTTACAATTAGGCAAGAAAAAACAATTGTACAGGTTCAGTAGCAGTAACTGTGAGAGGGATCTTGGAGTCCTAGTGGATAATCACTTAAATATGTGCTGACAGTGTGCAGCAGCAGCCAAAAAAATCCAATGCAATCATGCTGAGATTTTGGAAAGAGCACTAACACCTGCAGTGATTCACTCAAAAACTGTGGCAAGAATAGTCATAAAATGGAGCAATACTCAACAAATGTCTTACTTAGCAACAGAAATTTTGGGTTCAATTGTCATAAGTTGAGGACTACTTGTATAAGACCTTAAATCAGAAAAAAAATAAACCACAATATGTCTTTGCATGATCTGTGAATTAACTACAGAGAATGAGATTCTGAGTCAGATAGTTTTCCTAAATTTGGGGTTCCTTATGGGTTTCTGGTTATTTTTGCTGTTCTCATTGACTGCCAATTTTGGCTACTGGTCATTCACATTGGTTAAGAAGGATAGGAGAAGATGTGAACTGGCTATGACATGTGCCATAATATTGATCACAAGGTTGATTTGGTTGACCTGGTTGGTTAAGCAAGTGTCCTTTTTCTCCCTCAATACTCCATATGCGTTCCCCCCCAAAGTTGTGTACTCAGTAAAAAAGGATGGCCATCCCAGATAGAAAGAGCATACAATTTTCACTCAAGCATATACAATCAAGAGACACATAGCTTAGCGATGTTTTGTTTTCATATTTGTCCTGTGTTTTTAGAAAATTATTTGCTATACCTGTGTCATTGGTACCTGGTTCCTAGATTATTTAGCTTTTTGTATGTCAAAATTAAATTCCTTCTATATGGGATAATCTATATTTATTCAGCAATCACTTATTTTGTTGTTGTTATTAGCTGCGAAGTCGTGTCCGACCCATCGTGACCCTATGGACAACGTTCCTCCAGGCCGTCCTGTCCTCTACCATCTTCTGGAGTCCATTTAAGCTCACGCCTACTGCTTCAGTGACTCCATCCAGCCATTTCATTCTCTGTCGTCCCATTCTTCTATTGCCTTCAATCTTTCCCAGCATTAGGGTCTTCTCCAATGAGTCCTTCCTTCTCATTAGGTGGCCAAAGTATTTGAGTTTTAGCTTCAGGATCTGGCCTTCTAAAGAGCAGTCAGGGTTGATCTCTAGGACTGACCCGTTTGATCGCCTTGCAGTCCAAGGGACTCGCAGGAGTCTTCTCCAGCACCATAGTTCAATTCTTTGGTGCTCAGCCTTTTTTATGGTACAACTTTCACTGCCATACATTGCAACTGGGAAGACCATAGCCTTGACTATACGCACTTTTGTTGACAGGGTGATGTCTCTGCTTTATAGTGTGCTGTCTAGATTTGCCATGGCTTTCCTCCTGAGGAGCAAGCGTCTTTTAATTTCTTGCTACAGTCCCCATCTACAGTGATCTTGGAGCCCAGGAAAATAAAATCTGTCACTATCTCCATTTCTTCCCCTTCTATTTGCCAGGAATTGAGAGGGCCAGATGCCATGATCTTGGTTTTCTTAATGTTTAGTTTCAACCCAGGTTTTGCACTCTCCTTCTTCACTCGCAACAAGAGGCTCTTTAGTTCCTCTTCACTTTCTGCCATTAGAGTGGTATCATCTGCATATCTTAGGTTGTTGATATTTCTTCCGGCAATCTTAATTCCAACTTTTGATTCATCTAGCCCTGACTTTCTCATAATGTGCTCTGCATATAAGTTAAATAGGCAGGGCGACAGTATACATCCTTGCCGGACGCCTTTCCCAATTTTGAACCAATCAGTGCTTCCGTGTCCAGTTCTCACTGTTGCTTCTTGGCCCACATATAGGTTTCTCAAGAGACAAATAAGATGGTCTGGTACGCCCATCTCTTTAAGGACTTGCCACAGTTTGTTATGATCCACACAATCAAAGGCTTTAGGTTAGTCAATGAAGCAGAAGTAGATGTTTTTCTGGAACTCTCTAGCTTTCTCCATGATCCAGCATATGTTGGCAATTTGATCTCTAGTTCCTCTGCCTCTTCAAAATCCTGCCTGTACTTCTGGTAGTTCTCGATCCACATACTGCTGGAGTCTAGCTTGTAGAATTTTAAGCATAACTTTACTAGCATGAGAAATGAGTGCAATGGTGTGATAGTTTGAACATTCTTTGGCACTGCCTTTCTTTGGAATTGGAATGTAAACTGATCTTTTCCAATCCTGTGGCCACTGTTGAGTTTTCCAAATTTGCTGGCAAATTGAGTGTAGCACTTTTACTGCATCGTCTTTTAAGATTTTGAATAGCTGTGCTGGAATACTGTCACCTCCACTAGCTTTGTTGTTGCTCAGCTTTTCTAAGGCCCACTTCACTTCACATTCTAGGATGTCTTGCTCGAGGTCAGTGACCACCTCATCGTGATTATCAGGGACATTAAGCTCATTCTTGTATACTTCTTCTGTGTAATTTTGCCACCTCTTAATTTCTTCTGCCTCTGTTAGGTCCCTGCCATTTTGGTCCTTTATCATGCTCATTTTTGCATTAAACGTTCCCTTCATCTCTCCAATTTTCTTGAAAAGATCTCTGGTCCTCCCTATTCTATTGTTTTCTTCTATTTCTTTGCACTGTTCATTTAAGAAGGCATTTTTATCTCTTCTAGCTATTCTCTGGAATTTTACATTCAGTTGGGTGTATCTTTCTTTTTCTCCTTTGCCTTTCGCTTCCCTCCTTTCCTCAGCTATTTGCAAAGCTTCCTCAGACAGCCATTTTGCTTTCTTGCATTTCTTTTTCTTTGGGATGGTTTTGGTTGCTACCTGTTGTACAATGTTGCGAACCTATGTCCATAGTTCTTCAGGCACTCTGTCTATCAGATCTAATTCCTTAAATCTATTTGTCACCTCTACTGTATATTGAACAGGGATATGATTTAATTCATACCTGACTGCCTAGCGCTTTTCCCTACTTTTCCCTACTCTGCAAGATTTGCCTAACAACAGCAACGGGAACTGTTGCATTGTGAGACAACACAATCGTGACATTTTGCTTTATGAACAGTCTAATTACTGACATTAAGCAAGGACTACTTTTAACAGTTTTCATCAACTGTACCCATTGGGCCAGTTTGCCATGATAATTAAGGTTTAATTAAAGTATGGAAAGTCATTAAATGGGCTTGTCAGTATTTCTCAGCTCTGTATATCTCGGAGTGTTATGTATGCTATTTTGAGATCCTGTAAAAAAGACAGGATATAAATTAAATGAATAAATAATATCTCTTAAATGCAATATTTTAGAGCATTTTAAATATGATTCATTTGAAATTGTCAAGAAAATATTTTAGAATATGCTTCCACATGATAATCTTAAATACTGTTGTTTAATTTCTTTAAAGGTTTTATGGCAGGAATTCTTCATATGTCCATGGTGGATTAGATGCCAGTGGCAAGCCCCAGGAAGCAGTGTATGGCCAAGCTGTATGTACTATTAATCCTATTTGAAGTTGGATGCTACAAATAAACAAGACTTGATAATTAAAAGTTATCTGCATTAACAAAATGCTATATCTATATGTTTCTGTTGAATCTCACAATTGGAGCTTCACAATAGGAGCTCACAGGAGGATAAATCTTCTCTTGTCTCACTTTTCTTCATTTGTCCTCACTCCATTTATCTTCCTAACACTTAAATGCATGTGATTTTGGAGGAGGGTGCTGGCTTATGCTTCCCATTTTATTATCTTTCTACTATAATTCTTTGTGATACTGTGTCATATAATTACAAATAATGTCCACTTACTGACCATTCAGTGACTATTCAAAAATACAGTGGTGCTAAATAACTTTGGGCTAATTTATGCTCATGACCTTTGCAGCATCCCTTAGTCACATGATTACCATTATAATTCAGTATACTTTTTCTTATTTCCCATGGCAGAGCAAAGAGATTGGAGATTGAAACAAACAAACAACAAAAACAGACTGTTCGACTTCTACACATCAAAAGCAGTGTGCTTTTACAAGCAGCAGGAAAGGGTCAGGCGAAAGAGATTGCCTACAAAATTTGCTTTTTTTTCTCTTCCTTCTTCACACCTCTTAGAGCAGGGGTGTCAAACTGCCGGCCCGTGGGACAGATGCATCATGCCAAAATCGTGCCCACCCCATTGCCAGCAATGGGAAAAAAGTTATGATACGTCACGACACGTCATATGACATTGCAAGTTTGACACTCCTGGTCATAGAGCATAGAGATTGGACAGAAATTTCAAGAGAGTAAGCTGTCTGCATAGCACACACAGCCCCAGATGTTATCTTTACTATAACTACGACATAATTTTAATTTTTTCTATCATCTACTTTAAAAAAGTAGATGATAGAAATGTTACAGAGAAAGAGGTTAATAAGTGTAGTAAAATGGGAAGTCATTTTTTAATATTTTTTCTTTTTTCCTTCATTTTTGTTTTATTAATTCTTTTTTTCCCTCTTACTCAACTGTTAATTTGATGTTATGTTTTTATCTTATTTAAACATTTAATAGGATTATTAAGCTGAAGATGTGAAACTGACTGAAAAGAACAGAAATGACAACATGATGTGCCACTTGGCTACTCCTTTACCTAGCAGCAGAGTTGCTGCTCCCAGTTAGGGTTGTTAAGCAAGGACTACCAATTCTACCACTGCAAATTATATTATGTCTCTCTGTGCTGAAGAAAAATAGGGTGTTAATGTAGAGCCTGTACCTGCCTTGTTAGCAGGGCCACGTTTAAAAATGTCTTTGCATTCACTAGAAACTTGCAGTTAGCTTCCTAAAAGCATTGGTTTTCAAACTGGCTAATACATTTTAATAAAGTATATCGCAAAAAACTATAAAGGAACATTTTAAAAATGTCTAATAAAAGAAAAGCTAACTGTTATATTGTTTTTCAGTGTTATTTTTCTACATAAATGTGTATATTGTAGAAAGTTAATTTTACTTAGCCTTTTTTTTTACTATATTTGTGTTTAGGACATTCACAAAAAAGTGATGTCCCTGCAGTTTAGTGAGTGCCGCACTAAGATTCGCCATGTTGATGCCCATGCAACACTGAATGATGGAGTAGTTGTACAAGTCATGGGGGAGTTGACAAACAATGGACAACCAATGAGAAAGTTCATGCAAACTTTTGTGTTGGCTCCAGAAGTAAGTAACATTTTGAATGTTGGAAGCAGCAGAGATAGCTGGACTGGAAGCATGAGGTGATTACTTTCACATGAAGAGCTTTGTTTTGAATGAAGCTTGTCCACTGCTGTGGTTCAAATAAATGTTCCTGAAATAAGGAGATTGAAAATTGGATTAATTAACATGCTGTTTGTTATTCTGAAGAAATTATTAGCATTTACCACAGTACCACACTGGGTCTTTATAACAGTTAAGTACACCAGTTAAAAAAATTAAATAGTATATGAATATAACATGTTCAATGTTGCACAAATGTATTCCATCTTTTTGGAAAGCACATTCTTAATGGGTCTTTGTTCACTCTTTCAGTTACCCTAACAGACTAGTTTTGAGACAACAACAAAGAAATGGCTTGTAATTGACTTACTTCTAGGGTATTTTTAAAAAAATCTTCCAGTCTAACCTATAGGCTTGAGAGTTTCCAATCTTTTATCCAGAAATTAAGCAGGACAAATCTTGCTTTGATGGGGGAAATCATGTAATAGTTGGCCTCCAAAATCCATGATAGATGAATATTACCCTACAAATACTTGATTATTGTAACATAGAATATTTTTAATAATTGATTATGTATTTGTTTTGGCTGTATTTGAACTAAGATTCATAAAAATCATTCTGTATCTTCTGAGGCCAACACTGAGTTGTTTTGCCTCTCTTGTTTTCCTCCTCTGTTTCTGCCCCACCCTTATAAAACTTAGAAAATTATTCAGTCATATTTTTAAGGATATTCTTGATTATATCTTATACATGAAGATCTTTTATAATAATTTATAATATAAACACTACAAGATTAGAATCTTATAAAATGATACAAAAAGATTTATTAAACACCATCCATAGTCACTTCTCATGAGATGGGTTGTTTCAGCATACTTCTTTGGATACTGCTGGTTTCTTTACAGTACTTCCTTTATGTGCTAGTCTTCCTATTCATTGAATAATATATTGGGTAGCAACTATAAACCTGACAGTCCATAGGTAAGTTATTTAATAGTAGACAAGTATATTCCAACATTCTTAGTCATCACTTTCTCCACCCTAGGATAGTTATGTATAAAATAACCACATGTGTATTATTGTCCAATATCTCCTTGCTTTAACACATGTCCACCACATAATAATAAGTACCTGGTTTGTGTTTACATTTCCAACATTTCTCTGACATGTTTTAAAACATTTTTGCTAATCTTGCTGGTGGCAAATGCCATCTATAAAACATTTTATATACGTTTTCTTTGTATGAAGCTGACATTGTCAATTTATAGTTTCTTTCTCACAAACTTTGCCCCTTTTCTAAGTCTATATTACATTCAAAATTCTTTGCCCATACTATCATTGTCTCTTTTACTTGTTCATCTTCCATTTTCAAATTTAATAAGAAATTGTACGCTTTTAAATCAACTTTACATCAGAATAATGTCTGATCAAACACAATCTGTTCTTTGTAAAATTCATACTGTTTAATATCTTTATCATATCTGATTTGCATTTGTAAATGTGACCACCATGTTAAATCGATGCCCTGATTTTCCATCTCTTGCATGGATTTTAAGTTCCCTTCAGAATTTAGAATATCTTTGTCCATATTTTATTAGGACTGACGCTTCCATTGTTGAAAGCCATCCTGGAATTTTCAAATAAATTTTACATTTTATTTTTTCCCAAGTTAATAATAATGTGTTTCTAATGTAGTGGTTTTGGAATTATTTATGTATTTTATTTTTTCTATACCATAGAAAAGCATGCCAACCAAGTTGTATGTCATGTCCCTCCAGATACAGTAATCTTTTATTTCTAAGAGTTA
This sequence comes from Vipera ursinii, assembly GCF_947247035.1. Taxonomy (NCBI): domain Eukaryota; kingdom Metazoa; phylum Chordata; class Lepidosauria; order Squamata; family Viperidae; genus Vipera; species Vipera ursinii. The sequence goes on from NC_139517.1 coordinate 44,431,596, forward strand.
TCAATTCTTTTATCCATGCTAACACTGATGCTTGATAATATAAAACCCAATCTGGCAAGCCAAAGCTTGCATTTCTCTTGGTTTCTTGTAACATTTTCAATTTAATTCTAGCTTTCTTTCCTTGCCAGATAAATTTTTGAGTTAGAGAGTTTAAATCTACAAAGAATTTTTTCTCCAGTTTTATGGGTATTGTTTGAAATTTTAAAAAAAAAATTGATAATATATTCATTTTCACTGTAGCAATTCTTTCTATCATTGACAGTTGAAGATTCTTCCATTTTTCCAAATCAAGCTTTATTTGGTTTAACAATTTAATGTAATTATCATCTTTTGTTGAACATCTGGCTATCAAATATATTCCCACATATTTGACCTTTTTGACTATTTGCAATTCTATTTTTTTGATAATTGCATTTTTTGTTTATCTGTAGAATTTTTAACTATCGCTTTAGTTTTTTTCTCTATTTATCTTTAATCCTGCTACATTATCTCTCCAAATTGTTCTATCTTTTCCAACAGTTTAGGAATCATCTCTAAAGGTTCCTCTAAAATGAATACCAAATCATCTGCAAATGCTTGCAGTTTGTAGGTTTCACCTTTTATTTTCATCCTTTAATTTCTGGATCTTGCCTAATGTTTCTATTTAAAACTTCCAAAGTTAAGATAAATAGCAATGGGGATAATGGACATCTTTGTCTTGTGCCTTTTCATATATCAAAATTCTCTGTGTAATCCCCATTTACAATTACTTTTGCTGTTCGTTTCTGATATATTGTCTGAATCGTATTTATAAAGTTTTGACCAAAGTCCATTGTTTTTAGTTGTTGAATCATAAATTGCCAAGAAACATTATCAAATGCCTAAAAATACTAGTGCCAGTTGTTTCCCTGGATGAAGTTTATAATAATCCAATATATCTAGTATTACCCTCAAATTATTTTTTATTTGTCTCTGGCAGAAATCCATTTTGAACTGGGTATATAAATTCAGTCAAAAATCATTTCAGTCTCTCAGCTATTATTGAAGTAAACATTTCATAGTCCACGTTCAGTAGTGATATTGGTCTATAGTTTTTGATCTGGGTCAAATCTGAGTCCTCTTTTGGTATCTAAGTAACATTAGCTTCTGTTCATGTATTTGGGAGTTTTGTCTCCAATAAAAGTTCATTACATACATTTTTCAATGGTGAACTTAATATATTGTGTAAACATTTATAAAACTCTGCGGGGAGTCCATCTGATCCTGGCGTTTTTTTCATTTCTTTGTCTTTTTATTGTCTCTGTCAATTCCATCATTGTTGTTTTTTCATTTAACATAGTCTTAAAGTATTTTTAATAAATTATTTTCTTCCATATATTGAGTCATTTTCTCCCATGGAGTTTCTTCCTTGTCATAAAGTTTCTCATAGTATTCTTTAATTATCTTTTTATTGCTTCATTTTTAAATTGTAAACAGCCTTTTCCATCTATTAAATTGTTTATCATTTGTTTCTCGTTCTGTTTTTTTAAGTTTATAAGCTAACCATCTTTCTGGTTTGTTTGCATGTTCAAAGAAGTTTTGCTTTCCCCATTAATTATTTGTGCCAATTTTTCTGATTCTATTAAATTTAATTTATGTTTTATTATTTCCATTTGTCTTTTCAATATTTTCTTTTGTGGGTTTATTTGTAGTTCAAGTTCTAATTTTTTAAATTCTTCTCTTAACAACTGACATTGTTGTCTCTTTATTTTTTTCGCCATGTATGTTATTGCTACGCCTCAAAAATATGTTTTAGCTGTATGCTATACATTTTTTAATGTTGTATCTTCTTTTTTATTTTATTTGAAGAAAAATTCCATTTCTTTTGTTGCTAAATCTATAAATTCTTTCTCTTTTAATATAGATTGATTTGAAGTCCATCTTCATTTTATCTGCATTCCTTTCCACACCATTTTTAAGGGGTTATGATCTGCCCAAGTACTTAATTCTATTTCAATTTCCTGCATATTAACCCTAAATTCAGGCGTCATTTAAATCATATCAATTCTAGACCAAGATTTATGACTATTAAAATAAAATTTGTATTGTGATTTTCCTGGATTCGTTTCTCTCCAGATATCTTGTATACCAATTTCGTTTATCATATTGAAAAAAGTCTTAGATAATCTTTTTCTTCCTTGTTTCCCTGATTTACTGCTTTTATAGTCTAATGTCCTGTTTACTATTGCATTGAAATCGCCAATTAAGCATATATTTTGGTATTCCATTTCTACTATTTTTCTATGAAGGTTTTGATAAAATTCTTCTTGTTTATTATTTGGTGCATATATTGCTATCAAAAGTATCTGTTTTTGATTTAAAGATATTTCTACCATTAATATTCTTCCTTCTTCATCTTCATAAATCATTTTGGAATCTATTGTTTCTTTGACATATAAAACAACTTTTTTTTTGTTGAGCTGATGTATAATAAAGTTTTCCAATTTTTGGATTTTCCAAAAATTTATAATGTTTTTTTATTTGTGTCTCTTGCAAACAAATTATATCAATATTTAATTTCTGTAGTTGTTTGAAAATTCTTTTCCTTTTTGATGGGGAATTCAATCCATTTATATTCACTGAAAAAAATCCATTTTCCATCTCCATTTTGATTTACTTATATTTAGCTCTTGTTGATCTCGTAATCCTCTGCTCTCTTACTATTCCCTCATCTTCTTGATTCATCTTCTGTTTTTCCTCCTCCACCTGTATAATTGTTTCCTCTGTTGTTTGTTCTGTCTGTTTCTGGCTTTTTTCATCCTTTTGCTGATATTGTGTTCTTTCTCCCAGAAATGCTCTATATCTTTCATCAAAATCCTCTGCCTTCCACACTGAGTCCAAACAATATCTTGTGTTATTCCAATTAATTAAAATTCCTTCTGGCATCAGCCATCTAAAATTTACTCCTTTTGTAATCAGCTTTGTAGTCAAGAAATGACATTGTCTTCGAGTATCCCTTTTTCTCTTGGGATTCTGTTTCAACACTACTATTTCTTTATATTGTAATGGATCATCTCTAACTCTTCTTAATATCTCATCCCTCATTGTTTTCTTCATAAATTTTACATGGACTTCTCTAGGCAATTTGTGTTTCCTTGTATAACTTGAATTCATTCTAAATATTTCATCCACTTCTTGCTGCATCTCCGATCTTTCCATTTCTAGGGCCTCTTGATAATAGATTAGTAATCACTTCTGCTATATTTTCCTCTTTCTTCGGGTATGTCCTAGAATCTAAAATAGTGTACTGCCTTCTCCATTTCCAACGCAGCGACCACTCCTTCTAGGTTTTGATTTGCTTGTTCTAATCTTTCATTCTCTATCATTAATGTTTCAATTCCCCCCCCCAATATCTTCTGATTGCTCTTCCACCTTCTGAATTCTTTGTTCATTTTTAAGGATCATTTGTTGGTGAACCTCAAATTGTGTCTTTATGTCAAGTATTTGTTTGTTTAGCTTATCAAGATTGCTTTTTGTTTCCTGATGATTCTTCAGCATCATTTCTTGCATTAGTTGTAAAGTTGCATGCATCTCTTTTTGGAGATTGTTTGCCTTCTCTCATTGTAACATTGCTTCAGTAGATCCCTGACTTGCTAGACTAGATGTTCCAGAAGAGGGTGCAGAAGAAGGGTTTTTTTGTAATTTTAGTGAGGTTTGGTGGACTCATTGTTCAATCAGGCAGATTTTGTAAATCCACAGGGACAAGGGGGAAAAAAAGCCAACTGCTTTAGGCTACAATCCAACTTTTAAAAAAGCTAACTGTTTTAGGCTAAAATCCAACTTTAAAAAGGAGCCAACTATTTTAGGCTATAATCCAAGTTTAAAAGGGAACCAACCACTTTAAGCTATATTCCAATTTTAAAAGGGAACCAACTGCTCTCTGTGGGAGCGCCAGCCCTGTGGAACCAGCTCCCACCTGAGCTTCGGATGGCCCAAGATCTCCAGTCCTTTCGCCGCGGCCTCAAAACACTCCTTTTCCACCTGGCTGACCTAGACTGACAGGGATTTTAATTATATTTACAATTCTAACTCTATTCTTTAATTTATTTTAATTTATTTCAAATTTTATTTTTAATTTACTGTACAGAGACCTTTAAGTTTTGTTGTTGTTAGCTGCCCTGAGTCCCTCGGGAGATAGGGCGGGATATAAATCCCATAAATAAATAAATAAATAAATAAATAAATAAATAAATAAATAAATAAATAAATAAATAAATAAACAAATAAACAAATAATCCAAATTTAAAAAGAAGCCAGCTGCTTTAAGCTATAATCCAGATTTAAAAGGGAGCCAACTGCTTTAGGCTAATCCAGGTTAAAAAAAAAAGCCAACCACTTTAAACTGAAATCCAGCAAAATAAAAAACACTGCATAAATCTAATCCAAATATTTCTGTCAATTCAAAGATATTAGAAAAAAGAAAAAAAATCGTGTCTCTAAATAGTTTCTATAATAGTTATGTCTAAAGTTGAAAGATGTAGTTAAAAAACCTTTGTTTTATAGAAACACAGGATGTTCTTTGTTTAGCACAGGTGTTGTTTCAAGGTCATCACTCTTCTGATTTTTTCTGTATTATTATAGTATCTTCCTTCACCACTAGATCTCCTCATTAGTTATAATGTCTCTATCCAGTAGTAAAACTTTTATTTAAAATGCTCTTTCACAACAAAGTAAAAAAATCTTCCCAATCAAAAAAATTAGCCTACAACAGATTATCATTTTTTTTTCTTTTCAATCAGTCTCAAATCTTTTCTGCATATTTTTTATATTCCTTAATTTTGTCCCGCCATTCCAGATTTCTTGCCGCTTTTAACTCTCTTCTTCCCAAGTCTTCCTGGGTTTTTTTATTTTTAAAAGTTATCCAGTTCAGGGAATTATATTTTAAAAATCCATAGGGAAGAGAAATAAAGAAGAATCTCACCTAGATCAAACATATTGTCGACAGTCAGCTGTTCGGTGGCGCTGCCGTGGTTCTCCACTTCTTCCCGTACTGTCTGTGGCTTGGGCTGTCTGTGTGCTTGCTGGTAGTCTTTCTCCCAACTGTTTGAAGAGTTTCCTCAGTCCATTTGGGCCAACCGCCGTTGGCTTCAAACTCCCAAGGTTTCCCTTTCTCCTTGTTGCCTCTCCAGGGTGACTTTCTGACCTCTTTGGGTCTCCAGACGAAGCAAAACTGGACTAGGGAGACCGGAGCTCCGGTTTCTTTCAACCGTGTCTACATGACACCTGGGCTGAACTCATGAGGGAGAGAAATATTATTTCCCTTCCTTGCTGTTTGCCTTTGATGCCTTGCTAATGGTAGGTGGAGGGAAAACATGGAAGTAGCCAGAAAACTTTTCCCTTTCTTTCCCCCACCATTAGTTACACCTGTGTTAGTTTGCAAAGAGACCGGCGTCTATGGGAAGCTTACTCTAAAGGAAGATTTTTGCTGGCTACTTCCATGTTTTCCCTCCACCCACCATTAGCTGCACCTCTATAAGGGGTGTTGGGGAGAAATGGTGCATGGGGTGGGGGTAGAGGATGCCCAAGCAGCTGTGGGTACTTCAAGGAGTAGGAAGCAGAGCATGGGATAACTAGTGGATGAGGGGAGGCTGGAGGCAGGTGATTTTGTTCCATGATTTCCCCCACCCCTGAGGCACCTCATGCAAGCTCAACAACCCGCACATTTGTTTAAGAAATTCATTGGAGAGAACCTGGATGGGGGCTTGTTCACTTAATGTGATTACTTAACATCCTCTCAACTTGTGAATGTAATTGATAGCTCCATTACATTCATAACTTGAGGATTACCAGTATTATCTCTTCCTAAAAAAAACCCTCCCTTTATACATAACTGAACTAGATCAGGATTAAAAGCTCACTTTGTGTTCCTTGTTGGCCATGTACTCCTTCCTTCAACTATTATCAGAAATGTAGGCCAGCATGAGCAGTTTCACTTACCTTAAGAGAATTTGGGTTCCCCCAGAGTTGGAATGGAGATATGTCTAAGTGCAAAACTAGAAAGAAAAGACATGTATCTATACTTACAAGATACATGGAGCTGTTGCCTGGTTTCTGTTACTTCATCAGGCATAATAATAACAACAACAAAACCAAATGCTTTTTCAGCTTTCCCAGAGCTGCTCCAAATTGTGTGCAAAAATTTGGATTTTCAAGGGAAGGGCAAATGAAAATTTAAAGCAGACATGTTTTTGCTAGGCTTCATTTTTTAATTATTTTTCTAAAAATAATTTCTAAAAGTGTGATGTAAAATGCCTACAAATTGAAAGTTGCATTTATAGCTCTCTGCTGACATTTTGCATTGTAATCTAGGCAGTTCTCGCAAAATGTGGACTTTATTTAATTAAGGTGGCAAACAAAGGACAAATGATCAGACTATAGCTAGAAGTGGGGTAATGGCTAAGTTTGATGATATCAGTATGAACTAGCAATTCTAATAGTTCCAATTCCAATAACAATGGGTCTTCAAATGTGAAATTTTGAAGACTGGCTGAGAATGGGTATTTTTTTCTTGTTCATTTCAGTATATACCAGATCCTGTATTATTACAAGACTTAGCTATTCACTGTTTGAAAATAGGCAAAAAGTCTTCCTATTGATAGGCAAAATCTCAACTTTTGGATTTAGTGATGCTTCCCAGAAACTTGAAATAATAGCAATCAAGCATTGTTATGTCTATGAAAAAAGAAAAGGCACATCAAAGTGATGTATTCTAATTTCTAAAGGAGCAGCTAGCTGTGTTTATGGTTACAACAAATATCCAGTGGAATCCCAATTTTTAAGTCAACATTTTCATTAGATGCTCTATAACTAAGCTTCCCTAAAATTGAGCTCATCACCAGATGACTTCATGCACATATCAGTGGAGCTTTCTTTGCAACTATGCACTCCAAATATATTAACTTTGCCCTTGCAAATTAAGCTTTCTTCTCTCTATGGTATCTGTTTTCTCAGGGGTCTGTTCCAAACAAGTTTTATGTTCATAATGATATATTTCGCTATGAAGATGAAGTATTTGGTGATTCTGAACCTGAACTTGATGAAGGTAGGGAATTTTTATATGAATTTTATATGAATTATACTATTAAATACTATTAAAATAATAGTAATAATATTAAAGGGACGCGGTGGCTCAGTGGGTTAGGACGCTGAGCTTGTCGATTGGAAGGTCGGCAGTTTGGCGGGTCGAATCCCGAGTGCCGTGTAACAGAGTGAGTGCCTGTTACTCGTCCCAGCTTCTGCCCACCTAGCAGTTCGAAAGCACATAAAAATGCAAGTAGAAAAATAGGGACCACTATGGTGGGAAGGTAACAGCGTTCCGTGCACCTTTGGCGTCTAGTCATGCCGGCCACATGACCACGGAGACGTCCTCGGACAAGCGCTGGCTCTTCGGCTTTGAAACGGAGATGAGCACCGGCCCCTAGAGTCGGAAACGACTAGCACGCAAGTGCGGGGGAACCTTTACCTTTACCTAATAATATTAATAGTAATAAAACAGTAAAACAAAAAGAGCAAACAAAAAATGCATATATTGCAAAAATGCATAAGTGAAATACAACAGAAAAAATATGCAGTATGTTGTTATAACAGTAATTATAATTCCATATATAATTACCTAGTGTAAATGTTATGCAAGTGTATGTGTGTGTGAGTGTATTTCTACTACACATATATAACTATAATGCTTTTATTAAGCCTACTAAATATTTTGTTTAAAAGACTTCTATATTTCACTATATTTATCCATACAAAATCTGTGTTTATCTCCTCATTAAGTAATCTCCTGATTGATTGTAATCAAGTTTTGAATCCATTTATCTTTCCAATGTTGCAGTATCAGGCTTTTAGCTAAAGGAAGGAGAATTGGAGAATTCATTTATATTATCTGGTTGTCAAATTCCATGTACTAAGTAGGTAATTAAGAAAATAGTAACCTCTGAAAATTTTACTGTTGGTTGCACAGTCAAATTTATATAGTTCATTATCAAAGCCTTAGTAAGTATTTTTTATTTATTTTAATCCCATTTTATATCCCGCCCTTCTCCGAAGACTCAGGGCGGCTTACAATTTTAAGCACAAACCAATGTGCTTAGCAATAGCCTTCATTCTATGTATATGCCTGCTTATTAGGGCTTTTGGGGGGGCCCCCAGCGGCATTATTACAAAGTCAGCTTATTGCCCCCAACAATCTGGGTCCTCATTTTACGTACCTCGGAAGGATGGAAGGCTGAGTCAACCTTGAGCCTGGTGGGACTCGAACCTGCACTAATTGCAGGCAGCTGGTGTTACTTAAGAAGGCATTAGCCCACTGCTCCACCAAGGCTTTATTATATAAACAGGTGTTTGATAGTTTGATTTATTAATTGATTAATCCTATAACCTTATCAAAATACAAAACAATAAAATACAGAATCTAATTTAAGGCTAAAAGAGATAGGAGAAAATACAGTAATAAAGCAGAATATCATAATCATAATCATAATAGTAAAGTTGGAAGGGACCTTGGAGGTCATCTAGTCCAACCCACTGCTCAGGCAGGAAACCCTATACCATTTCAGACAAATGGCTGTCCAGTCTTTTCTTAAAAACCTCCAGTGTTGGAGCATTCACAGCTTCTGGAGGCAGGTTGTTCCACTGGTTAATTGTTCTAACTATCAGGAAGTTTCTCCTTAGTTCTAGGTTGCTTCTTTCCTTGATTAGTTTCCATCCGTTGCTTCTTGTTCTGTCTTCAGGCACTTTGGAGAATAGCTTGACTCCCTCTTCTTTGTGGCAGCCCCTGAGATATTGGAACACTGCTTCTCTTCATTAAACTAGACATACCCAATTCCAGCAGCCGTTCCTTATATGTTCCTTATATCCACTCTAGAAGGAGTGGGCTTAGCCAATGGACTTCATAGATCAAAGGTGGCGAACCTATGGCCCGGGTGCCAGAGGCAGCACTCAGAGCCCTCCTGTGGGCACCCGCGCCATGCCTCGGAGGTGGCAACTGTCCGTCTTCAACCAGCTGTCCCCCACAGGTGTCCCTCCCCACAAGTGACATTGAGGTGACCACACCCACCTTGGCCACACCCACCCAATCTTCCATTACCACCACAGCCACACCCACCAAGTAGGCCACACCCACCTGGCACCCAACAATAAATAAGTGGGTTTTGGGTTGCAGTTTGGGCACTTGGTCTCTAAAAGGTTCGCCATCACTGTCATAGATATTTATGGGATAAAGTAACCAAAGAAGATAAAGATCAGAAGGAATATAATATAGGAGAAAGTTAGTTTTTAAAAACCATAAAATCTGGTAAAGAAGATATGCTGTAGGTCCCTTCCATCCAGACTACACTAGGTGGGTCTACCTTAATATAGAAACTTCTCTCCCTGGGTGAAGAAGTTAACTCCATCCTTCTTAACATTCCTCAGGTCCTTCCAAAGCTGGCTATCCATTCACATCTGGGGTTCTAGGGAACCAAATAAATCTTACTGTAGCTAACAGCATCTTCTGTTGTGCTTTCTATAATAATATTTAAATATGAATGTTTTTATATAGATAGTCCTCAACTTACAACAATTCATTTAGTGATCATTTGAAGTTACAATGGCACTGGAAAAAGTTAATATGACCATTGCAGCATTTCCAAGGTCACGCGATCAAAATTCAGATGCTTGGCAACTGACTGGTGAATATCATGGTGGTTGCAGTTTCCTGGGGTCATGTCATCACCTTTTGTAATATGACAAGCAAAGTCATTGAGGAAGCCAGATTTGCTTAACAATCATGATACTAACTTAACAACTGCAATGATTCTCTTAACAAATGTGGCAAGAAAGGTTGTAAAATAGGACAGATTTCATTTAATAAATGTTTCACCTAGCAATAGAAATTTTGAGCTTAATTAGTCTACCTGTATTATCAAGAAATAGACTACAGGCATAGTGAGAATTGCTGAATGAGTCTACAATGATTCATATATTTAGAAATAACTGAAAAAAGCTATCTCAAAGAAGGAAAAAGATGACAGAATTTGGAATACTTATATGAAGCCAAGATAATTTATTAGATTATATGTACAAATTTTTATGGCACTTGGCTTTATGGAAACTGAAATTTATTATATTGCATGTGAATTTCTGGAATAAATAAGCTCCCTTTCATTTTCAGTAAAATTGAAAATATAAAATATTACTGTGGCAGATAGCGCACTTTTATGAATTATGAATTTATGAATTATATTTTAGAATCAGAAGATGAAGTAGAAGAGGAGAATGAAGAAAGGCAAACATCACCTGAACCTGTACAAGAAAATACAAGCAGTGCTTACTATGATAGTCATCCTGTAACGTAAGATAATATTCATGCTTATGTTGCAGACAGTCTGTGCCAACATGTTTGAAAATCCATGAATCTGCATGTTAATGTCTTTATCCTTAACCCATAATAAAATAAGATATGAGAACTTATAATCCAAAGGAAATGAAACCTTGTTCATGTTTTTTAGAATTTTTGATACAGGCAGTTAATTATGTGGTTAAGTACTGATGAATTACTTAGAATATCATGAGGTTAAGGTTTTCTTTAGTGATCATTATAACTTCTGTTATAAATATAAGTTGAAATCATTTAAGATGTTTATCTTTTATTAAAGTTCTGTGTAAGGGGTTTGTATATAAAAATAGAAAATGCTAGTGTGTTTTCAGTGCAGCAGGCAGTATTAAAATGACTAACAGTTCTTACAAAACACTTTCCTGATGAGTTTTCTAAATGTACAAGAGATAATTACCATTGTTTGTTTGCTTATTTTGCTTTGTTGTAGCCTAAATCCCCAGCATAGGAGTGATGTGCCCTGTTAGATGCCCTTAAGCCCAACCAATGTCCTTCTCTACCTGGCTTATTGTTAATATATTTTCAACTAAGATAAATGGAAAGTTAGTTGCTATAAAGAACCCAGTTTCAAGCATCATTAATGTTTTTTTGGTGTCAAGCATCCCTTTGGTGTCAAATACAGATAGTCCTTGACTTATGACTACAATTAAGCCCAAAATTGCCAAGCAAGGCAGTTGTTAAGTGAGTTCCACACTATTTTGTGACCTTTTTTTGCTACAGTTAAGTGAATTGCAGTCGTTAAGCAAACCTGGCTTCTTCCATTAATTTTGCTTGCAGGAAGCCAGCCAGGAAGGTTACAAGTAGTGAACACATGATTCCAGGACAGTTCAACTATCATAAATACATACCAGTTGCCATGTGCCCACATTTTGATCATGTGACAATGGAGATGCTGCAATGATCGTAAATGCGAAAAGTCATGAGTCATTTTTTTTCAGTACTGTTATAACTTTGAACAACCTGTAGATGAATGGTTGTAATTTGAGGATTACCTGTACTCTGTCCAAGGCATACTTAGAAAATAAAGTCATAGATGCCTGCAGCTCAATAGCTTTTATGGAGTAAATGGACCTGCCCAGAAAAAGGCAGAACATCTTGGTTGTTCTAGGTGGCTAGAAAGGGTGATAGATATTTTCTGAATTGCTAGATTCACTGTGATAGCCACTTTCTCATACAAAAATCTAAAAATGTCCATCTGTCTCAAAATACTAATGACCTCTGTATTTTTTTAAAAAAAGACTTTAAATAGGTCATCAACAAAAGGAGTTCAGGTAAAACTATAAATGATGCATAAGATACGTGTGTGTGTGTGTGTGTGTGTGTGTGTGTGTGTGTAACAATTGTATAATAAATGGTAGCAATATGATTTTTTCTGAAAATTGAATAATACTAATAATTTACATTAATAAAAACAGTGAAATATGTGATTATTCTAGTAATGGAATAGAAGAAACATTGGAAGAATCTTCTCATGAACCTGAAACAGAGTTAGAATCTGAATCAAAAACTGAAGAACTAAAAACTGAAGTGGAAGAAAAAAACCTTGAAGAAGTAGAAGAAAAATCTCCATCCCCACCTCCTGTAGAAACTGTTTCTCTACCACAGGAACCACCAAAGGTTAGTTAAGTTAATATGTTTTGTGTAGTTAAATGGAACCTGATAGCAAACTCTTGATCATGAGGGTGCTCTAAATATTTATAATCACATGTAGAGCTAAAGAGAATAAAATTTGCAGTAATAATTCAGTGTTTGTCAACTATATTCCAGTTGTCCAGCATGTATAAACAAAGATTATAATCACATGCTATCTAAATCCAAAAGATACATACATATAATTGATAAGAGGTTCATAAGTGTGTGGAGTATTATTTAGTAGTGTAATATTTAAACATTGTTAGAATATAGTATTTGTGCTTTTATCATAATCATAATTACTTCATATTTTTTACTAATTTAATTTGAAATAATTCAGTCCTAATAGTTAATCCCTTGTTACTGTGTGATAGTTGTAGTACTTCACTTGTTTGGCTTTGCAGTATGCAGGAAAACATTAATAATTTTATACACAGTCCTTAAATTCTTAAATATGTGCATCTTGGTTTTGGTAATTGAAGATTACATACTACGTTTTTTTCCTGGTACAGACATAATATTCTTGCTGTCTTAAAGAAGGGTAAAACATCAGGAGTGTACTGTGAATACAACTTTGCATTGGCTTAAGCATTTTATTGGATCTAATGTTGACAAGGGACGCGGTGGCTCAGTGGGTTAGGACGCTGAGCTTGTCGATCAGAAGATCGGCAGTTTGGCGGGTCGAATCCCGATTGCCGCGTAGCAGAGTGAGCGCCTGTTACTCGTCCCAGCTTCTGCCCACCTAGCAGTTCGAAAGCACGTAAAACTGCAAGTAGAAAAATAGGGACCACTACAGTGGGAAGGTAACAGCGTTCCATGCTAGTCATGCCGGCCACATGACCACGGAGACGTCCTTGGACAAGCGCTGGCTCTTCGGCTTTGAAAGGGAGATGAGCACCGGCCCCTAGAGTCGGAAACGACTAGCACGCATGTGCGGGGGAACCTTTACCTTTACCTTTAATGTTCACAAAAGTTAACTTTAATGTTAGCCCAGGATCTCTTCTAATTTGTATTTCAGATTTGATTGACAATAATTAATAGTACTTTTATTTAAATGTATTTGTTTAAATTATTTCTGGTCCTACTCATTCTCCAGATTATTTTGGGTTGGAATAATAGTCTGTTAAAAAAAGCCAAACCAATTCAAACACAATAAACAATGAAATAATTGGTGGGCTAATGCCTCCTTAAGTAACACCAGCTACCTGCAATTAGTGCAGGTTCGAGTCCCACCAGGCTCAAGGTTGACTCAGCCTTCCATCCTTCCAAGGTAGGTAAAATGAGGACCCAGATTGTTGGGGGCGATAAGCTGACTTTGTAATAATGCTGCTTGGGGGAGCCCGAAAGCCCTAATAAGCAGGCATATACATAGAATGAAGGCTATTGCTAAGCACATTGATTTGTGCTTTAGATTGTAAACCGCCCTGAGTCTTCGGAGAAGGGCGGGATATAAATGGGATAAAAAAAATAGAATACCAGATAATAAATGTGACACTAACATAAGCTCTGGATATGAAGTCACAAGTGCAAGAGTAAAAAGAAGGTTTTCATTTAGTAGTAAAAATCAGATACTTTGGTTTCATGTTTGCCTTCATGCAGGAGCATTCTAAAGCCAGGTATCACAACAGATTTCTTAAGGTCCCCAAAGTTCAACATGTCACTATATGTTAGTTTAGATCAGTGTTTCTCAGCTTGGCAACTTTATGCTTAATATCTTAAGCATCGGTGGCTGAGGAATTCTTGGAGTTCAAGTTCATGCCAAGATTGAAAAACATTGCTGTAGATGATATACAACTTTTTTTTCCCCTGGTACTTCATCTTCAGGTAGATAGTTTAGTGAAACATCAGTTCATAAATTGTTTGTGCTATAAATGTTACGTAGGTAATATCTAAAGTTTCCTGTTAGTGAAAAAAGTTCCTGATTAATTTTGCTTATATTAATTCAGGTGCTGATACTTATCCTGAAAGCAAGTTTGCTTTCAGTTCAGGAAGGGAAGGGATTGAGAAAATGTTTTTTCCATCATATTTTTACATGTGAGAATATTAAGTCTGTATTACTTAAAAAAAATAAAAGTAATTGAATAATTGACATCAGCATGTGTTAGTAAGAGCATTTGTAACCTTATGCAATGAACCTAAGGATGGTGCTTGTTTAACTTTATCTTGCACAGCAAATAGACTCAAAATACATTGTTCTAATTAACTTTGTCAGTTGTGGATTAGAACAGGAATGTTTTCATAATCCAGATTTTACTTAAGGAATGCCAATAGTTTGCCATAATCAGTAGACCAAGTTTATTGCATTTCCTGTAGGCTTTCTCCTGGGCTTCAGTGACCAGTAAAAATCTGCCTCCTAGTGGTACTATTTCTTCTTCTGGAATTCCAAGTCATGTTAAAGCACAAGTCTCACAGGTAACCAATCTGTGGATGTCTTAGGTTGTGCAGGTTTGGTCATTTTGAGAAAGAGAGACAAATGGCCATTGACAAGCCTAGATTTAGAATTTAGACTACTTCTGGTTGTACTGTATGTTACAGGTAATGTTTGTACCAATAAGTTGTTTCTGTTTGATGACTTAGGATTTTTACTAATTTATAATGGTAAACAACATTTCACTGGCATCTAAACAATCTATTACTAATCTAAGACACGGATATCTATATATATTCTTTATGCAGATATGTTATTGTATGAGAATTTCAGTGATTTGCATTGAATATTATGTATAATGCAGGGGTCCCCAACCCCAGGCCGCAGCCTACTGTGGGGCCTCGAGACATTTGGAACTGGACCATGGAAGTGGCAAGCATGCATTCACATGCATCCCTACTTGCATGAACAGTGGGCAAACACTTGTTTGTGTGCTCCATTTGCACAAGCAGCAGGCGCGCATTTCCACAGCTCACACAAATGGAGCTGTAGGCGTACTTGCCCACCACTCACAGGGAACCATCCCCTCACCCTCCCCATCAGTCCAAAAAGCCGGAAAGGTTGTGGAACAGATAGTCTTCAACATATGAATAATCACTAAGCAACCATTAAAAGGGACCACCTAAAAGTTCCAGTGTCCATCCTCCACTTCCCCCATGGTCACATGACTGCATTTTGGGCACTCAACAACCAGCCTTTTATAGTCATTTGATGCATTCCATTTACTTCCAGTTTCCAGCAAAAACAGCCCATAGCAAACAATGGATTTGTTTTGCAACAACTGTGTTCACTTTAAGATTTCCATAAAAGTAAAAACATGTCCGTCCATGTGGCGAATTGCTTCACAATAATCATAGCAGGCTCCATTATGGTTGTAAATTGAGGACTACCTGTATCATATGCCTTGTATGGTCTGAAAATTAATGTATCCTAAGAGCAAGGTAATTGTACATGGTGGAAATATATTCTTTTTAACAAATAATGACCTGAGGTATACATGTTTCTTGATCAGGGGTCTAATTGTTTAAAGTAAATATCCCAAAAGAGAAGAAATAATATACTATGAGATTAGAAAAAAGAAATTACTGCTCTTCCTCAAGAATTTTTAGAGAGAAGGTATTTGCAGCTATAAAATTCCAGATTTATTAGCAGGCCGATAAGAAAGAAAATACTCCCAACTTCTGAAATTTCTCCTTCAAAATATCTGAAGAAGTTCCCATTCCATCTGGTTGACTTTAACTTGGTTCTAATGTAATGCAATTGTTTCCCCCTATTTTTATATTGGTTACTTGCCTTTGTGATACATGGTGTGACTTAAAAAGTTTCAGTTCATTCTGGACTGAAAAAAATGTATAATTGTGAATACCTCCTATACCCATCTGCTATAGGTCTTGTGCATATGCAGGATGATGAATATTTTCCTTCTGAAAACAATGCTTCATAACTACTTGCCTATATAGGGCAAACTAGTGGGCAATAATGGAAAAGAGCTAAAAATCTCTCATAAGGCTAATATTTCAGTTCCAATCAATATCAATAAAATATACATTAGATATGGTTTAACACATATTTTGTTTGTGATTTTCTTTGCTGCTAGAGCAACAGGCCATATATAATTAATGAAAATGTGGAATAAATTGTGAATAAGGGGTGGGGGGGTTTTGTATTACCAAATAAATACACAATGCTAATGTTATTTTAGATTTTATTATCTTAAATTTTACTAATTTTTCAGCAAAGGGTCGAAACAAAATCTGAAAACCAGTCCCAATCACCTCGTGTTCGTGAACAGCGTCCAAGGGAACGGCCAGGTTTTCCATCAAGGGGACCCAGGCCAGGTATTATTTTTATTTGTTGTGAATTTTCCTGGATTTCCATAAAGATCAAGATGTGAATTTTCACTTAGAAAGTATAGACTTAATACATGCAGGTGAAAAAGTACACACAGAAGAAGATAGAAATGCCTTTTAAAATTAGATAGGGGTAGGAAATGTTCATGGATAGATGAAGATTGGGTGAGTACTAAATATGACATTTTGAGTTCCATGAGAGAATATAAAATATTATCAAGTAAATAAGTAGGCTGGATAAGAAAATAAATAGGGCTATGCAAAGCACTTTTCAATTTTTAATTTCACTTTCAATTCATAATTTTATGAAATTTAAAATCTGAAGATAGAATCAGTGTTCTGAGTATCAAACAGTTTGTTTCATCCATTTGGGAAGCATTCCAAGCTTAATATGTGTTACACCATGTTCATAGTTCCTCCAGAACACTTTGCACTCAAGACAAATTGATTTGTCCCAGATGTTTCATGAAATTTCATTTGTGACACATTTTTAAAAGAAACTTACACACTTTTACTTCTCGAATAAAGCTTTTCCATGTAAACAGGACTTTTAAGTGAGCCTACTCTAGGAAATGTAGTGATTTTTCACTTCTAGTGATAATACAGGAAGTCCTTGGTTGGTGATTGCTTCATTTAACAAAAGTTCACTGCTACAACAGTAATGCAAAAATAGCTTTACCTGTCCTTACATTTACAATCTGCAGGTCTGTAAAGCAAAGGAAAGCTAAAATAAGAATACAAGCATAGTGATGCTTTCATTTAGCAACTGCTCTGCTTAATGACAAAGTTGCCAATCCCAGTTTTGGTCAATAATGAGGACTACCTATACTAGAAATTTGAGTTCCTTGCTCTTTTAAAAAATTCCTTTGTAAACATAGTTCAGATTTATAATCTTATACAACAACTGAATAGAGCCTTAAATAATGTTTCTGAGAAACAAACTTGCATTAGCAATCAAATGAAATTGACAGTTGAAATTATATTAGTGCTATATGAACTGCACAGAATTGTCCTGCATAAATATATGGAACAAATACGTTCATTAACTATGTCTATATTTACTGGAACAGTTAGGAGCCTGTTTGGTATACTGGTTAAGGTGCCAGTCTGGAAATCAAGAGATGTTCTAGTCCTGTCTTAGGTCTGACAGCCAGCTGAGTGACTTTGGGTCAGTCACTTTCTCTCTCGTCCAGTTCACTTCATGTTGTTGCTGTGGAGAAAATAGGAAAACTACGAAGAGGAAGGAGTATTAGTTATGTTTGCCACCTTGAATTATTCATAATAGTAATAAAAATGAGGTAAAAATGTAAGAAAAAGGAATGATTCACTTGTTGAAATATTAGGGAATATTGTTTTGTGGTCCTTTGTATAATTAAAGAGCATAAGCAGCAGCTTATGAGGCTAAGTAAAATTGCAATAAAAATCTCTAATAGTAGATAAAATATCTGGTAGGTTCATAAAAAAATTTTATGGATCAAAGAAAAAAGTGCAGTTTAAATAGGCTGCACCCAGTAGCTAGCTTGATGTTTTTGTAGTAATGACTTTTTTAGCTTTTCTCACTGGTAACAAAATGAGTAACAGTATTATATTTTTTATATTAAACATAGTTTTTACAGAATATATTCTGTAACATGAAGTGAACTGGACGAGAGAGAAAGTGACTGACCCAAAGTCACTCAGCTGGCTGTCAGAATATATTCTGTAACTAAACTTAAAACATCTTTATAAAAATTCCAGGGTAGGCTCACAGTGATTATATGCACTATATACTTACAAAAAGTTGAGTATAGTTAAAAATATAATATTTTTTTATTTTGGATTTTACATGATTCTGGCAGTGACAGTTATGAAAGGAATAAGAATTATGAAGGTCTACTTCCAATGAAAATCATTCTACCCTTCAAAAATCAGAAATCATTGCCCAGATGTTTAATTTTAAGATTGCAGTTATAAGAACTAAACAGTTCCTGTAAAAATAGCAATTTAGCAGAAATTGGGCAAACATATTTTTATTTGTATTCTCCCTATCCTTGTATATAAATTATACTTCCTATTTACCTTTTGTAGACTTAACAAAGCATTTAAGCAAATAAATCCATTTTAAATAAATGGATGCTAAACTTTTTACTAGCTGTCAGTTTTGGGTGTTGCTTAAAGTAGCTATTTGAATCATGGTCATTAGGATTTGAAACAGATACTCACAGAATCTTGTTTTCTGATTCGGCTATTGGTCCATCTCATCCAGTATTGACCACATTTACAGGTAGCAGCTCTCCAGACCTTTAAATATTTCGTTCTGTACTATTAGTAATTATTCTTGGGAGTTGCAAAGCCAGATATTTCCCTATCCAACCATAAGTTTATTTGCAACCAAAAAGATCTAGCCACATATACTGTGTCTGGTAGTAAGCCCTTACTTTGAGTGAGTATGTGTAATGTTCTGCTGCCAAAAAGGAAATAAGAGCAGTTCTCTTCCAATGTTTTCCTGATTTTTTTCCTTTCTTATGTGGCATTTTATTTCTTGTAACTTCATGTGTGATTCTGTGTACAGGTTTGATACAATTGCTAAGCAGAACAAAAAGAAGCATACAGAATTCTTTTGCAATGTTACTGGATTTTTTTGGATATCAAAAGAGGATAATATTTATAGCTCCATGTTGATATGAGGGGACCTTGGTGCTCTCTGAGCTTGCTTGTTTTCTTGTAGACGTTTCATTACCCAAACTAGGTAACATCATCACTGCTAGTAAG
This sequence comes from Vipera ursinii, assembly GCF_947247035.1. NCBI lineage: Eukaryota > Metazoa > Chordata > Lepidosauria > Squamata > Viperidae > Vipera > Vipera ursinii. The sequence continues at coordinate 44,450,647 of NC_139517.1, forward strand.
GAGTGCAGTTTGCTGTCAGTTAATATTCTAGTGGCTTGCCCTGACAGTGCTGGTAGGGGTGGTCTTAGAGATTCTTTGATTGGGCTGTGTACTGTTGGCTTCATTGGCAGTTTCTTGGTTGGGATATTGTTTACCTGATTGTCTGATGTTCATTTTGGAGTTAATTACCGTATATACTTGAGTATAAGCCGAATTTTTCAGCCCACTTTTCGGGCTGAAAAACTCCACTTCGGCTTATACTCCAGTCAACAAAAAAAAAGAACTGTCCCTTCGTTCGGAACAGGCTGCTGAGAGAAGGGAGGGCTGGGCTCCCCACGGCTGCCTCAGCAGTTGGCGCGGCTGCGGGTCCGGCGTTCGCCCGCCGACCAGCTGATGGGCGCGGGCGTGGCCGGGCTGTCCCCGGAGCTGGGCGGGTTCCACCGGCGTTTGCCGTTCACCCGCCGAACAGCTGATGGGCGCGGGCGTGGCCGGGCTGTCCCCAGAGCCGGGCGGGTTCCACCGGCTTTCACCGTTCGCCCACCGACCAGCTGATGGGCGTGGGCGTGGCCGGGCTGCCCCCGGAGCCGGGCGGGCGGCGTTTGCCGTTCGCCCGCCGACCAGCTGATGGGCGCGGGCGTGGCCGGGCTGTCCCCGGAGCCGGGCGGGTTCCACCTGCGTTCACCGTTTGCCCGCCGAACAGCTGATGGGCGCGGGCGTGGCCGGGCTTTCCCCGGAGCCGGGCGGGTTCCACCGGCATTTGCCGTTCGCCCGCCGAACAGCTGATGGGCTCGGGCGTGGCCGGGCTGTCCCCGGAGCCGGGCGGGTTCCACCGGCGTTCACCGTTCGCCCGCGTGGCCGGGCTGTCCCCAGAGCCGGGTGGGTTCCACCGGCTTTCCCCGTTCACCCGCCGACCAGCTGATGGGCGCGGGCGTGGCCGGGCTGTCCCTAGAGCCGGGCGGGTTCCACCGGCTTTCACCGTTCGCCCGCCGACCAGATGATGGGCGCGGGCGTGGCCGGGCTGTCCCCGGAGCCGGGCGGGTTCCACCGGCTTTCACCGTTCGCCCGCCGACCAGCTGATGGGCGCGGGCGTGGCCGGGCTGTCCCCGGAGCCGGGCGGGTTCCACCGGCTGGGCTCCCCACGGCTGCCTCAGCAGTTGGCGCGGCTGCGGGAGCTGATGGGCGCGGGCGTGGCTGGGCTGTCCCCAGAGCCGGGCGGGTTCCACCGGCGTTCACCGTTCGCCCGCCGACCAGCTGATGGGCGCGGACGTGGCCGGGCTGTCCCCGGAGCCGGGAGGTTTCCACCACCGTTCGCCCGCCGACCAGCTGATGGGCACGGGCGTGGCCGGGCTGTCCCCGGAGCCGGGCGGGTTCCACCGGCTTTCACCATTCGCCCGCCGACCAGCTGATGGGCGCGGGCGTGGCCGGGCTGTCCCCGGAGCCGGGCGGGTTCCACCAGCGTTTGCCGTTCGCCCGCTGAACAGCTGATGGGCGCGGGCGTGGCCGGGCTGTCCCCAGAGCCGGGCGGGTTCCACCGGCTTTCACCATTCGCCTGCCGACCAGCTGATGGGCGCGGGCGTGGCCGGGCTGTCCCCGGAGCCGGGCGGGTTCCACCGGCTGGGCTCCCCACAGCTGCCTCAGCAGTTGGCGCGGCTGCAGGAGCTGATGGGCGCGGGCGTGGCCGGGCTGTCCCCGGAGCCAGGCGGGTTCCACCAGCATTTGGCGTTTGCCCGCCGACCAGCTGATGGGCGCGGGCGTGGCCGGGCTGTCCCCGGAGCCGGGCGGGTTCCACCTGCGTTCACCGTTTGCCCGCCGAACAGCTGATGGGCGCGGGCGTGGCCGGGCTTTCCCCGGAGCCGGGCGGGTTCCACCGGCGTTCGCCGTTCGCCCGCCAAACAACTGATGGGCGCGGGCGCAGCTGGGCCTTCTCTGATGCTGGGTAGTTGCCACCCGTCGTGCTCCCCCGATCCCCACTGTGTTGTCGAGCCCGTAGGGCTTGACACCTGGCAGCACATCCCGCAGGGAAGGTCTGCTAGGGAGGCGGCAGTCCAGCGTTGTTTCTCCCCCTCGTGCGTGTGTGTGTCAGACCCAAGGGAATGGCTGGTAGGGAAGCGGCATTCTGGCATTCCCCCCCTTCCTGTGTGTCGGGCCCACGGGGCTTGACACACAGAGAAACGCAAATGCCGGACTGCCGCCACCTTTACTAGCCATTCCTGCGGGTCTGACATACACACACACACACACACACACACACACACACACACACACACGGACGAGGGGGAGAAACAACGCTGGACTGCTGCCACCTCTGCCAGCCCTGCAAGCCTCTGCCGCTTCTCCAACGTGGAGATTTCCAGAGGTATTGGACTTCCAAGGAGACGCAGACTGCAGGGCAAGTCGGCCGAGTGCCTTGGCGACATTCCGGCAAGGCAAAAGGCACAAAGGGGGCAGGGGTCCCTCAGCCGGCTGGGGAGGGGGAAAGCGCGTGCTCTCGGCTGGCTTAACCCAGTTCCATTTTGCAAGGCAAAAAGGAGCCGGGAGAGGGAAGCAGGGAGGAGCTCTCCGCCCACCCTCTCTCCCGCCTTTCATTCCCCGCGTTGAACAGCGCGAGTACACAGTCATTCCTTCTCTTTGTACCTTTATCCACATCCATAACAATAAGAGATTTGGAAGGCACCTTGGAGGTCTTCTAGTCCAACCCCCTGCTCAAGCAGGAGACCCTATACAATTTGAGTAGTCTCCTCTTAAAAACTTCCAGTGATGGAGCAGCCACGATTTCTGGTGGCAAGCTGTTCCACTGGTTAATTAATTGTCCTCACTGTCAGGAAGTTTCTCCTTAATTCCAGGATGTTTCTCTCCTTGATTAGTTTCCATCTATTGTTTCTTGTCCTGCCTTCTGGTGCTTTGGATGTATAAGTTCACACACACACACACACACCATTCTTTGCTGTCATGTCACCCCAATGATACGTTTGGTTTGCCATTAGGGTGCTGTGTGAATGTGGTCTTTAAATAAACCGCTGTTTATTAAATAAAACAGTTTTTTTTAAAAAAAAACAACAAACCCCCTTTAAATAAAAGGGAAAGTCTGTAGCTTGGGAGTTTGGAGAGAGAAATGTTTTGACACAGTTAATGTGTGTTTCTGTGACATTCACGAAGCCCCGGTTGAATGACATGAAACGAATCCCAGTTTATGGCCAATTTGGGGAAGGAGGCATCTGAGCGCTCGTTTTCCCCGCACCGGGTCGGGTCAAATTCACACACTCTTGAGCCAATCGAACGCATCCTTGTCTTTTAATCCGGTTCGCGCTCTAGAAACTGAGATTGAAGGCAGAAGAAGAGTTCAAGCTTTTAATGGGGGGGGGGCGAGGGCTGCTTTTCTGCATTCCAGCAGGACAGGATTTATTTTTTTTTATTTTATTTTTTTTAAAAAAAGCGCCTTTTGCAGAACAGAGACAGCACGGGCGCGCCCACAAACACACACGCACACGCACCCGACCACGTCCTCTCGCCCCCAAAGTCTGCATGCACGGTTGGATCGGCAACCTGCCAACGCAGCTTTCGTTCCAGAGCAGGGTCCCCCGGAGAGACGCTGCAGCGATCCTCCCCCCGCAGGAAATCCACCCTCTTTCAAGCCCCGCCGCTACCCCCCCGCCTTTGGCAACCCCGGAAGCGCCTTGGGAGAGCCTCCGCAGTGGAGCCCCGGGCTTGCAGGAGGGCCGCGCTCTGTGCACGCTCAGGAGCCGCCTTTTCCTTTGCGGGGGGGGGAGGAGGGAGAGAAGGCTTCCGTCCAGCGCCGGAGCGAAGGCGGAGCGGCCCGAAGGAGGAGTCACGCTGTGTGTTTGTGTGTGTGTGTGTGTGGCGCGCCGTGGGGCGTCAGGCCCTTCCCGGCTGGGACTCCGGTGCCTCCGCCCTGCCGGATCCCGGCGCCGTCGAGCGTGCCCCCCCAGATGTTGCGCCCGGTGCGGCCGGCCCCCCCTGCACCCCCCACGCTACGCCACTGCCCATCAGCTCCTGCGGCCGCGCCAACTGCTGAGGCAGCCGTGGGGAGCCCAGCCGGTGGAACCTGCCCGGCTCCGGGGACAACCCGGCCACGCCCGGGCCCATCAGCTGGTCGGCGGGCGAACGGTGAACGCTGGTGGAACCCGCCCAGCTCCGGGGACAGCCCGGCCACGCCCGCACCCATCAGCTGTTCGGCGGGCGAACGGTGAACGCCGGTGGAACCCGCCCGGCTCTAGGGACAGCCCGGCCACGCCCGCGCCCATCAGCTCCCGCAGCCGCGCCAACTGCTGAGGCAGCCGTGGGGAGCCCAGCCGGTGGAACCCGCCCGGCTCCGGAGACAGCCCGGCCACGCCCGCGCCCATCAGCTGGTCGGCGGGCGAACGGTGAACGCCGGTGGAACCCGCCCGGCTCCGGGGACAGCCCGGCCACGCCCGCGCCCATCAGCTGTTCGGCGGGCGAACGGTGAACGCCGGTGGAACCCGCCCGGCTCTAGGGACAGCCCGGCCACGCCCGCGCCCATCAGCTCCCGCAGCCGCGCCAACTGCTGAGGCAGCCGTGGGGAGCCCAGCCGGTGGAACCCGCCCGGCTCCGGAGACAGCCCGGCCACGCCTGGGCCCATCAGCTGGTCGGTGGGCGAACGGTGAAAGCCGGTGGAACCCGCCCGGCTCCGGGGACAGCCCGGCCACGCCCGCGCCCATCAGCTGGTCGGCGGGCGATCGGGGAACGCCGGTGGAACCCGCCCGGCTCCGGGGACAGCCCGGCCACGCCCGGGCCCATCAGCTGGTCGGCGGGCGAACGGTGAACGCCGGTGGAACCCGCCCGGCTCCGGGGACAGCCCGGCCACGCCCGCGCCCATCAGCTGTTCGGCGGGCGAACGGTGAACGCCGGTGGAACCCGCCCAGCTCTAGGGACAGCCCGGCCACGCCCGCACCCATCAGCTCCCGCAGCCGCGCCAACTGCTGAGGCAGCCGTGGGGAGCCCAGCCGGTGGAACCCGCCCGGCTCTGGGGACAGCCCGGCCACGCCCGCGCCCATCAGCTGGTCGGCGGGCGAACGGTGAAAGCCGGTGGAACCCGCCCAGCTCCGGGGACAGCCTGGCCACTCCCGCGCCCATCAGCTGTTCGGCGGGCGAATGGTGAACGCTGGTGGAACCCGCCCGGCTCCGGGGACAGCCCGGCCACGCCCGCGCCCATCAGCTGGTCGGCGGCGAACGGTGAACGCCGGTGGAACCCGCCCGGCTCCGAGGACAGCCCGGCCACGCCTGCGCCCATCAGCTGGTCGGCGGGCGAACGGTGAACGCCGGTGGAACCCGCCCGGCTCCGGGGACAGCCCGGCCACGCCCGCGCCCATCAGCTGGTCGGCGGGCGAACGGTGAACGCTGGTGGAACCCGCCCGGCTCCGGGGACAGCCCGGCCACGCCCGCGCCCATCAGCTGGTCGGCGGGCGAACGGTGAACGCTGGTGGAACCCGCCCGGCTCCGGGGACAGCCCGGCCACGCCCGCGCCCATCAGCTGGTCGGCGGGCGAACGGTGAACGCCGGTGGAACTCGCCCGGCTCCGGGGACAGCCCGGCCACGCCCGCGCCCATCAGCTGTTCGGCGGGCGAACGGGGCGGCCATGAACGGCCACGGAGCACACGTGCCGGCAGGGGTGGCTGGGAGAAGGCTGGAGACGGCTTCCGGTGGTCGCGCAGCTCCATCAGCTGGGAGGCGGCAAGAAACAGCCGCCGGCGGAGTCAACGAGCAGCTCGTCATGGCACAGAATATAGATATGTTGCTAAGAAGGGGCCAAGCTTATACTTATACTCGGCTTATACTCGAGTCAATAACTTTTTCCAGTTTTTGGGGGTAAAATTGGGGGTCTCGGCTTATACTCGAGTCGGCTTATACTCAAGTATATACGGTATGCTGATCTCGGTGCTGATTGCTGGTGGAGCAATTGTTTTGGATAGATTTAAATTATTATAAAACCAGTAAAATTTTATCTTCATTACTATTGTCTCTTGAGATTATCACAAGTTTATCTAAAACTTTTCCTGAGTCTAAAACAAGGATTGTATGATTGAAATACCAATATAAAATTGCCATTTTGTATGCTTGTTAAAAGATATGATTTTACATTATTTTTTCATGTTTAATTACTATAGGCCGGGGAGATATGGATCAAAATGAGTCAGATAGTCGTCGAATAATTCGATATCCTGATAGTCACCAGCTCTTCGTTGGCAATCTGCCACATGACATTGATGAAAATGAACTGAAAGAGTTTTTTATGAGTAAGTAATTTCTCTTTTACTTTGCTATGAAGCCTAGTGGAGAGAAAACTCCATATTTTTAGATTTTTAACCCCTGTTATAGTTCAAATATTAAACTGCTTCTATAAGCAACATGTCATTTCTGTTTAATCCAAGCAATGCATTTTTCCTAACCACCTGTGTCGTACTTTTACAGGTTTTGGGAATGTTGTGGAACTTCGTATCAATACAAAAGGTGTTGGAGGAAAACTTCCAAACTTTGGCTTTGTGGTGTTTGATGACTCTGAACCAGTTCAGAAAATTTTATTGGCTAAAGTAAGTAACTGGGTAGTGATTACCAGAGTGAATTTAGTTTGAATCACTTCTGAAATTTGATCCAGGCCCTATATTGATCTTTCATTAATAGGTTTCTCTAGATGAAGAAAAAATAGTGAAATATCTATTCTCGGGAAATTCTCTTCTTGGGCTGCTTTGTTCTTTGTTAGTAGAAAATAATTTAGGTGGGAAAAGTTCTAAAGTAATGTCGTGTCTGCAGAGTCAAATAAAAGTAAGTTACTCATTCTGTTAAAAGTATAGGGCAGTTCTAATTTTTATCCAGTAATCAAGTTTACTTTTCTTACATGATCCTGTTGTAGTAAGAACATACTTTCTTGCTAAAGTTCTTTTTAGATTACCTTCATCTGCTTCTGTTATATATTTATTGCAAAAATAAATAAATAGCTATCACATTATATAGAAATTATAAATTTGGAAATTAATTTTCTTGAAAATTGGGATTGCCCTGGTCTCTCAGTAAAGACCATTAATTGAAAGAAGGCTTGGCATTGCAAATTGAAGGAGATCTCAGCCTTAATTGTGACTACTAACGTTACTTTTTTGTTTACCTTGAATATCTACTATAAAAAGCATTGAATTGAAATAGAATGAGATAAACCTAAGCATACAGCTATTAATTAAAAATAAAAATAAGGGCTTTGAATACACATGTAGCATGCTTCCAGAATTATTTGTAATTATATCTGATGCTCAAATATAAATATATACTTCATCTTTATCAAAGATGGCACAACAAACGTGGCACTTAAGTTTAAAAATTGCTTGTAGGATTTTAATGATGAAGAATAAAAGGTTGTATGACATTGAAGCAAGCAAATCTATGCTCTGCTTCTTAGCTACAAATCTCTTAAAATGGTCAGTTTAAATGGAATGGGTCAATGTAGGAAATAATGAAATCTCAACTGATTTGAGATTTCCACTATGTTGCAGTGATTTTTTAAATTGCTTTTTGGAATACAGGTCACAAATAATGCCAGCTGTGTTAATATAATCAGAATACATTCTTTAAAAAAATATTGAAGCTCCCACTCTATCTCCTAAAACACTTACTAGATATATATTAGAAATAATGTTAGGATTTTCTGGTTGGGATAGTCTCTGAGAAATCCATCTGCTTGGATCTATTTCCTTCTGATTCTGAAAATTGAAAACAACTAAATTCTAAGAAATCACTGATATCTTGTGAATACTTAAAAATATAATTTTTCCCACAATGGCTAACTACCCCAGCATTGCCTCCTCCATCTGATAATTGTCCAGTGAGATAATTGGTGTGGTTTAGTGAAATAAGATATAGGATTAGAACTGGGTAACCTCAGGTTTTAATCCACTCTTAGCCATAGAAATTCCTTAAGTATCTTTGAGTCATTTAAGTATCCTTTAGCTACGTTACCTCATGGAGGGGTTGTCTGGAAAAATAGGAGTGAAGCTATTTAATACAAGATGTGATATAAATTAACCAGTCAATAATTAATTGCAGGACAGAAAGAATGTTTTCCTAGACCAGTGATGGCGAACCTCAATGTTGGTCACCTCAATGTTGCTTGTGGGGAGGGACACCTGTGGGGGTGGGCAGGGTTGGGGGAGCTCTAGGAGGTCTCTGGAGGTGGGGCGGTAGGCAGGAGACTCATCCTGTGGGGTGAGGCAAGACAAGGTGGGGGTGCCATTGCCATGGGGCAAGGCAAGGGCTGGGGCAGCTGCTGCCTGACACCATCGGCCCCCACACACAGAGGCCAGCAAGTGCATGGGGGCCAATGGTGTCCGTCAGTAGCCACAGCCTGCCAGCCCCTCAACAGGCGCACTCTGGGGTTCCACAGCCTGTCGCCAGCAGTTCAAAGAAGCCACCTCTGAGATGGATGGTCGGCCAACAGCTGAAGAGGTGATGCAGTGTGTCGTGCCTGGGAAAAGGAGAGCATGCGAGGCCAGGAGGGACGGGATGTGGGGGAGGGAAACCAGCTGTGCCGGGATGCATTCAGCCACGTGGGACTTCAGCAAATTAGCAGGCGGCTGGTTGAAGAGGGACGGTTGCCACCTCCGGGGCATGGCGCGGGTGCCCACAGAGAGGGCTTTGAATGCCGCCTCTGGCACCTGTGCCATAGGTTCGCTACCACTGTCCTAGACCCATTATTTGAAGTTTAGCTGAATATGGCATTAATAAATTTTGAGCTAGGACATGTTTTTCATGTAAAGTATTATTGGCCTGTGTGTTTTGGATATTCAGCTAACTAAACTTTTGGGATTACCATTTTTCCCTTCTTCATTTAAAAGCCTATAATGTTCCGTGGTGAGGTGCGTTTGAACGTGGAAGAAAAAAAGACCAGAGCTGCTCGTGAAAGAGAAACTCGAGGTGGTGGTGATGATCGCAAGGATATTCGACGCAGTGACAGAGGTCCTGGGGGTTCACGTGGCATAGTGGGTGGTGGAATGATGCGAGACCGTGAAGGCAGAGGACCACCTCTGAGAGGGGCCATGGCCCAGAAGCTTGGCTCTGGAAGAGGAACAGGGCAGATGGAAGGCCGGTTCACAGGTCAACGTCGCTGAAGATACATTGTTGGCAGGCAGTCTTGACAGTGATACATTATTCGTCATGTTTGCATTTTTGTTAATTTTCTGGCTTTGGAATGTAACACAGCCTTTTTTTATCATTTCTTTGATATGAAAAACATCTTTTGATCACCAGGTAAATTGTGGTGGACATTCTTTTCCTAATTTCATGACAAAGTCATAATGTTAATTTATAAATTAGACTTGGAGATTAGGGAATGAGAAAGGACCATTTAAACTTTCTGCAGCAACAGTAAAGGACAAAGGGTATGCCTAACTGAATTAAGGTCTTTTTGGTGTATTAAAATCCTTTTGCTGCACATTTTAAGTGTTACTGTTGGAAATACAAATAGTGCAATCTTTGAATTGGAAAAGCTTGCCCCCCCCTTTCTTTTTCTTTTAGAACTCTTGACTCAACAACTCATGTTTTGTGAACTTTAAACGCACTAATGGGTACCTGCCTCATTTTACATTGACATCTTCTGAAAGCAGCAAGGAAAAAGAATAGCTTGTGAAACGATGCGGGCATCTGCTCTGCTTGCTGTGACCAATATATGTACACATAAACCTTAACAAGACTAAAAAATATGTTCCAGAAGGAAACCATTTAGCTGTAAACACAAATGTAAAACTTCGAAAATCATAGCTCTGAATAGAAAAAAAAAGTTTGTTTTTTTTTTTCGTTTTTTAAAAGTCTTATGAACTTTCTGCCTCTCTGTAGATGGGGATGGTTGATTGCTCAACACACTCCTCTCACCTTTTCCCGTTCTGTAAGCAGTGTACAGTGAAAAATTGTCTTTACTGTATTGAGGTCTCTGGTAATGTAATAAGCATGATGGTGCCTTCTATTAAATACATCATTCCAGTCTTGCTGGTGATTTTGTACAGTATAGTGTATGAATGGCTGTGCTGCAAAACTTTAACAGCTGTAAAAATGTTTATAAAATCATTGTATAAAATTGCAGTATCTTTAAATCAGTAAAGGCTACTGGAATATTACTTGCCTAGCTCTATAGTTAAATTTTTGAAGCCTTTGAACAAAAAAAGGTATTAAGTAGTAGATACTTTTTAAAAATGGAAATTTGGCTATGGAATTGGGTATTCCTTTTGCATAGATAAGTCCAAAGTTAATCAAGTGGGGTGTTTTTGTTTTAAGTATACTCCAGGTAACATATTTAACATACAACTTGTTACACTCAAGGATACTGCAATTTTCATAGAGCAGGGAAATAGCTCAAATACTTGCTACTTTCAATTTTTGAACTATCACCCATTTTGCACAAACTCTGAAGTGACTTTGCCTACAAGGCTCAGATTTGTATATAGAGGGAAGATCTCTCTTTTTATGTATTTGGACTTGGTAGAGCATCTTGCATTTGGGTGGGAGGTTTGCCGTTTCCAGTTCCTGTTTGCGTAGATAGCACATTCCAGAAAACTGTAGAGGTAGCAATAGTACTCCCCAGATTCAGCTAGACAGTTCAACAAACCCTCAGGCTTACTCTTGAAGAGGGGAGACAAAAGCTTGTGACCGTTCAGAGCTGCTCTAAACATGGAAGACCTCATATGCTATGATGTAACAAAAACATGTAATGCAAGAAGCATTTGGTGAAACTAACCATTTGTTGTTTCCTAAAACTGTGGAAAACTTTGCCTATATGTTAAGGGTGGAGTAAGTTTATATTGTTTTTTACTCCCTAAATTGATATCTTCCATGTTTGATGGTAAGTCTTGCACTATTTTCATATACTTTCTGGGGTACATTCTTTCTCTTTCCATGTTTATGTGGGGGGAAGGGGTTGTGTTGAATTGTTTCATTTTCAGATGATACCTGGATATGTAGTACTTGAATGCTTCTCCATGAACCATATCGAATTGGAAACCATTTTTTAAACTGCATTTCTCAAACAGCAGTTGCATACCAATATATCAGTATTTATGTTATTTGGCTTTCTAGTGCTATAATATTGCCCTACCATTTCCTGTAAAAACTGTTAAGGCAAGCAGCACTAATGGAATAATAATAAAAAAATGTAATGGCAATTAGAGTAGCTGCTGAGCCATTGAGTTTTCCAGTTTGCTTCTTTAAATGCTATGAACTAACAATATTGGAAGCATACACGGACGTTTACATGGTGATTGTTCACCTACTTTATAATGGAAACATAGTGTTCTTGTCCCTTTTTTCAATAAATGTACCTCTAGAAGAAAAGAACAGATCTCTTTGACCTATTTTATTGCTTATTTGTTGATATAGGTAATATTGCTATTGTTACAGTCCTATGTCAACAAACTTGCATTAATTATCTTTTGGCTTTAGTAGGTATGCAAACAATGGACTACCATCTTTATTGCTGTAATGTGTTGAGCATTATATGCTAGTAGAACCTAGTTTAATTGTTGCAGGTGGAAAATATTTACTTTTAAGTTTCCATTTTTGAATGTGTTTTGAGTAAACATACTAATAAACTACTGATGTCTGCAGCATTTACAAATGGTCCAGAATTCTCTCTCAGTGTGATTTAGCATTCCAGTTTGGCAACTTTCTGACAGTAATCCTGCTTTGGTAATGTACAAAACTGCCTCATCCATATCATTTCACACTGAACTGTGGTACTGTACAGGTAGTCCTAGCTTAACAATGGTAATTGGGACTGGCAATTCTGTTGCTAAGCAAAACAGTCTTAAAGCATTACATTAGTTTCAGCAGTCTGAGCTACTGTTGTTAGATAAATCCTAACGGCTGCAGTGGTTACAGCATCCCACAATCCCTATTTGCCAATCTACAGACTTCCCCATTGCTTTTGTCATAAGCTGGCAGTAAAGACCATAAATGGTGATCATATGAATGTGCAATCTGCAACCTTCATAAATCCAAGCCAGTTGTCAAATGCCCAAATTGTGATCATGTAATCACAGAGACACTAAGACAATAACTATGAGAACCCTTCACAAGTACATCTCATTCAGCTGATTGTTAACAAGGACTATTTATCTAAATTTCTGTTGATTGCAGCAATTTCATTCTATATTTAACACAAATGTTAAAATATTCCTTTTATTTTAACAACTCATTGCTGCTTACCATTTATTTTTCTTTTCTTCAATAAAATCAGGCACCTTTTAAAAATTATTAGTGCACTGACAGAACAGCCAAACCTTGACTTTAAAAACCAAAGCAAATAGAAAGCAGTCACTTAATGATTCTGTACTGTATCTCTTTATCACTTGTGCTCATTTCTGTATTGCTATGGTTACTTCATATGATTAGTTTATATGTGTTTTTGATTATATGCCACCAAGTTTGTGTCAATATTTAGTGATCACATACGTAGATTTTTCCCAAGATAAGCTATTCCCAGCCTGGTTCTGTAGGCCTTCTAAAGGTGCATTTGCTGCTGTAATTGAGTCCATCCATCTTTCAATTGATCATCATCATGTCTCTGCCAACACTGTAAAATTCTCAAGAGAGGGCCTTGATTGACTTTTTGTGAATTTTCACCAGTTGGTAAATGACATATTTTTCTACTTCACAGAGGAAGAGTAGCTAAAGCAGTTCTTTCATTGTTTCATTTAACACCTCGAATTTTGTGGAATTGCAATGTATGTTGGGGCCTGATGAAACCTTGACTGGTTATGTATATTTAAAACGGCATGCAAATTGCTTCTTGAGATAAGAAAATCATTTCAGTAGACATCTTTGCCAAGGAAAACTAAAAATCTGTTGAATGAGCTTTCAAATGATTATATTTCACAATGTCCATGAAATTGATTACAGATAGTCCTCAACTTATGACTGGTTGCCTAACAACTGTTCAAAGTTACAGCAGACTCCTAAAAACTACTTACAACTCAGTCCTGAAGTTAAGACTACTGCAGCACTCCCACAGTCGTTTGCCCTTATGACCAAGTGCCTCCCCTCTGCTTAGCTGCCTCCCTACAGTGTACTGGCAAGCCTTTCCCCTCACACTGAGTCCCAGCTGGCCTTTCCTTCCCCCATTGGGTCTTAGCAAAACTTTTCTCCTCCACTGAATCCCTGCAGGCCTTTCCCCCCACTGGATCCTCTCAGGCCTTCCTACCCCCACCAGATTCGTCCAGCCTTAAATCTGATTCCCGCCTCACCAATCCCCATACACTCTTCACCTTTGGAAGATCTCTAAAGCAGTTGGCTAGAGCAAATGGCTTGGAAGGGGACCTGGTGGAGGGCGGGGAAAGGCCTCCCTTACCCTGAGGCACCTGTGCTCCACTTAATGATCCACATGTTCATTTAACAGCTTTATCAGGGAGAGAGAGCAGAGGATACGGGCCATTAAGCGAGCCTGTCTCACTTAATGGCTATCATAATGTGCCCGTAAATAGTCATACGTTGAGAACTATTTGTATATCTTATGCTTTATAGCTGCATATGGAGTATTTAGTGTTGTCTGAGGCTGGTTGTTTTCTTGCAGACATTTCATTACCTACCTAGGTAACATCAGTGATAGTGTGTGATTTGTTCTTGTTTATATACAGTAGTTTATTTATTTATTTTAATTCCATTTATATCCCGCCCTTCTCCGAAGACTCAGTTTGCCCTGCCAGGTTAGTAAGCATGTGGTTGTCTTCTCAGTAGTTCCTTGATTAAGCTATTGTTTTCTGCTTTTTTGTCTGGTATTATTCCCTGCTTTATTTTGTGTTTGATATTTATTGTCTAGTGTTTTCTGGGTGTTGACAATAGCCTAATTAAGGAAGTACCAAGGAGAAACAACACCCCACCAAAACTAGCAGGGAAAACTACTATATATAAGCAGTGAGCAAACCCCACATTCACTAGCACTGATGATGTTAGCTAATGAAATGTCTGCAAGCAACAAGCAAGCTCAGCACCAAGGAATCTACAATTTAACCCTGAGTTACCGTATATTTATTCTTTTTATTGCATAAGACTTGCTTCATATATTCACTATAGGCGAGTTTTGTTTTGCTTCACTGCTTTACCTTGTATGTTTTTCCCCTATTGTACGGAGTTTAGTTTTCTTGAAATTATATAAATATGATCAGCTCCTAATCTGCTAGTCTAATTGCAGCTAGACACAGACATAGGGCTGGAAGGGACTTTGAATGTCTTAAATTCTAGTCTTAAATCCCTGCACAAGGCAGGAAATCTTATACCATACTGTGGGATCATAGTGATGTCTCATTTTAAGTATTAATCTGGCCTGCCCATCTTTCACTCAAGGGCAGCCAAAACAATATAAAAATGGAATATGAATCATACTCTGAAGCTAGATAATAGATAGTATGCATGGTTTTGCTTAGACTTAACTGCATATACATTAAGAACATTCAATCTTTCGTAATGGAAAGAAACTAGCTGTTCTGCCAGTGAAAACATGAAGTGAGAAAATGAAGCACAATTAGATGGAAAGAATGTAAAACTGTTATATCCAGTAACAAAACTATTAAATGTTTTGAAAAACATTGCAGAGGAAATTTGTGCTCTTCTGTTGGTTATTATTTCTATCATTGTAAGGCATGATGTCCAAAGATAATGCACAAATTTGGAAGGCAGCTGGAGCATCATTCAAAATCCATCTCTAATGAACAGCACCACATATTGCACACACTGAACAAATATTCAAAGCAGTCATAAAGATCTACAACCAACAAAGCACTTAATCCTTGACATGATGAATTCATGTATGTCATTCTCAAGAGTTTTAATAAGGAATTTAGGCAAATAAGGTTGTACATCTTCCACTAGCATGTGTCCTGCATCTCATTAAGAGATGTAAATCAAACAATAATACATATTAGTCTTTCTCAGTGTCTAGAGAATTGATGTTAAACTCCGAAACAATAGATGTACATCAACGTCTCCTTGTTTGAAATTAAATTTCTAGTTGTGTGCACAATTATTAGGCAAGCGAGTATTTTGACCATATCATTTTCATGCATATTTTCTACCTCCAAGCTTTAAAAACATGTATGTTTAGTAGCTATAAGCATATCAGGTGATGTATATTTGTGTAATGAGGGAGGGTGTGACCTAAGAAGATCAACACCCTAAATCAAGCTGTGCATAATTATTAGGCAGCTTCTTTTCCTCAGGCAAATGGGCCAGAAAAGATATTTAACTGACTTTGATAAGTCAAAAATTGTAAAAATTCTTTCAGAGGGATGCAGCACTCTTGAAATTGCTAAGATATTGGCGCGTGATGACAGAACTATCAAAAGTTTTGTTGCAGACAGTCTAGGGTTGCAAGAAACGTGTTGAGGAAAAAAGACGTACATTAACTGCCAAAGATTTGAAAAGAAACGTGAAGCTACCAGGAACCCATTATGGTCCTGTGCTGTCATATTCCAGAACTGCAACCTACCTGGAGGGTCCAAAAGTACAAGGTGTTCAATGCTCAGAGACATGACCAAGGTAAGGAAAGCTAAAACCCGACCATCACTGAACAAGACACATAAGTTGAAATGGCAAGAAATATCTGAAGACAAATTTTTCAAAGGTTTTATGGATTGATGAGAGTGACACTTGATGAACCAGATGGATGGGCCCGTGGCTGGATTGGTAACGAGCACAGAGCTCCACTTTGACTCAGATGCCAGCAAGGTGGAGGTGGGGTACTGGTATGGGCAGGTATTATTAAAGATGAGCTGGATGGACCTTTTTGGGTTGAAGATGGACTCAAAATCAACTCCCAAATCTAGTGCCAGTTTTTAGAAGGCACTTTCTTCAAGCAGTGGTACAGGAAAAAGTGCATCTTTCAAGAAGACCATGATTTTTATGTAGGACAATGCTCCATCACATGCATCTAAGTACTCCACTGCATGGCTAGCAAGTAAAGGCCTTAAAGGTGAAAGAATGCCCCCTTTCTTCATCTCATCTAAACCTTATTGAGAACTTGTGGGCCCCTCTTAAGCAGGAGATGTATGGTGAAGGAAAAACTACATCTCTGAACAGTGGGAGGTTGTAGTTGCTGCTGCACAAAACACTGATTGTCAGCAGATTAAGAAACTGACAAACTCCATGACATTGAAAAGAAGGATGGCTATATTGGTCACTGATTTTTTTTAAATGTCAGAAATGTTTTATTAGTACATTTTGAGTTGTTCATTCTTACTTTAACAGATGCAAATAAACAAGTGGGATGGGCAAATTTTCATTTTTCATGTAGTTGCTTGATAATTCTGCACCCTAACAGTTGCCCAATAATTGTGCACACATAGATATTCCTAAGAAAGCAAAAACCTCAGTTTTACTTTCTTAAATATTCAGGTTTGAGGTTTGTTAAATTTTGAAATGACTGAGAACACTGTGGTTGTTCAGTAAGAAAATTAATCCTCCAAAATATAACTCGCCTAATGTGCCCACAATGTATATTCAAGCTTATTTAAAATAGCACTGCATCAACAATATTTGAATGGAGACTAGATCACTCCCCAAGTTGTCAGCAGTTATTTCAAGAAAATATAAAGGCTCTGAAATCAAGCAAGATACTTGAGTAATTTGACATTGTGGCTGAAATATGGGTAACAAGGCGAGATATTATTTCTATATATACATTTTTCCCAGTCAATCATCTACTTAGGATCCCTACAAGTCTTATGTCCCCTTGTCAAGATAACCTACATTTGGACACAAGCTTCTACAGAATGAGTTAATGTAATTTCTGTTTATTGTAAAGCTTTTAGAAAAGCAACTTTCAGCTGCCTTTCCTTCTAGGTTAAAATGCAATGTATTTGCTTGAGACTGGATCCTTATTGTCTCCTCTGTTCCTTCAAGCAAAATATAACTGTGATTATAAGTTTTGCATCATTTATAAAGTTGGATATCCATATCTATATACTTTCAGCAATTTTACTGGCACAATATTAAAAGTGAAAGGCACAAGTGATTGAAGTGGCATCAACGTTCATATATGTAATACAGTACTTTTTTCAGTTTTACCATGATGAGTTTTGGAAACTCACAATAACAGAAAAAGTGGATTCAGTTATTAAAAGCATGCAATTGAATATTGAATTCTTTGAAAGTTATGCTGGCTTCCAGTCTGATTTCTAAAATTGTTCACAGATCAGTTCAAAAACACTGCTCAGAATGAAACAGAACCCAGATAACTTTTGCCTTCTGGGAGAAGAATCTTATAAACACACTTACCTTTAAAAATAATAAATTTGACATTTAAACTAATCAGAATGATCTTGACTAGCTGAGCACAATTGATCATAATTTGGTTTGCAACTATTTTATTATCTTAAATGTAAAAAGAACAATATAGTATTCTCTGGTACATTGTTTCTGCAAAATTTTATTTTTCCAGAAGAAATGAAAGTAGGCATGTTCCATTGTTCCAACATTGGAATGTAGTCCATTGTATGCAAACCTAAATTCTTGTGCTACTTCATATTTTATTTACATTACTGCATTTATGCCCGTCACAAAAGACTCTCAAAATTACTTTCAGTTCATATTCAAATATTTGGAATTCTGAATGGAAAATTCAAATAACATATGTAAAAATTTTCTGGGATTTTTTCATTTGGCAAGGTAGCTAACCCAAGAAAAAAGGAGGGAAATATAGTTGGTATTTAAATCACATCTGCAACCTGTTAACAATCCTAATAGTCTAATATGCAAACGCACACTAGCATCTATAAATTCTGAAATACTGTCAAATTGTACTAGTTATTCTTGCAAAACTTTCTGGGGAGAAGGAAGAAGTAAACATATTTCCCCTTTTAAAAATATAAAATCTAAATGTTATAGAACACATGGAAAATAATCATCCTTTAGAAATGTATAATTTCTGATATTTTTTTCATGCAACTCTCTTTTTTATGCAAAAGCCCTTAAGACCAGTATGTAAATGTGGGATGTTTCAAGAAAAATTGACATACTTTTCCATGCTTTGACAATGATTATAAAGCTGCTCAGTCTGACTATGCAGATTTATTTATTTTATTTATTAAACTTATATGCTGCGCCTCTTGCCTAGAGGAATCTTTAGGCAACTTAACAATCATAAAAACAACATGTAAAACATTAAAACAATAAATATTCACACTGAAATTAATGTACATTAATTTAAATTAACAAGATGGAAAGGAAGGAAACAAGATAAACAAGGGAACTGATGAAGTTAGATAATGTGGATAATTTGGACATGCTCCTAAATCCATTACTATCAGTGGAACTATGTAGCACCAGCTATTTCTAAATTAAGAGTAGCCTGTCTAATTAATTATCAATAAACTAGAAATCACTACAATATGCTTTGTGCATGGCTAGTTTTCAGATGGATATGGAAGCTACAATTCTAAAGTGAATATACAGTAACATGAATATATTAAATCTACTTTTAAGATACCATCTTACCAAATCAAACTCAGGTTATCTGTTCACAGAATAACAGAGATGTAATAGACTTATGAAGTCTTCTAGTCAACCCCTCGCTCAAGCAGGAGTCCCTATATCATTCTGGATAAATGGGTGTTCAGTGATGAAGCACCTACAATTTCTGGAGGCGAGTTGTTCCACTGGCTCATTGTTCTCATTATCAGGAATTTTCTACTTAGTTCTAGGCTGGTTCTATTCCATTTAGTTTCCATTCATTGCTTCAGCTAGGTAAGGGGTGTCAAACTGCCGGCCCTCAGGCCAGACGCATCATCCGGAAGCCACGCCCATCCCATTGCCGGCAATGGCAAAAGAGTCCCAATACGTCTCGTGACGTCACTTGACTAATTTTGTCACTTTGTCAAATAATGCAATAAAATTTGTCAGGCATGATCTGTTTTTGACACATCCATGTTGGCTTCTAATTATGACTTTGTTTGTCTTTAGTTGTTTGCAGATTTGTTGCTTGATTAACTTTTCCAGAATCTTTCCAGGTATCAATGTCAGGCTGATAGTTCAGTAGTTTGCTGGATTGGTTCCCCCCCTTCATAGAATGATCCAGGTTATCTAAGGAACCACCTCACCTTAATAGGATTGGCCTATGAAAATCCCATGGTCAAGAAATTCCAACTGGTGGAGTCCAAGAGAAGAGGCTTTCTGTCGTGATTCCTGCCCTCTAGAACATTGTGTCCCCTGAGGTGAGATCCACACCCACTCTTTTGACCTTCTGAAATGGCCTTAAAATCTGGAACTCTTGGTTGAACTAGGGTCCTAATGAGATCATGTCATTTAAGAAGTAATTAATGGACTAAGATAACATGCTGCCCGCATTCATCTTGGTCTGTCAATTTTTAAATCAATTTTACTCTTAATATTTGTTTCAATGTTTTGTTTTTTTAATTGACTGTAAGCTACTAGAATCACCTCTAGGCAAGATGGGCAGCACATGCCTAATAAATAGTATTAATATAGTCCCTTTGAGTATTTACTACTACTTACTTACTACTTACTACTTTTCTTTGAATTGGGACAAAACAATGCAAGCATAAATTTTGCTTCTCCCACCTGCCAATTGACAATCTTGTACAGCCTGTATTGCTTCTGTTCCAAGTCATTAGCACTTGTGTTGGGTTTTTGTAAGGTTTTTCAGCTCAGAATCCTAATAAATTCCAATGAGACTCTGAACACGAGGCTACTGCAAAAGAAACAGCTTTATTCTTTGATCAAAGCCAAAACCGGGTGTTTTCTAATCTCTTGTCTCTAACGCAGAGAGATGGGAGAAAAGATACATGCACTAATAATTTTTTTTCCTTTTACAGTAAAGGCATTTTCTCAGGCTAAAAGATTTCTTTTTCATCTGAATACGTGTTTTCTTTATCAGGTTATTTCAGTTACAGCTTGTTACAAGGCTTATGCTTCAAATACATACTGTAATTGCTGGCAGGCAGACAGGAACTTTCTCCTTGAGCAGATGCATTTGCAGCAATACATTTCAGGCTATAGCTAGCACAATTAAAGTTACAACTAAGCTTTTTCTTTCTTCTTGGTCAGCTTTTAAGTTATCTCTGAGCAAAGTACAGAGCGCAAATAAGAAAGAATTAACTATGGCTGGGTTATACATACATGATTATATTTTGATTCCTTCAATTTCAATACACCATGATCCAGTGGGATAAACATCAATCATCTCAGCAGGAATGGATTAGCCTCCCCCCCCCCACACACACACCTTGCCCCTCACATTTACAATTGGGGCATTTACCAAGTGTTTTTTAAATTTATTTATTTATTTATTTAAAGATAAAATACAAAACAGTACACAAAGTGCTGACGAGAAGGTTAGCAAAATGGTAGAGGCATGCTATTGATCATAAGGGAAGGAGGATGCCTACAGCTCCCAATGTTCCCAAAACACCTTTCTGCTTATATTTAGAACAGAACTCCTGATCTAGCCTCCAAAATAATAGCTGGTAAAGCATTAGATATAACAGCAGCAGGTACAACTTTATTTGTGGTCTGAGAACATTAATGAAAAAGTTTTACACTCCAAAGAAACAGAACCACAAGAAGGGTTAAAGAAAGGTTAAAAAGAAAAAAAGAAAAAAATGCTGGTTTTCCTTCAAAATATATACAAACTTTATACATCCTTAAGTTATGCTAATACTGGGTTGTTTTGACTAGGAAAATATTTTTATATAGGTATTCTTGGCTTACTTTTAGGGAGGTTCGTGGACTGGGAATGAATTCAGACCTATTTAGGAAGACCAGGGTTGTCAGTACTACATGATGGTTCAGTAGTAATACACAAGAGGGGATAAGACTGCCTCAAGGCAGAGGCTCACTCCCCCAAAGTGAATTGCCTTCTCAAGGTGGATTGCAGCCGAACTGCACAAATTTTGCTTTAATCTCTTGTAATTTATATGGTTCTTTTAGAGACCTTAATGTATTAAAAGGGAGCATATTGGGGAAATGGAAATCATTCTGTTTTCCAACTGCCACCTGTAACCCTCTGGCTTTGGCACCAAAGGGAAGGAATTGTTTTCTCACTTCAAATGAGATCAGAAGATTTTGTATTAAAGATGATTGGGGATGAATAACTTTTGGATATTTAATTCAAGATATAGTGGGTGGTTTCTACCCTCAGGAACAGTGAGATTCCCTATTTAAATTCCCAGAGCCCCACTTCTATTTTAATACTTCATTGGGGGGGAACAGCAGCCTTGGGAGAAATGGCGCACTGTTAAAAAAAAAAAACTTCTGTTCCAAGAGGAAAAGAGGGAAAGGCGATGATGCCACAGTCGGAGGATGATTGCGATCCTGCCTTCCTTGAAGTCTCTAAGCCTTTCATCGCTAAAAAAATGTGCAGCATCCTATAAACCTCTGGCAACTCCCCCCCCCCACTTGTCCCAGCCGAAGTTTTGCAGTCATATCCTTCCATTTTCTCTACCGCAAAGTAAAAAGGATAGGGAAGAGAGAAACAGGCAAGGTATTTCTTGCCGTTCACCGCGAAGCCTGAGTTTTGTTACGCATCGCTGGCTATTTTTTTCCCCCTCAAGCCATAGGGCTCCTTTTTCTGACTCATCTACTGTTCAAGCTCTTGCTTCTGTATTGGATAAACATCTTTCAACCATAATATTGACTGCAGATTTGCAACCGAGTGAAGAGCATAAGATGATCTTCACTGATACCTCTTTCCCCAGAGGCTGGAGCTGCCCCTCCCTTTCTGGCGGCGTGCATCGGCCACTGCTCCTAGTATGTGTTTTGCAAGAGCAAGCTGACTGTTGCCATTGGATACTGCCTGGGCCTTTGCGTTCCATTCTCGCAACGGGCAGCTAAGCTCGCGTTGTGCGGAACCCTCACACCTTCCCCTAGGTTTGTGGCTCCCCAAAAAGCCTTGCAGCTGAGGAGTCTGTGATGGTTAGGCACGGGCAAGCTTCGCCAGGGAACTTTGCAAGCGGAACAGGACCGGTGAGTTGCGCCTACTGCTGCAGGTGCAAATAACTTCGGGATCAGAAATACCGTAGTGCAATCTGGATTTTCAGTAAGTGTTACTGTTTTGCCAGGAGGAAGAAGGCTTTGGGACAGCGCTCTAACAAGCGTGCAGTAAGATTTATGACGCGGGCCCTCTCGACAGCGTACTCAGATTGTTAGTTGACCTTCCTGTCCTCGAGACCCTATTACTGCCAGAGAGAAGGCAACCCAGATAAAGACTCCGGAAGAGCGGGCTGGAAACTAGTGGGATGGAGTGATGATCATGTAGAAATTTATAGCGCTCCCCGCTTTAAATATCTACATGAAAATATGGGATGAGATCCTTTGAGTTTGGTAGCTTGGGTTTGGTGATTGCGGTTCTCCAATGTCTCAGGTCAAACATGGAATGTCCCCCTGAGATTTGGGGGTGGGGGAGAATCAGTATCGTACAGTATTACGTGAGTGGCGAGTATAGGGGGAAGCAAGTAACCAAGATGGCATCTGATTTCAACAGTAGCTTTGCTGTTTTGGAAGTCCGGTATTTTAGGTCCTCCTATTGTTGGCTCAAGATAGGAACGGACTTTTTTTTTTTACTAGAGGCTAGTTTGTCAGTTTGGTGTTGCATACTGTGTATCTTCTAAACCTATTATAGTATTGCATACATTGCTACAGGCACTATAATGTGCTTCCAGATAAGTTTAATTTTACATATCCATGTATTGAACTATTAGTTCTTCTTCAGTTTTCCTCATCAGTTGCAGTTGGATTTGTGTGGGGGAAGGGTGGGAGTTAAAATCAGCAAAATGGGGTTTGCATCATAACACTCTGCCTGTCACCTCCTTGGTATGTATGCCATTTCATGCATGCTTCAAACAGGCAAATCCCACACTCCATCATCTTACTGATTTTGACTCTCCTCCCTTTCTGAATTCCACTATCCAGAACCCTAATTCAAAGGAACATTTTTATACAGCCTTTCATAGTAGTGATCATAGTAGTGAACCATGGCTTCAATCGATTTGATTAACAGTTAAGGCACCTGGCTAAAAAAGAAATTGAGCTTTAGCCCATCATAGGCCTGAAAACTGGCTGGGTGATAGGACCAATCTCTCTTAGCCCAACTCACATCTCAGGATATTTTTATGGAAAAACAGGAGGAAGAAGGAGTATTAGGTATGTTGGCCATCTTGAGTTATTTATTAAAAAACAGGTGGGATTAAAATCTAAACCAAAGATACATATTTTGTTGCTGTATAATGCTTATTTTATATGGCAACTGAGATTTTATTAAGGGAGACAATAGGAGAGATTTCCTTCTTATGAAAAGTCTACTAAAACTATACTTTCGCAATACATTCAAGATTGGTTAAAAAAAAGGCACACATTGCTAGATTTTTTTGAACTCCATATTGCTGAAGTTCTAACTTTTCTCCCTTTATTTTATTATAAATTGGTGACTGTAGATTGATACTCAGTTTTTAATTTTTTTATTTAAAGTGCTTTTGAAATGACATACTTTTAAATATAGGTAAAACAAAGTTATTTCTGAAGCAGCAGCTGCACTATGAGAGGACAGTCAGGTTAAAGCAGAATTTCTGAGAGTGACAAAAAAGTATCCTGGATGGATTCACATATTTTCAACCCAGTGTTTATTTATAACTTTGTTATCTTTGTGGTATATATGAAGCATACTTTGCTTTTTTCCCCTGATAGTATGAATTTATGTTGAATTTGCAAACTATCATCTATCTGTTCCTAATTTTTTCATTGTAAATTATCCTCAGCATTATTTTAATTAAAATATAAATATTGAATATAAATCAAAACATGACATAATACTCACACTGTGAACACATGGTGTTGTAAAACTAATGAAGCTGAACCAAATAAATTCAATGGGACATTTTAATTTATTCCATTTATTTCATTATGCTCAGATCAGCCTACTGAAGTGGACAAGGTTGAAACAAATATTTTTCCCTTCAGTACAGAGCTTAAAACATATTTTAATTCTAGTTTAGTTCATTAAATGTTCAACACCTATTGGCAAGTGTCTATAATTACATTATTATGTTTTTCTCATATACTCATCCCTTGAGTATTTCTCATTTTTTTCTTGCAAAGTGAAGATTAGTGATATGTATTATCATAATGAAAAGCTGAAATATTATGTGCAAAAGAATGAATCACTGGTATTGGGACATATACAGTCTATTGCTTATACATGTGTATTAACTAATGTACACTGTGTATTGTATGCTACAGGCTACTCATTTGTTTAAATTCAGATGGAAAAATATGAGATCCTTGGACTTGTGGGAGAAGGAAGTTATGGAATGGTGATGAAATGCAGAAACAAGGAGAATGGCAGAGTTGTTGCCATCAAAAAATTTTTGGAAAGTGAAGATGATAAAATGGTTAAAAAAATTGCCCTGAGAGAAATAAAATTTCTCAAGGTAAGATAATGGCTGATAAGCTCATAGTTCTAAATTTGTAGTGACCTTTCACTTAATGTATGTAATCTTGTAGATTTTTTTTATCTTTGCTATAATGTTATTCTTTATGTTTATTAAAAATCAAAAATACAGATGTCACAGGTAAAATAACATCAAAAGGATGTGTGCAAATACTTTTGTTTAGTTTTAGACTGATTTCATACATTTGTCTTATTGGTCAGATTCCCAAAACAAAAAAGCCATAAAAGTTTATTAACCATAATTGTTATAACCAAAATCCAAACTATGTGATGATTAATATTTAGTGTGAATTGGGCTCCAGCATGTTAAATATTAAACAAAAGGTATACAGAAAACTGTTTTTAGAGAAAAGGAGAAGATCAGTATTATTGGAGGGAATTGCAAGCATAACTAAAGATGATCAAGTAAGGAAGAACTTGTTAATAGGAAATACACCATTTGTTCAACTAAAAGCCATACATTTTAAAAAGCTGGGTTTTGTTTGATCTTTAGATAAATCAAGATATACTTTTGCTGCTGTAGTTAGTATGGTTAGTTAGAAAAAAGATTGTAATTTCTCTTTTACTATATTTATTAAACAATATCACTGTATAGTACCAAACTATAGATTTCAAGATATAGAGTTAGAATAGAAGAGAACATAGAATAGAATACTAACCTTATTGTCACTTTGAATGTACACTAATTGGCATACATTAAAATGAAATTTCATTGCATACAGCTCTCAAAGGGTTACCACCACTGATATATACTACATAAATATGACAAAAATAAATAAATAATTAAATACAGAATTATGGATATACCCACATATATTATATGACACAGAGAAACAACAATCTAGTTCAGGTTATGTATACATGTGCATGGCGAGAAAAACGAATCTTGAGAGTTTACCAGGAGGATGGCATAGGGAGCAAAGCTATTACAGAATCATGCAGTCCTGCTAGAAATACTTTGAAGCCTTCTCCCAGAGGGAGCAACAGAAACAGACCATAAAGTGGGTGTGTGGGGTCTCTAACAATGCTTTGAGCGCTTATAAGCAGCATCTTGAATACCAGGGAGCAAGCTTCCTATGATCTTCTTGGCTGTCCTTACCACTCACAGTATGGACCTTCTATCTGAGGCACTGCTGCCACCAAACCAGACAGTGAGGCAGTTTGTTAAAATGCTCTCAATTGTGCCACTGTAAAAAGTGGCCAGGACAGAAGGAGAAAGATGTGCTCTCCTCATCCTTTGCAGTAAATGCAGACACTGGTTTGGTTCTAGTGTTTAGAGAAATCTAATATTTGGAAAAAGAAATCATTTTTTAAAAAAATATATTATTTATATCAATTTATCTTATTGTCTTGGCCTAATAGAAATAGGGCATAGAATTAAAGCAGTATTTAACTTTGTTCTGTCAATTAGATTTTGCTGAATAAATAAATGGAGTAAATTTCTACCTTTAGGGAATTATCTCAAAAAAATAGTGTACTGTAGTTGTAATGGATTGCTGAATTAAATACAGTGATAGGGAAAAGAGATTTTGTAAATATTGAGACTGTAATGTTATAATACTTTGTGAATATTAATAATTATTAGTACTATCACCTAGAAACATGCATAAAATAGTATTTGGAAGTATTTGTATGATTTACTTAATCATATACATATTCTTCAAGAGGCAATTATTGTGAATATTTTCACGCAACATACTGCCATCCCTTGTAGTTTTATGACACACTTTTTGTCTCCTGATAGCAATTAAGGCATGAGAACTTGGTGAACTTGCTGGAAGTCTGTAAGAAGAAAAAACGATGGTATCTGGTGTTTGAGTTTGTAGATCACACAATCCTTGATGATCTTGAGATGTTTCCCAATGGCTTGGATTATAACAGAGTTCGAAAATACTTATTTCAAATTATAAAAGGGGTAGGATTTTGTCATAGTCATAATGTAAGTAAATTACTGCACCTATTTATTTTTGTTTGTCTATTTTCTTGTTAGGATTTTTGAGAGAGATGCCAGTTTGATATTTCAGAATAAATCTACATTTGTAAGGATTTAAAATATTCTGATGTTGTATTTTCATGTTTCTTGCCATACAGCTATGAAACTATACAGTATGCTGTCTAATGAAAACAAACTAAACTGCCTTCTTTGATTTCTATTCTTTTTTGTGGAAGTGACATGTTTGTGTCGTGTTTTCCCTCATTAGTTGGTGATGTAATAGTTGCTTCAGGGGTAGTATGCAAAGCTATTCTTTCAAAGGCAAGAATAGATTATTATGCTTGTCTGAATATTTTCTGAACATTCTGCATGTTTATCACTTGCATGCTCATATAAAGTGAGTAAACGTACATGTTCTCCCTTTGAGATAGCACAATATTTCACAGCTGGGTGAACAGTTCTTTAACAGACATTTCTCTTCATGTATTTGAAAATCCCATTAATTAAGATTCCTCATTTTTTGAAAAGTGTTACATTGTACATACTGTATATGGATTAGGGTAGATACTCTGATAGGGTCTATTATTTGGGTTAGGGTTGGTATTTTGTTATAATTTTTTTTTACTTCTAGAAAAACATCCTTTCTTTACAATACAATTCATTGTGTGGAGATATAACATCACGGACCATCTGTGATTGACTTTTTGCGGTACAGTATCTCACATAATGTTCCATTTGACAAATGAGAATGTGAGGCAGGCTGTCCTCTTTATGTCAGTTTGAAGAACCTAGATGTTTTCTATAGAGGAATTTCCATAATGAGTTTATAATGACTTTGCTAACATAGATATGCATCCTTTTTAAGATCATACACAGGGATATTAAACCTGAGAACATATTGGTCTCCTGTTCGGGAATTATCAAACTCTGTGATTTTGGATTTGCTCGAACTCTGGCAGCTCCTGGTGAAGTTTACACAGATTATGTGGCAACACGGTGGTATCGAGCACCTGAGCTATTAATAGGTGATATCAAATATGGCAAGTAAGGAAATTTAGAATTCAATGTTAAAATATTATTATTTTTTTAATTTTTTTTATTCAGAACAAAGTTAAAATGCAAAATAGAAAACTCAATAAAAATCCAAGAAGACATTAAAAAACACACAAAACAGAACATTAAAAAGGGTGTATCAAAAAACCCAACACATTATAAACATATTATCCCCTTTAGTTGAATAATGATTAATGTATTACTACAATTAGTTCCTGCCACTTGTGAAACAGGCCCTCCCAAATATTTTAAACTACTAAATCTATTAACAACTTGTTGAACTGTCTTCTATATATTATATTAGTGACAAAGTAGTTAGCAGGAAAAACAATAATAGTAAAACAGAACAAAATTAAAGTTTCAAATCTTTCTGCTAAGAAACTTGTAGAAAATTTACCACAGCATTTTAACTATCTGGAATCATCCCAAAAATTATAAATAGATCATCTTTGGTCAAAAATCCATGTTTGTTTCTTAATATCCTCTCTTGTCAATTGTTGTTTAATTAAATGTAGAAAATTCAGTCTCCAGAATATGTCTATCTTCGAGTCAGAGTGCAAGCAAAAGTAATTACTAGTTAATTGTAATAAATCCATCCAGTCTCCCTCTGTCTTTGTAGAGGAAAGGAATTTGTCTCCTTCTCTTCCAGCTGAGGCCGTAATGTTGGAGAAGTATAGAGACTTAGACATCTCAACAACAAATGAAATCCACTTCACTGGTTCTTC
This sequence comes from Vipera ursinii, assembly GCF_947247035.1. Lineage (NCBI taxonomy): Eukaryota > Metazoa > Chordata > Lepidosauria > Squamata > Viperidae > Vipera > Vipera ursinii. The sequence continues at coordinate 44,478,794 of NC_139517.1, forward strand.
AGCTGTGAGACTCTCTCTTTGATCTGGAATTAGATCAAAGTCCTTTTGTGTATCTTTATCCAAAGATAAAGCTTCCAGTTGTAACATTCTTTGAAGAATCATTAAAGTTTAATCAAGTTTATGTAAGAGAAAGCTAGCTATAAACTGCATATATTCCCACCCATCTTTCTTAGATTTCAGATTTCATTTTAATTGGTGGAACTTAAATCAGGGAACAGAGAATGAAAAAATATTTTTCTCTATATTTGAATCCAAAATTATAAGAAAAATTCAATAAAAATAAATTCCAGGTATTTTGCAAACTCAAAAAATACTGTGGTGTTTAATGTCTCTTCACCACCTCCTCAAACATTGCTGTGCTTTCCATACAGAAGGGACAGAGGTTATCCAGAACAACATATATCAGAAAGAAAAGAGAAAAAGCACTTAGAGTCCAGCAAGGGGTTGAAATAAATCAGCATTCAACTGCTGGTCAATTTTTAAACGAAAAGCAAAATAAAACAATAAAGTCAAAAAGTGAAAGTTAAAATTCTGGCATGCTTAGAAAATGAAACTGCTTGACAGGAAGATGGATATGCTTAGGGACTTCACAATCATTTTCTAGAGGGAATTGGAATGTCTAGGACCCCCTTTCCCCACTGGGTCACTATTGTCTAAAAGTCATCTTGGGTCACTCCTATGTGCTCCCATTTAAAACCAGGGAACAGCATAAGTATGTTTTATTTGCAGGGCTGTTGATGTTTGGGCCATCGGCTGCCTGGTAACTGAAATGCTTACAGGAGAGCCCCTTTTCCCTGGAGACTCTGATATTGATCAGTTATACCATATTATGAAAAGTCTAGGTAAGAATGCATCCTGTCTTTTTGTCTATGCTTTTTATCTATCTGTATGTCTGCCAGTCTCTGCCTGTCTCTCTGTCTGTCTGTCTAGCTAGCTAACTATTCAATTTTTTTTGCAAGGTTATACTTATTATTGATAAAAATAATTATTAATTTTAGGTAACTTAATTCCAAAGCACCAGAAGTTATTCTACAAAAATCCTCTCTTTGCTGGAGTGAGATTGCCCGAAATCAAAGAGTTAGAACCTCTTGAAAAACGATACTCAAAACTCTCCATTGCAGTCATAGAATTTGCAAAGGTAATTTTGATCTTTCTGTCTGTTCCTATTAGGAGAATCATGACTTTAGGAATCTTTTAAGTTTCTTTGAAATTGAATATTGATTGAAAAATCAAACATTTCAATATTGATGATCTTTTCCTAAACTCACTTGGCTGCTTTAGAAACTGTTTCTAACTATCTTAGTATATATGCACATGCCCTCCTACTTTGTTTTTCAGGAATACAAAGCAAAATTAAGAATCGATATATAAATATGTACATGAAAACAACCGCGAGATCCTTCCAAAGAACCCAGATCTCTAGTTTTCAGCTTAGCGACCATTCAGAGTTATGACTGATCCCTCGAAAGTACTTAATGACCCAGTTTCAAAGTTAGGGCCGCTACAGGGTTCTTACAGTCATTTGTCCTTACAATCAAATACAGGGATGCTGCATCGCCCCCCACCCAGCCTGGCCTGTCTCTTCCCCCATATCCCTCCAAACAAGTTCCTGCAGGCCTTGGAGATCTCTCTCTCTCTCTCTCTCTCTCTCTCTCTCTCTCTCTCTCTCTCTCTCTCTCTCTCTCTCTCTCTCTCTATCTCTCTATCTATCTATCTCTATCTCTATCTCTCTGTCTCTTTCTCGTTCTCTCTGCTGGGCAGCCCCACTTTCTTTTCAGCTGCTAGCCCCTTGGACAGCGAGGCTCCACAACAAAGAGGGAGCTCCCTTATCATCAGCCATTATCCTTGGCAATTGCAGACAGGTAGGACTTGGGGCCTGAGTGGTGGAGATGGGGGACTAAACCCAATCTTGTCAGTGGTGGGGGAAAGAGCAAAGACATGGGTAAGCACAGCTATGTTATGAAAAGCCACCAGCAGGACGGAATCCACCAAGGGGATAGTTTGATTGCTGTTGCTGTGTGTGAGGAAAGGCTTGAATTTGATGGCTTTAATGGCTGCTCCATTTCTGGGATCTACCTGCTTTCTGCCTTTCCCTTCCAGAGTGAGGCTGGGCTGGGGTGCTGGGGCTTCCCATTCTAGAGCAAACTGGATTTCTTTTCCCATTCTAGGACAAACTGGGTTTCTTTCCCAGTCTCCTTGCATTTGTGGTGTACTTCAGCATCCTGTCCAACTCACACAAGTTCTGTGCTGGCCCTTCCCTGCATCTCCACAGCACCTCATGCTGGGACATTTGCTTAATGACCCATGCATTCAGTTAGTGACTACCATTGGTATGGTTGATATTTGGAGTCTTTGAAGAAACAGTCTCCCTTAACAACTGCCACGTAACCTTAATGGGCAGACTCCATTATAGGACTCCCTGTATGCATTTAAAGAAACATATGTCTATTTTCGTTTGTAAAAATATGCTAATGTGCATTCTGAATGACTTTTTAGAAGACTTGTGCAACCTATTCAGTATCAGTTTCTTAGTTCAAATGACAGCTTAAAAATTTTGGAATATCTTGAAACAACTGAGCTGTAATGTCTTTGCTTCCTGTTCTTTGAGTATTTGATTGCTCACTTATTTTTGTAGATTATATTTTTATCCCACCTTTATTATGTTGATAGGTGGCAAACATACCTAATGTTCCTTTCTCCTCCCATTTCCCCCATAACAGTCCCGTGCAGTGGGTTGGGTTGAAGGAAGAATGACTGACCCAAAGTGACTCACCCAGCTTTCCTGCCTCAAGTGGGACTAGAAGTTTCTCAGTTTTGTACTGTTTCCAATATCAATTTTATATTTTGAGATGTGATGTTCTAATTTCAGATATAGAACTTCTTGGCAATAGTGTGATTAGGTTTATGTGATTACCATTTGAATAAATCCTCATTTAGCTACAAAAGTACAGAAAACTAGTTTAGACTTAAAAGTTTGGAATGCTCAACGGAATGTTTGACATTTTAGCTTCTGTCATTGCTCCCTTCCCATTTCCACTGTGTGTGTGTATTTAAAAAAGTCCATTGGATCCTTTTATTTGATTCCATTGTGTATAACAAGTTAAAGTTTTAATCTTACTTCAGCAATGTCTGCAAACTAATCCAGAAAAGAGGCCATCTTGTAATGAACTGCTACAGTGCAACCTCTTTAACAAAGATGGGTTTGCTGAAAGGTGAGTTTTCTGATTTTATCAAAATACCTGTTAAAAAGAAAGAATAGTGAGATGTTCTCCTTTTAGCATATACAAAGGTGGAACTAGATATTGGTGACTTCTGGAGCTGCAAAAGAGTTGCAGTGTCAGTAAGTGAAAATCATAGATGGGAATAATGACACTCCTTACCTGTTTACTTACTCCTTTTCTGTTGCAACGTTCTAATCTCAGAAAGTTGATGACAGATTTGGTCTGAGAGTATAACTCAAGAAAAGAAATTGGCATAGGACATGATCTGACCCAGCTAATTCTTCATTGCAGAAGAATTTTACTTCACTTCCTGTATCAATGTAAAGTAGTTGCTCCTTGTTTGCTATCAAATGTTTAGTGCCAGTTCTATATGACTAACCAGAATACCCAGAATTTCTTTTAACAGGAAGTGAACTTTACAAATGATGCTTAATTCATATTAGACACTGCCCCATTTCACATCTATTTAGCTCACATACCGGTAGATTATTTATGAACAATTGAACAATATAAACTCATGGTCAGATACAGTAGTTTCTCTGTACAGGGAAGATTTTTTAAAAATATTCTTGTTGATTTCTTGGATTGTACTTTTAGTGGAAATCTATATGTGAAAATCTTTTTGTTACTCGTGAGTTTATAACTAGCATTAATTAAAAAATAACTGGACACTGGGGAAGAGTGAAAAAACATATTTAAATACATACAGGTAGGTAGTCCTTAAGATATAGCCATAATGTAACTTGCCTATTACTGTCGCTTGTCATGATGGTCATTAAGAGAGATGGCCTTGCTTAATGACCTCTGCCCTCTGTTGCCCCTGATGAAGCCTTTAAATGAAGGTGCAGATTGTTAAGAGGAACATGGGTGTCTCGGGTAGGAGAGGCCCTGGGAGGCTGAGCACAGGACCACTTGTGCCAAGCATGATGATTCTTTCAGGTGCCAGGTCAAATGATGAGGAAGAGCTGGTGGCTTCCTGCAGTCAGTTGTAAAGATGAATAATCACTGGCATACTGCAGCAACTGTAACTTTGAAATGAGTAACTTTTGGGAGAGACTGATTGAATGGCTAATAAGTGTCTAATTGTTCATTGAGGACTACCTATAATTTTTAATCCCTTTTTGTATTATAGTCAATTTATTTATTTCAGTCATTGACCAGCAAATCAAAGCTTTGAAACATAAGATTGCAGCCATCCTGTTGAAATGATAGTGTAACATATACATGACAAAAATAAGCCTTACTGTTAACTTTAGCAGACAGATTTAAACAGAAACACAAAAAGATAACACAGCAAGCAAGATGATAATAAATATCCATCCACCTATTGGGAGCCCCAGGGGAATAACAGCAGAAAACCCCCAAGATGGCCATTGTATACAGCACTCAGCACTAGGTCTGTGTCAAAATTTATAGCTCAAAGTGCAGGGCCAAAATGTTATCAAACCTGGTATCAAAACCTGTTGATGACCCTATACCCATTGTACCCAGGACCTGACTTTGCCTAGATGGTGCATGTATTTCTCATGTAAACTCACAAAATCATGGGATGTAAACAAGAGCTAGGAATATATAGATACGCCAGTGCTGATCTAAATAATCTTGAGTTCCTCCTACAGCTGTTTAAAGATTCCTTCCTTTTCTATCAAACCAGTTTTGAGTAGCTTTATAAAGTTTTGTGAAGTCCTTTATGCCCTTGGAGCTTGTTTGTTTGCAGTTTCATTACCTGAATAGGTAACAATCATCATTACACACTCAGAGAGCATCAAGGACTCCATAGTTCAGCCATGAGTCACATACCTGTGTTTTCCTGAAAGTAAGACCTACCCCGAAAATAAGCCCTAGCTTGATTTTTGTGGGTGGGCCTAATTTAAGACCTATCCCCAAAATACGCTCTAGTTTTGGGGCAAGGCACATACCTAAAAATCAAGCTAGGGTGGGCGTATGGAGCTGCCCCATGCGTCCTGCACCCATTTACCTTGCAGCCAGGCCCCGAATGGAGGCAAAGCAGTCAGCTGGCAAAGAAACAGTTCTTTAATCACTGCCCAAATTCCCCCAAAGCTCCCACGTAAGCTGGCAAGAGTTCAATCAATGCACACACAGACAAGACAGATAACATAAAAACAAAACGTAAATAGTCCTTTTAACTCTTGGCTTGCCTGCAGTCTGTAAGGAAAGACTCAGAAATGTCTTCTGTGGTTGTGAAGCAGGAAACCATCCAATCCGGATTTCAAAGTGCCCAGGTTAGACGAGCACAGTTCACTATCTCAAGATAACACGTTTGTTCCTGGCAAATGCCCCACCCCACAGCATCTCCTTATATCTTAGTCCCCAGGTGTGCCTTGTGAAGTGGGTCGGGACACTCTCCTCCTGAGCAATTGAGCCTGCCTCCACTGTTCTTTCCTCCTCTCTGTCCTCCTTGCTCTAGGATCAGGTGGGGGGGCTTGCTCCTCATCTGCACTATGCCTTTCCTGTTCCAAACCTGAAGGGCCTTGGCCTGCCTCAGCCTGCTCTTCTCTACAGTCCCTACCAACACCCACTCCTGGGTCTCAACAAAGCACTCCATATCTTTCTCGGAGTCAGGCTCAGACGGAGGCATGACACCTCTCCTCCCCAGCCCACTTCTTCTATGACATCCCCAGGCCTGCATTTCACAGTCGCGTTTCCAAAAGGCCACTGGAGCCAAGAACTAAGCTATGGATTCAGTTCATGACTTGGTTCTGCAAGGCCTCTGACTGCGAAATGCAGACTGGTGTTCCATTCTCAGCTGCAGAATGAAGCCATTCTTTAAGCCGCAGAAGTGGGCTGGCTAGCTGGGGCTATCTGTGCCAGAGGTGAATGAAAAAGACACACATACACACACACATCCCAAAATAAGATCTGGTGCCTCGGTGCCAGAGGTGAATGAAAAAGACACACATACACACACACACACCGAAATAAGATCTGGTGCCTCTTTTGGAGTAAAAAAAAAGACCTGGTTTTATTTTTGGGGAAACATGGTATATTCTGTATTTTTCCTTAGATTTGTTTAAGTGGCAGTTTTATTTGTATCTTGTTGTATTTCTGGCTACATCTTTACTTACCAACGTCTTTACTTACCAATATGGTAAAGATTGCTTTAATTTATGTTTTTTTAAATAACAAAATATAAGAAGGGGGTTTAAATGTGAATGTGTGATAGGTAAATGCTTTTGTTTATTAATAACAGTTTCATTTTTATGTTTTCATTTAACATGGAACATAAGATTTGTTAAAGAACTTAAAATCAAGATTCAAAAAGAAAAAGAACACGCTGTACCCAAGAAACCAAAAATAAATAAGAAGGACAAAGATGATATGGGCGATGAAAGAAAAATGCTTTTAATCCAGGTTTGTAAAACACAGGATTTTTTCTTCTTTAAAACTGTATGTGAATAAATGCTTTTAAAGCAAAGTTTAATCTTTCCTATGAGAAATTACTCTTCATTGTTTGAGATGGGATTGTCAGAAAGAATGAATTCCATAACATCCTATTTTGAATGCTATGTTCCTCTGAAACCTTTCCTTCTTTATTTTTAGTTATATATTTTGTTCAAGACAAGATTAAAATACAAAGTACAAATTCAAATTAAAAAATAATTCAAAAGAATCCAAAAACCACCCAGAAAATAAGCCATAGCCTGATTTTTTTACCATGCTCCTAATATAAGCCCTACCTAAAAATAAACTCAAAAGGGTGGGCGTGGCCAGCACATGGGCCAACGGTGTCTGGCAGCAGCCATAGCCCACACAACACAGGTCATTCAGACTTACTGTGCAGCTGCCTGGTTTGTGGGAGGCTCACACGGCGGCACTGGCAGCAGGCAGAGGCAGAGGCACAGTGGGGGAAGGCAGGCAATCTAGACATGCTGCCCACTCTGTCCCACCATCTCTTGGCTTGGCTGAGGCTGTGCCAGGGCAGGTGGCCACATAGTGCGTCAGGATTGCCTGCATTCCCCTTATGCCTCTGCCTGCTGCTGGTGCTGCAATGTGAGCTTCCCGCTAGCCAGGAGGCCACACAACACATCTGGATCGCCTGCCTCCCCCCGCCCTGGCCCGTATCTCTGCCTACACCTGTTGCTGGTGCTGCCATGTGAGTCTCCCACAAGCCAGGCAGCCGCACAGCACATCCAGATTGCCTGTCTCCTCCTACCTCTCCCTCCATGCTAAGACTTACCTGTGCTGTGCCAAAGGGCTGCCGGACTGTGGCTGCTGCTTGACACTGTTGGTCCTGCATGCTTGCTGCCTCTTGTGCCCAGACGGGTTGATCACCTTGATACTGTGTTTTCCTCAAAATAAGCCCTAATGCATCTTTTTGTGCCCCAAAAAATATAACACTGGGTCTTATTTTCAGGAAAAAATGGTATATATATACCATTTAATCTTATCAAGGAATATATATATATATATATATATATATATATATATATATATATATATATATATGCTGTGCATACACACACACTATATGTTATAAAGCTATTACAGAATCTAGTTGTTCTGCTTCAGATACTGCAAAGCCTCCTCCCAGAAAGTAACTAGTCATGAAGGGAATGTGGAGTGCCCCAGACAATACTGTGGACCATGGTCAAGCAATGCTTATATGCTATGTCCTAAATAGAAGGAAATGAACTTCCAGTGATCTTTTCTGTCATCCTTACTGTTCTTTCACAACCTTCCTTTTGAAACAGTAATACCTCAAACCACAAAATAATACAAAAGGATACTTGCAATCCTCCCTCTATTGAAAGTGGTAAGGAGGGGGGAAAGAAGATGTGCTTTCTCATATAATGCAGAAAAAAGGTAGGCACTGCTCCACCCGCTTCACCAGTGACTCATAAGCTAACCTCATCAGCTGCACACCCAAAAACCTGATGCTATTAACCGCCTCCACTGTTGAATTGTTAATATACAGAGGTGTGTGGCTAGAGCTGCCTTTTCTAAAATCAACAATGATCTCTTGTTTTTCTTATATTTAAAACCAGGCTGTTTTTATTATACCAGTTCATCAAATCCTCTGCCTCCTCCTGTAATCACCCTTGTTATCCTGAATAAGGCCCACCAGAGTTGTATCATCTGCTTACTTCACAATATGGTTGGTAGCAAACCTTGCCCAATAGTCATGCGTCAGCAGAGTGAAAGACAGCAGACTTAGGACACAGCCCTGAGGAAAACCTGTGCTCAAGAATATGAGCGAAAAATAATAGTTCCCAACTCGCACATATTGCGGCTTATCAGTGAGAAAAATCAAGAACCCAGTTGCACAAAGGAGTATTGAAACCTAAAAGGCCCAATTTATCTACTAAATGCTGAAGAATGATTGTATTAAATGCCAAACTAAAGTCAACAAACAATATTCCTTTAAGTCTGCCAAGCTCAGATGGAGAATATAGGAAGCAGCAGCCTCAGTGGAACTGTTTGGACAGTAAGCAAACTGAAGTGAGTCAAATGCTGGAAGCAGGCTGGGTACAATAAAGTCCTTTATCAGCCTTTCAAAACATTTCATAATGATGGACATAATTGCAACCAGGTGATAATCATTAACACCTGTGATTGAAGACTTTTTTGGCACTTGCAAAATAATGAGTCTTAAAACTGCCTGCTGCAATGAAAGATTGAAAATATTTGCAAGAAGACAAGCCAACTCATCTGCATACTCCTTAAGAACATGCCCAGGGATATTATCCAGGCCTGCTGATTTATAATGTTAACTTTCCACAATGTCCTCCAGACTGAGCTAACATCAAAGCTAATCTTTTTCTCATCAGGATGGGGTATGGCTTTCCACTCAGGTAATATTTGATGCCTCAAATCTTTTTTTAAAAAATGTGTTCAGCTCATTTAAAAAAGACTGTTGTACAGCATGATGGAGCCAGCTTATAGTCTGTAATGGCTTAGATGCCTTGCCATATACACCTGATGTTCTTAGAGTCCTGAAAAAAGTTCTGAACTTTCTGGCAATGGGATTGCTTTGCTGTTTTTATGGCATATTTCAAATTGGCTCCGGCTGTTCTAAGCACCAGCATATCACTGGATTAAAAGCCACATTCTGTGCTTTCAATAGCTTGTGAACCTCACGTGTCATCCATGGTTTTTAATTAGCCTGCACCATGAGGCTTTTAAGGACACAGACATTCTCAATGCACTTCTGAATATATGCAGACACGGTGGCACACTCGTCTACATTAATATGTTGGTTAACTACAGCAACTTCTTTAAACGTGCCCCAATCCGTGTACTCAAAGCAATCTTGTAATACTTCTGTAGATCACTCCGCTCAAACCCTCACCTGTTTCATAATAGAGACTTATATGCTGGGATAAGCAGCACGGAGAGATGGCCAGAAGAGCCAAGGTGAGGACTGGGAATAGCTTTGAATGCATTCATGATGCTAGAATAAACAAAATGTATTCTCACCTCTGGTTGTGAAGTTCACATACTGATGGAAACCTGATTAAAGTCCCCTACAACAATAACAGCAGCCTCCAAACAAATAGTTGATAACTCACTAATGGTATGATAGAGAACATTCAGGCCCTCATCTGTTTGCATAAGGAGGAATATACACAACAAAAAGAAGAAATATCATACCAAAAAGAAAAGCAAACAGAGTCCAGCAAGGGGTTGAAATAAATCAGCATTCAACTGCTAATCAATTTTTAAAGCAAAAAACAAAATGAAGCAATACATTCAAAAAGTGAAAATTAATATTCAGGCATCCTTAAGAAACTGCTGGCAGGAAGATGTATACTTCAGTGACTTTGATCACTTCCAATGGGAATTGGAACTTTCAAGACCCTGCCTTTCCAACTGGGGCCATGATTGTCCAAAAGTCGTCTTGGGTCATTCCTAAGTGCTACCATTTAAAACCAGGGAACAGCACTGCCAAAGAACCAGCTTTGGCAATAAAATCAGCACATCTTCAGTAAGAGGGGGGGGGGAAGCCCTTACAATGCAGCAGCCACCTTGAGAGGAAGACCTGAAAATCCTTCTTTTTTTTTTTTTTTTGCTGAAACTCAGCATCTTGGCTGTCGGGTTTGAGTCAAATGATGATAGAATATTGGAACATAGATATAATTGGAAATATATGTATATTTCATGCAGGAAAACTCATTAGAGGACCAGGATTGATAATAACTGTCTAGTGTATACTTGATAACAGACTCGGATGATTTATTGCCATTTCTGTTGAATTTTTATTATAGATGTGACTTTTTTGTGTTTCATTGAGATAAAACAAAAGCTGTATTTTTCCATACTTGGATCAGGATAATTGTACATACATAGAGCAGTTCTGTGGATTTGAATGTGATTGGTTGCCTCTTGCAGATACAAATAATATTTTTTCCCATGTAGTTCTCCTAGCATCACTAAATAGTACAAACGATAACAGAATTACAGTTTTCTGTGACCTTCATATAACTGCCTATTAATTTTTACTTATATTCAGTTCATTTGTAGTACTTGGTTTGTGTCTTGTAACAGGATTTAGGTGTGAATTCAAAGCTCAGAGACTCCAAGCTGTTCAGAATGAAAGTATCTAAGGCTGACATACTGAAATCTGAAAGGTCATCACGTATGAGTTTTCTGTATGATAATAGTGCTGGGCAATTTAATACAATTCCAACATATATACAGGATTCAAACAGTAGCCTAGAATATGTGAAGAATCCAAGCATGGTAATTCCTCCCATTGCACAGAATTATTCCACCACACAATCCAGCATCGATGGGACTCCCACAATAGGGACAACATTGGGAAACCATAATTACAGGTACAAAAATAGAATAAATTATCAAATTGGTATCAGTATTGCAGATTACTTTACACTTTAGCCATTTATATTTAAAAAATGCATATCTCTGCATATTATCTAATGTTACTTAAGGACTAATTCATATTTCTAAGTATATAGCTACAGTATACTTATTTCCAAATAGGATGAAGGTCTCATCCTACAAAAAGTGAGAATTGCTCCAACAGTGTTTTTCTTAAGTTTAGGCTTCATTGTCAGTATTTAGTTAAAAAACAACCACCACCAATTGTGTTGTAATAGAATAAAAGACCTGTAACTGAGTAGATATTACAGGCTGGAGGAAGGTTGAAGAAGGAGGGAGAAAACTCTTACCTTCCTATTAGCAAATGTTACCTACTGTAATCATTATCTGGCATGACAACTTCAATAATAACTCATGTTAGCAGTCTTCTATACAAATACTGACCCAAATGTAGATCTAATTAATTTTTGCAAACTCTCAACATCTTCTGCTGTAGATCAGTCTGGGACAATTGTATTTTTCAGTTATATAGTCTTAGACGTGGCTTTTAAATTTAAGGATGCCCATTCTGTGTATGTTTTTTTTAGAACTGATGAGAAAAGGAAAATATATTTCAATCCTTGTATCAAGCAAGGCAAAAAATCACCAGCAGGTCACTATAATATGACTTTCTCAGCATCGGTAAGCTCTCTTTGAAAATATTTGAACCTTCCTGATATTTGGTATTTATATTCTGGATTCTGGAAAGGATAATCAAACAATCAGCGAACACCTAGAGGCAAACAATGTCATTACTAAAAGCCAACATGGGTTTGTGTGGTCCTCAATGGAACTGCATCTACATGGAGGGAAGTGTGTAGTGGGGTGCCCCAGGGCTCTATTCTAGGCCCAGTGCTCTTCAACATTTTCATCAACGATTTGGACAAGGGGATAGATGGGGAACTCATCAAATTTGAGGATGACACCAAGCTGGCAGGAATAGCTAACACTCCAGAAGATAGGCTTAAGATACAGAAGGATTTTGACAGATTTCAACATTGGGCACCATCTAACAAGATGAAATTCAATGATGAAAAAGTAAGGTTTCATATTTAGGTGTGAAAAACCAAATGCACAGGTATTGTATAGGTGGTATCTTGTTCAATAGTAGTAACTATGAGTGGGATCTTGGTGTCCAGTGGGCAATTCCTTAAACGTGAGCCAGCAGTGTGTTGCAGCTGTCAAAAAAGCCAACACAGTGCTAGGCTGCGTTAACAGAGGGATAGAATCAAGATCACGTGAAGTATTAATACCACTTTATAATGCCTTGGTAAGGCTACACTTGGGATACTGCATCCAGTTTTGGTCACCACGATGTAAAAAAGATGTTGAGACTCTAGATAGAGTACAGAGAAGAGCAACAAAGATGATCAGGGGACTAGAGGCTAAGACATAAGGAACGGTTGCTGGAATTGGGTATGTTTAATTTAATGAAAAGAAGGACTATGGGTGACACGATAGCAGAGTTCCAATAACTCAGAGGTTGCCACAAAGAAGAGGGACTCAAGCTATTCTCCAAAGCGCCTGAAGGTGGGACAAGAAGCAGTGGATGTAAGGTAATCAAGGAGAGAAGAAACCTAGAACTAGGGAGAAACTTCCTTACAGTTAGCACAATTAACCAGTGGAACAACCTGCCTCCAGAATCAGTGAATGCTCCAACACTGGACGTTTTTAAGAAGAGACCGGATAGCCATTTGTCTGTAATGGTATAGAGTTTTCTGGGGTTAGGACTAGATGACCTCCAAGGTCCCTTCCAACATCATCATCATCGTTGTTGTTGATTATATTATTTATTATTATTCCACATCTCGTGGGAATTTGAGAAACCATAGGATGACCATGCAGACCTTGGAAAGTGGGCAAAGAAGAAAGAGAAAACAAAGTTCCCCATAACTCTTCCATGTGTACCTAGCAATTAGGGCCTTTCTCTTAACATTTTATCTTTCCTTGTTATTTTGGTATCCTTTCATTTAGTTAAAATATTCTACTATACTCATCAACCAAAAATGTTCCCTGGGCAATTTAAATAAAATCAATAAAAATAAAGGAATCCTTCCAGCAAATCTACAGTGAAACATGCACAGCACCAGGAGAAAAACTAGGCATTTTTTCTTAAAGGGGAAAAAAGTTTTTCCAATCCTTCTCAAATTTGTAATTAATGCGTATGTATATGTATGTACACGTACACACACATACCTTCATAACTGTCCAAATTACACAAAATATTATCATTTTTGGTATGTGTTCTCATCACTCATTTATGAACTGCTTTGAAAGCTTATCAAGATATGGGCACAATTTGCTTAGATAGTAGGTCTATCTTCTACTATTAGATGCAACTCAAGCTTTAAACTTTTTTTTAATGGAGAATAGCCCTCACATTTAACTTAAGTATTTCATTATAGCCTCCTTTCCTTCCCAATATTCCAATATTATATTTTCAATAGCTATCACTTCTTTCTGTAGCTATTTGCAAATCTTGTTGTCCCCGTCTCTACCCCCACTCCATCTATTATGCTGGTTAAAGTTCTTTTAGTGTTAGAGAATGGGCTCACTATTAAGATAGGATGGAGTAGATATTTAGTACTGCTTATATAAACTCTGCATACAGTGTTTCAATTTAGACTTTGTTTTTTTGCAAAACCACCATCACATTTTATTTGTTTGGTAATAGATGTCAAAAGAGAACAATGCTCTTCAGTCCCTCAAAAAAAAGAGGGAGTTTTCTAAAGCAGATGTTCATTTGCCAGGACTTAATTACAGCCATCTTCCTGAACTCAAAGGTGTGGATGGTAAGGTTTTGTGTTTGGTTATAGAATATTTATGAATAAGTTTTATTAAATGAAGGTTTTACAAAGAATTTTTTAAAAAAACTACAGAAGCATAAAGGAAAAAGTCACTGTGTATGAGTTGGGCAGCCATATAAATCTATTTAATATGTAAAAAAAGAAAAAGTGAAGAATATAAAGAGAATAAGAAAAAGAAAAATACCTAAAAAGCAACTTCTTTGTAGCAGTTTGCAGCAGTTAACATAGCAATTACATCTCCCTTCTTAATCAGGAGGTGAGGGAGGATCCCTTGCAGGGTCGTGCCGAGGAGTTTAGTCAACATCTGTCGGATAAAATCGCTCGGATTCGGACCGGTTTGGACTCCAGCTGGGCAGAGTCTGGCGATCAGGACGCGGGCGGTCTTGTCAATGTTATCTGGGAGGAGTTTGATTCTGTGACCCCTGATGAAGTGGACAGGATTATGGGGAAGCTGAGTTCCACCACATGTTTATTGGACCCGTGCCCTTCTTGGCTGGTTTATGCAGCTAGGGAGAGGACATGAGGCTGGCTCCAGGCGGTTATATCTGCTTCTTTGAGCGAGGGTTGTTTCCCCACCATCTTGAAGGAGGCGGTGGTGAGACCTCTCCTCAAGAAGCCTGCCTTGGACCCAGCTGTATTGAACAACTTTCGTCCAGTCTCCAACCTTCGCTTTCTTGCAAAGGTTGTTGAGAGTGTGGTGGCGCATCAGCTCCCTCTGGTCCTGGATGAAGCGGATTATCTGGACCCTTACCAATCGGGTTTCAGGCCCGGGCACAGCACGGAGACGGCATTGGTCGCTCTGGTGAATGATCTCTGGAGGGCTCGGGATAGGGGATATTCCTCTGTCCTAGTCCTATTAGACCTCTCGGCGGCTTTCGATACCATCGACCATGGTATCCTGCTGCAGCGTCTCAGGGGATTGGGAGTGGGAGGCACGGTTTTTCAGTGGTTCTCCTCCTATCTCCTGGGACGCTCGCAGTCGGTGTTGGCAGGGGGCAGAGGTCGACCCCTAGGACTCTCGCTTGTGGAGTTCCTCAGGGGTCGGTCCTCTCGCCTCTCCTGTTCAACATCTATATGAAACCGCTGGGTGAGATCATTCGTGGTTTTTGAGTTGGGTATCATCAATATGCTGATGATACCCAACTTTTTATTTCGACCCCAAACCACCCCAGTGATGCCCTCACTGTGATGTCCCGTTGCCTGGAGGCGGTTCGGGTCTGGATGGGGAGGAACAGACTTCAACTCAACCCTGACAAGACTGAGTGGCTGTACATTCCGGCTTCCCGGGACACCTGGGATGTTCCACCTCTTTCTATAGGGGGTGAGCTTTTACCCCCTGTGGATAGGGCTCGCAACTTGGGAGTCCTCCTAGATTCACGACTCACTTTGGAGGATCACATAGTGGCCGTGACTAGGGGGGCTTTTGCCCAGGTTCGCCTGGTGCGCCAGTTGCGGCCCTATCTGGACCGGGAGGCCTTATGTACGGTCACTCATGCGCTCGTGACCTCTCGCCTAGACTACTGTAACGCTCTCTACATGGGACTTCCCTTGAAGACTACTCGGAGGCTCCAACTGGTACAGAATGCGGCCGCGAGAGTTGTCTTGGGAGTTTCCCGGTACTCCCATGTTACACCTTTGCTCCATGAGCTGCATTGGTTACCAGTTGTCTTCCGGGTAAGGTTCAAGGTTTTGGTTATGATCTTTAAGTCCCTACATGGCATGGGTCCGAGATACCTCGAGGACCACCTGCTGCCGGCGTCGACTCCCCTCCGCCCTGTGCGCGCCCACAGAGAGGGCCTCCTCAGGGTGCCTCCTGTCAAGGAATGTCGACTGGTGGCCCCCAGGGGGAGGGCCTTCTCTGTGGGTGCTCCGGCGTTATGGAACCAACTGCCGGTCGAGCTCCGGATGGCTTCAGACCTCCGATCCTTCCGTCGCGGGTTGAAGACCCATTTATTTGAACTAGCGGGTCTGGCCTGATGGGGGTACATGGGTTTTTTATAGGCTTGTTTTATTATTCTTGTTTTAACTTGGGCTTTGATTTAATTGTCTTTTAATGTTTGTATTGTTATTGTTATTTATATTTATGCCCTGTGAACCGCCCTGAGTCCCTTTGGGAGAAGGGCGGTATAAAAATCTCAATAAATTAAATTAAATTAAATTAAATCTCCACCATCTCATATTGCACATTATAGCTCCTTTTTCCAATAAACAAACTTTTTAAATCAAAAAATCCACAAATCATTTGTTCATGTTATCCATTTTCAGCAAAAGTTCTATAAAAGATTTCAGTCTTTTAATTTCCTAGCTCAGAATTAGTTGAATAATTATAACATTCAAAGCTAAAAAGTATAGCTCAATGTATCATTGCCAGTTAACATTTTTCTGAAATGAAAATTTACCCTGTTCTATCTAAACTAGGATCATTAAAATGACAAGGCCAGTAGTTAAGATGTTTTTTATTTTTAGAGTGATTTTTGAATTCATTCCTATGAGTGCAAGTTCTGTATGTGATATATCCTAAAATTCATTATGCATATGTTTGTGCACACATGTTCAGCCCCTAATAAGCAGGCCTTCTGTCTTTGCTGCAGGTGTGATTGATGCTAGTCTGCCCACTTGTCTGAAATTATTTTAGTCCATTTTAGTTTTTTAATTAAGGGACTGGAAAATAATTGAGGTACATATCTCTAACAAACTTGAAAAAACCCTCGTTTAAAAGATATTGTGTAACTCTCTAGCTTCTGTTAAGCTTTAATTACCTTCCTACCTAGCCAGCATGTGATCTGATGATAATGTGAAGTGCAGTCCAGCAGTCGTGGAGGGCCTCATGTTTTCCATCCTGTTATAAATCAATAACTGGCAAATTAATAGTTGAATCAGTCAAATAAAAAGAAAAAGCAGCTCAAAAGTCCTATGTAGCATTGTACATTTTAGGAAGTCTGCTACTTTTACAAAGGGTAATTTCTGTTAAACAAAAATCAAATGTTTTTTTCCATAAATAGTTTGGAATTCCAGATTTCTAAAGAAAGAAAATAAAATTGTTCCAGAGTCTCGCATGCCATCTCTTGCCACAATAGATCTTCAAAATCCAAACCTGGCTCTGCATCAGGTATTCAGTTCCTTTTATTTGGGGAGTAAAAAATGCACACACAACTTATGGCAGTAATTTTTCTTATTATTATTATCTACAAGGCATGTATCTTTCCAATATGCATCCTTACCTTCCTTTAAAAAAATCCAGGCTATTCCTTAGGAAGAAAAAACATACTGCTTTTCACCTTTGTATTTATTAGTAAATGTATTGAAAATAACGCACAGAAGATCATATTTGGTACAGCTCAGTTAGAACATTATTATATCAGTATTATCTTAAAAGAAATATGAGATAGCATCTTTAGAGAAAGATGAAATATTTATGAAGTTGGACTTTTTAATAAGGGAACATAATAGAATTTCATAAAATTATCTTAACATGATCAAACATGACAATAAATTCTAGTTATTGTTATTTCTTACTGATATTTTTGGTAACACTGACTGCTGGCCAAACATTACCCTGCTTGAAATTCAATCAAAATTTACTTGATTTGCAGATATCTGGAAGCTCCTTGCAAGATGCATCAGAAGCCACCTTCCCCAAGGTAGAACATTAGTAATAAACAGAATTGGCAACTCTTACTTGATTCCCATTGATCACACACCTGCAGCATTTTTACACCCTTATCATGGAGGTACTTTGAAATTGGGGGAGGGGGAGGCAATTCCTAGCATTTTGCTGTAGCTAAGATAATGGCAGTAAAAGGAAAAAAAATGATTTTATGTTAACTAGAACTATGGTACTAACACTGCTACTTCTTTTAAAATGATGAAGAAAGTAATCTACAATTAATCATTTCAGTGATCTTGAAAACTGATGTAATTTGGTAGAAAATTGTGGGAAGATATTTCTAACAATTGAACATAACAATTAAACAGATTTAACTGTTTAAGTGAAATTCTCCTATTTCTTTAATGCTGATTCACGTTTTCTATAGTATATAAAAGCTACCTGCCATTATCCAATAAGTCAGTCTTTTAAAGATTTTTTTTACTGGCAGTTCACATATTATGGTAAATGGCAAAGAAATCAGACATGTGTATCTATGGAGCCAAACAGGGTGAGTGATGAAACATATATTAAATATTGCTACACAAATTTCAGCCCTTACATACTTTCATTCACCATTGCAATACAAATACGAAAGAACAGACAACTCTACACACATTTCATAATTTTGGCATCATCATTTGTACATGCCTGTGAAATTATATATTACTTAGTATGAAGTATGAGGTCAAGAATATAAGTACTTTTAGATGGGGGAGGCAGATTTTAGAGCATTGTCTTACACTAATAGGTACTTTACGAGCATAACTTTTTCACCTTTTTATTTCAAATTCCTTGCTATGCAATTTGCAAATTGAACTGAAGTCATAAAGAAATCAGGGGAGGGCCATTGACATGATATCTTGTTCTTTAACTTTCTTTTAAGAATAAAATTCAGTCCTGTGGAAACCAGAATTTTGCGCTAAAAACCCTTAGCTCTGATCTAGCAGGGAGAGGGATATGGTGGTCCAGAAATGCATAATATAAATAAATACAATCTTTTGTAAATTCCTAAAGCAAAACAAAATTAGTATATATTTCCATTGAAATAAACTGTGAATTCATAGTGAAACTATGGATTGATTCTGACAATCTACAGCCATAAGCTTAGCATATTGTATGAACCCTGCCAGTGGTGGTTTGTTCAAGAGAGCATGGTTATGTTAACTGTGACTGAATACAGTACGCAAATAGACCTAGTAATGGTATTTAGGAAAAAGAGAAGATAATGCTTTGATAAAAGATAAAACTATTATTTAATATTATTTTTATGTTTTTGGTTAAAACTTAAAAGTTATAGCTTATATTTGCAATGTCTATGACAAATACTTTCCTTCTATAATTAACTTGGATGAATTAGGAAAAAATCTAAGCAGAATGTGACCTGATTAGTACTTGGATCAAAGATCATCAAGAAATTTCAAGTTTGTAGACCCTGGAAAGTTGGAAATAATTAACCACCAGTCAAGTTCAGCGATGAAGTCACCAGGAGTCAAACTCAAGGGGTACTTTTCTTTGTATAAGCTTTCTATCAAGATTGAGAGAATGCTTGCAGCTATGCATAGTTCTATGATTCTCTATTCATTTCCTGATTTTCACTGAATTCATGTAGTTACAAGCATGCATTCAAGGAAAATCCACTCCTAAACATTATATTTGAAAACTGGCTCTCTATGAACTAGCCTTTATCTACATTTACCCTTTAATTACCCTTGATTCATGGATCTCACTAAATGATATGTTCCTAATACTATGACCGTTGTACAAAAATTGAAGTTAATATTATTTGAGTAGTATTTTTTTACTATCACTGCACCCAAATAATGGAATTGATTATTAGCATTCTTGTATAAGACGTTTTTGAAGTTGCTTAAAAAGTGTGTGAATATCAGTGTTTGTACATATTTGCCCTTATAACTCTTCAACACATTTGGAAATTCTAGATATTATTACTGTTTTGAGTAAACAGATACCTGATTGATTCCTTCTCTCCAGGAAATACCAGAAACGGATTCACTACATTTCTGCATATTTAGCACTCCACAAACTAAAGTTAATATTTAAAAAGGCACTTAAATTTGATTTGTAGATGTGTCCTTTGGATTTGCTATTGTAATTGTAATGGCATCATAAGAAATACAATTTTTTTCCCTGTGATATTGAATATGCTGATTTGGAAGCTGATGGCAATGTGAAGTTTCTTTTACTTGACACTAAAAGCTTTGTAAAACATAATGAAGGAGGGAGGTTCTGCAACTATGGCAAAACACTTGATGTTCGGATGCTGCTTGGTGGAATTTGTATGAGGAAGTGTTACCTTCTTTGGCCTCAGCATTGTAATGGAAACAAATCAATTCTTTCATTAAAAAAGTACTTTTAAAAATATGGATGGATATAAACGTAAAAGTTTCCCTTGTCCAGTCATGTCCTAGTCTAGGGGTCAGTGCTCATCTCCGTTTCTTAGCAGAGGGAGCCAGTGTTGTCCGAAGACATTTCCATGGTCATGTAGCCAGCATGACTATATGCCAGGGCACATGGAACACTGTTACCTTCCCACCAAAGTGATATCTATTCATCCACTCACATTTGCATACTTTCTAACTCTAGGGGGCAGGAGTTCCGGCAAGGAGTTCACCCTGTTGCACAGTGCTCAGATCTTGAACCTGGGCTTTAGTTTTCTAGCTGACAAAATCAGATTCTTTGACCACTGATCCATCATGCCCCCCCATGGATACCATTGTTTATTAATTAAAAAAACATTTGTTCTGTGGCCACTTGTGGCAGGAGGCTGCATGGCATGGCGCCAGTGCCGTCGCTACGAAGTGAGGCAGGTGAGTGAGGGGGTGAAGCTGCCCCACATGCCCTGCACCCACTTCAGGGCCCACACAGCCAGGCCACTCTTCACTCAGTGATGTCCCCCTGCCCATTCAATGACCCAGCTGCCTGATTGCCTCTTCCCTTTCACTCCCCTCCTGAGCCGGATTGCCATGCTACAGAGGATGGGTGGGGAAGGCTTGGTTGCCTTACTAGTCTCCCTCTGCTGTTTTGGAGGTAGGGGGAAGTGAGGGTGAAAAGCTCTGCTGCTGCTGCACAACAGCTGCATCCGCCACTGGAGAGGCTTTCTTCAGTCCTGACTGCCCTTCACTTGGCAGATTACCTGTCTGGCGGCAGCCTCCTCCTCCTTCTCCACCAACTTCCCCAGAGCTCGTGTCGTGCACAAGCCTCCCCTGCTGCTCCCTCTGCCTGCCACATTCTTTCCTTTTGCAAGCAGACGAAAGTTCCAGTATCCCTCTGGGTGAAAAGTATTTGGGCGCCTATGGGGTGCTTGGAAACCAAGTGCTTGGAGAACTGACAGAGACTGGAAGCTTCATCTGGTAGCAAATGGGGTGCTTGAAAACTGAGCGATTTGCTCAGTTTCCATGGGCCCCATTTGCACGCAGACAAAGCTTCCACTCTCCCTCTAGGCGAAAAGTGTTTGGGTGCCTACGGGCACTTGGAAACTGAGCAATTTGCTCGGTTTCTAGCACCCCATAGACACCCAAACACTTTTCACCTGGATGGAGAACAAAACTTCATCTGCTTGCAAATGGGATGCTTGGAAACCGGGCAAATCACCTGCCTCCCCCCTCCGCTGCATTCGGACTTACTTGTACTGTGCCAGTTGGCTGCTGCTGGACACTATCAGCCCCTGTGCATTCGCCGCCTCTTGTTCTGGCCACTCTCACCCCCCTGCGCTAATTTTTGGGGTAGGGCTTATATTAGACCCACCCCAAAAAGTCAGGCTAGGGATCATTTTCAGTGTGGGTCTTATTTTCAGGAAAACACAGTAGCAGCACAGATGTACCAGCTGCAGCAGGTTCCCACCCAGACTGGCTAACACAAGGAAGGACAATGTTGATAATGAAAGATCCCCACAAGGGAACAGCATTGGCCAACCACTAGCCAATAACCTGCCTTCATACAAGATATAAAGTCCTATCAAACATTATAGCCACCAAGCTACAGTACCAAATGGGCCAATATATAAGTTTGGCTCAGGAGCATTCAGAACACCAGAGGCTCTAAATATCAGATACCCATAGATAGAGCAGTTGTCCAAGTTTCAAGTCCAGACAGATCAATCTTAAATACAGCCTGGATTGACTAGAGGAAAACCTATGATTCAATACCACACACATGGATCTGTGAATACCTAGGGCTACACAAAGTCAACAGGACACTATGAACTTTCCTAAAAAACTCAATTGGACTGTGGAAGACAGCACTGGAAATCAGCTCAAGAAAGGTCACATAAGTGCCCGTCAAGTGCAGCACATACCAAGATGATGCACTATTTCCACTGTTGTTCTGCATAAGCTTAAACTCCTTCAGTCAGATAATCACATACTGGATATGGTAGTTCAAAAGTGGAACTACTGTCAGCCACTTCCTCTACTTAAATGAATCAATTTGTATGCTAAGAGTAAACGAGACATCAACTCACTGATCCACTGACACAGATCTACAGTGAGGACATTGGAATATCATTTGGACTGGAGAGGTATGGCAAGATGGTGGTCAAGAGAGGGAAAATTACTAAGACCAATGTTGTGGAATGGTCAACAAGCCACATAGCAAGCACACAGAGAAGGTCTGAGGCAGCAGCAGATATGAGAAGAAGATCAAGCAGAGGGAATACCATGGCAAGACAAAACCCCATGTGGGATGTACCATTGACAAATGGCTGAAGTGGCAGACGTTGGGAAAACCTACCAGCATTGAGGCACTAATGAGATCCATAGAAGCAGGGGTCTCCCACACTAGACAGGTACCAGGATGCAGACTATGCAGAGAGGCTCAGGGACAGTCCAATACATAGCAGCAGAGTGTAAGATGCAGGCAGGAACAATATGGCACAACTAAGTAGCTGGCATTGTGTATAGGAACATCTGGACAGAATATGGGCTAGAACCTTCCTAAGACCCTTCCTAAGTCTTAGATGGGTCATGGAGAATAAGAAAGCTAAGATCCGGTGAGAGTTTCATATCCAGACAGACAAGTGGGTAGTAGCCAAGTTGACAAGCACCAAAAGGCAGCCGTGGCGATATACAGTAGTTGTGCCAAGTGACAGCAACATCAGGAAGGAGAATGAGAAGCTGGAAAAGTACCAGGGCCTGAAGGAGGAATGAAGAGGATATGGAAAGTAAAAACCAAAATGGTATCAGTGGTGGTATGAGCACTTGGGGCTGTTTCTGTTGAAAAGGGAATTTTCTTCTTGAATAATTTATAAAGTAGAATATTTTATATATTCTAACATACATTATGTGGCTGATTGTGCACAGATCTTCAGTCCGTATTCCTTTGTTACAGATGAGGAGAACACTACTTTACCTATGTTTCCAGAGTGGTTTTAGTACATATGTTTAATTAAGGGAGTGGAAAATATTCCACCTAAATGAACTTGAATAAAATTCACTTAAAAAGGGTATTGTGTAATTCTCTAGATTCTTTTAACCCTTAATTTGCTTCTGCTTAGCCAGTATGATCAAATGTGATCATGATGATGTAAACCATAGTCCAAGAGTCTTAGAAATCACATATAGTCCACCCCATTTAAAACTCTATAAAAAATACTTACAGAGGGATTCTGAAGTGCCACTACCTTGTTTGCTTACTTAACATGCACCTTATGGTAAAATTTCTTATTATGGCCTAAAATAATTAGGAAGCACATGTAACTACACCTAAAAAGATACCCAGTTTAACGAAAATGCATCTTTTGCTTCTAATTTCCCACTAAAATGACAGAAATAAGAGAAGTTTTTTGAAATAAATAACAGAAACTGGACGAGGGAGAAATCAGCTTTATTTGAGGTTACGAGAGCAACATTTGGAGCTTTCTCTCTTTGGAGCCATATATTTTGATATGCAAGTGTTACAGTATTTTTTTTAATTCCACATAAACTGGAAATGGTTTCCACAAAAACAAAAATAAATGTATGGTTCTTTGTTTATGCACAGCAAGATTATTCTCTTATCTTTGTACTAACATGTATGCAGAAAAAAACATAAGCAAATCTTATGCTTAGACTATTACATATTTTCTAACCTACAGTAGCCTGCTACTAGTTGCCAGCGTATGGATAAATATGGTGTAGTGTTTAGCTTGTATTTTTGAAAGGATACCCAGATTAATACCTCTCTACTGCCCAACAATGAAACTGACTACGTATGGCTTTTTTCAGCCTAATCTACCTCCAAGATTTGTTGTGAAGTTAATAAGCAACCTTTTTGAAATTCACCTGTGTGATGTAGAGCATAGTTGTCTACATATTAAGCTAGACCAGTGTTTCTTAAAAGTGTGGTCCTAGCAGTGGTGGGATTCAACTAGTTCGCACTAGTTCGGCAGGCCCAGAATGGACTTCCGGAAGAAACATCCACACAGAGAATGGGTTGTTCACATATTTTAATCCCACCACTGGGTCCTAGGACTCCTGGGAGTCCCTCAATACCCTCTTGGGGGGTCCCCCCAAATCAAATTTATTTCCCAGCCTATGTTGAAAGATAACACAATATTAAAACTCCATCAAACAATTATAAAAAGCAGTAGTGTTAGTGAATGTGTCATTTTAATATGATAAATATCCATAAATATTAGCCCATACAAACAAAAGCTCTCTTGAGATCCTCCATAATTTTTAAAAATGAAATGGGGCCCTGAAAGAAAAAATGATTAACATTGTACTTGACCATCCTATTGTGAGTCTCACTGTTCATAGTATTCTTGTCATAGGTCTTTATCACTAGGTCTGATCATCTAACCAAAACATTAATTTGGCCATAATAATGGATATTATATACTGTATAGCCCTTGTAAGAGAGAGAGAGAGAGGAGGACTAGGATCGTTGAAGGAAGAATAGAATTCCAGTGTAACAAAAACTCAACCTGTTATTGCTAAAAAATGGTTTGTTCTGATAAACTAAAAGCAACCAACAGCTGTTGTAGAAATTACTTTTGAGAACTATTAAATATCTGAAACTATTAAATATCTGACAATCAAGATAAATTAATGGATTCTGTTAACTTCTTAGTGCTTATGGCCTGAGTTTACTGCATCATCTCTTCCTTCTCCTGGTTGTTTTTTTTTTGCCATCTCATCCCAGATATAATGATTTCTATACCAGGTTCAGAAGAGTATAGTAGTAAAGAATGCTTGAAATGAAAAGTGTCTAAGGTAGGATGGGGAACAAATTGGGCTGAAACTCTGGGATAGTTCTTGTGTTAGTATAACTAATGCTAACTATGACCGTGTTGAAGGCAGCCTCTGATATTTCAGTGAGATGGAGATAAATACCTTAGATAAAGAGAATTTACTTTTGAATAAGCATAGTTAAATTCTGCAGGCACAATTCAATTAATAGATTCTTGAAAAGAATTTTGAGGTTTGCTCCACAAATATTTGTATTATATTGTATAGATAATATTCTATCTGAAGTAAGAAACTTCGGTTATCTCTTTTCAGAAAACAAATGGGTGTCGAGAGCCAAAAGTGTATATTGCCTATTTTTTCTCTCTTTTGCTCATCCTCATTATTAATTTCATCTCTTGATTGCAATTCCCTGTCTGTAATTTTTTCCCAGGCTTTCCTTTTTCTTATATCCCTGTATTTAAGCTAGGAATGCCTAACGCAATGGGTAAGGGCACCAATATGTGAAGAGATGCATATTGTGATTGTCAAGATTATATCCCTTGAATTCAAAAGGACATTGTTGTGATTAATGGAGATTTAATTGGATTGTTTCTTTTCTAACTGGGACTTATAGGTGACTTGTTTTATTGTATCAAATAGGAATATTATCTTTTGGTTTATAAATAACTTTTCATTGATGCGTAATTTAACTAATTATTTGTTAAATGATGTGAATAAGACAATCCAGAGATTAGAAAAATAATATATATATTTAAATGCATCTGCTGTCGAGAGACATTTTTGTATTAGACCTTGTTTTTATTAATTCACTGAAGGCATTGTTTTCATATGTGAACCTTGTATATGTGATACTGCTATGATAGTTTATGGCAAATGAACATGACTCTGTTTGTAAAAGAAATAACTAGCCTTTGAAAAATCTGTCCTTATTGGGTAGAGCATAGGCCAATATTTATGTTTGATCTTTCATATGAACGAAAACATGCTATCATTTTATGCAAATACTGACCTCTTACGTTACCACAAAATACCATTCTGATTTCAACACTTAAATAACCTATAATTTCTACGCTCTGTGGCTTTGCAATGTTCAAACATGTATTTCTCATTGTGTAAGTAAAATGTTAATTAAATGTCTCATATTTGAACAGTGATTTAAAAATCTGTAAAGCAGAAACAAGTGACTTAAGAGGGTGAATTAACGCCTTGAAATAAGTGAGCATTGTACCATGTTTTTAGGTTTCCCATACAGCAATTCCGCTGCACCTACTTTTCTTAAATATGACTAAAATTGGGGAGCATCTGGCTTTAATCGGGGAAAGAATTGAAATGAGTGGGCCACTTCATCCAGTCTTCTGCTCTGTCCTTCCCCTAATGGCGATTTGTAAAGGCTTACCAAGTGAATTCAAAATTGGGTAAATCAATATTCTGAAGGAACAATTCCTTTTCTATATGCAGTTCTCCAGGGAAGGGGATAGCTTATCACGATTTCCCACCCTTGCATGGAGCATTACTGCCACTTTTACTAATATCTGAACAGATATGCCTGAATATATCTTGTCATTAATGTGCTTGTTCCAACTTATCTGTCACTTAATATTTTTATGAATCTTTGTTACTCATTTAAATATGTGTCTGCATTCTCATGCAATTTTCTGCTTTTAGTCTTCATATAAGCAAGCTGAATGGCTGAAAATGGCTTCAGTTGTGAATGCTTTACCATTTTTTATTCAACCAAAACAGCGATAGAAACTGCAATCAAGTGGGAGTGGAAGGAGATTTTTGAGTTTTACCTTGGAAGATCTTTCCACTCAATATTGTTCTCCACTTTCCCTTAAGCATCAACTTAAACTATATTCCTCTTCCTAGAGCAATATTTACATGGAAATTAAATCAAATTGTTAGGCAAACTTGTATTATATGGAGAAGCCTATAAGCATATAACTCCATCATTTTATAATTCCAGCATAAGTGATAGCTAATTGTTTATAACATAATACACACACAAATGCCATCTCATAAGTTAATTGCACCAACTTGATTTCAGGATGAAACCAGAGGCCTGAATTTTACTAAATATCTATTAATAGTCTAAAATTATACAAAACTTGCTACCATTTTATAAAATTGGATTGCACTGTATGGGCAATCCAAAACCACATTTTCTGTAATTCTATATATCTAAATGTGCTAGCATTAGTATTTAATAAGAAAATGGAATCTTTAACCAGCCTTTAATCCCCATTTATGTGAGCCTCCTTGAAGAAAGTTGGAAAAAAATTATTTATAAGGACAATATTGTACACCTTCAACAATACATGGGGCAAAAAAATAAACATATGACCCTTACTAAGCATTACGATAGCTTCAAGAGAGTGACCTTTTCTTGTTTTCATGGATAAAATATATTATTTCCTAAAGAATGAAATATACAAATAGAAACACTGCTTGATCTCATATGTTTGGAAAAGCTATAGCATTTTAAAAATGATTAATTTCAGCCTCAGTAATCTTTGACTATTATAAAAGTGAATATGAAAATCAAAAAGCAGATGTATTAAATCGGAACCATTACATAGCACTCCTGATTGTTGGAAATAAATGTTATTGTATCATTACTGTTTCAGCTCACAGTTCTTAATCCCGTTATCTATGCTTTACATGATTCGTTGAGTGTTCTGTATCCAAGGCATAGGTTTCAATCAGTAGATTCAATCAGTGCATATAAAGTCAAAGGTTCCTTAGCAGAAATGTTTCCTATTTTTCACTTTGATCTCTCTCCTCCAGTTTCATAATGGAGGCAGAAGAAGGGAATGCTTGAGTGATCCACTTTGGACCATTCTTTCCTCTTCCATTGCTCTCCATTCTCCTCCAGGAAAAAGAACCAGGCTGGCCATCCAGTATAATTTGTCCTCAATATCTTGCACCTTGCAGAACCAAGTAAGTATTGTAATTCAAGGATCAGAAGATTTACAACTAAATGCTGGCTGACAGATATGCTCATTTGGAGTATCCATTTCTCCAAAATATAGCAAGAATTGAGCCAATCAAACCCAGCTTTGCCCATGAATGGATGAATGTTGGGTTACTTGAACCAAAGCCATTTGCAAAGATAACTGCATGAGTAATCCATGAATTAATCTGTTTCTTCTCTAGTCTGTTTCCAATACAAATGCAGGGGGTATATTAAGCAGCAGGTTCAAAATTGTAGCAGTCTGAATAATTATAAACTTCAGGAGCAGAAGCTTCACTCAGCACCTCTTTGATGTGGGTTTTGTTGCTGAATAAGATTTTGGAAGGAATAGATCTTTGTTATTCAGGCAGTAGTTAACATTTTTCTCCAATCATAAGTTGCAACCTTTACCTGATAGTGGTATTGGGTTACTTATCTAGCATACTTTGAAAACAAATCTCAAATTGTTGGGTCTCTGAAACAAGTATACCTATTTTTTAAAATATTTAGAAATACAAATATTTTGTCAAACATTTATGATATAGTTGCCATTACCAACCCTTGGGATGAAACTCATCCCTGGAATGTACTGTTGGAAGGATATAAAGTGTTCAAAAGAGGAGGTGGAGTTGTATTTTATGTACGAAATCACTATCTCTGTAGAAATGCACAAAAACAAGAATGAAAACTTCCTAGAGTATATATGTGTCAATATAAAAGGAAAAAAAAACATTGCCATGGGTATATCCAACAGCCACCTAACCAAGCAGAAAAAAAGATGAAATTTTGCTAACCAGTTAACAAATGTAGGTAGGAAACAGACCACAGTAATAATGTGGGACTTTTAACTACCCTGACATCAGCTGGGAGACAAACTCTGCATCAAGTGGGAGATTGAAGAGATTCCTGACCAATCTAGCTGACAACTTTGTCATCCAAAATATAGAGGAGGGAACTAGAGAGACAGCTATACTGAACCTAATTCTTACTAACAGAGAAGAAATGATAGAGAGGGTTGAAGTTGTCAGAACTTTGGGGGAGAGTGACCATGTCATATTGGAATTCAATATAATGCAAACAGAAACAATAGAACATAAAGCAGGTCTTACATTAGCGGCCCCCAACCTTTCCAGTTTGGTGGTCTGGCCTGGTGCAGGGGAGAGGGGATGGTTCCATGTGAGTGGCAGTTGCACGTGTGATCATGCGCACAGCTCCATCTGTGCGAGTGGCGAATGCATATGTCCGCCAGTCATATGAGTGGAGCTTTATAAGCAAGGTGCTGCCACTTGCACGAGTGAAGCTTCACACGTGAGGGAAAGTGCCTGCTACTCATGTAAGTGGAACTTTGTGCTCAAGCTTGCCCACTCCTTGTGGGCCATGGCCATGGCCTGGTAATGGGCCACAGCCTGGGGGTTCTGGACCCCTCTCTTAGACTTTGAAAGAGCTGGTTTTTAACAAACTTAGAGTTTGGGAAGGATTCCAATCATGGAAATATTAAAGAGGAAATCAACTTAGGAAGCTTGGGAAACCCTGAAGATTATGATTATAAAAGCTCAGTCCAGCTCAATATCATTAAGAAAGAAAAACAATGAATCCAACAAGAAACCAACATGGTTACACCAAAAAAGGATATGTACAAAAAATATAAACATAAAAGACATACTAGGAATACAAATAAAAATAATCAAGAAAATGGTAATAGAACACTGTCCACTCTAGTTCAAATCACCAGAACCTGATGGATTACATCCCAGAGTTCTGAAAGAGCTGGAGGATGTGATCTCAGAACCATTGAACCATATCTTTCAAAGCTCCCGGAGTACTGGGGAACTACCAGACGACTCCAAAAAGGCTGGTGTAGTTCCCATCTTAAAAAAAAGAAGATCCAAAAACAAATCCAGGAAACTACAGATCAGTCAGAATGACATACAGTAAATACCTGAGAAGATCTTGGAAAAGCTAATCAAGCAACAGATCTGCAAACACCTAGAAGCAAGCAAAGTTATAACTAGAAGCCAACGTGGGTTTATCAAAAACAACATGTCAAACAAATCCTATTTTATTCTTTGACAAAGTGATTGAATTAGTGGACCAGTGAAATGCAGTGGACATAGTATACTTTGATTTCAGTAAGGCACTTGCCAAAGTAGATAGTATAAAGAGCCTCACCATCAGGTGGATGTTTAACTGGCTGAAAAACCACACTAAACATGTAGTTCTTAGTGGAATTACATCTACATGGAAGGAAGGAAGCAATAGTGTACCTCAAGGTTTTGTTTTATGCCCAATACTCTTCAACATCTTCATAAACAATTAGATGAGGAAATAGAAGGAGGAACTCATCAAATTTGCAGATGACACTAAACTAGCAGGAATAGCTAACATCCCAGAAGATAAGCTTAAGATCCAGATGGAGGTCAACACTTGGCCCCATCTAGCAAAATGAAATTCAATGTAAAGAAAAGTAAGGTTTTACACTTAGACAAGAAAAATCAATATTAAGGTACAGATTGGGTGAAACATGACTCAATAGCACTAACTGTGTGTGGAATCTTGGAGTTCTAGTGGATAATCACTTAAATATGAACCAGCAGTGTGCAGCAGCAGCCAAAAAAGCCAACACAGTGCTAGGCTGCATTAATGGATAGAATCAAGGTCACATGAAGTATTACCACCACTTTATAAAGCCTTAGTAAGATCACACTTCCCCTTCTTGGATTATTGCCTTGTCGTGGCAAAGCGACTTGCATAGCTCAATGAAGCTATGAGCTATGCCGTGCAGAGCCACGCAAGACGGACAGGTCATAGCAGAGAGTTCTGACAAAATGTGATCCACTGGAGAAGGAAATGGCAACCCACTCCAGTATCTTTGCCATGAAAATCCCATGGACAGTACAAAAAGGCAAAAAGATATGATGCTGGAAGATGAGCCCCTCAGGTCGGAAGATGTCAAATATGCTACTAGGGAAGAGCAGAGGGCTGTACTAGTAGTGACAGAAAGAGTGAAGTGACTGGGCCAAAGCCGAAAGGATGCTTAGCTGTGGATGTATCTGGTGGTGAAAAGAAAATCCAATGCTGTAAAGATCTATTCTCCATAGGAACCTGGAATGTAAGATCCAGGAATCAAGGCAAGAGATGACAAGACTGAACATTGACATCTTAGGAATCAGCAAACTAAAATGGACAGGAATGGGTGAATTTAACTCAGATGACCATCAGGTATACTACTGCAGCCAAGAATCCCTCAGAAGAAATAGAGTAGCCTTCATAGTCAATAAAAGAGTAGGAAAAACAATACTGTGATACAATCCTCAATGATCTCAGTTCAAATACAAGGCAAACCATTCAATATTACAGTAGTCCAAGTCTATGCCCCAACCACTGGTGCTGAAGAGGATGAAATTGACAGGTTCTATGAAGCCCTAGAGCACCTTATAGAATTAACACCAAAAAATGATGTCCTTATCATCATGAGGGACTGGAATGCTAAAGTAGGAAGCCAAAAGATAACTGGAATAACAGGCAAGTTTGGCCTTGGAGTACAAAATGGAGCAGGGCACAGGCTGATAGAATTTTGTCAAGAGAATATGATGGTCATAGCAAACACTCTTTTCCAACAGCCCAAGAGATGGCTCTACACATGGACATCACCAGACGGTCATCACAGAAATCAGATTGACTATGTGCTCTGCTGCCAAAGATGGAGAAGTTCTATACAGTCAGTAAAAACAAGACCAGGAGCTGACTGTGGCTCAGATCATGAGCTTCTCATTGCAAAATTTAGGCTTGAAGCAAGTAGGGAAAAGCACTAGGCCAGGGGTAGGCAACCTAAAACACTCAAAGAGCCACTTGGATCCATTTCCCACCGAAAAGAAAACACTGGGAGCCGCAAACCCCTTTTGACATCTAAAATGAAGATAACACTGCATATATTGTTTTTTACCTTTATGCTATGTATAAAAAACTATAGTGTGCTGCATTTATGAAATCAATGAATTGCTACAAAGAAAACAAAATTTTATTTCTGCATGCAACAAAAGTATTTTGAACTCCCAAAAAAAAGACACTGGGTCGAAGGTTATTGTCAAATAAAATACTCAAATGTCTATTTGAGTCCTCCTTGTATTTATGAAATAAAAAGCTGGTGCAAACTATAAAAACTACAAATAGAAAAATAGAAAAGAAAAAAAAATTGTGGTGGGGGGAGAAAAGGACAGGAGAAAGAGGGGAAAAAACCTTTCTCCTTCATCCCAACAGGTAAAAACAATTTTAGTAGCTTATCTACAATCTTTAAATACAGCATAATTATCCCCATACCTCACCTCTTAATTAAAAAAATCAAAATATTTCATTAAACGTTCTTTACTAAAAGTCCAGTAAAGACAACCACATATATTCACATTTTCTCTCCCTCCCTCCCTCTCCCTCCCTCCCTCTCTTTTTCCCCCTCCCTTCCTTTCTGCATCCCTCTCTCTCCCTCCCTCTTTCTGCCCATGGTCTGCCAGTCCTCTTCCCCCACTCAGTGTGTTTGTGTGTTGTGTGTCTTTGTGAGTGAGTGAGTGAGAGAGAGACAGAGGCAGAGACAAAGAGAGGCACTTGCACTTCCCTTCTCTCTCTCTCCCTCCCTCTCTCCCCCTCTCTTTCTCTCCCTCCCTCTCTCTCCCTCCCTCTCCCTCTCTCTGACCTTCTGCTCACCTGGCAATGCTGTTCTCTGTTCTCGGACAAGCTGACACACATTCTTATTGGGCTGGCTCTCCTGCTGTTTCCTGCTTCCTGTGGAGACATAGCAAAGGCAGGGGTCCCACCCAATAAGCTTGTCAGTTTCTCAGAGAACAAAGTGAGTTACACACACACACACAGAGGAAGCGCAAGTGCCTCCCTCTGTTTCTCTCTCTCTGTGTGAGTGTGTGTGTGTGTGTGTGTGTGTGTGTGTGTGTGTAACTCACGCTGTTCTGCGAGAAACTGACAAGCTTATTAGGTGGGGCTCCTGCCTTTGCTGCATCTCCACAGGAAGCAGGAACTAAATCATATTCCTGTTGAATATACAGTAGAGGTGACAAATAGATTTAAGAAAATAGATTTGGTGGACAGAGTCCCTGAAGAACTATGGACGGAGGTTCACAACATTGTACAAGAAGTAGCAACTAAAACCATCCCAAAGAAAAAGAAATGCAAGAAAGCAAAATGGCTGTCTGAGAAAGCTTTGCAAATAGCTGAGGAAAGAAGGGAAGCAAAAGACAACAGAGAAAGAGAAAGATACACCCCATTGAATACAGAATTCCAGAGAATAGCTAGTAAAGATGAGAATGGCTTCTTAAATGAACAGTGCAAAGAAATAGAAGAAAACAATAGAATAGGGAGGACCAGAGATCTCTTCAAAAAAATTGGAGATATGAAGGGAATGTTTCATGCAAAGATGGGCATGATAAAGGACCAATATGGCAGGGACCTAACAGAGGCAGAAGAGATTAAGAAGAGGTGGCAAAACTATACAGAAAAACTATACAAGAATGAGCTTAATGTCGCAGATAACCACGATGGGGTGGTCACTGACCTTGAGCT
This sequence comes from Vipera ursinii, assembly GCF_947247035.1. Lineage (NCBI taxonomy): Eukaryota > Metazoa > Chordata > Lepidosauria > Squamata > Viperidae > Vipera > Vipera ursinii. The sequence continues at coordinate 44,512,012 of NC_139517.1, forward strand.
AGACTTTGTAGAATGTGAAGTGAAATGGGCCTTAGGAAATCTGAGCAACCACAAAGCTAGTGGAGGTAACAGTATTCCAGCTGAGCTATTCAAAATCTTAAAAGACAATGCAGTAAAAGTGCTACACTCAATTTGCCAGAAAATTTGGCCACAGGATTGGAAAAGGTCAGTTTATGTTCCAATTCCAAAGAAAGGCAATGCCAAAGAATGTTCAAACTATCGCACCATTGTACTCATTTCACATACTAGTAAAGTTATGCTTAAAATCCTACAAACTAGACTCCAGCAGTATGTGGATCGAGAAGTACCAGAAGTACAGGCAGGATTTTGAAGAGGCAGAGGAACTAGACATCAAATTGCCAACATACACTGAATCATGGAGAAAGCTAGGAAGTTCCAGAAAAACATCTACTTCTGCTTCATTGACTATGCTAAAGCCTTTGATTGTGTGGATCATAACAAATTGTGGCAAGTTCTTAAAGAGATGGGCGTACCAGACCATCTTATTTGTCTCTTGAGAAATCTGTATGCGGGTCAAGAAGCAACAGTGAGAACTGGACACGGAACCACTGATTGGTTCAAAATTGGGAAAGGAGTCCAGCAAGGCTGTATACTGTCACCCTGCCTATTTAACTTATATGCAGAGCACATGATGAGAAAGGCAGGGCTAGATGAATTAAAAGTTGGAATTAAGATTGCCAGGAGAAATAACACAACCTAAGATATGCAGATGATACCACTCTAATGGCAGAAAGTGAAGAAGAACTAAAGAGCCTCTTGATGCGGGTGAAGAAGGAGAGTGCAAAAGTTGGCTTGAAAATCAACATTAAGAAAATCAAGATCATGGCATCCGGTCCTCTCAATTCCTGGCAAAAAGATGGGGAAGAAATGGAGGTAGTGACAGATTTTATTTTCCTGGGCTCCAAGATCACTGCAGGTGGGGACTGCAGCCAAGAAATTAAAAGATGCTTACTCCTGGAGAGGAAAGCCATGGCAAATCTAGACAGCACACTAAAAAGCAGAGACATCACCCTGCCAACAAAAGTGCGTATAGTCAAGGCCATGGATTTCCCAGTTGCAATGTATGGCTGTGAAAGTTGGACCATAAGAAAGGCTAAGCACCAAAGAATTGAGGCCTTTGAACTATTTTGCTGGAGAAGACTCCTGTGAGTCCCTTGGACTGCAAGGCATTCAAACTAGTCAGTCCTAGAGGAGATCAATCCTGACTGCTCTTTAGAAGGCCAGATCCTGAAGTTGAAACTCAAATACTTTGGCCACCTAATGAGAAGGAAGGACTCACTGGAGAAGAGCCTAATGCTGGGAAAGATTGAGGGCAATAGAAGAAGAGGATGACAGAGAATGAGGTGGCTGGATGGAGTCACTGAAGCAGTAGGCGTGAGCTTAAATGGACTCTGGAAGATGGTAGAGGACAGGAAGGCCTGAAGGAACGTCCATGGGGTCACGATAGGTCGGACACGACTTTGCAACTAACAATAACAAGATAACACTTGGAATACTGCATCCGCTTTTGGTCACCATATTATAGAAAAGAGGTCGAGTCTTTAGAAAGCATGCAGAAAAGGAAGCTGAATGGTTGCAGGAATCTACTTTAAGAAAACAGTAAATAAAATTAAAATACAAAGAAGATTAGGGGGCTGGAAGCTAAAACACATGAAGAACAGTTGAAGGAATTGGGTATGTCTTGTGAAAAGAAGGACTAGTGACAAGATAGTAGTGTTCCAATATTTGAGAGGCTGCTACAAAGAAGAGCGGGGTCAACCTATTTTCCAAAGCTCCAGAAGGCAAGATAAGAAACAATGGCTGGAAATCTATCAAGGAGAGAAGCAACCTAGAACTAAGGAGAAATTTCTTAACAGTGAGGACAATTAACCAGTGGAACGGTTTGCCTTCAGAGGTTGTGGATGCTCCATCACTGGAGGCTTTTAAGAAGAGGCTGGACGGTATAGGGACTTCAGCTTGAATAGAGGGTTAGACTAGAAGACCTCCAAGATCCCTTCCAACTCTGTTATTCTGTTATGTACCACTATTTTGGCCAAACATACATGATCAGATTATACAAACATTTAGTGTTTTTCATTTATGGGCCCTTTACATCACTGATTTTTTTTCCTAGATTGCTATCAGGAATGTCCACAGTGGGATTTGTTTGGGTATCAAAAATAAATCAAGATGATGGCTGTAACCACAAAATGAAAGCCCTGTGTCAACAGATGTAAAGGAGGGCAGGGCTTCAAAAACAAAGGTTGCTTGTAGAATTTATGCAAATATCAGGAACATAGTCCACGTATAGCTTGGATTTACCAGATCATCTCTATCAGTAGTGCATTTTGCTTTTATTTTGCTTTGGTCTAAGGCCAAAAGAAGAACAGAGAGTAGCACAGTAGATATATTATTAAGCTGGGTTCCCCAACCTATGGGCTATGGCCCAGTACCAGCCTGTGGTCTGGTGGCCACATGTGTGTGCACTCTCCCCCCCACTCGTGCTACTGCCACCATGGCACTAGCAGCCCCATTTGCACATGTATGCAGGCACTAGTGGCCCCATTTGTGCATGCATAGGACGCTAAATGCATGCACAGGGTGCTAGCAGCCCCGCTTGTGCATGCATGGGGCACTAGCTCCACCGCCAGCATTATGCAGGTGCGGCCTATTGGTGCAGGCATGCAGATTCTAGTGCACAGCGGGTGCATGTGGCTCTGTTTGGTCATGCGCACTGGCGCTAATGGTACCGGGGGTCTGAGTGGCCTGTTTGTGCATGTGTGCACATGTAAATTTTCCTGCTCCTTTTCCCTACGGGCTGCCAAATGGGAAAGGTTGGGGATTTCTATTATTAAGGACATTCTCAATAATAGCTGCTTAGGATAACTATTGCAGTAGTGCACCACAGCATCTTAACCTGCTAGTCCAGTGATCTTGGTGCCTTAATGTGTTAATACAGAATTAATGTCATATCCATTTTCAGGGATACTATTTATGTTTTCTTTGGATTACATAGGAAAAAAATTCCCAAATCCTATACCACAGGTTGACAACCCATGGCTCTGGAGCCGCATGCAGCTCTTTCAGCCTTCTCCTGCCGCTCCCAGCCATTTGCAGAGAGACAGAGAGAGACGGGGGGCATTTGTGCTTCCCTTCTCTCTCTCTCTCTCTCTCTCTCTCTCTCTTCCTCTCTCTCTCTGTGTGTGTGTGTGTGTGTGTGTGTGTGTAACTCACACTGTTCTCCGAGAAGCTGACAAGCTTATTGGGCCGGGCTCTTGCCTTTGCTGCATCTCCACAGGAAGCAGCAGCTCTCAAGGGCAGGAGAGCCAACCCAATAAGAATGTGTGTCGGCTTGTCCAGAACAGCGTGAAGCCAGCTTGCCAGGTGAGTAGAAGATTGGAGAGAGGGAGAGAGAGAGGGGAGAGAAAGAGAGAGAGAACTCATGCACAGCAGCCTCTATTTCTTTTTAATTAAACTCTTCAGTTAAGTTCCCCTCCTTGCGTGTGCGTGACTTTGCGGCTCCCAGTGTTTTTTTCTCTGGGAAACGGGTCCAAGTGGCTCTTAGAGTGTTTAAGTTTGCCGGTCCCTGTCCTATACAGTAGTAACAAGTTACACATACAGTTCCAATAATAATTGAATGGATATTGTGGATGGAAAGACAAGCGATTGATTTGATAAAATGTTAATCTTACTTACAAAAATCTGTTCAGTAATTATGATCTGAATACTGTTGAATCTCCAAATATAACACTTAGGTAAAGGATGTGGTGAAGAAAGGGTAGACTATTAACTGTATCATTTACATTATCAATACATCTGTTTTTGAAGAGGTTTGGAGCTAATTAGAACACATGAAAATGATTCACGCTAATGCAATCTATGCAGAGTTTTGATTATTGTAATAATAATAACAATAAAGTTGGAATGGACCTTGGAGGTCATCTAGTCCAACCCCCTACTCAGGCAGGAAACCGTATACCATTTCAGACAAATGACTGTCCAGTCTCTTCTTAAAAACTTCCAGTGAAACTTCCATTCATAACTTCTTGAGGCAGGCTGTTCCACTGATTAATTGTTCTAACTGTCAGGAAATTTCTTCTTAGTTCTAGGTTGCTTCTCTCCTTGATTAGTTTTCATCCGTTGCTGCTTGTCCTGCCTTCAGGTGCTTTGGAGAATAGCCTGACTCCCTCTTCCTTGACAGCCCCTGACATATTGGCACACTGTTATCATGTCACCACTTGTTCTTCATTAAACTAGACATAACCACAGTGGTGGGATTCAAATATGTGAACAACTGGTTCTCTGTGTGGATGCCACTTCCAGAAGTCCATTCTGTATCTTAAGCCTATCTTCTTGCCAGCTTGGTGTCGTCTGAAAATTTGATGAGTTCCCCATTTATCCCCTCATCCAAAAGATTGATGAAGATGTTGAAGAGCATTGGGCCCAGAACAGAGCCCTGGGGCACCCCACTATACATTTCCCTCCATGTAGATGCAGTTCCATTGAGGACCACATGCTGAGTACGGCTGGTAAGCCAGCTACGAATCCATCTGGTGGTGATGCTGTCTAACCCACATTTTTCTATCTTATCAAGTAGTAGGCTGTGGTCTACTTTATCAAATGCCTTACCAAGTAAATTATATCCACTAATTTTGTCACCTGGTCAAAGAATGCAATAAGATTTGTCTGGCATGATCTGTTTTTGACAAACCCATGTTGGCTTTTGGTAATGGAGGAGTTGTAGGAGTCCTGTAGGAGTTCGCTGATTCATTGCTTGATTATATTTTCCAGAATCTTCCCAGGTATTGAGGTCAGGCTGATAGGTCTATAGTTTCCTGGATCCATTTTTCCCCCTTTTTTGAAGATGGGAACTACATCAACTGTTTCCCAGTTCTCTGGTAGTTCCCCAATGCTCCAGGTTCTTTGAAAAATATATTTCAGGTTTCTGAGATCACATTTGCCAGATCCTTCAGAACCTTGGGGTGTAATCCATCTGGTCCTGGTGATTTGAACTCATCTAGGTGGACAGGTGCTCACTTACCATTTTCTTGCCTATCTTAACTTGTGTTTCTAATCTGGTTTTGGTAGGTTGGTCTGTTTTTTCCCTTTGTGTAAAGACAGATGCAAAAAACAAGTTAAATAGTTTTGCTTTCTCCCTGTTTCTTATCACCTACTTGCCACATTCTCCCACTAATGGACCAATCATCTCATTAACTTTTTTCTTGTTTTTTACATGTTGAATGAAGCTTTTTTTGTTATTTTTGACGTTTGTCGCAAGCCTTGGTTCACTTTGAGCCTTAGCTTTCCTCATTTCATCTTTGCAGGCTTGGGCTATTTGCTGATATTCTGCCTTAGTTACGTGCCTCTCTTTCATATTTTGCCACTCTTTTCTTTGTACTCTCCCTTGTATGAGAAATGCCCAAATTGCTGTAGGGGACACATACTCCAAAGCTACAGTTGTTAGTTAAGAATGATCCCTTTTCCTAGATTTCCTTTTTTCTTGTTGAAGAAAGCTTAATTGGTTTGGTTCTTGTATAACATTCCAAAATTTAGCCAAAATCAACAAATCACTGAAAAATTAGAACATCATATGATGTGTGAAATCTTTCTCCACAAGAATCCTGGAAATTATAGTTTAATGAGCAGTCTGTACAGTTATTGGTCCCCAATTCCTTGATCCCTAACCACACAATATGGTTGTGACATTTGCTAAGGAAGGGAGAGGAGACCTATAGCCTTCTTTCTCATTTCCTTCTTTGCCAAAAGCCGGCTAAGTAGAGAAGGCCAGAAAGAGACAATCAGTGAGGACCAACCATTAAATTTCCAGGTTACTCAGGCCTTATATCAATTCTGGAAGGTAATCTAAGCCTACCAGATCAGAACTGCAAAAATGTGATGATTACTAGAGGTGGCAAAGAACTCCAATACTTGTCTTAGTGTTTTACTGAATTCTATTGTGTAAAAGTCCAGAAGATGGTGGAGGACAGAAAAGCCTGGAGGAACGTTGTCCATAGGGTCGCGATGGGTCGGACACGACTTCGTAACTAACAACAACATTGTGTAAAAGAAAATATAGTAGGTTTCGGTTTTTCCTCTAAAAGCTTACAAAGAAAACATCAGGGAATAATATTTTAGCCCTATTCTCATGACACGCATAAATAGATTGGGGAGGACAGATATACCGGTAAGTATATTGTAAACCATCAGTTGATCCAGTAGATTTAACCTCAAACAAATCCAGAAAGGGTTTAGGAAGGGTTTAGGAAGCAAATGCAGTGTGTAGGTGTGGGTCTGGGGAGGGAAGTGTATTTTCTTGGAAGGAAGATACAGAAAGGGATGGGAGAATGAGTAGCAAATGTAAATCCAACATCAGCCTTTGGAATGGTGCTGCCTTTAATGGGTTTTTTTTTCTTCCAAATTAATCTCCTTTCCCACTGCTTCCTGCCTAAGTTGTAGAGAAGAGACTGCTAAGGAAAAATATATTCCTGTTGTCTGGGTTTATTGAACACTAGACATTTTTGTTCCAGGCTCTGATTACTTTATCTGAAAATGATGACTTTTGATCAGTTAAGGTTGTTGGGTCCTGGTAGAACTACTAGTAAGGAAAACGAACTGGTCCCTTTGTATGATGACAATGGATTCTATTCATCATCACTGAGAAAACTTTTCTCAACTCCTTATTTAAAATTGTTCATAAATAGAATTTGTTTTCCTTATTTAAAGATTCAAAAATTGATATGTCCAATAGTTGATTCACTCTTGGCTGTTAACTTACTTTCAGTCTTGGTTATAAAATAATTGCTTAGTGTCTTTTTTGTGATTGCCAAAAGGAAAAAAAGAAAAAGTGAGCATTGCAAAGAATCATCTTGCCACTTCATAGAGGTCTTGCTTTTCTCTTAACCATTAGTGTGTCTCTTTTCCTTCTCTTTTCTTCAGAAGAGTCATCTCTCAATAATTTGTTATTCCAGATAGTGTTATAACCAGTGGCACCTTTATTGAAAGGAAATATAACATTAAAGACAGTGTGTGATGGACGTGGAAAATAGGGCAGAAAATATAAAACTCGAGGTCTATCTTCTGATGATTCTGTTTCAATGGTGTGAGTTGTCTTCTTCATCACTTTGGTTGTAGTTTGTGCTTTGGTGACAGGAGGTATTGTAGTTGTTACTGGGACAATCTGACAGTTGGTTTCTTGGCTATCTGTGCCTCTAAGCTGTGATAAACCAAAGGAAGTGGATCGCTTTGCAATTTCTGTAATAAATACAGTTCATTTTATTTAGAACACTTTCTATTGGACTTCCTAGGAACATTTGACATATTATTTGGCATAATGCCTAAAACTGTTTAGGTGAATTGTACCAATTATTTAGTACAATAAATAGCCATAACCACCTTGTTGAAGCAAGCTGAGCCAAGTACATGCAAAAACTCTTTTAGCTTTCATATCAAATTAAAATTCCAAGAATATTTTACTCTTTCCAGCAATCCCAAATAATTCTGTAAATCAAAAGTGTATCACCGTCTTCATGGACATCATTCCCCCCCACTTTGGCACTAGTAGTGCAGTGACTTCCATGGTGACCTGTAGGATTCTTTTTGATTTCTTACTCCTACCTACCACTTATGAATATCCTGGTGGTATTAGCCAGGGTTAACTCTGCTTTTCAAGCTTAGCCAATGTACCACAGCTAGTTCTAGGTGTCAGCTTTTTTAAAAAATCAACAACATAACTTCATGATTTGGGCTTTCTAGTATTTATGCTATTTCTTTCACACTTACTTCTTGAGATGCATCCAGCTGGAAACTCAGTATAGTCATCAACAGGTTCAGTGTCTGTCTTGGTCAGCTCCACATTGACATCACTCTTTTCTTCTCTTTGGAAAAGGCTCAAGTCTTTTCCTACAAAGGTTAATGACAGAACCAGTCTAACAGTTCATACAACCTGCTCTCTCCCCTCCCTTCCCCCCATGTTCAGTATGTATTACTTTGAACTTGCCTTGCATTTCCCATCAGACAGAAGCTCCATGCTTCTCACATAAAAGAGCAAGCAATGGATCACTGAAGATAAGAACTGAGATGTATCAGAAGGAACTGGATGAATAGCTTTGACTGTAGCAGCAGGAAATCTTCAAAGACAGTTGTTTCTCCCCCACACACCCCATTTTAAACCTTGAGAACAATCCCAGCCTGTATGGCTGAAATATGGAAACTTTCAGTATAGCTTTTAGCCATTTTTCACTAAAACTAAGGCAAAGGTCCATATTTGTCGTTCCCTGATTCTAATTACTATATTCATCCTTCTACAACAGGGGTCTTCAAAATTGGCCCTTTTATGACTTGTGGACTTCAACTCCCAGAATTCCTCAGCCAGGCATGCTGGCTGAAGAATTCTGGGAGTTGAAGTCCACAAGTCATAAAAGGGCCAAGTTTGAAGACCCCTGTTCTACAAGAACCAGAAGTCCTGGCTCTGCTGGTTGGCCTGGTGACTAAATGGGAGAGTTCCACACTGAAAGTGGCTGCTGGACTAATGGCAGACTCCCCCTGCCTTTGTTCTCTGCACTCCATGCACCCATCTTTTTGGTTATCATATTGATGCATTCTCATTGTGCTCCTATCCTGTCATTGTTTATTTTATTCTGTTATTTTATTTCTGTTTGCATTCTTTTCCTTTTTTTGTAAGTCAGGTGGAGTAGCCCTATGGTGAGATAGGCAACAAATAAATTTAACAAATAATAATAATAATAATAATAATAATAATAATAATAATAATAATAATAATAATAATAATAATAATAATATAATTTTTCCAGCCTCAAAATATCACTGTATATTTTAGATAACATATGCATGGTGTTGCCTCAGTTCTCTGAAAAGATAAGAATGTTGCTAACAAGGTGAGATTCTGGAATCTGAACTAAAGTCTACAGATAGCTAAATATTTTATCATATTGGAACAATCTACCTTACAATTACAATGTTTGAACATTGTCCCAGACTCACTTTTAAGGTCCTTCTATCCTCTCTGCTGAAAGACAAAATTACCACAAAAAGTGTATCTCATAGGATAACTCAAGGGTATCCTATCAAGTATTTTACTAATGTGAATTTTATAGGAATAAATCCACTGATAGGCAATAAATACACTTGTTACGCCCTCTTAATACATTTTTCAGGTCAGCCAGATGAATTCTTTCTCATCAATTTAATGTAACAAATTTTTGTGTAAATGCATATAGTACACTGTTTCCATTACCTTGGCAACTATAAAATATGGCAACTTCAGCTCCCAGAATTCCCCAGCCAGCAGGTCTATACAGTACATCTTAAAATTGCCAAGGTTGAGAAACATTGATATAGATCATACATGTCAAACACAAGGCCCGGGGGCCGGATTCGGCCCACGAAGTGGTTTCATGCGGCCCGCGAAGCCATCCTGGAAACAGTGAGAGAACGGCCCCCACTGCCTTGGCCCTGGCCCAGAGACCCTCCTTCTGCCAGAGACCCTCAGATCTGTCCCACTCCTGCCCAGGCCCCCATAGGCACCCTTGATGCGAATGATGCAGAGCTGGCCATGCCCACCCAGTAGGCCATATGCACTCTAGCCACGCCCACCCAGTAGGCCACGCCCACCCTGGCCATACCCACCTGGGCCCTTGAGGGCAACCGCAATGCTGATGTGGCCCTCAGTGAAATTGAGTTTGACACCCCTGATATAGATTATGGAAATAGATAATGAGTGGATGATGGTTAAACTGGAAATCTGGAACTCTTTCCAGTTA